>NC_142514.1:162607500-163322500 GCF_057876585.1 Rhinolophus sinicus
GTTTTCTGGCTATCTCGCTGTCTGCTCCTTCTCAGACTCCTCCTCTGAGACCTAACTCTATCGTTTACAAATTTCAGCATGCTGCAAAATTGCCTAATTGTTTGCCAAAAGTGCAGATTCTTGGAATTTGTCTATAGAGATTCTGGTCTAGTACTAACATTTACCAAAACTCGGATCTTCAGCTCAAATTCCTCTCATCTCCTGCCTCTTCTTTCCAACTGCTTACTGTGAATCTTCACTGGGATGTCTTAGACTTCACATATCCAGCATTGAATTCCTTGTTTCTATTCTCCCTACCCATTTCTCCCTTCGTGCTCCCAGCTACCCAAGCTAGGACCCTAAAATCATTCTCTCCTTTTTCCTCACACCCA
Source organism: Rhinolophus sinicus (assembly GCF_057876585.1). Taxonomy (NCBI): domain Eukaryota; kingdom Metazoa; phylum Chordata; class Mammalia; order Chiroptera; family Rhinolophidae; genus Rhinolophus; species Rhinolophus sinicus. Next base: position 162,607,872 of record NC_142514.1, read on the forward strand.
TATCTAATCAGTTACAAAATCCAACTCAATCTGCTTGCTTAACTTCTCTCCTCTCTATGCTTTCTTAATTCCCTTAGTTTGAGGTTTTTCAACCTTGGCACTACTGAAAGTTTGAACCAGATCATACTTTTGTGAGGGGTTGTCTTATGCATTGTAGGATATTTAGCAGCTTTCCTGTCCTCACCCCATCAGATATCACCAGCACCTTCTAGCTGAAACAACAAAAAATGTCTCCAGATATTACCAAATGTCTTGGGGTGGGGGAATCACCTGTCACCCCCCAGAGAGCCACTGAGAGCCACATAGGCCCTCATTATTAATCACCTGCATTAGGGCAAGAAATCCCACTCGGCCCTTCTGCCCTGTACTGTACCTCTTCCCTATTCTCTACACTCCTTAGTTTTACAGTTTACTTCAGAATAAAATTCAGTATCTCTAATATGGCATGAAAAGGGCATTATCTGTTCTCTACTTACCTCTCCAGCTTCCCACTCCAGCTATACTGAATTCCTTACAGTTTTCTTAAGGATGGATGACAGTCATAAGAAGTGTTAGTCAGAAAATGTGTTAAACACACTAGCAGCTTATGAGATAAATGCAAAACGCCTAGGATGTTTTATATAGAGAATGTAAGCACATACTTTGCGAAACATAGGCAGAATTGTGTTAAATATACATAGTGAGTCAACTATAAGGCATGCCAAAGTTAAAATAAATTGAAAATATGATAAACTAGAGGGTCATTTATAGTCAAAAAGGGATGGAAAAACTAAGCTATGAACAATTACGCAATCTCTGGGATGACAGCTACGTCACCACTAAATCAGCCATTCATAGGTGACATTTAGTTCAGTCTCATACATGCTCTATACAAAAAAAAAAAAAAAAGAAAGAAAGAAAAGCAAATAAACCCATGTCTGCCATGTCTGTTGAGGCTAATTAGTAAGCTCTGGTTGTGGCCAGGCATGTTTCTCTGTGCCTAACCAACAGAGCAGGTGTGCACTATTGGCCCAAAGCACTTTCTACCTGTGGGCCTCCTTGCTGTAACCTGAACTCTGGTCCTCATAAGCATATCATCTGTGGAAAAGGCTGGTATGGCAGATTGAACACATGAACATTGCTTAACTCCTGATTCAGGTGCTATTGCCTTTCTACTTGTACCCTATCCTAAGTGTGTCAACTTTCTCCAACTCTTTCCCCTTGCTTTTCACTGGGTATTAAAATTCCTTCAACCAACCATGTTACTCAAGCATCTTAATTTGGTCTGTGAACCTTCTGTTTCATTACCTCTCGGACAGCTTGCCCAGCAGTTTACTTGGAGGCCACCGTGGCCTCAAGTTAGTTTTCCATAGGACAGCTCAAGTCAGGCATTAATCTCCTCTCAGAATACCCTGCTTTAGTAACTCTCATTTTATGCTGTTCATGTCCTGTGTTTCCATTATGGCATTTATCACACCAGACTATGATGAACTGTTTACGCCTCTCTGTTCTCTCTCTCGTCTACGAGCTCTTTGAAAGCAAGGATAAATATCACTCTTCTGTTTCATTACTTAGCAAAGTGTCAACCACAAAGTTAACTACTAAAAGAACTACCCAATGTGACCTCCTGCAGACGGAGTTGAGGGGATCATCCCTTGTTTTTGCCTTTCTCCCATTCCCTAGTTCTAAGACTGGCGGAATTTACTGAGCTCCCAAACCCTGCCTGGTTGCACAGACGCATGGAGGTGGTGGAAGGCCCATAGGCTCACTCCAGAAAACAACTTACATTAAGTGTGGACAGTATTACTAGCAAGCTTGGGTCTTGGTGGGCCGTCTTTCCCTGTCTCACATTGTTTTTACTTGGTTGGTTAAAAAACAATAGTTTGGGGGGGCTTTTCCCTTCCCCCTCCCCCTGACAAGGCTGAAGGCTGCGATCCTTCAGTATACGGGATCTTGAGCTCTCACAGAGTCTAGACGTACAAAACCCACTCTAAAAATTAATGAGCACCGAAACTGTGGCCGGCAATAGGGATACAAGAAAGACAATGATTTCTTAGAAAGTTTACAAGCATCTTCCTGGAGCCTACATTTTACTTGAAGTAATAAGCACGGCTATTTTTTCATAGTTTAAAATAGATGCATTTTGGAATATATTCGCTTGAAAGAAAACAATTCAACAAAAGGTGAGACCTTGAATAAAAGGTCTGTTCTGAGATCCTTTTAACTCATTCACTGCTCCTTCAGCCATTAGAAGGACGGGGGTGCAAAAATGTGGCATCACGAACAGGCACAGAGATTTGCGATTAGAATCCAAGCCAGGCAAATCTGTTTCTTGTAAGAGATGGCCCCCGGGACCAAGCACTTCCCTAACGTCCGAGAACAGACTGCAAAAGCGACTCAGCGTCTGACGCAACTATTGCCTCACACAGAATCGTTCGCCCACTTACGCGGCCCCGCCCTTTCCGCCTAGTTGGCGGACCGGCTCCGTTCCGCTCTGGGCTGCTCCCAGGCCTCGCTTTATGGTAGCGCTGAGCCTCTCTAGCCCTCGCTCGCCGTCGTCTCAGTGGTAGCGCGGGGACCTGCGGGAAGAGCGGGTCGGCGGAGTCGCCGTGCGTGGATGCCGGTGTGCTCGAACCCGAGCGGAAGAGAGTTCACGGTAAGGTGGGAAGGGCCGCGGGGAGGCTCTGGGAAGAGCGAGGGCGTGGAGATGGGTCTCTGGGTGGGAAGAGGCACAGGCCGAGTTCCCGAGGCCGGTGAGAAGTGGGAGAGGAGGCCCGGAACGTGAGGGGGTTTTCAGCTGCTGGCTGGGGCCTCCGCAGCCTCTCGCCCCCCAGAGGACCGCGCGACCCCCAGTTTCAAGTCCCAGCACAGTTTCTGTCGCGTCCGCGGGCTGTCGTCTTTTCTTCCGGACACACGGGACTCTCAGTGTTATGGTTTACAGGCGTGTACTATTTCGATGAGGGCTCTTGTGGCCTTGAACTCCGTGCACAGCTTCTCTTTCTCCTATTTTGTTTTTATTTTTGTAATCGGAATCCTCCCAGCCCTGGATGTTTGGTTGAGGCCGGAGGCCGAGTGTTCGTTCTTTTATTCCGGTACCATGAAAATAGCAGGTGCTTCCTGGACGTCTCTGGTGGCTTGAGTATTTTGATAGAGCCGTGAACTAGGGCCGTTGTGCATGTGACCACCACATGGTTGGGGTGGGAATAATTGCAGGATCCTGGGGACCTGATCACATTGATGTAGAGAGATTTAGCCTTCTTGGTGTGAAATCCTGGCAGTTTCTGAACATGTGTTCGTTTAAAAGACTTTGTGAAATATCTCCTGTCAGTATTGTGCTAGAGAAGCTATAATATTGGACCCACTGTGATTGCCTTCACAGAGCTTAATGTGTAATGGAAAAAACTAACAAGTAACCAGCCTGTGATGAGTGCTCTGGAAAGGAAAGTTACAGTTTCACTTGGGTGATAACAGAAAATAACTCCCTATAGCTCCCGTCTTCCCACAGCTGAGAAATAATAAAGATTTTAAATTCACAGTGAAAGTGTGGGAACACAGGACGGAGGACCTATAACAACGCTATTTGGGTCAGACTCAGCAGATCGGTGAAGACACTGTCTCAGTCTTGAAGGTGAAGGTCACATTGTCTGACACACGAAAAACGAGGGCTTTCTAAGCAAAGCGAACAGTGTAAAGGCAGACAGTGTACAAGAACCTTGCAGGTACTGTAGTGTGACCTGGAGTATGTGGCATTTGGAACAAGTCACGCCATGCTGGACAGCCCAGACTTTATTTTCTAGGAAGAGGTAAAAGTGTTTTCAACATAATGGTTACGGTTCAGTTTCACACTCACTGTCACTTACTCAACATCCATAGTGTGAACAAGTAATTGTTTGACAATTTTGGCCACATCCAGAATCAGGTAGAATGAGGAGAGCTTTGCTCATTCCTCTTGGTCTGGCAACAAGAAGTCCCTTCTCAGTTTTCTTAAGGACTAAAGGAATAATGAGAAATTGCAAATGGAGTTTACATTTTTCCAAAAATGATCTGAAAGTACACTGGACAAAGCATTAAAAAATCTGAGGGGAGTACATTAGGTGAGTAAATCCCATGTTTCCCCGAAAATAAGACCTAACATGATTTTTCAGGATGACTGACATCCCCTGAACATAAGCCCTAATGCGTCTTTTGGAGCACAACTTAATATAAGAGCCAGTCTTATTTTCTGGGAAACACGGTCATTCGGACCAAATTAACAGGGATTCTTTACATAAAATGAAATTACGGTAAATTTGTGTTTTTTTTTAATTCAGCAAATTCTTGAGTGTCTGTTATCAGCTCTTGTGCTAGGCTTCTTAACTAGAGCTCTACACTTAAGTTTCTGCATCTGTAAATGGGAATGATAGGAACTCAAAGTTGTTGTAAAGATTAATGAGGTGATATGTGTGCTTATCGTTGGGTCTGGCCCTTACTATAAATTTTTCAAATGGTACCATGGACTCTATTTTTGTTTCGAATTCTTTTTACTTTTCTTGTTGGGCCTGGGCCTTCTTGAGGATTGAGACTCTCATGTTGACTCATGAACCCTTCTGTGAGTTCCTATCACATGTAGTGTAGGTAGTATTTGAAGATAATAGACAAAAAATAATTGACAGTTGGAAATAGTTGACTTGTATGTGTGGGCCCATAAGTAAAGCTGCTGATGTGCGTAGTAGAGGTAGATGAAATTATTTTCATTAAATAAGAGATAACCTAGAAAATGCTTTATAAATTATAAGACCCTATACTTCACCGCTTCCCCAAAAAGTCACTTTTCATGAAAGGAAATTGCTCTCATGAGTTGACCTAAAAATTCTGTAAAGTTTTCTTTTGGTTAAGCTTCCTCTTAGTATTACTTTTTCGCACTAATTAATAGGAGACTGTTGACACAGTAAAAAGCTGTATTAGTGAGAAATCAACATATTGGAACATATTATTGCCACACGTCTGCTAAAATTTCTGGGAAGAAAGTAATCTGCACTTCGTTTTGCTATTGTTTTAGGACAGTTTCATTTTAAACTGAGCAGGTCCTATAATTTGTTCATAGGGAGTTCAGCTTTCTTTAAACAACAGGTGGAGCATGATGTGAAGCTGAAATCAAAGAAAGATCTTTGCTTACTGGATGATGCAAAAAAACAAACCATAAAAGGCATAGTAAATGAGGTTGCCAGAATTAGCAAATAAAAATACAGGAAGCCCAGTTAAAATTGAATTTCCGACAAACAACTAATTACTTTTTAGCAATATTTGGGACATAGTTAAAATGAAAATTATTTTTCATTATCTAAAATTCAAATTTAACTGAGCATTCTGTATTTTATCCGGAAATTCCAGTAGTAAATAATTCTAACCCCACAGTGACACCTAAGGGATGATAGATGCTTAGAAAATAGTATAATAATGGTTCAGGCAGTTTAATTCCTTTAAGGGTTCCTCCAAAATTACAGTACAGTACTCAGAAGTATGCTCAGAACTCCAAATGTTTGGAAGCCACTGTTTATCAGGAGAGAATGTTTTCAAAGACTGAGAGCATTATGGGTGACTTGAAGGAAAAACAATTTTAACTCTATACTTTCCAGCTAAGAGTCCAGGTTCATAGTAGTTTAAGATTAATTAAAGAGTTGATAGTTATAGGAGATGTCCAAGTAAATACTAGAAACACTGAGTTAATAGGAGTTAATCAATTATATTTCCAAGTTCCCAAAGGAATCTTAAGATTGCTTAAAAATAGGTATTGAACTTCACTGGCACACTTTACATAGTCTACTTATAAACTCTTGTGAACTATAGTAATGTAGCCAAGATTAAAGGAACAGAACCCCCAGTAGCCAAGGAAAATAATTCTCTAATGGGTAAAAATATTACTATTGTCAGATAGAATTTCTAAAATAAATTTTCTAAGTCACAAGATGCTGTTCTTATCAAATATGGTCAGGGTAGCTCGTCTTTTAATACTAAGAACTAGTCTTACATTCCAAAAATTATAGATTAGTTGCTACAAATTGATGATAGAGTTGATTTGTAGTAACCTACACATATAAAGACTCTACTGCATTAATAAGCATTAGCAGTTTCCATAGTGGGGGATAATTAGTCAAGTTTTCTTCATACTGACTGTTAAGAAAGGTCGGAGCCAGATTTGGGTCCCATATCTGCTACGGTACAGTACAGCATGGTTTGTTGTTGTGTATCAGTATCTCTGGCTTCATAATTTTCCACTCCTTAATTTATTTTAACCCACTTTTTTCTTTTCTTTTTTTTTTTTTTTTTTTGAGTGTTTATGGAGGCCTGGACAATGGTGCTCAGCAGTGGACACGGTCTTTGGCTTCATAGAGAGGGACACACACACAGACACACAGAAGGATCCAGACAAAGCCTAAGGGACAGAGAAAAGGAATAGCAAGGCTGAGGTGTGCTCTGAAGGTCATGCACACGGTTATAGAATGGAGACTCAGTGGGGCGGTTATTTAAATAGGGGCTCAGATTGTCTCTCTAAGGAGGGGACATTTAATGGATGTCAGTAGGATGAGACAGAAGGCTTCTGGAAAGGCCGCATGTGGCAGCAACAGCATGGACAAGGGCCCGAGGGTGGAGAGGTGAGTGCATTTAGCAGGAGCGAGAGGCTGTGGTCCTTACACATTTCTCTCCTTTAGTCTTTGCATCAATTTAAGTACAGGGGCCTACCTCAGAGATGACCCGAAGCCAGGGGCAGAGTGATGTACACAAGCTTTCCAATGACAGCCTGCAGATCAGTAGCCAAGAACAACGATTAGGGAGCTTTTAGAAGCTGGTGCTCTGTCTGGATTCCTCGCTGCGTCTGGACACCAAGTCTGGGCTATTTCACATCAGGGAGCTCCGCCTCAAAGTGCTGTGGGCCTGTTAACGTTCCAGTTTGGAAATTGGGGGCTGCTGTGTACTTCTGTCCTCAACGTTTTAGCCTTCTCCTCTCCAGCCACCCCCATCTCAATCCCCCCCTCCCTGTGGACTCTCCATCTTCTATTCTTGGGACCTGTCTCCCAGTGGGTTCTGGGTGCCCTGTCTGTCTGTTCCTGAGTTTCAGACCCAGTGCCTGATGCATGACTGACTTCCAGCATGCCTTTCGGAAATGAGGAATGAAGGAGTATGATACGCATGCCCCTTACTCAGTCCCCTCCACCCCTCTCCCTGCCCAGCCCCACCCCCACCCCAAGGCTTCATTCTTAGGCTCCTTTGCACCAGGCAGAGAAGGAGCATGGAGAGAACTCATGAGCCATCTGGGCCTTTCCTAGGTCCCCACACACACTCCTCCCTCTGCCTTGGAAGCCATCACTGCCTTAACCCACTTTAAAAAAAAAAAAAATCTATTTGTATGATACAAGCCATTTTATGTGATGTGATTGGGACCTATACTTAGTTAAATTTTAAAAGTTGGTTAAAATAGAATAAAAGAAGATAAATATACTCTTTTAAACAGCTTAAAAGTTTTAAGTTAAAATGTTCAGTAACCTTTTCATTGTAGTTTTTAACTTTTAAATTTAGCATTTTAACTTAAAATATTTATTGGCCATTTTTTTTATTACATGAGGCCAGTCTATTCTTTGTATGTAGTTTTACTGATTACAACTTCTCTCTGCAGAAAACACATCAGAAAGTATCTTTAAGATTTCTAACCAGTTTTTGAACATGGAGCAAAGCTTGTAAAAACACTTGCAAGATTGCAGAATCCTAGAGTTTTCAATACCTCGCCACCACCTAGATTTCAATTTTTCGTATCTATTTTCATCATCAGTTTTCTTAGTAACTTGCATTTGTCGAATTTCTCTTAAGAATTCAACTAAGTTTTTATATTTGTTTTGAAAAATAGTTATGAAGGAGTTTAAAGTATGGAAAGTGGTAAAACACTTGTGTACATTCCACCAAGTCTTATCTTCTGTAAATCTCAAAAAAAAGTTTCTTCTTCCTTAGAAGTATCCACAAATTTGGTGTTTGTTACTCACATGTATATTTTAGTATGTATTTTATGTTTTCATCCATAAACAATATATACTATTTTAAGTGTGTTTAAAATGTTACACAAATGATACACTGTATGTATATCCTTTTGCAGCGTTTTTCATAGATTGTCTTTGAGATTTATCCAAGTTGATACAGGTAATTCATGCAGTTTATTCAACAATTTCTTGTCCTTTGCAATTAGGTTATTTCCAGTTTTTCACTGTCAAAAACTGTGAATACTAAATGTCTTTGTATATATAACTTGTGCTCCTATGTGACATATATTTCTCTAATACAGACACCTAGAACTAAAAGTGCAAGGTCCTGGGGTGTACAGTTTTGGAGAAATTGCCCACAACACTCTAAAGCAGTTGCAGCAATTTACATTCCTACCAATTTTTAAGAAGCATGTAAAAGTTGGCCACATTTTAGCCAGCACTGGGTTGTCAGATTTTTAAATTTTTGCCAAGTTAATGTCTGAGAAATGACATTTGGTTTGCATTTTCCTGATAACTATGAGGTTGAACATCTTCGCATGCATTTATTGGCTATTTTGTTTTTTTCCTCCATGAATTGCCTATTTAATATTTGTTTAGTTTTCTAAGGGGTTCTTTGTTATTTTCTAATTGATTTGTAGAAGTCACGATTTTTTCATATATTTGGGGTAATAATCCTAGCAACAGCTTTCAAGTGTGGCTTTTGTTTTTCTTCTTTAGAGTTATATAGAAATGTTTAATTTTCTTTTTTTTTTAAAGGTTTTATTGGGGGAGAGGAACAGGACTTTATTGGGGGAACAGTGTGTACTTCAGGACTTTTTCCCAAGTCAAGTTGTTGTCTTTTCTGTCTTAGTTGTGGAGGGTGCAGCTCAGCTCCAGGTCCAGGTTGCCGTTGCTAGTTGCAGGGGGCACAGCCCACCATCCCTTGGCGGGAGTCGAAACTGGCAACCTTGTGGTTGAGAGGATGTGTTCCAACAACTGAGCCATCCTGGAGCTCAGCAGCAGCTCAGCTCAAGGTGCCGTGTTCAATTTTAGTTGCAGGGTGCGCTGCCCACCATCACTTGCGGGAGTCGAGGAATCGAACTGGCAACCTTGTGGTTGAGAGCCCACTGGCCCATATGGGAATCGAACCGGCAGCCTTCGAAGTTAGGAGCATGGAGCTCTAACCGCCTGAGCCACCGGGCCGGCCCGAAATGTTTAATTTTGACATATTGTGAAATGTATGCATCTTTTCATCTGATAAGTGCTTTCTTATTTGAGAAATTCTTCTCTACCCCAGTGTCACAAAGTCTTCTATTTTTTTTTTTTTTGTAAACACTGTTAGTTTTTCTTTTCATGTTTAATTCTTTAATCCATCTGGAATTGATTTTTGTTTGTCAGAAAGAAATCTTATTCTGCCTTTTCTCACATAGTTAGGCAATTTTCCAAGCATCTTTTATTAAATCCTCCTCTCATTAATGTGTAATGCCCATTGATCTATAATACCGTATGTCATACACCTGCATCTTTTCATGGATCTATTTGTCTGTGTTATGCCACTACTACAGTTTTACTTACAATAGCTTTACAGTAAAAACAATACTTTGTTTTCCTCATGATTATCTAGGTTTACTTGGACCTGTACTGTTCCATATAACCAGATTGCTAAATTCCAGGGGGGAGTGGGTGGAATATCTGATGGTATTTTGATTGTAAGTGGATTTATAGATAAATCCTGGAGAATTGACATATTTACTGTTGTTAGACTTCCAAAGACATACTTCTACATTTATTAAAAGTATTTTTTTTGCTTTTCTGGTTTGACCATTTTATCCATAAAAGTCTTACATGTCTTTTGTAAAATTTATGTATTTTGTAAGATACCTAAAGTGTTTTCGGTTTTCAGTATCCTTGTTGAATTATCTTGCTAGTTCTAATAGTTTGTCTGCTAAACTTGTATTTTCCATGTAGATATTTATATCATCTTCGAGTGATATTTCTTGTTACTTTCTTTTTAATTCTTACACTTTTCAATGTGGTATTAAATGGAAGCTGTGATAGCAGGTATTGTGTAGTTCTAACTTTACAGGGAATAATGTTCATTGTGTAGGTTTTTAGTAGATATCTCTCTATTCCTTGCTTGCTAAGAGTTTTCTTTCTGTTAAGCAGGCATTGAATTTTATCAAATGCTTTCTCAGTTTCCCAGATAAAAAGTTTGTGATACAAATCATACAAATCTGACTTTAATGTTTTCTCTAGGGGGATAACCATGTGACTTATTAGCGATTGCTAGACGAAATCAAACGGGAAATTTGCTGGAATCAAGAATGATGGATCCATGTTCAGTTGGAGTCCAGCTTCGTACCACAAACGAGTGCCATAAAACCTACTATACTCGTCATACAGGTTTCAAGACTTTGCAAGAATTGTCATCAAATGATATGCTTTTACTTCAACTGAGGACTGGAATGACACTTTCTGGGAACAATACAATTTGCTTTCATCATGCAAAAATTTACATTGAGAGATTTGAGGATTTGCAGAAGTCATGTTGTGACCCATTTAACATACACAAAAAACTAGCCAAAAAAAATTTGCATGTAATTGACTTAGATGATGCCACTTTTCTGAGCGCAAAATTTGGCAGACAGCTGGTACCTGGTTGGAAGCTTTGTCCCAAATGTACGCAGATCATCAATGGAAGTGTGGATGTTGACTCTGAAGACCGGCAGAGGAGAAAACCTGACTCAGATGTGTGTATGGTAGTCGTTTCCCTGCTCTGCTACTTCTGCAACGTGGGGTTTTGCTTAACTCAGAGGAAATCATATTTACTTATTATTTATTATACTAATTAGCATGCAGCTAATATAAAGTTGGGGAGGTGAAAATAAATGTTTCTAAATGTTTCCATATACCCAGATTGGATGATAAAGAAAGTAGGCTTAGTAACAGAATAACATAATATGCCCAACACTCAAGCTGTAACTTGTAGGGCTAAGACATCAAGAGTGGCTTTTAGAACATTCTGGCAAAGCCAGGACTTAACTATCTTTGTTTCTTTTGATACCAAAGTAACACAGTGGGACATGCCAGCCAGCAAGGGTCTATGTATAGCAGGATTAATTCCCCTTTTTATGTAGGACTTGAAGATTACTGCTTTAAAAGGAACATGAGAGAAGTGACTTGAAATAGTTGTTTCTTATTTTTTTTCCTTTGGCATTATCTCATTCTTGTTTAGGTGTTTAAGATGCCTGTGAGTTTCCTTTGCTTCTGGCTCTGAAATTTTACTTGGTATGGTTAAGGCTAATTTTAGGATTCCCTATGGTCAAAAAGCATACATTTGTACCGTGTAAGAATTAAATAGTTTATAACTCTTCCTTATTCACATGCCTACATTCAAATTATTTAACCATATCAGAACAATTTAAGGTTTCATAAAGCAATCTTTGGTGTAGAACGAGGACAAGTATGTAAAAAGGAGCCCTTCTCAAAATTTCTGCTTAAAACCAATTTATAATTATTGCTGCTGGGATATTTTTCTCAATTTGCCCTTTCATTATATTAAACCAAATTAAAAGATAATTAAAAATTCAAATTACATGCAGTGATTTCCTTTTGTTCTCCCCTCAGGGACATCTCCAAGACCCACTGTAATCTGGCAGTTCACACTAGGTACTCGCTACTGTCCCTTAAGATGTCTTTTCCACTTTATGCATTCTTGTGGAATGTATCACATAAAGCTTTTCTCCCCCAAGTAACAAACTTTAACTCTTAACCATCAAAATTTTGTTTTACTAAAGCTTTTGAAAAAAGATTGTAATATATTTCAGGACTTGAAACCATGTTACTTCTTGCTTTTGAAAACATATGTAGTAATAATATAATAGAATCCTGTTAAGGACTCAGGCTCATTATTAGGAACTTCAGTTCTATGCCCCTGGGTTATAAAGCAGTTTTTCCAACTTCTCTCCCTGTTGGAAGCCTCCATTGCAGTTTTCACCCTGCTTGTCATCCTGTCCTCCAGATGCCAGAGACTAAAATTGGATAATGAAAATATTAAGTAAATTAACCAACAAACTTTGAATACAGTGGAGGGCTGTGTAAATTTTGTTGCAGTTGGGCTCTAAAATGTCTTTTTTGTGAGTTCCAGATTGTCTGGAACCTTCAAGGATAATCTGGATTGGCACTAAGTGAAATATTAATATGACCTAATGTCAAGATTTGAGTTGATAATTTGTTTACCTTTCTTCAGGGAAGAACTGCTAAAGCTTTGAGGTCATTACAGTTTGCAAACCCAGGAAAGCAAACTGAATTTGCTCCAGAAACTGGTAAAAGAGAAAAAAGAAGGCTTACAAAGAATGCATCTGCTGGTTCAGACAGGTAGGCTATTAGTTACTTAAGACATATGTTAACTTGCTGCTTCACATCTGTATTGTACCCCTATATTTCTCTTAAGTTTTGGATTTTCTGGGTAAATATTTTAAACTACATAATCTGAAATTGGTAAGAAACCCTTTTTATGAGAACCTCATAAAAAAATTAAGGAATCTTTTTCAACTCTAAAAATTTGTTTCTAAGAAAATATCAATGAAGTGAGTAAGAATTAGAGAGAATTTTGTCATGAGAATTAAAATAATTCAAACAACTTAGAATTAAAGCAATTGAACTTTTTGAAAAATACTAACATTCTGTAATTGGTATATCTCTGCTCTATGAATAGTAGCTAAAAAGTGAATTTTATGAGAATGCAAGGTTGCTTTTTAATTTTTATAGGTATGAAATAGAAATAGTTATTGTACAGTCAAGAGAAAAAATGAGAAAACTAAATTGTTTAGAATATGACTTTAAATTAACATGTTGCGTATGGCGGGGTTTAAATCCCTCATACCCCTCTGTTCCGGCAGGTTTTTAAAAGAAACTACTTTAAAATGCACTCTTCTGTTTAAAGCGTAAATGCTTCTATGTCATTTATTATTTTTCTATGGAATTTTTTAGGATTTACTCACCTATGATGTTAGTAATCCCTCCTGGTGTGATACTGCAGAAAGCAGCTTCCTTTGTGCAGTGGGACACGGCAAAAATTGCATATGTACCGAGTTTCACTTCTCACTTTTTTTGATGCGCACACTTTACACACTCGTGTGTGATATTTTTTCTTTCCTCTTCCCACTATGGGCTCCAGATGATGCGTGGCAAAATCTCCCGAGAGCCTGGCCGGATTGTCTTCCTTGGGGGCCTGCTGCGTAGGCACTTTCACAGCTGGTTCCCTGTTGCCACTCGTCTCACCTCCCTGTCTTGGCCTCTCACTGCTCTCTGCCCAATCTTTTGAAATTCTCGTTATCCGTCCTTAACGCATGGCTCAGAAGAAACGAAGATTCTCGTGATCCGTACGCAACGTGTTAAGCATTTCTAAAATATAAATTGACAAAGAAATGTTAGTATGATCACTCAATATTTTCTACATATGTCGTTTATTCCATCTGTTAAGGTTTTCAGTTGAGTCACTTAAGTATTTTTAGACCAGATTTGCTAGAGTTCGTTAAAGAACAAGAAATAGGTTAATTGCAGTATAAAAGCCAATAGGATAGATACTGTAATAAAAATAAAAGTATGTTCACAAAGCAGTAAAGAGATTGGTAGCCAATAAAACATACCTCTTAACTAGCCGTTCGTTTTTGTTTTTTGTTTTTTTGTTTTTTTTAAGGTAAGGGGAAGATACTTTCAACAGATAATATACTTATTTTTTGGACAAAGTTCTTGTCCATTCCTTTGCTGAGTTGATTTTTAAATGGACTTTGAGAGGCATATTCAGGCTTTTTGTATTTGTCTCAACACTTTAGGGTGAGGTCTCTTCTAACGATGGAGTACTAACTGTAGAGTAGCCTTGAGTCTGGTGAAATCCAATTTGGCAGGATTTCATCCTGCATTCAACATATTTTATCTTCTTAATTTTTTTTCATTATTTTCAATCAAATATTCAAAATGCTATATTTGTGAGGTGTAATTCACCTTGTGTTTACTTTACAGACAAGTGATACCAGCAAAGAGTAAGGTCTATGATAGCCAGGGCCTCCTCATTTTCAGCGGGATGGACCTCTGCGACTGCCTTGATGAAGACTGCTTAGGATGCTTCTATGCGTGTCCTGCCTGTGGTTCTACCAAGTGTGGGGCTGAGTGTCGCTGTGACCGCAAGTGGCTGTACGAGCAGATTGAAATCGAAGGAGGAGAAATCATTCATAATAAACATGCTGGATAATTTGTGGTATCAGATGTAGGATATTTAAAGGTCCTTTCTCTGTTTCTAAAATTCTGTCATTTTGAGGTACATTTTAAAGTTGATTGCCAAATGACAGAAATTTGAAATACACCTCAACATGGACTCACCATGCACTAATACTGCATTTAGGGTGCTTTACTAGTCATGGTTTGATGTAAATATAGATGGTCCATTACTCAGCAGTCAGCTCAAAGCCTGTCTGGGTCATTGTAAGCAAGTAGGGTATAGGCAGTCCTCGATTTGCACAATTCCCACATCCACACATTTCGATGACAGTGATTTAGTTCACACCAGTTCCCTAACAGCACAGTTCAAATTTTACTTACCACGGTATATTAACTGAGTAATTACACCAAGTGTAAATTTCCCTGCTAGCTCTTTGGTCCACAAGTCACTATGTGAGTAACAGATGTATTTCATGCTCAGTGACCAATCACGTTACTTCTCTCAAATTCTGCTACTGATTGGTCACTGCACATCTATTAATCAGTTCACTCACAGCAAACTATGCACTTACATTTTATAAACAGTGAAAAGAATTGGCCAACAAAGATGAGATTGCAGCGAAAAAATGAAAAATTATATGCTAGAAGTGAGATTTTAATGAATTGAACATTAATGGAGCTGTAGAAGAAACTGCTGAGCGTGGGAATATTGACCCTGCGCCTTTCTGGAGCCTCTACAGACATAGCCCGAGGCGCTTAGTGGAGGCAGCTTACCAGCCTAGATGGGGAAAAGTGGCTGAGGAAGTGATGGTAAAACTTCACATTAAAGGAAATCACAGAAATATTTCACAACATTCAAAGTACAAATGATGAAATAGTGGAAACAATCCAGACTTAAAGGATTATGTCATTTTGCCATGGTATGGAAGAGATGCTTACCCAAATAAGTTATTTGACAAAAAAAGGCAAGCATTGTTCAAATTACACTTGATTAGTTGTTTTGCAGTCAAATAACACTGATTCCCAGTGTTTCTAATATTTTAAATTACAGTGTACTAAATACTTTTATAATTTTTTATTTACTGACAGTTTTTAATATTTTGACTAGATTTTTAAAACTCGTAGAACAAGCATAATTTTCCCCATTGATTATTAAGAAAGATTGCTTGGCCATTTTTTATGGTCCCACACTATTGTGCAAGGCAAGGGCTGCCTGTAGCTAAGAACAGTGCCTACTTCAGGGAAAATTAATTTTGATACAAGTAAGTGGTTGGTTGGTAAACTATTTGGGGAATAATCTACATATCTTAAGTGCTAAAATATGCTATTTTTGTCTCCCCACTTAAACTTTAAATCAGTTATTAGTATGGTGTACTATAAATCTTTCATTGTTTAGACCAGGCATTTTTGGTGAAATTGTGTTCTTGGTGACAGAAATCTTATTTCTATGTATAAAGCATGAATATATGAGTACATACAATACATGAACAGATATACATTAATTCCTTGGCATTAAAATCTTATAGGGTGTTGATTAGGATTAAATGGTCTAAAAAAGGCTCTTAAAAAAGGTAATAATTTTTTTAAAAGGTGGAGAAACACTGGTTGAGACTAAATTATTTGGATAATTTTTAAAAAGGGGGAGAAACACTGGTTGAGACTATAAATTATTTGGAAAGTGATTGAAACTTGATGTTGGAATTTGGATGCTGTTTGGAGGCTGGGAGTGACTGATAACTTCTTTGCTTTCTTTTTTTAAGACAGCTACCTGTCATTCTGTCTAAAATCTTTCATCAGCTAGTTTTTTTGTCTTCCTTAAATATAGTACTTTAATCAAATGAGCTTTAAACAATTTGAAATATTTTTGTAGCTATTGAAACTATAAATTTATACAGCCAGTTTTATTGAATTGACCAATAGAGGTTTATTTTTATTTCTGTACACTTTTGCTGTCTCTTTAAAGTGATTGGTTTTACTTTGATAGAATGCCATTTTCAACCACAGAATTAAATGTCAGTTTTAAGTTATAATTGTTCACTGACCTAGTTATCAGAAGTACATTTAATCAATTCCAAAGCACTGGCAAAAAGAATATTTTAGCATTATATGCTTAAATCTGATGCTAGATTTTTTTGTGTGTGAATTAAATATTTTTTTATAAAGGATACAGACTCTAATTTTTTGATCCTATCATTTTTGTTGCTTTTAAGTATGATTTAGTATATTTATTAGGCTATTCATAGGGACAAATTAAAATTTGATTTTTTGTTTAAAACAGGAATATCTTTTCAATGGAATAAATGGCTTTACAATTGTGATATTTCATCATTCCTTAGTAGAACATTTCTGTTATTTTTAAAAGATAGTAAGTTTTTCAAGGTAAAATTTCTTGAACAGTTTTGCTAATATTTGTTCATTATGCCTATTTAGGAGAGCAAACAGCATGCAAAACGTTTACAAAGAAAGTTATATCTGATTTAGAGTAGGCTGTAATAAAAACTTTTGGAAAATTTGTATCACAAGTCTACTTGCTGTTTTTAATATAAAATTTCAGAAATACAGAATACAACGAAATCGTCTACTTCCTTTTTATATTTTACATGTGACTCAAGGTGGCTAAATTATTTTAGAATGCTCTTTATCTAAAAATATAAATAAAAGTTCTATAAACACTTCTGCTATATGTGGCTCCTGGTGAAGTTAATGTAAAGTCACAACTTTGGTCTCACACAATGTTGGTCACAAATGTTAAAATAAAAATACATGTATATATTTGAATAAAATAAATGGAATCCCATGTGATCTTTTTCCTATCTGCCTTTTACAAATATAAGAAAATGGCTATTTCCCTTTGGAACAGTATATGTGAGAGTCTCCTATTTTTAAAATATTATATCTAGTTCTGTATAACAAGCTGTTGTGCAGCCTTGGCAGCCTATTCCAAAACTGCTTTCCTGGCATAGATTCAACTAAGTAATTTTTAGCAGATGTATTTTGAAACATACATAGACACATACACATATAGAGTGATTTATTAATACAGAGAATATAACTTTAGTAAGTTTTAGCATGGTTCTTAACTTTTCGGAGGTCAGAGACCCCTGTGAGAAGCTGATGAAAGCTATGAACTCTCTCCCCAGAAAAACACATTTGTGTCCTTCATGTTCAGAATCCCTAAACATGTATTGGAGCGCCTGAGTAAAATAAAATATTCTGTAAACCAGGTGATCTTTTTTTTAAGCAAGGATAACAAGTGTAGTTTGGTTTGTAATACAGCGTTGAAGATGGTTTTTGTTGAACAAAATTGGAGCAGTTCAGTTCGTTGAAAGCAAGCTCTTTCTACCCTGAAAAAGGAGATCCCACTGTAACCTCTTATTCTCACCCCTATCACCTCCAAAAAGGTAATTTACAAGTTAAGTAACTGTAGAAAACTGAGGTTTCTTCACGTGACTAAACTTTGGTAATTAGAGATTTTCTATTTCACTGTTACCCTGCTGGAAATAGCTTAACATCCTTGTAGAAATTCATGGGACACAGTCTTAGTTTTTGCTGACATCTGCTGGTAGCTTCTACACTGCTGCTACTACTACTTAATGCTTAATCTCATCACATCGACACCACTGCACACTGGTAATTACATTGAAGTGGGATATTTAAAAAAAATCCTCAATGTAGAAAGGGTTCACTTTTTAGCATTCTTAGGGCTTGCCCAGCAGTAGTCAAACCATGTTAAGTTTTTAAAGAATATGAGTGAGGATATGAAAATAGGCACTTTTGGGTTTCTTTACATTTATTTTTATAAAGGTGAGAGACTTGGAGAAATAAGCTTTTACCTATGTTTTTTGTTTTGTTTTAATTAAACACTTCATTGAACATTTAGTTTGAACAGTGCAATAGACTTCTCTAGAGGATGTATCCCAACTTGCAGATTATTTGTGATGGGATTGTGAGAATTGACTCGTTTTTCCCAAATTTAATTTGTAGAAAATGAAGGATATTTACCAGATAAAGCAGATTATATATTAACTTTGTTGGGTTAGTAATACGACATCTTTAAATGCAATTTGAAAATATTTTACTATAGTCATATGAAGTAGCACAACTAAAATGTATTGTTTTTTCCTCTTGAAACCATGAGGGAATAATTTCTTTGTGAAGCAATGATTAGAAACTTCAGTTTTCTCATTTCTTATTATAAGCAAACATATGTTTTATTAAAGAGTTGCCATAATCTTCCTAGGCTATGGTTTTGAAATAAATGGGCTTATTAAAAATAAAATGTTTGCAAACATTGCTAAAATTGCCCAAACTCCCAACTTCCGCAACTAATAACTGAAAACACAAAAATTTTAGTTAGACTCCTGATTTTCATAATAAACATGCTGGATGATACTTTTTTTTTTTTTTTTTTTTTAACCCACTTCTTTTCAGAGGCACATTTTGACAGGACAAATTTTACTTTACTGAGATAAAAACCAGACATTGGCTCAGGGTTGCAGAGTCTTTGTCTTATCCAGAGAAACCAAGTTTGAAAAGTGTGGTCTTTAAAAGGAGATCAGAAACAATTCAAAATGTAAATACTAGCTCTGTAAATGTCCCTTTTTTTAATCAACAATCAGT
The DNA here is from genome assembly GCF_057876585.1 of Rhinolophus sinicus. Taxonomy (NCBI): domain Eukaryota; kingdom Metazoa; phylum Chordata; class Mammalia; order Chiroptera; family Rhinolophidae; genus Rhinolophus; species Rhinolophus sinicus. The sequence continues at coordinate 162,626,678 of NC_142514.1, forward strand.
TAACATTGAACAATTTGATGAATCCAAATAAAATTTGTTCTAATTATATTCTGGTAGTTGAAATGTATGATTTGAACTTCAAGATAGTATTACAGTTATTTTAAAAGTTAAAATGGTTATTGGTAGCATAAATAAAGCAACCTGTTAGCAATACTGGTACCGTGTGAACAGGTCCTATAAGATTCTGGGTAAAGTGCAAATTTAATTTTGGGATTAAGAGAGGTAAAAGGATTCAAAGATGTTTCGTGAATTGTGGCATCTTTGAGGTTTTAATCTCATGCCTTCTCCAAAGGTTGGTTCGTCTTTTGATTGGGATTGGACTTTCCCTGTTTTTCAGTTCAGCATACTACTATGCTGAGATGAGGTCACTTAGGAAAAGAGAGCTTAGATGGCCAATCTGAAATGATCTGGAGAAAACTATCACTTGAGCTTTTTTTTTCACTTTTTCTTTTTGGTAAATGAAGTTTTAAAAAATGCCAATGAGCTTCTAGTCATTTATAGCTTACAGAATGAGATTACTCAAAGAGAATTTCTGCATAAAATATAGGCCCTACAATTTGGGGCAAGCAAATAAAACAACTTTTTTTTTTTCCAAAATAGTTTGGCTCATGGTGTTCTTGACTTGGGCCAGAAGAAGACTTAACTATTGGAAATGTTGAAATAAAAAGGAAACATTTCCAAAGTTTTTCAGTAAAAGTTTCCAACTCCTCCCCACATGGTAGAGTTGAACAAATGCATATATTCTCCTTGACGTCTTTTTGTATCAAAGAACTACACATAAATGTAAGGGTCAGAGAACAGCTAAAAATCTATAACACACCAGGCCTCACACTGTGTGACATCCATAGCCAATGTTAGGGGGCTCCTCAGACATTTTAAAAGAAATGGCCCTAGGAGGTTCTTAACACTGCATTTCATTTTACCTTGCTCCCAGCTGATTGGATTTTGTGGGAGATCTGACCCAAGGAAGGCAAATATATCTTGGCCAGAAGCTTGTATGTTGGGTGAATATTAAGGAAATTGCCCAAATGACTAAAGGGATTCACTGAGCCAATCAGATTCAGGAATTTAAACAGAAAGGAAAGGAGAAAATTGAGTTTGTCTAAAGAGAGATGAAATGACAGCATGGCTAAGGCACTGGAATGAAATGCTAGGGTTCTATACCTAAACCCTGGGAGGCAGCAGCTGCTACTCTTACAAGATTTGTACATAAAAATACCTGGGTGGGAGATGAGGGTAGGGGGGATAAAATATATGGTGATGGAAGGAGAACTGACTCTGGGTGGTGAACACACAATGGGATTTATAGATGATGTAATACAGAATTGTACACCTGAAATCTATGTAATTTTACTAACAATCGTCACCCCAATAAAAAAAAATAAAAAATAAAAATACCTGGTCTGATGAAGCCTGGCCATGCAGTCAAGATCCCCCTTCGTTTTGTATGTATACTTCCAACCAACACTCCATTAAGAAAATCTTAGTAAGGTCTGTGTTCTTTCACCCAAAGGGCTTTACTAATACTCCACCCTTGTAGTTTAGAGAAAAATGACTGCAGGTGTAATGGTGTGGTCCTGAATGTTAGTAAGTCTGGAGTGGGGGCAAAGAATTTACATTTCTAGCAAGTTTGCAGGGGAGGTTGAAAGTGGCTAGTCTGGAAACCACCCATAGAAGAATCACTGCTCTACCACCGTGATTCTCACTCGAGCGGGGAACCCTGCTCGCTGCGCCATTTGTCGTGCAGGGTGTCATGCGGGGTCTCTGCTCCCGCTCCCTGCACAAGAACACAGGTGTTGTGCAGGGCAGCCTGCAGGGTCTCTGCTCCCACTCCCCACGTAAGAAGACAGGATATGGTGAGGCCAAAAAGGAACACCCACGGAGCCATAGATGGGGGAGTCATACCACTATATTCTCGCTGGCAGCTGGGTTGGAGACACAGGAAGCAGGAGCCACACTGTCTGCAACCTGCTGTCCATTTCTCTGCAATCCGCAACCCGCACTCCACCATGCTAACTGCAATCCGCGCTTGCCAGCCCAGGCACCGTCTTCTTGCTAGCCCTCATTTTTCCTGCTAGCGTAGCCATAGCAGTTATATTAGTAGCCAATGGCTTACTGGTTACAGCTGACGGCCAACTAGCCACAGCTGATGGCCATCCAATCACAGTTGATGGCCATTTACTACCTGAGCCAGCACCTTTCCATATGAGGCCGAGAGCCTAGAAACTGCTTTCTGGGGCTCTGTCCCCACACTCACCCTTGCGTGTACTGTGGAATAACCTGTGGAACATCAAACAATACCTTCACCGGGGGCCTCACCCCCAGATATTTGATTTAATTGGGTTGGGGTTTGACCTTACTACTGGGAGGTTAACGCCCTCTGGCTCAGTGTGGGGATCACTCAGAATTCAAGTAGGTAACTTAAATGGTGATGGTTGATTTTATGTGTCAACTTGGCTGGGCTATGGTATCCTTTTTTCTTTTCTTTTTCTTCTTTTTCTTTTGGCCAAACATTACTCTCGATGTTGCTGTGAAGGTATTTTTTTAGATGTGATTAATATTTAAATCGGCAAACTGCATTAAGCAGATTACCTTGCATAACGGGAAGAGGCCTCATCCAGTCAGTTGAAGGCCTTAAAAATACAAGGAAGGAGGAATTCGGCCTTCAGACCTCTTCCCCAAGTCCCCAGACTGTAGATTTTGGGCTTGCCAGCCCCACAATCATGTGAGCCAATTCTTTACAATAAATCTTTCTCTCTCTGTATATACTGTACATGGACCCCTTCTTGCTTTCATTCCTCTGGAGAACCCTAGTGAATACAAGAACCTATTTAGTCTCTATTCCAAATTGGTTCCCAGAAAGGCCCTGGCTCTAAATCAAAGAGTATAAACCCTTCACTAGATTTTTTTTTTTTTTTTTCTATATCTGGCCTAAAGTGAGTCAATGAACATATAGCTCAGTCATTCTTTTTTTTTTTTTTTACTTCTTTCTCCTGTTTATATTATCAAATCCATTTAGTCCGTGCTTGGAACATTCTTGAATCTGTTTCAGGTATTTTTGTTCATTTTTATTTTGTCTAGACGACCCCAGTTAAAGATCAGTAGTGTATTATTGTATGCCCCTCTTTTGGCGTGAACACTAAATTTAACTTTGAGCGACCACCCATATACTTTGAGATCATGTAGTTCGGGTGGCATTACCTCACTTTGTGGTTCCAGGGGTGTGCTCATCACCAAGTCCTGGCCTTTGACAGTGCAGCATCTTTCTCGCCTTAGAGAATGTTTTTAAGGGCAGATACATGAGTAGCCAGGCCAATCAAAGCCAATAAATACCAGCTTTGCTGGAGCTAGAGCAAAAGAGATACTCTTTTTCAATGACGGTTACTAAGCTTATAGATGTAAGACTGGACCTATCAATGGCTAATCTGGACACTACTTAAGAAGAATTTGCCTTAGAATGAAAACAACATAGGTAAACGCAGAAGCCAAAGTCTAAGACAGACACACAGGATTTGAGCACCCGCATCAAGTTATGTCTGAAGGCCACCCTGGACTTTTCAGTTACGTGAGGCAATCATTTTCTCTTTTTGCCCCTGATTGTCTATTAAGTGACTACAAGGTAGTTAGTGACCAGATGGAGAGTTAGCTCTATTACTATAAGGATAAAAATCACCAGAGCTCAAGGGTAAAATGGCCAGTTTAAAACTCATGCCCTTGGAACTTATATATAGTAGTCCCCCTTTCTCTACAGTTTCACTTAATGCAATTTCCATTACCTGAGGTCAACTGCAGTCTGAAAACATTTAATGAAAATTTTCAGAAATAAATAATACATAAGTTTTAAATTGCATGCAGTTCTGAGCAGGGTGGTGAAAGCGAAGTGAATCATCCCTTTATGCAGCGTCTTCGCGCTCTGCACCCTCCCCACCCCTTAGTCACATAGTAGCCGGCTGGGTTATCATACTGACTGCCGTAGTGTCTCAACGCTTGTGTTCGTCACCCTTATTTTACTTCATAATGACCCCAAAGAGCAAGAGTAGTGACGCTGGTAATTCGGATATGCCAAAGAGACACTGCAAAGTACTTATTTTAAGTGAAACAGTGAAAATTCTCCACTTAATAAGGCAAGAAAAAGAATCATATGCAGAAGTTGCTAAGACCTAAGGTAAGTACTCAAATCTTCTATCTGTGAAATTATGAAGAAGGAAAAAGAAATGTGTGCTAGTTCTGCTGTCAGACCTCAAACTGCAAAAGTTATAGCCACAATGCATAAGAAGTGCTTAGTTAAGATGGAAAAGATATTATCACACGTGGGTATGTATAGAAAAAAGTATAGTATGTATAGGGTTTAGTACTCTCCACTATTTCAGGCATCCACTAGGGGTGTTGAAACATATCCCCCAAGGATAAGGGGGAATACTGTATATTTTAATGAAGGAGAGCAAGCAGCTGTGACCTACAGGCCCATCTTCATTCTCCCAAATTCCTGCAGAATCTTCTCACTCTATAGTTCTCATGGACCATAACTAGACCTTTTAAGGATAAATGTAGTAATTTGGTTGTTGTAGTTTGCCACTAGGGTCTGAAATTGTATAATTGAAAACAAGAGACTTAAGATATCAATGTTTGGTATTTTGGTTGGTATTCCTTGCTTTTAAAGCACTTAAACAGTGTTTGAAAATTGTTGGGATACTTGAAGCATTCTCTCTGTAGTCCTATGTTTCATAGCTAGAAATCAGTTGTAGGTGAAATCAGAAATTTTTAATAACTAAGTCTGAATTAATTAACTTGTCAAGCAATTAAATGTATATAATTCCCTCAAATTTGTGATTTACAACACACTGCTGCCAAAGTTAAGTTTCAGCATTAACAGCTCCGGTTCTTCTTCCCTTCTGCACTTACAAGACACAATTCTGTGTGATTAAAGAGGAGACTCTGAGGCGGTGGTGCCCCCCAGATGAAAGGGAACCTGGCAGAGCTCAACCTTTACTAAATGTCACTTCCAATGACAATAGTGCCAAACAATTAAATGTATAGTGACTCTCTCATACTTGATAGTATTTTAGAAAGCTGGAATTCCTACTTACGATAGGGATATTTAGATGCTTTCATCTTTTTTGATATTCTACTATATTGATGTATTTTTAAGCTCTTTTTTCACTTTTAAAATTAGATAAAAGTATAGATAAAACAAAGAACCGTGATGTGAATTTTATAGGTTCACATAGTTCTGAGGTTTCTGTTCCAAAACATCTTTATTTGGATAGTGTCGATTTCCTTGACAAAGTATACACCTCTAAGATGTGGGTAATTTAGAGAAATATTTGGTTTGTTAAACCTTTGCTGTTAGCCAAAGCTTCGGTAAAAATAAAGACACTTCAGGAAAAGGAACTATTTTTATACTTCTACATTGTTGACTTTTGTGCTTCAAAACTTAAAATAGCTGACTCTATACAATTAATAATTGGGACAGACCTAATAATAAAATACCACGTAACACGTATTGAGTCTGACTCTTAGTAATGCGCTGTCTTTGTTACATGGTATCTCACTTCACTGTCACTTAGTTGCTACCTTTTTCCAGTTTTACAATACAGTGTTATCAACTAAAATCACCATGTTTTACATTAGATCCTCAGGTCTTATTCATCTTATTGTTGAAAATTTGTATACTTTTACCAACCTCACCCTATTTCCCCCACTCCGCAGCCCCTGGCAACCACTTTCCACTCACTATTTTTTATTTTGACTTAAAAAAAATTTTTTTTTCCACATATAACTGATACCATGCAGTATTTGTCTTTCTCTGTCTGACTTATTTCAGTTAAGCTACCACTTTTATAATTATGATTTAACAGATGAAGAAACTGAGGCTAAGAGAATTTAATAACTTGTCTAAGGTCACATGGCTTATACGTGGAAGAGAAGGGAATCAAATGAGGCCTATTGACTCCAAAGTGCAAGAGTAACCTGTATTTATCACATTCGTTCTCCATTTTATACATTCTTCCTATTGGAGCTATTTATTCTGATGGTTCAGATATTACTATAGTTTATTACTATAGTTATTATAGTTAGGTATTATTATACATTACTTAAGTAGTTATGTAAAGATTTTACCCACTTCTATCCGCAGCACTCAGCCACTTCCATAAAAACGGATGGAAAATTATGGCTCAGCCAGTTCCAAAATGTTTTTCTGCTTCCATTGTGAGGAGTCACTTCGAAGAGTAAGGTATATACCTGATAAGTGAAATAACAACAGCTTTTCATTGTCACTGGGCACGTAATTGAATTGTACTTTATTTAGCTCTAACTTTTAAAAATCCTTTGTATCCATGTCTATTGTATGATGCTGATATATCCAGAAGAGGGCGATGTTTTACTACAAACTTCGTGTGAAACGTCTTCTGACCTGCTTTTGGAGAAGGTATACATTTAGAAACCAAATTTCTTAAGGTAGAGTTAGAGTGCTATTTGCTTAAGTGCTTTAGAAGATAATTGTTTGTTCTAAATATTATGTAGACAAGAGAAAAATTTCCTTTCTCAAACACCTCATGTTTATATGAGTTGTTCTTTCAACTGGAAATCAACTATTCTATTGAAGTAGAGATTGTAGTGGGATATTCCAGAACCAGTCCATACTTCAGTTACAAGTATTTATAATCCAGAGAAAAGAAGAAGGGCTTTGGTGTCAGACAAATCTGAGTTTGGATGCTGTCTCTACTACTTCCTGGCTTTGTGACTTCAGACAAGTTACTTGGTTTCTACTCAATTTCCTTGCGTGTAAAATGTGAATAGTGGCACCTACATGATGGAGATATTGTGAGGATTAGATGTGCCAGGTTAAGGGCCTAATACAGACAGATGCTCAATAAATGGCAGTGTTCTAAATGTCTGAATAAGCAGCCAATCGGAGCAACATTTTATGGAATTTGTCTTTCAAGATGAGCCTTGGTCATTTCCATTCTGTGTTGCATAAAACACAGTGCTTAGTACATATTACACATTCAGTAAATTTTGCTGAATAAAATATTTTAAAATATTAAAAGAAGTTATACTTTGAAACCAGGAAGCCAGAGATAAAACTAATAATGTGATCTAATAGGTATGTTTCTACCTTGTTTTCTTTTCTTCTCCCTGCCCCCAATAAAAGAAGTCAGTTCCCTCCTTTCTTCAAGTGGGGAAAGTGAGTTTGACCAAGTAAGAATAAGACTTTGGGAATGAAGGAAGGGGAAAAGAAAGAAAAGACAGTGTTTGTTCACTGTCCTCTGTTTTCTCTTTGGTGGGTAGGAAATCAGCCACAGAAAGATGGCAAAGGCCTTGGGGGTTCCCAGGAAGTGCAGTGTTGAGAGCCTGGGTCCCACCAGGTGGCAGCCGTAGGTGTTCAGGCAGATGCCAAGGTGAGCTGGCTCCCTGGCTTCATGGCAGTCAGAATGTGTTCTCAGAGGTGCAGAACAGAAGCCACACGTGAATTCTCGTTGCTTTCTCCACTCTGCTTATCCCTGCTTCCTCTGGGATATCCTCACTATGCTGACCCCATAGCAGTGCCAAAAGGGGAATAACTGGGTCCTGTCACTTTGCCTGTTGTTGGCCTCTGGTCTGTGACTCACACCCCAGGCCCAGCTATGTCAGCTCCCAGCAGGTGGCATGCATCGGCTCCATTGACCCAGGGAGGTAATCATGACTAAACAACCAGAAAATGTAAATGATGACAGTTCTTTACAGAGGGAAATCACCTCTAAATGACTAACATGGCAGCCATTGGAGCTTAAAATAGGAATTTGTACAAGGGTGTTTATATATCAACGCAAAATTTGTGTACTGTCTCTAATTTTCCAACAAGAAGAAAACAGTTGAATAACGAATGGTATAATATTGATCTGTCAATAGAAGGCAACCAAATAAGCTTTTTGAAGAATTTTTGATGACTAGGGACAATACTCTAACATAATGTTAAGTATTTTTTTGAAGCAGAGTACAAAACAAGATGAATAGGACAATTCCAAATTTGCTAAAAAGCAGAAAAACAGAGAGATGCCAAAATGTTAGTAAAACCCATCTTTGATTTAATGTAATTTTTTAATTTTTTCTATCATATGTTCTACAATGTTCAAATTTCCTGCACTGAATGCTATTACTCGTGTGATCATGACAATGTAGCACTACCGTAAGGTGGTGGAAGCTGTTATGCTGATGTAACCCTTCCTTGTCACATAAGAGATACAGCATACAGCTCATTGCTTTTGTGATCAAATGTTGAAGGAACTTGGGCAAGTCTCTTGACAACTCTGACTCTCAGGTTTTGCTTCCTTAGAAATAAGAATAATTCAACGTGGGTGGGGGGGGACTTCATGTAGGTGTTGTGATGATTAAGTGAGATGATGTTTATAAAACTCTGCTTTGCCCAGGGCTTGGTACAGAGGAAGCATTCAGTCAGCTATAATAATTATTATTAAAGAGCAGAACAGATGAGTAGTTACCTGATTTTAGCTCTGGCTTCTTTAAGCTTTTCTTCCCCCCTTCCTCCCTCTGTTCCTCCTTTCCTTCCTTCCTTCCTAATCAAAGTAGTTGGTATTAACAATTTAATAAGATTCAATTTTGCTTATTGTTTCACCGCACCTCAAAAAAAAATTGGATCGCAGAAATAGACCTCAGACCCTACAGGGAAGTGGATTCCCAGTGATAAAAAAGACAAAGGAAGGAAAGGGTGATTCTTTGGGAGCGGGAGTAAAGGACAGCCCATGTGGCCGTCAGTGACTCTGTGTCTGTGTCTATGTACCAAGGAGGGATGGGCCAGCACACGGGCTTTGGGTTCTCGTGCATCACAGAGAGGCCCAAAGGAGAGACACGTACCCAGGTCTGGACAGGAGTGAGGATCTCTCGGCTGGGCCATCCCACTCAACCCCCACCACTGAGATTGGGAGGGCAAGAGGAAAGAAAATGAACATGAGTCACAACATCAGGAACTTTTTCTGGTGTTCTAGACAGACAGAAATTTCAGAGGTAAAATAATATCAGCAGAATCCCTTCAGAATAAAACTAGAAATGAGGAGCTCCTGCAAACATGTGTGCAAAGGCTACTTGAGCAAATTCTGACCCTGGCTGGCTCTACCACACACACTTCACCCTCCTGTTGCCTTACCTGATTCCACGGTTCCCACATACAGGGCCTGAAGCACCAGAAACTGCCAGATGTAATGGGGCCGATCAAAGAATGCCACTAAAGAATTTTCTGAAAAACAGAATTTGAAGAGGCTCTAAATATAAAAAAATAAGCAGCCCTGAAGTTTAGTTTTTCTGTTTTTTTTAAATTTGGACTCAAGGTAAAAGACTGTTTATTATTTTTTTATGGTGTAAGTCTGAGCCAGGTCCCAAACTGAGTTGTAATCCTTAAATAGCCTTTATGCTTCAATGATTTCCATTTTGCAGACAAATGGAAAGTTCATGAAATAGTTTTGTTTTGTTTTCTCCTTTGTCTCAGTACCTACAATACTGGCTGGCTCCGTAAATATATGTTGAATCAATCAATGATGTTAATATACATAAGTCACACAGCAAGTAAAGGGGGGAACTGGGGTCTCGCCTAGGCTGGCCTAACTCCAGAGACTGAATTCTCAAATGCTGCCTTTGTTTACCTCGTTCCCACTGACTGCTTAAGTCTGGGAAAGAAGACAAGGGCCTGCTGGGGCGAGGTACCTCCCTGCATGGCACTTAGAGTTGGCATGGTCTTGGAAATAACTAGATGTACAGTGATTTCTCCAGGGTCACTATTTAGACATTACTAACAATTCTGGTCTTGGAATATTTTTGCATATCAGCTGCAAAAGCTGAATGCTTCTATATAATATAATCCTCCAGGCTTCCTGTAACACAGAATAATAAATTGTAGGCTACTTACCAAAAATCTCTAGACACAGACCCATGTAAGTCTAGGATCACTTAGCAATTGCTTGAGGGCTTTGAAAGTCTCTTGAAGACAGCCAGTTCAAGAAGAAGTTTCCCCTAAGAAATCATCAATTAGGACGTAGAAGTTAAATGCAATCTCTCTACCTTTTCAGTCCTATCTGTTAGAAGGTGAACAGATTGAGTTTGCATCTCTCTGCATGATTAACATCAAGCACCCTGTGTTGGTTGAAAAGCTTCATTATCTGGAGAAAAATTTAAAAGGCAGGATGGACAACTTCAATTTAGATAATTGTTGGATGTGATGGAGTGCTCTTCAAATGGGTCTGTGTGGGGCGGGGGTGGGGTGGGGGGCGGGGCAGAGAGGGCGGGAAGGAGCACTGTCTACTAAGCACTGTGAAGGCTCTCAGAACCCACAGGCAGCAAATGCCTAAGTGGAGGAAGCATGATGTATGAGATCAGAAGCCCTGAGTTTCAGCTCCGACTCCATTACTAGCTGGGTGGCCTTAAACAAAATCACTCAGTGTCTATGAGGTCAGTTTTGTCATCTGTAAAAGTGGCAATGATTGTGCCTAACTTTCAGGGTTGTTGTAAGGGTGCAGTGAGATGGCTGAGAATGCTTTGTAACAGCTCAGCACAAGGCTTGAAATTATCATCATCACCATCATCGTTACTACACAAGGCTTAAGAGGATTCAAAGATGAGCAAGATACTGTATTTCCATCCAGTCTTACAGAATCTGAAGTTCATACAGTCTTGAGATCTTCTTTAAGGTAACGAATGCAAAATTATAAATAACAATGAAGTACATCGCATTTGAAAGGGCTTTGTTGGCTTTACAGTAAATGCATCTCTGCCTCCATAATAAGTGGTATAATAGTTCAGGAGCCTGGATTGAAGGAGGCACACTACCTGGGTTCAAATTCTGGCTTAGCTGTGTGACCTTGGACAAATTACTAAACCTCTCTGTGCATCAGTTTTCATCTGCAAAAAGGGTTGTTATGAAAATTAAGTAACTTTAAATATGCAGCAGTGTTGGCATATAGTATGAAATATACATGCTTTCAACCACCAGTTTTTTCTAACCTCCTTTCAAAGATCTTTTCACCTGGAAGAATGGAATATAGCATGTGCAAATGTTACTTGAGACAGAGTGTGGTGAGTGCTGTAAGGAAATACAAACCACGAGTTCTAGACAGAGGAGACATTATGTCTACTTGGGGAAAGGCTTCGTAAAGGAAAGGTTTCAAACAGGGAAGGTTTCAAGAGGCAGGACCTTCCAGGCAAAAGAAATAGCCCACACAGGCTTGGAGGTGAGACTCTGTTGGACATATTTGGGACCAATAAAGGTCCACACTTATAGACTAGGGAGGAAGTAGGAGGTGAACCGGGAAAGGCAGACGGGGGTGAGGGACCTTGGGTGCCGGGATGAGGAGTTGCAGACAGTGGGGAGAGGAGTAGAGCAGGTGGGCTTGAGGAGGATTAGCCCAGCCGCATTCAGCAGGAGGGACGCAGTGGGGTCAGTGCCACTTAATTATCCTGGCAGTAGGTAACAAAGGTGACTGGAGTCCTTCTACATGAACAACCTAGAAAATCTGAAACATGTCACCAACAACCATTGGGAAGGGCAATCATTTCTTTAAAGTCTGAGGGAAGACCTTCCAGTTTGTAGTTTTCATATTTTTCCCATTCAGATTAGTGGCTGAATTGAGTTTCTCATTTCATTCCCATCAATATGAAAAGTGGAGGGGCTTTGGCCTATGAGAGAATGGAATTGTCACCCATCCCAGCCCAGGGCCTTGTACTCTTAGGCTCTGACCAAAGGGCCGAGAAGGGCTTCTCTGGCCTAGCCATATCCTTTCTCCTAGTGGAAACTCTTCCCATCCCCTCTCATTAGGACTAACATTTTGCAAAATTTCTTTTGCTGCCATTTTTTGGGGTATATTTCCTTGAGAAATGAGGGGTTTTTATGCAGCTGCCTGGCATGCAGTTTTTTCCTCAGGCAAGTAGGGCTGTTATATACAGCACACTGCAGAACCTAAACAACTGTAAGTGACAGCCCCGCCACTGTTCAGGGCCTTATGGCAGAGGACATTTGGGGGGCTGCTTCCAGGTGTTTCCACCTAAGGGGAAGCAGAGTTTGCTACCCTAAAATATGCCTTTTTACAGTATGTATTATTTTAAGCTGGTTGTTTTTAAGAAATGAAAGACTCGGGAGAAAACTTTGTCCTTCCCGCAACTGCCTAGAAGAATTCAGATAGAGAGCCTACTCCAGGAAGGGAGCTGTCACCACAGATAGCTATAGTTTAATATGAACTAGGTGTGATAGACAGAGAGGAACTAGCAAGGCCTGTTTGATCAGAGCCCTCTCTGTGTCCCATTGTTAACAATGGCCCAGCACACATATGTCTACCAAACATTTGCTTTTCCATTTACATGTGAATTATCTTCCTGCCCTTTGAAGTCCCAAGCCACTAACTCCCCTTTCCCTTTAGCTCATGATGGCTTGTCAACCTCAGCTGTCTGATTTGTCCTCTGGTCGCATATTCTTACAGAACCCCTGTATGTACATATGTAATATACTCGGTTATTTTCTCCTATTAATCTGTCTCATGTCATTTGGATTATTAGCCCAGCCAGAAGAACTAAGAGGGAAAGCGGGATATTTTCCTCTCCCCCACACACCCTTCTGGGAAAGACAGTTGCTGTGTGTCGCCCTGGGGATTCCGCCTCCCTGGCCTCAGTTGGTCCAGGAATAGGCATCTGACCTCAGCCAAGCCAATCAGCATCCTTCCTTGGAATGTTTAGAACTAAAACTAAAAACAGAATCAGCCTCCTCTGAGTGGTGGGAGCTATAGAATTTGAATATTGGGAACACCCATTAGCCAGGTTCCTAGTACATGGGAAGACAGTCTCCATAGTACAGAAAGATACGCTCCCAGGAGAAAAGTGAAGTGCTGGCTGAATCTGAGTGCTTTCTTTTTCCAATTTTCCCTGAGGACCAACTCCACCCTTGTTCTACTCTAGGTTAAGTGTGATGCCCTTTCAGAAAATTCCTTCTTCTTCGTCCTTAACTATTTTGAATTGGATTCCTTTCACTTTTGATCAAAGGACCCTGATTCATGTACCTATGCTCTCAGCTTGTGCTCATCAATTAAAACTTATTCCACCTGTTTCCCTTCTTTTCCGTGTCCTAAGGGTAGGACAGATAATCTCATCACCGCTACCATAGAGAACAATGTGTTAAACCTTAATAATCACAGTAAGAGCTTACATACTGCTTTTCAGATTTCAAAATTAGTTTTCAATCAGTATTTCACTAGATCTGCGTAAACATGCAGAAAGGGAAGATACTGTCTTCCTTATTTTACAGAAGAGAAAAGTTAGGCCCAGATAAATTAATTGACTTTCCCAAAGTTCCCCCAGTTATTTTCTGCCAAAACATGGATGTCGGCTTAGATCGGTTGCTTCCAAATCCTGTATACTTTTCCCAATATCATCTTGCTTGAGGAAGTTACCCACTATTAGCCTTTTGGATATTGATGAAGGCCAGTGAGGAAGATAGTGCAGTCAAGGGGACCTTCCTAGGATCCTCAGAACTCCCCGGTTAAGCAGTTTTCTACTCTACCTGTAAGGAAGAGGGTAGTACTGTTGCTTATGTTTGATGGGCCCAAGGTAAATAACACAGGGCCAGTCTAGGGTGAGGCCAGTGAGGTGCCAAGGGTGAACAATTTAAGGAGACAGTTACTCTCAAGATTGTGCAAGGCCTTGCTCTGGGCCTATCACATCCTTAAGGTTATAGTTGCAAAATTCAGACTTTAAGGGTATGTGAGACACCTCCTGAAATAAAGACACCGTGTCAGGATGTATGTCGAGTGGAAGAATCAGATGACCAGAAGCAGGCACCCGTGGTCAACTCTGTCATGCTTGGCATCTAGACGTCACTGCCCTCATACCTTTGCTCCGCACCTGATTCACTTGGCTAACCTTGCTCTCAAGAAACACATCTGTTTTACTCACTCTGACACACAAATGTCCATAAAAGTAGATTCTTAGGTGAAGGAAAATTACAGTCACATGCTGTTGGAAGCCTAGTAAAAGCCAAACAAATACTAAAAATCAATGTTTTTAAATCTAAAGTCCTAGTGATAATCGATTTCAAGTTACATTTGTCACGTTTGACCAAAGAGTCCCAATTACTATAACCATACGCTTAGGCTGCTCTCATCGATCCAAACTTACTTGTTCTGTTACCTTCTTCTCGGTGTCTTAAAAGTTTATCTGATCAGGAAATTGAAACTGATACTGCTTATGTGGCTTTCTCAAGGTCATACAGACAATTTAGTGAAAAAGCTGGGATTGGAATCCGGTTCTACTGACACATAGTACACATTCTACTATGCTGTGAGCCCTACACTAAGTATTGGACTGAGAGAGTTATTATCTGAGCTACAAAAAGAATGTTAATACTAATCATTTCATATATGTGCAGTACTTTGAACTTTTCTAAGTGCTTTTGTCTTTCATTTTCAGCTCATGAAAATTTTGAGACTAGAAAAGAAAATTGAAGCACAGAAAGGTTATATGTTTTATCTGAGGAAACATATTGAGGTAACATATAGAAAACAACATATAGACGTTGTTTTTCTCCATCACTGTCCTTGGTTTTCTCTACCAGACTCCATGACAAGCCAAACATTATCTAAAATTATTTGTTTAAAAAACATTCTCCTGCCCTATATTGGTTATCTATTGCCACATAACAAGTTACTCTGAAACTTAGCAGCCTAAAATAACAAATATATATTTATTACCTTACTGTTTCTGTGGGTTAGGAATCCAGGATGCCTCTGACTTAAGAGCTCTCCTGAGGTTGCAATCAGGTGTCAGCTGGGGCTGTAGGTTCATCTGAAAGCTCAACTGAGGAATGATTTGCTTCCAAACTATTGATAGGATTCAGTTCCTCATGGCCTGTTGGTCCAAGGCCTCAGTTCCTTGCTGGCTGTTGGCCAGAGACCTCCCTCAGTTACCACATGGCCCATCTATAGGGCTGGTGACAATATGACAGCTGGCTTCCCTCAGAGTGAGCACATGACAGAGCAAGACAGAGAATCCCTAGGCAGAAGCCCCAGTACTTTGTGTAATCTAATCTTGGAAGTGACATCCCATTACTTTTGCCATGTTCTATTCATTAGAAGCAAGTCAAAAGGTCCAGCCCACACTCAAATGGAAGAGATTACAAATGGGTGTGACTACCAGGAGACTGAAATCATTGGAGCCATTTTAGCAGCTGTCTATCCTCTATCACATGCCCCAAATTAAAATTACACCTTCAAGATGCCTAAGGTGAAATAACTCTAGAGTTAAGTTTATTATCCTTCAGTTTTTTTAAAGAGAAACATTTTTTATTGTAAAGCAAAACGGATTATTCATCCAAAAATTATAGCTGGCAGCTTGTTTGATACTTTGAAACCATTGTACAAAGTAGACACGTATCCCAGAGGGATAGATCTGTGATTCTGCCATCCATCTCTCCCTCTCCTCAGAGCATGCTAATTTCATAGTTTGATTTTTTTTTTCCATCTGAACTGAAAGTCTTGCCTTCCAGACAGCACGAGTGAATGACACTGCCTACATGTCAGAAATTGCTACTGACATTTCAATTTTGCTTAATTTTTTTTCTTTCTTTGATAGTATTATAGAGAAAATTTACATTTGAATAAAAAGCAAATAGTGCATGTCAGAGTAAGCATCGGGGAATGTCAAATTGTTTTTTTCCAATTACAACTCTATTTCAAATAGGGTAATGCAATTAAAGGATAATTACTAGAAGCACAAAGCCAAGGTTACGATCAGAAATGGTTACCCTTTCACTTTAAGTCCTGTCTTGCTAAATAAAACATTCCTGAGGGGCAAGTTACTGTTTGAAAATAGAATACACTCATCCAGGAACAACCAAACACTTGGCGTATTGACCAAAAAATGTATTTGTCCATAAATACAAGTGTTTAAAAGAGATGAAAAGACACTAAAGGTGAGGAGCATTTTCCTTGGCTTTATCACTCTGATTAATAATGTGATAAATTAGCTGTAGGATGCAATATTAATTAACAGTATATTAGTTGCATTTTATTGCCAATAACATAACAAGCTCTGAAATAGTAGTCAGACTAAACTGCTGACGTGGGCTTTTCTGCAAACTGAGCTGTAGTTTGATTTCTCATTTGTCCAAGTGAAGCATCAGCAACTGAGTAAAACCAATTACCTCCAAACCCACCAAGCCCTCGGCAGCAACTTAGTGCATCTGAGCTTTGCCCAAATGTTATTACTTTCAAATTAGAGCCTGGTCTGAGATGGGGCACTAAAGAATTTCAACTGCTGAAAATAATTCATTATGGCAGTCTAGTTGGGTAACACTTTGCAGAGCCAAATAGAAAGCAAACTCCCTCCAACTTCGAGACACATTGAATCCATAGCTGTCTGCTTCCGGAAGGCAAGCCTGGAGATACAGAAGTCAAATATGAAAAGAGAGGCATTTTCCTGATGCCCTCAAATAAAAATATGATAGGAAAATGTCCAGGTTGTAGTGTTCATTTTTGAAAAGAAGTCCTGGTTTTGGGTCGGAGACACTTTAGGGAAAAAATGCAAGTCCAAGAATGGAAAGGAGTAAGGAGTTTTAGATAATGGGAGTTATCTCACCTCACTATGTAGTTAGAAACTCTACAGCCCAAAAGTCCATCGGATAAAGAGAGAAGAAGTCATTGAGGTAACATGTGGTCAGAGGAATTAAAATAAGCATGGCAGGATGCATTATACATTCCTGGAGAATTCCCTGTTCATTTATTTACTCATCTCCCCAACATCCCCTCACTTCTCAGCCTCTCTCTGTGTCTGTCTGTCTTTCTCCCTCTTCCGCACATACAGTCATTTTCTATCCCCTTATCTTGCTTAATTTCTTTCACAACACATATCACTATCCTAAATTACATTTCAGATAGGTTATTCATTCATTTTCTTGTTTATTGCCTGTATCCCCATCAAATTGTAAGCTCCATGAAGTCAGGGGACAGGTCTGTCTGTTCGTTGCAGAACAGTGCCTGGCACATAGTAGGCACAGAAATAGTTGAATCAAAGAATGAGCCCATTCACTAAACTTACAGTTACCAAAGGACCAATGTCTAAGTGCAAAGGATTCAAAGATGGAGTTTACTAAGTGCCCTCAATGTGCTAAAAGCTTTACATATAGTATCTTAGTTAATCTCACAATAACCCTGCAAAGCATGTGTTTCTATCATCCTGTTTGTCTGCTTATCTGTTTGTTTGTTTGTTTGTTTTGTGCAGAGAAGGACATAGAGTCTCAACGAGCCTGGTTTACTCAATGCTGCGCAGCGAGAAAGAGGTAAAGCCATAAATTAAACAGTGTCTGACACTCTGATTCAAGGCATTGTCGTATTCAAAGACGAATAAGATACAAACATCCTCCCTGAGAACATGAGAGTCTTATAGTTTGGGTTTGACACGTCATTGTCCTAGAGGGTCATCTTTGCCTTGCACAGCCCAAGGGAGAATCCAGCAATAAATCCCCGCAGATGGGACATTTGCCATTCTGGGATCTTCAGGAATGTCCTCCCTCCTGGCAGGATGTGGTATATGCCATGCTGTTTTGCCTGGGTGAGGTCAGATTCTTCTAGAGGTTCTTGAGAGCAGCATATATTCTCGCATCCCTCCTTCCAGGTCTGTATGGGAGCCCAGCAGCTGTCAGGGATCCTATTTACTTGTAATAAATCTAACAAATGAATGATAAATAAATGATGAGTCTTCTGCCTCAGAGAATCCAGCAGGGGCAGGACCCAGCCAGGAGCATGGGAAGCCAAACTCTTTTCCAGAATTCATCACTGAATTCTAAACAGCCAACACCACGCTCCACAGTCAGTTGAGACCACAGAGTTTCTATGTATTTTACAGGTCACAAAAACTATTCCTCTCTCTGGTCCTCAGGAATAAAGAGAGCTCCTCAGTCTATTCATTCCATGAATTAAAAAAAAAAAAAAAAATTAAAAAAGGTCTCCCTCGGTTACAATGCTGTTCATGTCCTTTGACCAGAAAGAGTTAGAGAAAAACTTCAGGATTGATCCAAGGGACGCAGAGCCCAGGTTCCATTAAAGTATATTAATGCCAAGGTCTGTGCAATTAGTGAAAAGTCAATTCCCATTACTAGTTAACACTATTGAATATCTGCTTTCTTTAATAAAAAGCCATGTCCAGTACAAAGAGAATAAATCAATAGGTTGGCTACACTTAGATCTATTCTGCCTTCTTCTCAAATGCACAGAGAAACTCGCTGTCAGAGCTCCACTGTCTGTCTGCCAAGCTCAGTCTGCGAGTTGGCAGCTGGCCCTGACATCTTTGCCTGGAATCTTTCATTAGCACGATCTCGCCTTAGCTCTCATTTCTCTAATCAGAAAATTTGAATTTAAACTCGTGCTTAAAAAACCCTCTATTTGGGCTTCACCTTGATCTGTCTCTAATTTGGGTTTGTTCAGAAAACAAGCCATCGGCCCCTATGTACATACCTCCAACCAACCCCCAGTGTGGGCTAGCAGCAGCCCGCCCTCTGGCGTGGAGAGTGTGGGATAGACACGGCCTCTTACAAGGGGCCAAAGAAGACTTAGGGCCTGAAAGAGTTTGTTCCTGCAGAGACACCCTTTCCATTCTTGTACAGCTGGTTTTACCCTATCTGCTGCCAATTTTAGAGGCAGCTGGAATGTTCCAGAATTTTCAATTGTGAAGAGCAAAAGAAGTATACACCTGTCCTCCCTTGAAGTTTCCAAGCCCTCTGGTTTCCCAGGACCATGTTCAGAGGAAGGACACATTTACCACTGACTGTGTCATGGAGACTGTCTCTCTGTAGCTAAGTCTGGCTATTCATCTTCTGTGTGGTCCACATGAAGGAGAAAGCTGTTTAGACACTCCTCTCATTATAATGCTTTGCTTATTACAGATTGAAAGGACACTTTGAACCCCGTAACTCTCATGTACTTGCTAATTATATGTAAGTTACTCTTAAGTTGGAATATTGTATTTCCATTACAGTGAATTATATTTCCCCAAATCATTTCGTTTTTATTTACTAGAATGCTCAGTCTTTTATTGAAAAAAGGATTGATATCATTTTGCTTTAGCTCAGGTTTATTGTGCAAGATTATTTGATATTCTTTTTTTTTTTATTACCTTTTCATCCTTACTGTTATCCATTGGTCTTTATTCACTAGTTCAATACTTCTGTACCCTTTCTCCCTTCCCAGAGTATGTGTTTAGAGGGGTGGGTAGGCTTAGTGGTGATATTGGTTTGTGTCATGGTGTCAGTGAAAGAAAATATTTGAATTCCATTCCTTTCAGAATTCAGCAAATCAGTACAGATTGTCCTAGATTTTTCAGTTGGTTCATTTTTCCACCCAGGAAAGTAGACATATCTAACAAAGTGAGAGCTGGCTGAATCTACATCTGCTTATTCCTGCTGCAGAGGTCCTTTCATGACACTTGCTATGATCCCATTCCTGGTCCTGAGGTCTGGTCTGCCATGTCAGATGATGACAAACCAGGCCCTACACCATGAAACCAAAGAATGATCCACACTACTGTTCTGGATGCTTTCTGAAGCCACTTGAAGTCATGCACTGTGGTTGGAGAACTATGGGAGGGAATTTCCTGTGCCACTTTAAGGAGCAGCTTGTAGGGTGAAAATAACTGGTGCATAGCATCCTAATTCAAGGTGGTAAGTGTTCAGCTGTGCGTAGGCATTTGAGGCTACACAAATAGCCAGGCTTTCTTCACATTCAAGGTTATAGATTTTGAAAAGGCAGGTTCATTAGGTGACAAGGGAAGATTTAAAAGTCATCCTTAGAACTCCCAATAGCTCAGATGCCTCTGCCGAAGGGATACTGACTAAAGAACAGGTGACTGGATCAAGGGATCACGAATGTTTGTCTCCCCAAGTAAATGAAGGCTGTATACTTGACCAGAAGCAGTGACTGAATTCTCATTTTGGGATATAGTTTACAAAGTGATGAGCAAGCATCATTAAGAAATGAATACAGGATGAACTATGGCAATGAATATTGGGAAATGAGTAAATGTAATCCCAAGTAATCCGCCTGTGTTACGTTTACATAGGAAAACTGCCTTTTAAAGCTTTGGCAGTTGTCTTTGGTCCTTTAGCAAACCTTGCTATGATAACCCGAAATGAATAGTAGGAGGTGGAATTATATTAAACAATTTCACTTTTACACAATATGAGATGTTTTAAAAGTTCAAAATTCACAGAATTGCCTCAAATGCTGTAAAGCTTATGAAACATCAAGCAGTCAACTTTTCTTGCCTTCAAGACAGGGAGATTCAGAGGGCTGTCAGAAATGTTTCCCACTCTGAAGGCACTTCTGAGAACCATCTTTTGCAGGCGAGTCAAGTTATCAAGCCAGAGCTGGTAGGAGACCTACTCCATAAGTTGAGCACAGAATGGAATGCACTCTCACCTTTGAGTTCAATTGCGTGTTGAGATTTTTATCTGAAATGAATTCTGATTAATATCAACTTGGACTAAAGGAGAAAAACATTCAAGCATGTGTTTATACTTGTTGACATGCATAAAGGATACACCTTCAATCTGAGTCATAATACTGGAAGAAAAGGCGATTGAGAAATGCATACCACTGGTACAGTCTTACCAAGTCAACATTCCAAATCCCCCAAGAGAAAAGGAAATTCGTCTCAGTGATTTGTCCAGTCCCTCTACAGCCATAAGAGCAAACTATGGTTGAGGGCCCTCAACCCTCCCCACACCACTTTGTTCTTTTTAGTTATTAACTCACTTTCTCACTCTAATACTTCATTTCCCAATCATTTTGGAAACGGACATACCTCCCATGGATGTTTTGAAAGCTTTGTTGCTGTTAGAGAGGAGAGAGGGTTGAGTTCCATGTTCTGAGGAGAGCACGGTGTCCATGACAATAAATATCACATACACACAAACAAAAAGAAAATAAAACAAACCCATCCCCTCAGATAATGATGCCAGATTCCTGCGATCAGTTTTCTTTATTAAACCTGAATCTTTGACTTCAGCCAAGTTAGGTCTCTCAGTGGAGATAAGATGGAATTCCCAAACTGGCCAGATTTGGAGGTTGGCTGGATAAGCCCTGTCAAAAAGAAGAAACGGGTTTTTCCACTTCTCTCCTCTTAGCTTACAGGCTGCAGCCCTTGCATAGACACTCTTACATCACCTATTCCTCTCTCTATGACTTCTTACCAAAAATTATTTTGAAGAGCACAAAACAATTACATCTAATGGCTTCCTACCTCACTCAGAGTAACAGTAAAATCTCTAGAAGGCCCTCGTTATCAAGCCAACAGCTCACCCACCGTCTTCATTCCTGTTCCAACCTCCTCTGGGCACATTAGCTTACATGTTAGTCCTTGAACCCTCAAGGCATATTTCTGCTTCAAGGCCTTTGCACTTGCTGTTCTCTGCATCTGGATTGCTCTCACTGCAGTGTACACTGTGCGAAGTCAGGTCTTACATGTCACTTTCTCAATAGAGACGTACCTTACCTAACATTTTTAACTCCCCCACCTTCCGAGCAATTTCTATCTTCTTTCCTAACAGACCAGATAATTCACTTTTTCAGTCTCATTTTGTCCGTCTCCCCACTCGAATGTAAGCTCCACGAAGACAGTGTTTTATCCACTGCTGTGTCCTTGGTGCCCAGTACAATGCCTGGTATGTAGTAATTGCTCAATAAATACTTAGTGAATGAGTGAATGACAGAGCGAATGAATGAATCTCAACAGTTTGCCAAAGGAGGTTTCCATCTCTCCTTCACTCACATGTAAAGGCGAGTTCTTCCGTTGGGTCCTAGAAGCATGAGCACCATGACCTGCTTTGCAAATGGCGGCTCGCTCTTACCATGGGCCAAGCCTTCTGTGCAATGCCATGTATATGTTATCTCACTTAATCTCCACAACCAGCCCCTGAGCTTAGTGCAATCATCCTGGTTTACAAGGAATAAATGAGGAGCCAAGGCGATCAAGTCAACTACCCACGTTGGCAGGTTAGGACGAGGGGAAAGTCAAAATACCGGTTGAAGTTTGTCTAACACATTAGGTCTCAAGCAGGGGGTAATTTGTCCCCTTCACGGGGACATTTGTGGCAATGTGTGGAGACAGCTTTCACTGTCACAACTGGGAGGTTGTTACTGGCATCTAGTGGGTGGATAGCAGAGATACTGGTAAACATCCCACAATGCACAGGCCATCTCTCCCACAGTAAAGAATTATCCAGCCCCAAAGATCAATTGTGCTGAGGCTGAGAAACCCTGGTCTAACTCCATAAACTGTTTTTAGTCACTTTGCAGTTTTGCTCGATTGGTTGCTAGTGGCGCTGAAAACAGCATGAACCCTTTTATAAAGCAATGTCACAATATTTCTCGAGAGTGCAGAATGTTTTCATATCTTTTGACCCAGCAATCCTATTTCTGTAAATCTGGCCTCAGGAAATAATATGGAATGTGGAAAATGTCCCCAAATATTTATCATGACATTATTTGTAATAGCAAAAATTGGAAACCACCTAATATCTGGCAATAGAGGAATCATTAAGTAAAGTCTGAATGTCCATTTGTTGGAAGATTAAGCAGCCATTAAAATGATATTTATTAAGAGTTTATAAGGAGATGGGACAATGCTTACGTAGAAATGGTAAATTTTACAAATTAGGTTTCAAAATTACATATACAATATGACTATTAAAAAATGACAAAATTATACATACAAAAGAGACAAAACAGAAATATACTGAAATATGAATGGTGTGGTAGGACAAGGCTGGTTAATTTCTTCCTTTTATCTTTCAGTACTTCCAAAATGTTCTGTAACAGCAATATATTCATTTTATAATGGGGAAAATTATCATTTAAAAAAAATAGGGCTTTTTTTCTCTTTAAGAAAAAAGAAAGGTAAAGAGCAACTGTACCTAAAGTGAACTTCAGGCCTTCAGTCGTGGTGGATTTATCTCTTGTGTGGATTTATTAGCTGTGTTTAATTAGTGCTTATTATTTGTCCTTTCAGGTGTCTTTGTTGAAGGAAGAAAGGCATGTTAGTTACGTTGTGGTAGCTGGAACTAACTCCATCTTTGCCAGTTTAGAGCTACTCAAAACATTTTACTCGCTTATCTTAATTTTTAAAAAAATGTTTTAATAACGTTTGATTCCATTAAATCAAAAATACCCTTTCTGAGAACCAGGCCTGCTGTCAGGGCAGATGCCATTTGGGGCCCTGAGGGGCACATGGAAGGTGGGATGGCCGTGGTTAACATCCTTTGTATGGACGTCCAAAGGTGGGAGCCACAAGTCTAGTGACTAAGAATGTCAGCTCTGGACCCTGACAAGCTTTGGTTCAAATCCCAGCTCCACTCTCACTAGTGTGTCCTTGAGTGAGTTCTTAACCACTCTGTGCCCTCTCTGGATCCCAAGCCTATGTTTAAAACCTCTACGAAGTGCTGTTAACACCTGACAGACTCCATGCTCTTTGAATACTTTGACTTGGAACCATCCACTTGAAAGCTTGTCCCACAACCAGCCTAGTTCCTCACCCTTCACCCACTTTCCAGAGATGTCTTTTATCTCAAGAAAACTTGAGGCTGAGCCCATAAATGATATAACACCACCTATAAAAGCCTCATTCAAGATGCTTTATTTTTGCACTTTGTTTTAAATTAAACCTGCCTCCATCCTGTGGACTGATAAGGGTAAGGCTTAGCTTTCTAGTCAACCTTAGGCTACATCCTAGAATGAGTACGAAGCACGGACAAAGCAGCTGCAGAGACAGCATCCTTACTTAACTCAGACAGTATTTGGGAAATAAAAGAACAGAGAACTGTTATTTAATTAACCCTCCGAGTCTCTGGAATGTAAACATTTTCTTTGTAAAGCCCTGAGACCTCTCTTGTTTCCAACCAGCAGGCCTTTATTTCTGCTTCTCCTTCTGTTCTCTCTGCTCTTGACCTCCATGTAATGCATTGTTAGATGACTTGTTTGCCCACAGAGGCAGGAATTCCCTCCCCCTACTCATTCATAAGACGTTAGAAATTTTCTCCCTTATCAATTTTCCATGGACTGACCCTCTAGTCCCTAATGGCACTGGATGGGTACACACCACAGACCCTAGCTCAGAAACAAAAGGAAAAGCAAGAAGATAGAGATACACACAGCCAGCCTCCCTGGCTATTCCCAGTGTGTCCCACTGACAATGCTGTGTGGAAGGGAAATTGTTCTATCAGCGACTGTGTTAGATTCATGACCCCACCACAACCTTGAATTGGCCTTTAGTTGTCGCTGATGGGAACTGAAGAACAGCGCCTGTCGACATGATTGCTACTCTCCAATGAATCAGAACATACAGGGCGCGGAGCAGCACATTAAACCAGCTACAGAAATACATCACTGTACTTTTATATAGATGTATTGCTTTTGCCCAGGCATATAAATGATTGGGCCAGCCACTTATTTTTTTTTTCAAGGACTATAAATTTAAAATAAGCTAAGGGTTTTAAAATTATGTTCTTTTTAAAAAATCAGGGTTGCTATTTTAAGGCAACAGTCAAATATTTAAAGATCATCTTATATGGATATTTCAGCCACTGTCATTGGGAGGAAAATCAGCCCTTGCCACCTGCTCTCAGGTTACTTAACACATGGACAACAGTTTGTCATGTGTTGTCATTTGCTAATTGATCTTTTTAAAAAGTCAATGTTTCCCGTATTTACTTCCTTGCCTGTTTGTTGGAGAAAGTACAGTTCACAAACTTAAGTTGTGATTTAAGTCTACAGCAAGCATGTTTCCCAGCCTAGAACAGGGTGCTATAAGCATCAAGGTGTTCAGAGAAAGCTAAGAACAGAGAATCAATGATTCTTAAATTTGGAGCTTCTAGGGTCCCACCGAGAATATGCTGAAGACAATGGACCCTCTTCCTAGGAGCACACATGTATACTTTCACTTATAAGCAAAATTTTTCATTTTATTTCAAAAACTCACAAATTCCCTGAAGCCATTCCAGGGAGCCCAGGTTGAGATCCCCTGCTTTTGAGCTTATCTTATACAACTATAAAGTTGTGCCACAGTAGGATGTGGTGACCAGCTGTGAAACATGTCACAGTAGTTGGTTACTAAAAGTAGGTAAAGTATAGACATTTGCAAGTGATTTACTTTTTAGAATTACATACAGTTGAGAAGATTCAAAGGTTTTCCTCTAACCGTCTATAACCTATTACCTGTTACCCTAGGTAATAAGACCTTATGTGGTCTAACCCCTGCCTGCCTCCCTCACAGCACCTCTTAACACTTTTCTCCTGACCTCAAAAGCTCCAGCCGCATGACCTCCTGTCTAATTTCAGTCCAATAAATTCTTGCCTGCCTTAGGTTAGTTTGAACAAGGCCACAATATCTGTCTTTTGTGGCTCTTATATTCTGTGGAAGGAAACAGACAATAGACACATGAATAAATCTGTAAGTTTGATCATTTCAAATGTTAGAAAGCAATTAAAATAAGATGATGACTGGATAGAAAGTGACTGATAGGTGGCCAGTTACTGCCTTTTTGGGGAGATTTTAGCTGAGATGGGAGAAAGTACTGCAAGTGAGAGGAAACATTCTGCTGCAGCAAGTGCAAATGCCCTGAGGCAGGGAAGAACTTGGTCGTTGGAAGGTCAGAAAGGAGGCCATGTGGCATCTGATGTGCTCTCTCAAGGAACAACTTAAATGATCTATGCTGCTGTTCACCTCACTGAGATGCCAGAAGCAGTTGTAGTAGTTACAAATTAACTGCTTTATTTCCCTGCAATAATTTGGAGGGGGTTTTTTTGTGTGTTTTTTTTCTGTCAAAATCTGGATATGTACATTGAGGTAATTCAAGACTTAATTTGAGAGGAGTAGCATGAGACCCAGAGAGATTAAGTAATTTACCCAAGGTCACACAGCTGGTTAATAAGTTAGCTTCGTGGAAGAGACCAGAAGGAAAGCCCTGGCTTCTGCATTTGTAGGGTACTGTTCTTGCACCAAACCACTCTGCCTCCCAATAGTCTTTATATAATTTGCCACAGGTTGCTTTTTCTCGAAAACTAAACCTGGTTTCTGGTTGCATATGTAATTATGGCCCAGAGACACCCCATCATTACATGGTTTTTAGCTTTTATAAACTTTTGTTATAACTCAGGGTTCCTGAGTTTAGGGAGTTCACTTATAGCCAAAAGTAAGCTATTAATAAAAAAATCTCTCACCCATAAAGGAAACCAAACAACACTATCCCTTGGCGCCAAGCATTGGGATCAATGAGATGATTACAGATTCCGAGTTCTCACCTGTCTCTGGTTGGGCTGACAGTTGGGAGAGATGGCTTCCCAGTATTGGATGTCCATGTGGGAGGAGAACCATGCTCCCACGCCCCTTTGTCTCTGAGCTCCAAACAGCAACTGAATTGACAGCAGTATTGATTCTTAATGAGCGTGGGAATTTTCTGATCTAATGGAATCAAATGATTTTAAAACTTTTTTTTTTTAAATGGAGATGGGTGAATGAAAGATTTTGGGTAGCTATAAACTGGACAAGACTGAGTTAACTCCAGCCACTACTGCATAACTAAGCATCTTTGTACAAGTTCTGAACTCTTAGAAAAAATGCTAAGAAAAAATCTAGTCCAGTCCAATATTGAAATGTATTTTTAGTAAAAAATTTCGGAAAAATGAACCCTTTCCTAGTACCTCTGATAAAATTCAGGCTCACAGTCCTCGCCAGCATCTTAAATCTGCCTTCTCTCCAGCAAGTTTCTCTCTCCTTTCTTACATTGCTGGTGGGAATGTTTATGAGTCAGTCCTTCAGGAGCATGCTTTGCCTTTTGGGTATCAAGAAACTCTAAAAAACTATGTAGACTTAAACCCGACAATTGTATTTCTGAGATTTGATTCTGAGGAAATCAGAGATACCTACAAAATTATATGGCAAGATTTATATGGCAAGATAGAGCAGCTTTATTTAAGATAGTGAAATATTAAAAATAATTTCAAGGAGCTTGGACTCTCACAAAATGTGTTCTGTAGAAACTGGTCTCCTAATGTTCTACACACACACACACACACACACGCGCGCGCGCGCGCACATGTTTGATGTTTTTTAAAAAATTGAGACATACATACTATATCCCTCTTTTCAGTTGTCACAAACATACTATGATGAATATTCTCTATAGAATTCCTGAAAAAAGAAATCTATTTAACCATGTTGAATTTAGTGTTTCTCAAATTCACTTGCCATGAAACTCTTTTACAACATAACATTCCTTGATATACTCCAGAACTAGGGCTTTGCAAAATATACATCAGGAAGTACTAGGTTAAAAATAAATTTATATACCTGTATTATGGAATGCTTCACTGCTATGTAAAATGATGTTAAAAAGATTGAGTCTATGGGATAAATGCCATTGATATATTGTTGAGTGGGAAGAGAAAAAGCAGATTACATAACACTGAAGATTTTATTAGCCTAATTTTGGAAACAAAATGAAGGTGTGTACAATTATAACGGATTTGATCTTTTGGTGATAGAATTACTAGTGGTTTATTTTTTCCTTTGTGCTTGTCTAAATTTTCCCAATTTTCTATTATTAGTAGGCATTAATTTTGCTATGAGGGGAAATATTATAGAGTATTAAAGGTTTTATTTTGAAAAAAATTAGAGTTACTCCTATAGACTATGGTGTCCCCCCAAAATTCATATGTTAAAACCTAATCCAAACTGTGAACTGTGATGTTATTTGGAGGTGGGGCATTTGGGAGGTGATTAGGTCATGAGAATGGAGCCTTCGTGAATGGGATTAGTGCCCTCATAAAACAGACCCCCCAAAAGTTCCTTTACCCCCCGTCCATATTAGGACACAGCCAAAAGACAGAGTCTATGAACCAGAAAGTGGGCCCTCACCAGACACCAAATCTGCCAGTGCCTTAATCTTAGATTTCCCAGCCTCCAGAACTGTGAGAAATAGGTGTCTGTTGTTTATAAGCCACCCAGTTTACGGTATTTTGTCACATTCTATGACAGTTTCTCAGTCTTTCCTTGTCCATAATGACCTTGATTTTTAAAAGAGTCCTACCTAGTTATTCGTAGAATGTTCCTCAACTTGATTTTGTCTGAGGTGTTCTCAGGCCATATTAATGTATTTTTGACAGGTTGGCAAAATATAAATAAATATAAATAAATAAATAATCACAGAAGTCAGGCTGTTCCCCTCTCAGCCCATCATTATCAGGAATTACATGGTGACAATATATTTTTATACTGGTCTTATTAACTTTGATCACTTAATAAGTATTGTGTGGAAAAATATTTTGAAACTACGAAAATCCTGTTTCTCATCATGCATTTACCCACTAATATAGAATCCATCAAAGATTCTTGTCTATTGTGTTTTCCTAATAGTGATCTTTCTATTTTTATCATTCTACATTTATTAATTAGAAATCTACTATAAGAAAGAGTTGTCCCTTTGCCTCTATCTATTTATTCAGTTATTTTTAGGTAGGTATACATTAATGGTTATTTATTTTATTCATGGGTTATCATAGTTTTTTTTCTGAAACTGTCCTAGATTTGACCATTCAGAGCCCCTTCAAGTTTATCCCTGTGTCCTTTTAACATGCGCCATCCTTTATAGAGCACTTTATTGATTACTCTCTGGCACACAAAATATTCCAAAATTATTTTGTGCTATTCTTTCCCAGCCCTGGAATCAAACATTTCTCCCAGGAAAAAACAAGATGTGGGAACAAGGCGTGCCCATTCCTACCAGGGTATCATTGCTTCTAGGCTCTTTCAGTGGAGAGAGCATGGAAATATACAAAGTGTACTCACACCCTCACACATGCATACAGAAATATCTTTATTTTCATATCTACTATTTTCATATCTATCTATTAATACCTATCACCATGATTTCATGTTGATACTTCTGTTTCCAACCAAACTCTAGCGTTCATTCTAGTCTTCCCACTTTTCTTATTTATAACCTTTCTCCAACAGTGAGAGACCTGGCTCCCATTAACCACAAGGCATTTATTTATTTGTTCAATCCTAGAATATACATACAGATTTTTATAGTTGCCAGACCATACCCCTGTGAAAAAACTAAATTTACCAACTGGAGTACAATATTTGTATTCTTTTTGTCTTTAGCTGAATAATCACACTGCTCTCAAAAGTTACTTAGGTTAGTGCTTTTCTCTTTTTCAGTGTAGTTATATTTTTAATTTGTCATACAGTTAGGTTCATTTTTATTATTTGTATTCCGTTGGGGATAACCTCACATCCTGGTTGATTTTAACTTTTTAAATTTATTTAGGGGATATGCTAACTATAGCAGAGTTATTTATTTTAAAAGTATACTCAAAGAAGTGGTACTCCCCCTCATCCCTGCCACAACTTCCCCATTCCCCTATTCTACCTATCTTCTTCCCACCACCACCTCTCAGTAACTAGTTCAACTCGTTTCTATTGTTGCCTTTCCATATTGCTTTTGCACAAACGAGCAGATAGTTATATATATATATATATATATATATATATATATATATATATATATATTTATATTTATATCTCCTTCTTTCTTATATGAAGGGTAACATGCTATAAATACCTTTTACACTTTGATTTTTTTCATTTAACGTCATATTCAAGAAATTACTCCAATTTTTTTTAACAGTTACAGTGAATGTACCATAGTGTATTCAACCACTCCCTCTGTATGATCAATTAAGTTTTTTCTAATATTTTGCAATTGCAACTAATGCTGAAATGAATAACGTTGTGCATATGTATGATATAAATAGTATATAGTGTTGGACATAGTTATGATAGGCTTGCTAAATTATCCTCAAGAATGGTTCTACCAGTTTGCATTCCCATCAGCGATTTATATGAGTGCTTGTTTCTCCATAGTCTTGACAGCATAATATGTTGTCTGCCGGTTAATTTTCACTAATGTAATCGCTGAAAAAGGGATGTAAATTGAGTGTTGGTTTAACTTGCATTTCCCCAATAATGGTTGATTGGTTTAAACATTTTTTTCATATGTTTCAGGGCCATTCTACATCTTTTTGTGAATTGTTTTTTCGTGTCTTTTTTTTTTAATTTAATTTTTGCATTATGCTTTTGGTCCTTTAATCCCTCAATTTTTAAGAGTTCTTTATGTTCTTAAGTGGACTAGCCCTTTGCAGTATATGTTGCAAGTATGTTTTTCCCAGTTTGTGAGTTATTCTTGGCCTTTTAAAAAGGCATTTCTCGCCCTAAGAATTTGTTATTTAATTTTATGTAGGCAAATCTATCAAACTTTTTTTTGCCTCTAAATTTTATTATGTACTACTTCGGTGTCAAGGAAAGGAAGAACTTACTCTAGGATATTTTAAACCTGAGAGAGAATAGGGAAGTGGAAAACTCAAGGGTTATGTAGTTAGGTGGATTCCATTCCCACCTAATTTACTTTTATCTTTTTATCTGTGAGACTTTTGGCAAAGTATTTAACTTTTCACAGACTACCTTTTCTCATTTGTAAAATGGTATGGTGAAATGTACCTTGTGCTGCCATGAGGATTTGAAATGCTTGTTTCAATGCTTGGCACTAAGGAGATTTATTATTGTTCTTTTCATAATACATTCAATTCTGATAATTTAATGAAAAATCTCAAGAGATGTATCTGATATTTTGTTCTCAACATTTATCTCCTCAAGACTCTACCATTTCTATAAGAACAAAGAATCTGAGAGATTTTCACCCATTCACCTGTATGTTCATCAAAATCGTTCTCTTCCTTCTCTGAAACACTTTGTCTTGAAATGCTATCATGTCTCTGTTCTATAATGAATTTAGAGAAATGTTATGAGCATGAAGGCATTAACATCCATAAGGCACACTGAGCGGGAAGATAATAGCATCAAAATGAGTTCCAGAAAGGATTCTAATTAACCCAATTTATTATCACCTTATCTCTCCAAAGCCCTTTCCTGCACCTCCCACCCCCAGCCCCAAGTTCAAAGTTTTGTGGTCAATCCTGAAGGACACGTATTCCGTAGAACCAGGTATCTTCAGCTGATACTGGTTATGGTCAGTACCATAAATGTACTCATTGAAATTCCTATGGCCAAATGTACTCTTAACAGGCAATTCCTTTTCAGTTTCCCTGTGAAACACAACAGATGCCCATAGGGAAGTCTGATGACATCTTCGTTTTCAATACCTTTCAAAGCAAACACAACCAAGATTATTCCCCTAATCCTTTGGCAGCTGCTTCTAAATTATTTCAACATGATGAAGTTACCGTCTACCAATAAATTAATTAGGTGGAAGTGTGTCCTTATAGAGTAGAGATGTCTTACAGGGCAAACAAACAAACAACAACAAAAAATGTCTAAGGGCCCCATGGGTGGGATTGGATTTTCTTCTAGTTAACTGATGTGTTTGTTTTTCTCATTACCTTATTCCCAAGGGGGTGATTTGGACATAGCTGTCCTTCCACAAATGCCTCAGGGCACATGCAACTGATGAAGGGAAAAAAGAGTGGAAGTGACAAGCGAAAGGCAAGTAACTTTGATTGCACCTGTACTATAATCTGGGCACTACAATAGCTACTTAGAGCAATATTATTTCAGTGGTTCTTAGTCAAGGGGATACCACCCCCAAAGTGACATTTGAAAAATTTATGGAGCCACTTTAAAAAATGTATGGAGTCGTAATAATTGAAGAGTATTACTGACATCTATGGGGTGGTGTGGTATAATAATGGGTAAATATTGTTCCTTGTCCAAGTTTCCTGGCACAGAGACCTTAAAACCCTTGGAATCTCCTGAGTGATAAGAGTATCTTTTGTATTCTAATGAGATGACTCTTAGGCAGGGAGTGGGAGTGAGATAGGGCTGTAGAAGAAGGTATGGGGACCCTACATAGCTTTAGGATGGCGGGTAGACACCAGAAAGACCAGCCATGATTAGAGGGTTGGAACTTTCATCCCCACCTTCCTTCCCCACACACCCCCACCTCTGGGGAGGGGAGAGGGGCAGGAGCTTGGGGTCAATCTTGAATGGCCAATGATTAAATTAACCATGTCTATGTAATGAGACCTCCATTAAAAACCCCTAAACAATGGGTTTAAAGAGTGTCCACGTTGGTGAACACATCTCCATGCTAGAAGGGTGGAATGTCCAGAAAGAGCATGGAAGCTCCACACCACCGTCCTCCCCATATCTTGCCATATTCAGCTCTTCCATTTGGTTGTTCCTAAATTGCATCCTTTATAACAAACCTGTAATAGTAAATACCACAGATTTCTGGGTTCTGTCATTCCATCTAATTACTGAACGTGGAGTGGGGAGACAGTAGTGACTCCCAAGTCTCTAGTCAGTAGGGCAGAAGTGTGGTAGCTTCAGTGCTCCATTCGCCGCTGGTGTCTGAAGTGGGGGTGGTCTTGTGGGACTGAGCCCTTAACCTGTGGGATCTGCACCAACTCCAGATAGTTAGACATACCTGGGAGATAATGTGGGTTTGGTTCTAGACCATTGTAATAAAACAAGATGTAATCTTGTTGGTGGCCCTCCTTGCTTTCAATTTATAAAAATTGCAACATCAGTGAAGCACAATAAAACGTGGTAGGTGTATGGTGTCAGAAATGACTGAATTGCTGGACACCCAGTTGGTGTTGGAGAATTTGTTTTTGGTGCTGGAAAAACCAGCATACCGTGTTTCCCTGAAAATAAGACCTACCCCAAAAATAAGCCCCAGTTAAGATCATCAGCCAGACGGACGCATTTAGTATGTTATGACGATGTTCTAGAAGAAGATGACATGAGTGTATTTGAATAAATGTAGATTGTTGTACATGAAAAAATAAGACATCCCCTGAAAATAAGCCCTAATGGAGCAAAAATTAATATAAGACCCGGTCTTATTTTTGGGGAAACACGGTAGGTGGAGACCAACGATGCATCATGCTAGACACCCTGCAATGCATGGAACAATTCTGCAGAAAGAAGAATTGTCCTGTATTTCATATGACTTTCACAGGGCTCACTGGTAAAAACCTGTTTATAATGAGCTGAGCCCAGAACCTGACTCCATGTTATTTACAAAATATGTTTTGCATAGATTTTATATAACTTTCCAGAAGTGCAACTATTATGTGAACTGAGGGAAGGCTGCACTGTATTTTCTGCTCTGTGGTACTTGAGTTGCTAATATAACACACCTGGATTGGTCTGCATGTCTGTCTGTCACATATATTGTGAAAAATGTAGGTGCAAACACTGGACCACTTTGTTATATTGTCTACTGTAATTGTGCCTGAGTATTTATAAATCATTTTGTTATAAATTACTTTCTTTTTATGTCTTCTTTATGTCACATGTGAGCATTTATTGATTTTTATCTGTATATAGGTTACATTATTTATGAATTTTATTTCAGGATGGTAAAGGAGTCATTGCAATATATGTGCAATAAAATTGAAGCATTTATTCTAAGAGAGTTGAGACACTATTATTTCATCAACTGCTCACAATGATTTTGAGAAGATTTCTTATTATCCCCATTTTATAGATGCAGGAATTGTTGATCGGAGTGGCTAAGTCTCTTGCCCAAAGTCACACAGCTAATAAGTGGCAAATCCAGGAATCAGATGGTTTCTGTCTGGTTCCAAAGCCCCAAATTTAGTGAAAATAAGAGGACAGAGGACAGAAGGATGGATCAAGAAAGAAGGCTAGAGAGAGGGAAAAGTATGGAGGAGAAAAAACGACGCGAATCAATGTTTCAATTGTTAACCTCTGTTGAGTAATCTAAATATATGTAAAAGGTTCTCATGTATAAATATTGTTTAATGTCTGCTATACACAATGTATATTAAAAATATTCTGAGGATACAAAAATATCTTTTTAAGTGTATAACACAACTCCATTCTTGAGAAAATTGTAGTTGGGAAAATAGAATACATTCATTTGAAACCAACAAACAGCATGGTCCAGGATACATTAAGTGCAAAAGACAGCATCATCTGTTCACCTAAATGCAGGGCTTAGATTCTAGGTAGCTTTCCATCCTCATGCCATAGTCAAGGACTGGGAAGTTGAATGGTTATATGCTCAGTGAAAACTTCGTGTAACAGGCACACATCTTTCCCCTCCCCACCTAAGTAAAGCTAATTCCTGAATGCAAGGTTGATTCTGGCTTACCACTAGTTCTCCCTTTCATAGCTGATGCTTTGGGAATACCCAGAGTTTTACTGGAAAAAATACCACAGCCCAAAAAGTGAGGATCAGTCAGTTTGCCAGTAAATGCATCATGCTTTGTTCCATGTCCAAAAACCACCGCCACCACAGGGTAGATGAGTGGCCCACTTCCCGACCCTGTCTGATGTTACAGGTTATCTGTCATTCCCACTCCTCACTGGGCCCTAGGACCATTCATAAGTGGAACAGCTCTCTTTTTGTCCCAGGGGAGTTATTTCCCTGTGAGGACTCACAGGCAGAAGTAGATTTCTGTGACACGAAGCTTAAAATTCAAGGCCCCTCATTTGCACATGCCCCTTCCAAAACCTAGGGAAAAGGCAACAATATTTTCCCATGGTCATAAGTTTTAATAACATTCTCAAAACTAAGATAGTATAAGTACAACTGGTTAAGGCCACTGTCTCTTTCCATTCAGATGTCCTTTCCTCCCAAATCCCTTGTAGCAGGAAGGCATTGGAGTGGCCATGAGTATTGTCATCTCCAGCTAAGGAGAACTTGGGATGGTGATACATTTAGTCTGGATGTAGTAGGATATATCTTTGTGGTCCGTACTCACTTCTACACAAGGTTAAGTATGGCTAGCTGTCCTGAGATAAAAATGGCTTCCAGGAATACTCCTTTCACTGATTATGCTGGCTCACTCATCATCGAGCTCAGCGTGAAGATACAAGGCCAGGGGCTGTATGGCTCTATCAAAGTGTCATACAGTTCCTGGCATCAGATGTTTATAGGTAATGTAGAAAAGTAAGGTGTGAAATGTTTAGAGCCGGCAGTCAGTCTGTGAAAAATTCTCCCAAATCTTAGAGCTCGTATATAAAAGAAATGTATGGAGGCTTTCCTAAATTTGACAATAATCCTAAAAATATATTGGTATTACCCATTACAACTGGAGTAGCTAAAAAAATTTTTTTTCTAATATATCAAAAATAAAAGGCAAATGTTGATGATAGAGGAAAGATTGAATTATCTTTCACTTCTTTCTTTAGAAAATATTATAAAATCATTGTCAAATAATTATTCAGAATATTGATTTTTTAAAATGTAAGAATGGAAAGTATTAGAGAGGTAAAGGTTGTGAGCATCCAATTCCAACGTGGGATAGTGGGTTTTCCTCCACCAGGCAATTCTTGGACACCAGCTGGATGTCCTACAATTCAATTCCATTCTGACACTATCTACCTGGAGATAGCATCTAATCCCACAGGATAAGGACTCAGTCCCACAAGACTGTCCCCTTTCGCATTCAGACACCGCTGACAAATCCAAGTTGTCAGCTGGACTTCTGACAGACCAGCTATAGCTTGGAGGTTCCCACGACCTCCTCCTTAGGTTCTATTAACTTGCTAGAGAGGTTCATAGAACTCAGAAACATTTTAGTTACTAGATTACCCGTTTATTAGGAAAGGATAAAACTCAGGAACAGACAGATGGAAGAGATGCACAGGGTCAGGGAAGAGGAAAGGGCATGGAGCTTCCATGCTCTCTCCCAGGGCCACTCTCCCCATATCTCCACATGTTCTCCAACCCTGAAGCTCCCAGTCCTTTGGGGTTTTTATGGAGGCTTCATTACATAGGCAACATGGATGAAATCATTGGCCATTGACTTTGATTTAACCTCCAGCCCCTCTTCCTCCCCAAAGGTGTTTGTGTTGGGGGTATGGGGAGTTGGGGACTATGGACTGAAAATTCCAACCCTCTAATCATGTGGTTGGTTCTCCAGGCAACCAGTCCCCATCCTTAAGTGAGGTCCAAAAGTCACCTCATTCGCATAATAAAGACACCTTTATTAGTATCATCTCTTAGGAAATTCCAAGGGTTTTAGGAACTCTGTGACAGAAACCAGAGGAAGACCAAATATATGTTTCTTAATAAAAACCACAATATCACAGCGATGTGTTGGGCACTTAATTAATTAAATTATTATGTTCTTTTTTTATTTTTTTATTTTGTGATGTTTGGATTACTGTCAGCTTTTTAAAATATGTGAATTCTATAAGCTTCAGGTATCACAAAATTTGGGTTTATCCCTGTTCGTGAGGTCTGGATCAGCTATTTTCAAAGCACTGCTAGGCAAAGATGATTTGTTTTATATGGAACCAGAAGGCTAGGACTTTAATGGTGGGATCCATAAGAGGACAGATTTCAGGTCAATGTAAGAAAAAAAAAATTTGTGTGTGTGTGTGTGTGTGTGTGTGTGTGTGTGTGTGTGTGAGTGTGTGGCTTAAAACAAAATTTATTTTGTTTTAACTGAGAGAAATTTATTTTCTCTCAGTTCTGGAAGCTACGAGTCCGACATTAGCTTTTCAGCAGGGCCATGCGCTCTCTCTGAAACCTACAAATGAGAATCCTTCTGAGGGTTTGTCAGCATTCTTGGCATTTCTTGGATTGCATCTAGACTCTTCCATCCCTATCTCTGTCATCCTATGGCGTTCTCCCTGCATGGGTGTGTTCTTCAGAAAAAATATTTTAATATTCAAAGCCTCCCAAAGGTGAAGAGGGAAGCTGTGGGGAGCAGTGAGTTCCATGACAGTGGAGCTATTTTAGTAAAACCTTCACAATCATTTGGTGTGGCCATCGTGGTGTGGGCCCAAGCTGAGAAGGCTGGTTGGGCGTAAGGAACTTTCAGATAGACTGTCGTGTAGAGTCTCTGCTTCTCACTGTCTCTGTACCCTCAGACCCCTCTTTGTGACCCCAACTTTGCTCTCACAATAGACTCTCAGGGAGGGATGAGACAGGCTGGAGTAATGAGGGCAGAAAACAAGCAACACAGCAAACACAACAATCTTTTTATGAAGAGGAACCGAGGGCTCAGAAGTGAGATTAATGGCATGGCAGCTTCAGCAGCTGAGAGGGAATCCACAGCAGACAATTTCTAGAAACACCTTCTCCAAGCTTCCCAAAGACCTAATCATGTCCTAAGGGAAAGGCCCAGTTTCTCACTAACGGTGGAGGCAGTTGCTTTACCATTAACCTTTTCAAGGGGTCACTTCCACACCGCGAGCTTAACATGCCACCCAGAAAATGTAACTGAACATCACTTTTGCTTTTCCTCTTGCTTAACTGTTTTAAATGCCCTTGAACGGCATTTCTCCACCAGGCTTAATTTTATGGATTGTGGATTACATTTACTGCTCAGCACTTCTTGCTCAAGCCTGGACAATCGCAGGCCTACTGAGTTGTTAACTCACACGGTCAGCATGAATGTTTCAGACTAGTTATACCAAACGACTCTAGCACAGCGCGATTAACACCTGGCCTTAGAGCGTCCCCATGAAATCAGCACATTGGTTCTCCTTTTGCACCCAGTGAAAACCCAAGAGGAACGTATGAGTAATGACTTAGCTTAACTGTGCTTATCTTCCAAAGAGTTCAAATTCCTACTCCAGTCTTATGAGCTGCATTACCTTGGAATATTGTAGTTGAAAGCTGCAGGATGGCCACTTTTTCCATTTTATAGGCAGGTTATAGAATTCCAGAGTAAGATGCGACTTCTTCATGGTCCATGGAAGTCAGTAGGTTATCCTGCTCCTTCTTTCCCCCCCACTAACCCAAGTCACTCAGGAGAATCCCAAAAAGTTGTGAAAGCTACCAAAAGCTTTAAAATCATAGACTCTTAAAGTTGAAAAGGACCTGAAAGGTCATTTATTATTTGCCTCTCTAGGCCTGGGACATCTTCTCAAATAAAGGTGACTAGAAGCTGCCACGTGTATGACATGCAGCTGAGGCCACCAAATCTACTGGTCAGGATGAAAACTCCCCTCCTGTCCGATGAAGGAACCCAGGAGAGGGGAGCGCAGTGAGTATAACTGCTCTCTAAAGGACACTTGAAATCGTTACTAAAGGGCTCCCAGTTCAGTGCTACTAACTTTATCAACTTTTCTGGGCCTTTTTCTCCTTTTGTCAGCCCCATTCAGTGTAGATTGTTGTTCTGTAAAAGTCTGACATGTGTCAGGATGTTCAGGTTAAGAATGTCAGTGATTCTATTTAGGAGGAAGACGATCTGCAGCTGCTGAGAGTGGGGAGAAAATTCTGAAATGTCCTCTCCTGATTCACTCAACCGTCTCTCCCACCGCTCGCGTGAAGGGGAGGTTGACAAATCCTCAATATCAAAACCAGCTGTCAGGACAACATAGGGTAATACTGTCCTTGTCAAATGCACCAATTAATTCACCTGACTGTCAATGCTCCGATAATTGATAGACTCCACAATCTGGCTGAGGAATGAAAGTTGAAGCCATTACTAAGTCCATTTTACTTCCTAACAGGTCTTATAGTGGAACTGGGGCTGTCAGAGCTGAATCACACCAATAAACCTCGGCAAAAATTAAAGCTTGACTTTTGAAAGTATGTGTGTAGGTAGGGGGAGGAAGGCTCCCTGATCAACTGCATCGTTACTATGTGACCAGTTCCCAAGAATATTACCGGAAAATGCTCAAAGGAAAACATGGCAGAGAAGTAAACATTCTATTGCTTTATTCTGAGGTTTATTTGCATTTAGACACTTCTCTGCTTGGGGATGCTATTTATGATCACAGTAACCTGCTCCTTCCTACACTACTTACTCACTTTGCGAAAAGGAGAAAATAGAAATCTGGATCAACAGAAGTCTAGCCAAAAGATTCAATAGGAAATATTCCTTATTCTTGACAGGATAATCCAATGACTACCATGCAATGAGAACACTCTCATGGCTAAAGATTTTAGCTGGACGTATGGTGATATAATATAAAAAATCTTGGATTGTGAGGGTGACAATCACAGTTAGATTGTTCTGGCAGGAAGGACAAGACCTATCTTACTGGGTAGGCTCCCTAGATCTGGTGGAGTCTCTAGGAAAGCAAAGGGTCATGTTCAAGGAGGTCAGCTAGGAAGGAGCAAGTAGGTACAATGGGTGTAAGCAGGCAAGATGTTGAATGTAAGGGTCATGAGATCTATACCTGTGAACAAGTTTGAACTCTGGTCTGTGCATTCTAACTTTGCTACATGTTTCTTGTACTAATTTATACTGTTTGCTGAGCGTGGATCCTGAGCTCAAAGGTAACAGTAATAGCAATCCAATTTATTGCAAGCTTACCATGTTCAGGCACTTTGGGCAGATTTTATATACAAGTCCATTATCTCATTGAATTCTCACAACAACCCTATGAGGTGGATGTAAGTGAATAAACATTTTTAATGTGCACAGACTTCTAGCCTGACAGAAAGACACCTGTGATCTCCATCTCAATTTCCCCCCTATTCCTCCTCCCCCAGAGAGGAAGGATTCTTCCTTGTTGATAGATGGGCTAAACACTGATCTAAGATACTGATAGAGAGAGGAGAGAGGAGAAGGGTGATACTGTGCCTTGTTGATGGTCACAGGGAGTGTGAGGTTTAGTTTTTCAGGAGTATTTGAGGAGAGAGGCTTGGAGCAGCTGCAGGGAGCAGATTAAGTGGGTGGGAGAGTGCACGGATTGAATAAATATTGCTGTGAAATAAGTATTTAAATCCTCCATAACGTCCTTTGAAGGATGCATGCAAAAACTAGAATGTCTTTTCAACTACTCTGGGACTGTTGAAATCAGTGCTTATTATATGTGACATTACTCTCTGATAAGACTGCATGATCTCTGAGTTCATTAGAATTAGGGCACAACTATTACCTATTGAAAGACAAGGATATTGTAACTCAAAGAAATTACATAATTCACCCAAAGCTTCCAGTACATTTGTGAAACTGTAATTTAGCAGCACAGATGAAACTACCCATTTTTATTAGGTTGGTGCAAAAGTAATTTCGGTTTAAAAGGTTAAAAATAACTGCAAAAATCACAATTATTTTTGCACCAACCTAATACATTCCTTCCCATGCTATTCTGAGCCAGTCCCATATTCAAGGATTTTCCCTGGCTAATGACATCTACTTCCCGCAAAGCCTCCACTCAGAATTTAACTGCTTTTCTCTCAATAATAATAATAC
This sequence comes from Rhinolophus sinicus, assembly GCF_057876585.1. NCBI lineage: Eukaryota > Metazoa > Chordata > Mammalia > Chiroptera > Rhinolophidae > Rhinolophus > Rhinolophus sinicus. The sequence continues at coordinate 162,666,913 of NC_142514.1, forward strand.
TTTTAAACATTGGGTCCTTGCTATGTGATACCGTGTTTCCCCGAAAATAAGACCAGGTCTTATATTAAGGTTTGCTCCAAAAGACGCATTAGGGCTTATGTTCAGGGGATGTCATCCTGAAAAACATGCTAGGGCTTATTTTCGGAGAAACATGGTAGGTTATGCCAAAGACTTGACTTACATTTTCTCACTTAATCCTCACACAATCCCTTGAGGTCAGTATCATCTCCAATAGACAGAAGAGAAAAGTGAGGCTTTAGGAGATTAAGCCATTTGCCCAAGGCTACATGCAGCTGAGTCTGAAGTTGAACGCAGCTCTGCCTAACCGCTAGCCTCTGCTCCCTCTTCTGCTTCAGGATCATTTTGATGATCCGGGTAAATGCAAATTGTTACAGTTGGAAGTGGAAGGACCTTGCATCTTGCTCAGAAACACTCTAGGCATCCCTCTCGTTTTGGTCAGTTTGGTTTTGTTTTTTTCCTGATTGTTTGGGTTGCCTGCTGGTCTAAAATGGCCACATCATTTGAATAACCCAGAGGGAGGAAATGTCCAGCAGGGGATCTAGCCCTGGAGATTAGCTTCCTTGGAGCAGCCTGATTAACAAGCCGGGATTTGTCTAGGCAGGCAGTCTTCAATTTGGATTTGTTGGGATCAGGAAGATTTGTTTTTTTTCTGTAGTTAACGTGAGGCTCAGGGTGAGTCCAGTGTAATATTTGTTCCCCTTGACTGTGATCTTTACAATCATAAGCATGGTCCCCAAGCCATCCACCTAAGAAAACACATAGGTTTATTGTAGTGTTCCAATGGAAATAGTTTTCCTTGAAAAGCAAAATGTTTTTTTCCCTTTTCTACACTTCATATTGAGTGATTTAATGAGAGAAAAAAAAGAAAAAAAAAAAAAGAAAGGAATAAAGGTAGTAGGAAGAAAGGTCCTGTCTTGACTTTTGCCCTAAGGGGTCATGACAGTGAGCTCACCTCATTGGACCCAGGTCCTTGTACCAGTGAAAAATGGATCTTTGGTGTGCAGTAAAGTCATCCCTTCTCTTCTCCCCCACCACTTCAATTCAGGAGGCTTTCATTTCCTTTCATTTCATTTTTACTTGGGCCAACTGAAGCTGTCATGTTCGGGAGCTAAATGCGTTGTCCTGCGCAGGCATCACATCCATCAATTAACGTTTCTGCCTTCTGTGCTACAGGAATTATCTCCAAGTTCATCTCGATGATTTTTCCTCTCATTACCCAAGCTAGAGACAGCAGACGTGTCACGCTTAATGGCAACCATCTTACACACATTCTGATTCTTTTGAATGCACACATGCCTGTTTACATAGGCCCATGAACATCTCATTGACTATTTTTGCATTAAAACACTTAAATTGCAACAGCCATACAAGTCCCTCATATAAAAAAATCAAACATTACAGAAGTGAAAGCCCTTTGAATAGAATTTCTTGTCGATGCACCATCAAGAGTCAAATCACACTGTTTATACTACTGCACTTGGATTTTCTTCACTTAACTTTTTTTTCAAATCTGAATATATAGTAGTAAGATAGACATTAATAACTGCTAAGCTCTTAACTTTTTTTTTTAGAATACATTTAAGTTTTAGAGCACATTCACATTTAATTTCTTAATTGCTCCTCAGATGGACCTGTGAGATTTTATTAGCAGAGACCCTTAGGAACTAAGATTCCTGACGTAAATTACTTATATATTTCTCTGTGTTTACTGGCTTATTTTCTGGCTCTCTCAGTAGGATGCAAACTTTATGAGGGCAAGGGGCCATGTCTGTCTATGACTGTTTCCTCTGGTATACAGTCAGTGGTCAATAAATATTTGTGTACAAATAAATAATAATTTGTTTCAAATAGCGCTATTTTCTGGATAATTAACAGTTTGGATTTTTGAAAATTTAAATGAATTTTGGGCTGAGACGTATAAAAAGTTTTCATGACTTTGAAAATATAGCATATTGGCCATATCTAGCTATTTCTTTCGGGTGCAAGATCATTATTGAATCATTGCCAATTATTTTGTTGTATATTTTACCACCATGATTTTAGGGCTCAAGACATGCCAGCCTGTTTGCCTGTACCCTAACTGACCTAGACATTTATTTAATAGTTTGGATCCTTGAATTTTCGGACTTAAAAAAAAAAAAAATCAGTGACAATTGATAGCATCAATTTTATTTCAGCAAACATGTATACTGAGTTCCTGTTATATGCTAGATGTCAGAATGATTACAAAAGACAAAGACACAGTCCCAATGCACAGGGATCATATAATCTTTATTTCCTTAATGGCAATGTTCAGGAATTCTCATTTTGAATCTGCTTCTGTTCTGTAATGTTTTATATTGAGTTTAGGAATCAATAACCAAGTATGTTAGCAATGTGTGTAAAGTATGAGAAAGCAGACATAGAAATAAGGTATCTCCTAGTTGTGCTGTTAGGAGATTTTGTACGTGAATTGGATAATAATATCCAGTCTGGTGCTTATGGAGGACTTTATTTTTATAATTGCTTCTGATTCTCAAACAAGTTTAGGAGATTCAGTTTTTTTGTTTTTTTTTAGAGGAAGTATTCCTCTATACCCATATGATTGAAATGAAACTGAGACCTGAAAGAATAAATATCTTGTCTAAGTTTGTATTGCTAGTGAGAAGCAGAGCCAGTACCAATCTTCACCTTTCTTGATTGCTAATTCTATATATTTTTTACCAGACCACAGACTCCCAAGAATGTGTTACAGAATGATAAGCTTTGTATCCATCTCTGTGTAATACTCTCAGTAGCTTTCCAAAATAGGGGACGAGAATCACATATCTTTCTCCTCATTAAGCAGCTATCTTATGTGAATCAGTTAATATCAAACCATATAAGAGCAAAGAGTTGAGGCAGAGTTTTGCAAGGTGTGTGTAAGGGATTTAGGGAAAACAGCAACAGACACGGTAGCCAATTAAAAAAACAACCAGGTATAATCTCTTGCTTTTCTCACATCTTAAACTGTACAGTTGTTCTAGGTATATTAGTGTAGGTGGAGCAAAAGGCCCAAACCCATAGAGAACGCAATGTCAGTACAGCATCACTTCAGCTGAACTTGTCCTCAACACAGGCTTTTCTCAGACTTCTTGTCTATGTTTGTTTCTAGAGTCTCTTGTGGCTCAGATCTCCTATTGTCCTGGCTTTCTGAATTTTCGTGATAGATGGTGGTACTGAACACAGTAGCCAGAAGGACCTACCCAACGTAGAAACAAATCATGTCATTGGACTACTTAAAATCTTCCACTGTCTTCCTATGGGAATTAGCATGAAATCCTAACTTGAAATTTGCTAAGAGAGTGGGACATAAAGGTGTGTGTGTGTGTGTGTGTGTGTGTGTGTGTGTGTGTGTGTGTGTGTAAAAAGAATATGAGGGGTTGGATGTATTAATTAGATGGGAGGAATCCTATCTTGATGTAAACGTGTATCAAATCATCATGACGTAGACTTTAAATTTTTACAATTTTATTTGTCAACTACACCTCAATGAAACTGAAAAAACAAAAAAAGAATGAAATGCTAAGTTTTACCAGGGCCTGCCAGGACTCTGATGATTTGACCCTTGCCTCATCCCTTCCCCGTCTCCTCACCCACTCTGCTCTGGCCACACTGGCCTGTTTGTCTGCTTCTCTCTTACCGGAAGCTCTGCATTTGCTGGGCCCTGTGCCTGAGCACTTTTTCTCCCAGGTCTTCTTGTGGCTGCTTCATTCTCATCACTTATGTCTTCACTCAAATGTTTCCTCATCAGAGATTGTTTTCTTTGACTACCCTCCTTAACGTCACCTACCTTCGCTCCCCAGCCCTGCTGGTCTCCTTCTAGCCCATTGCTCAGATGTTTTCTTCATAGGACCCATCACAATTTGAAATTATTTTTTAAATTTACATTTAATTTTCTTTCTTCCCCAAAGGAATATGCGTTCCATAGAGGCAAAGGATTTAAATTCTCATGCACTGCTGTTTCCCCAAAGCGTAGAACAGTGCCTAGCACATAGTAGGGGCTCAGGATTTGGTTGTTGAATAAATAAATGAACAGAACAGTTTAGATGAACTTCAGTAACTCTCATCACTGCTCAAGTACTGGCTCCTGCTCTCAAGAGCATCCACGACAGTCAAGCCCTCCTTATTTAGTGTTAAATTTACAATCAATAATTCTTGCTCACATTCATACCAGTAGGATCATCATAGAAGCCATATTAATAAATATGTTTACAGGTCACGCACAACTGCAAAAGCGTAATAATAACAATAATAAAAAATTATCAGCACCTATTGAGCACGTGCCATATATTGGTTGGACACTACACTTGTCTCCCATTTATTTCTAACAGTCACCACAGTTCTGCAAAGTGAGTGACAGAATCCATGTTTTGTGGCCACATAGTCGTTAGGTCTCAAATGTATTTGCAGACTCCCATATTCCTCTTCACTTGCTTATCAGTGCTTGTTAATAAACTCCTACTCTGAGCAGACATTCCGCCAGAGACTGAGGACAGAAGAGGCTCTCAGGGAGAGACAGAAAATGAGAGTGGCCTCAGTGATGCTGACCACATAGGGCTGGAGAGACTGTCCCCAGGATCTGCTCCAGCCAGCAGTGGGCTGGGGGAGGGTGTGGGAATGACCCCCATTATAATCAGCAGTTAATTACTTTCCTGTTTTGGGGGAAATACCCAGAAGCTTGCTAAGCATTCCAGCTTCCTCGGGATTCTGTGGTGTACAATCCTGTCCTGTTTCTTGTTGACAGTGAACAGTTTCAGCAAAACCCCATTTGCAACACAAATTTCCATGGTGCCCCTCTTCTTTACAGCCCTCCTCCACTCCATTGCACTATACCCCGTGACAACAAATACCCAGTCCTGGCCCTTTCAGGGTTCAGAGGTAGGGACCAGTGGGGGAGGGGCGGCCACGTCATGTCCTTGGCAGATGCCGGGGGCATTGATGTGGGGGAGGGCTTTGTGGGAGGAAGGTGGGGGCTGGGGTGTGCCCAGCTGGAAGCCGCCCGTAATTTAACACTCGCAGATGGAGACTGAGGGTGATATGATACCCCCAGCTGTCTGCCACTGCCGCCATCAAGGCCCCCCTCTGCTGCCTGGGACCCGGGATGCTTTGGGAAGGGCCTGGTGCGGGTGGGGGTGGCCTAATAAAGCAGCTGGTCTATTAGAAGATAAGCTTTGTGGAGAATCACACAATCATTCTGAATCCTCCTAATCCCAAACTTTATTGCCCTAGATAATAAGCTTTGGTGGCGACGCTTCATTGAAATATGGAATTGTCTGCAGGCTGAAGACACCTGCTGTGTCACTCAGCTTCAGACCGGCAACTGCCAGGCACAATTCAGGGGCAGGTGCACTGCATCCGCCTCGGCTCCCGGAGGCATGGGGACAGCCAAGAGGGCCAGCCACACTCCCATGGAGGGCTCTCCTACTCTGTACCCAGGAGCACTGATGTGGGCCTGAGAATGTCCTTTCTGTGGCTTTTGCATGAAGCTGTTTGGGGAACTTGGGAAAGAAGGAACAGGAGGAAGCATTTGTCCATTGGGGGTGCTGGGGCTTAGTGAAGAGACCAGTTCTGTATGCAGACCTCAGTGGTCAGTGGCTGACGGGTCTCTCCCTTCCTCCTGCAAATCTTTGCAGCTGCCTAGGGCCACCTTGAAATGTACAGGCTGTTTCCTCTTCCAGTAGGGTCCTCCCTGTCCCCTTACCTGCTGAGCAAGCTACCTGAGGAGCTTCCCTGTCCCCTTTTTCTGTGATTTGTCTGTGATTCTTCTGTGCTCCCACCAAGCAGACTTCTGTGTCTTCTCCTATGTGCCTCTCTAGTTCTTGATTCATGTCAGGATTGTAGTCCACACAGCATTAATGAATCAAATCATCAATTAATTGCTTCTGTGCCTGTCTCCTCCACTAGACTGGGAAGTCTGTGAAGGCACAGACTATATCTGATTCATCTTTTGTCTACAGTGTCTTGAAGATGCTCAAGATTTCCAAACAAACAAACAAAAACAAAAACTAGAAGCAACCTCAATGCACATAAAAAGTGATTCTATGTGGCCATTGAAAAGAACGCGTCAGATCTACACATAGTCACAAGGAATCAGGTCCAAAGCATATTGTTAAGAGAAAATAATGCAATGTGCCAAACAGTGTAAGGATGTTATGTTAAAACAAATAATAGTGCTAGTAATAATTGCCTCTGGGCAGAGTACTTGGAGACGTATTTTACACTTTTAACCTCTTTGTAAAACTGAAACTTGTAGCATATGTGACTATTATCTTCTAAACAAGTAGAAACAAATATACTTGCACATGTAGAAAGGTATTTATTGAATGTGGGAATAAACAGTTTATGCTCAGGTTGGTGGGTCATACTCTACTGATTCATTGCCCAAACATGATCTAGAACAATGGGATGTGTCTGCCCTAAGGCATTTTTAACAGATAAAGGCAATGTATGATATGAGTTATTTCAATACGGATGAATATTTGTGGCTGGAACAGGAATTTGTCAGTTGCCATCAATCAGCTGAGAAGCCGTGGATGCGAAGCATGGAAGGTGCAATGCAAGAACTGCCTGAGATGCTTTGGGACGGTCCTGATGCGACATGCTCCTGAATGGACAACTATGAGTGGGAAGAAACCAAAGGGGGCATTTAAGGAACTTCTGTTTAAGGAATAATAAATCTGGCAAGAAACACCTATAAAGAAACCTGTCAGCTTTTCCTAATTGTTCTGATTAGGATAAAAATGTTTAAATCCCTCTTATTAAAATATTATTTTTTGCTTCTCCCTTTTCCTTTCCTTCCTCTCTCTCCCTCAACTACAGTTATAGATGCCCTTTCTAGAAGGTCTGCCCTCCCTCAAATGAACATGACCTAAATTATTTGGCTCCCTCTCTGATGGTGTATTGATCACTTCCCCATTCCCATAAACAACCCCTCGGTACCTCTCCAGGGGGCTGACTGCACTAGATTAAATTAAGAGCAATCTTGGCTTTTCACAGAACCTCTCCAGCAGTTGCCTGGCAGGAGCAATTCATGAGTTTAATTTATGATCATAATGGATTCTAGTAAGGCTGACCCCTTCCTCTAACATAGCCTTTAGGCTACATACCGTGTTTCCTCGAAAATAAGACCTAGCTGGACAATCAGCTCTAATGCGTCTTTTGAAGCAAAAATTAAGACCCAGTATTCTATTCTATTCTATTCTATTCTATTCTATTCTATTCTATTCTATTCTATTCTATTCTATTCTATTCTATTCTAAAGACCCAGTCTCATAGTAAAATAAGACCTGGTATTATATCATATCATATCATATCATATCATATCATATCATATCATATCATATCATACCATATCACACCTGGTCTTATATTATAGTAAAATAAGACCGGGTCTTATATTAATTTTTGCTCCAAAAGACACATTAGAGCTGATGATTTGGCTAGGTCTTATTTTCAGGGAAACACGGTAGACTGGATTCGGGGAAACATTGATTAAGGTTGGGTTTATTCCCCAATCCAAGAGGTAGAATATGAGAACAAACACAGTGTGCATGGTCCCCACAGAACCAAACTGAGAGCTCCACTCAGGCAGAAGTGGCTAATCCTCATAGTTGAAAATAATGTCCTGGGGGATTCCTATTCTCTGGGGGTTAATGTGGCAATAAGAATTCTTAGCCCTCCTGCTAAGCTGCTGTGTGAACTTTTGCTTCTGTGTTTTCATAAGAGGTGTGACTGTGGTCATGATTCTGATGGGGAGAAATTCAGGAATTCCCTGATTCCTTTCCTCAGGTGAGATTTAGATTTAAAATAATTCTCATTAGGTAATGAAGAATTCAATAATCCTTCATGACTTCCCTATGTATCCCATCATGCACTGTGCCCCCACAATACTCTGTTTCTCTAGAAAGTGCCCTATTGTTTTTCTATGGCCTCTGTTGAATTTAGTTGCCTTAACCTACCCCAAGGAGCCTCTGAGAGGTTGAGACAGGAGTTTGCCTTTCTGGTAACTGACTTGGGTAGATAGGGCATCCTTCGTTTTAGGAACTCCAGAGCCAATATTCTCCCCAAGGACAGGGTAATATAACACAGCAAGAGTCTGAGGCATCAAAGTAGAACTTACTGGCCAAATACACATAGTTCCCAGGTCCATCAGCACACAAAATGCCCAAGCTACTGAAGATCATCATGGGCCCCAGATCACCTACCTTTTGGGAAGAGCATCCGAGGTAACTGATTCAAGCATAATGGCCCATATTAAACATATTTTGCATATAAGTATTGAAATGCAAGCAACTAGTTGGCATGTTATTACATTTGCAGACATTCAGCTAAATATTTATTAATTTGGATTGTCAGCTTCCTTTGAAAACATCGGAACAATATTTTTCCAGATCTCAAGCATTGTCAGTCTAATAGTGTGAACGCCCTGCCTATGCTGTTCCTAGGATAAAAGAGCCCTGAAACCATCCTTTGTTCTCTGGAGGAGTTCATGGTAATGAAAGCAGGATTTGAAGAACATCATTTTCATTGATTGCAGTGTGGCAGCCTCTGAAGTGTTCCAGAAAAGTGTGTCAGACAAGAATACACCCTTCCATTGCTCTGAACTTCAAAGGAACACTGTTTCAGTTAGTCTTTGCTGAATAACAAACCACTCCAAAATGTGGCTTAAAACAATGATTATTTTTCACAATTCTGTGAATTGGCTCCAATTTTGCTCTGCCAGTTTTGCCTGGGTTCACTCATGCTGGAGAGCCAGCTGGGCTGAAAGGTTGAGATGGTGGCATGTGTGGCAGTGGGTGTTGCCTGTTGGCTTGGGTAACTCACTTCTCCCCCATTTGGCCTCTCATCTTTCGGGATAGGCTAGATCAGCTTCCTTGTATGGTGGACTTGGGGCAGCATTCAAAGAGGGAGGAAGTGCATTACTTAGAGCAAGTAACACCAGCCCAGCTTCAAGAGGGTGGAGAAACAGATTCTCTTCCTGGGTGGGAAGATGCAGAATTACAGTGCCAAGGGACCTGGATATTGGAATGGGAGAAATTTGCTGCCATTAAACAACACACCCCAGCCATGCCACAGATGGACTGTAAGTCCCAGAAGTGAGGGAGAAGGAAGTGTCTTAGGGCCTTCAAAGAAACTGGGGTATTGGGTCTGAATAGCAGGCCTTATGGCTTTGCCCCTCAACCCCTCCTAAAGTGGCTTTTCTGTAGAGGGCAGCTTAGCAGCATTTTGGTTGAGCAGCATGAGAGACAACGGCTAAAGAGGCACTGGTCTCCCCTATGGTCATTTCATCTTTTCTTTTGCACTGCTCATCCACTCTGCGGTGAGGAGGCAGATCAGCCCTTAGGTTCCTCACCCTGGAAATCTGGGACAGGTGCTTAGCTTTATCAGTCATGGAAACAAACAAACAAACAAACAAAAAACATGGTTCCTGAATGACACACTCCGTAAGTGTAGGCTCTCAAGTCAAAATGCCTGGGTTTGAATCCGGGCTCTATCACATGTTGGCTATGATATATGAACAAGAAACATAAATTCTCTAAGCCTCAGCTTCCTCCTCTATAACATGGGTTGATTACTGGGATTACTACATCTTTTTTTAAATTTCAATCATGTGTGTGTGATAATGTCATTTTGCTTCAATATTTGGCATTTCTTAAGTATGACATATTAGTTCCCATTATTTTCCAAAGACCCAGAAGTCAAACTAAAAGAGAGTTGTCTTTGAAATGAATACCTGAACATATTTATAGAAGCAATACTAGTACAAAAAGAACAAAGAAAAATTCGACCTCTCCAGTTACCCTGTACCCATGTAAGCCATATCATTGTGCTTTAATGTAGACCAGGGAATCATGTGAAAAGGGTCTGCATTTTGTAGTTAAACCAACCTGGGTTCTAATCCTGGCTCTGCCATTTATGGACAGTGTCATTTTGAGCAAAATACTTACCTCTCTAAGTCTCAGTTTCTTCACCTGCAAAGTATACATAATAAAACAGTACATACAATTACATCGAAGGAGTAGATGTGAGAATTCAGGTGACAATGTGAAGCATCTAGCACACAGTAGGTGTTCAAAACATACTAGTTCTCTCACCTCCACTTTTTGAATTGCTAATTTCCCACTTGAGTTCAAATAACAAATTCAACAATATTTTTTGAGCACTGGCGTGTAGAAGATGGTGATTTGCTTGACTCTAACAATTTTTTGTTATTGTTCGTTTGCTTTGGGGTCTTTGCCAGGAGCCACACCAATAAGCCTCTCCTCTCTTGAAATGTCAAATGTGTTTTTGTTCTTATTGATTATTCTCACTGTTTTGTCTCTTTAAGGATAAGACCCTGAACAGGCTGCTCACCTCATTAATACTAAAGGCTGTGAGTTTTTCAGTTCTACTGAACTCTGCATGACCCTCTCAGACAATAATTGCTTTAACATAGGGTTAGGCAACAGCAACAAACTTGTCTGAAAATAAGCCAGGGCTTAAAATACAACTTAACCTGGGAGATTTAAGTAGGCAAAGAAGATGGCTTCTCTCCGGAATTGCTTCTTGATTAATCACCCCATCTGAGGCCGTTGGAAAAATGACAGTTTTCAAACAGGGCTTTAAATGTCTCCCGCTCTACTTTTCCACATTGGCAGGATGCCAGGCCCTGTAAGCCATTGGTTCTTAAAGGGGACAGATTCCCTTGCATTTTCTGGAGTTGCAGCTCAGGAAGAGAGTGGGATAGGAAGGGACCGTCTGATGGGAGGAAAGTTTTCATGCTCTTCGCTTAAGGTTCGTTCATTTTCAAGATAAATTCAAGGAATAGCCATTGAGTCTGGAGGAGAGAAGTGACATCCGGGGAAGAAGTGCACATTTTCAGCTGAGCTCAGGGCTGAAGGAAAACATGCTTCATTATGTCCACCAGCTTCTTTCCAGCCACATTATCCAATATCTTGCTGTCTACACTTGGGTCCCAGCATTTTATTGACTTGGCCCTAGTCTGCCTTCTGTTCCTCCTGCTGGCCTCTGTCAACCCTAGGGTTTTTCCAGCCACCATGTCTCTGACTATCCATGCCTTGAGTCCGGGAACCTTCAATTTGTAGCCAATCTGGGGCTCACCTCCCAACTACAGTTGTTTCTCTTTCTCAAATTAATTATGAATCATCTGGGCTAGCGTCTTGCCTCTCCTCCATACCTGCTGGGCACCCACACCATCACTGAAAGATACCAGTGGCCAGTCTCCTCCCCTCCATGTCCTTATGATAGACAAGCTGGTATCTGCTCTCACCACATGCTGGAGATAGTCTCCGTGGTCTTTAGGTGACTTTGGTGTTATCACTTAGACCTAGGTGCACATGCCTCCAACTGATAGAATTTTAGATGAGAGTTACATCTTGGGCTTGGATAAGAGATTTCTCTGAGCCAAAAGAGATTTCTTCTTGACCTTAAACCAAGTACGTACAGGAATAGGCTGGCTACGTGGTTTTCACATTGTGTTCCTTATCCACACCCTAGGGTTCTGTGAAGTATTCTGTGAAGTATTCTCTGGGGATCTTCCACTTGGTTTCAACAAGATTAGTTCTACTCTGACCAGTCTTGTGTGCTATTTTGGAGTTCCACCTAAGATTGCTCCATTTGTCCACACATTCACAAGACATTTGCATAGCTTGCTCCTTCTCTTCCTTTGTGTCTGTGGTTCAATTGTTCCCCACAATCACCCTATATAAAAGAGCAATACTACCTTTCCCAATTTCCTATTTCTTTTACCAATAGTACTTATACCATCTGACATACTATACAGTTATTTTTTATGGTGATTCAAGCTCCCATGAGTTTTGTTATGTTTAGTACTTCATCCCCTACATCTAAAGCAATGTGGACACATAGGAAGTACTCAGTAAACATTTCTCCAATAAATGAAAAAAATTATGCTTACAGAAAGTGTCCCAGAGCTCTAGGGTATTATGTCTTTTTTGACTTTATTGGGGAACAGTGTGTACTTCCAGGATTTTTCCAAGTCAAGTTGTTGTCCTTTCAATCTTAGCCGCGGACGGCACAGCTCAGCTCCAGGTCCAGTTGCCAGTTGTTAGTTGCAGGGGGCGCAGCCCACCAGCCCTTGGGGAAGTTGAACCAGCAACCTTGTGGTTGAGAGGACACGCTCCAACCAACTGAGCCATCTGGCACTGGCCCACGTGGGAATCGAACCGGCAGCCTTCGGCATTAGGAGCACAGAGCTCCAACCGCCTGAGCCACCGGGCCGGCCCAAGGGTATTGTGTCTTATTTATCATAAGTCAGAATGACTTCTTGATGGCATAATTTTCTTTTTGTTTTATTCTCTTATAAAAAAATAACACACAATTTGACATTTTTTTTTTGGAATGTGGTTCTATGAGCTTTAACACATGTATAGACTTGTGTAATCACTATCACCAGTTAGGGTACAATACAGTTCCATAACCTTTCCCCAAACTCCCTCATGCTATCCCTTTGGAGTCAAATATTCTCCCCCTCCCAACATCCGGCAACTATTAATCACTATAATTTGGTCTTTTTGAGAATATCATATAAATGGAATCATATCGAATGAAACCTTTTGAGACTGTCTTCTTTCACTGTCTTCCTTGCCCTTGAGATTCATCCAAGTTGTTCTGTGTATTAATGTTACTTCCTTTTTATTGACAACTAGTATTCCATTGATTGGATGCCAAGTTGTATTTTTATTGCCAAGTAGTATTCCATTGTATGGACATACCAGATTTGTTTATCCATTCACCCTCTGAAGGACATTTGTTTCCAGCTTGGGGTGATTATGAGAAGAGATGCTGTAAACATTTGTGTACAGGTTTTTCATGAACCTATCATTGCTGACAGTAAATACCCAGGAGTGGGATTGTTATACCATATGGTAAATATAAGTTTAATTGCATTAAAAGAAAACTACCCAATTATTTTCCATGTGACTGTACCATTTTGCATTCTTATCAGTAATGCATGAGAGTTCTAGCTGCTCTGCTTCCTCATCAAAACTTGGCATTATCAAATTTTCAGTTTTTGCATTTTTTAAAGCCATTCTTATAGGCATATAGTGTTATCTCACTGTGGTTTTAAATTGCAAGTAGTGATATCTCACATCCCTAATGACTAATGATGAACATCTTTTCTTGTACTTATTTGCCATCTATATATCCTCTTTGGTAAAGTGTTCAAGTCGTTTACTCATTTTTTAACTTGACTGAATTTTAAGACTTTTAAAAAATATATTCTAGTTATAAGACATAATGAGGTTTACAACTATTAACATTTTCTCCCAGCTTGTAGTTTGTCTTTTCATTTTTAAAGTAACCTGTTTGACAGAGCACAAGTTTACATTTCCATTAAGTCTAACTTACCGATTTTTTCTTTTATAGATTGTGCTTTTGGTGTCATATCTCAGAACTCTTTGCCTAATTTCAGGTTATGAATACTTTCTTCTGTTTTCTTCTGAGTTTTACAGATTTATAATTAGATCAATGACCCATTTTAAGTTAATTTTTATATAAGGTATGAAGCTTAGGTCTAAGTTTATTTATATTTGCTTATGATGTCCCATTGTTCGAACACCATTTCTTGAAAAGACCTACTTCTCTTTATTGAGTTGCCTTTACACCTTTAAAAAAATGATCATACTTGTGTGGGTCTGTTTTAGACTTTCTCTTCCATTCCATTAAAGTATGCATCTATCCCTTCATCAAAACCACATTGTCTTAATTAATGTATCTTGGTAGTAATTGTTAAAATCAAATAGAATGCATCCTCCAACTTTGTTATGGAATAATTTTCTAACTGCTATCATCCTGTGCCACAGGAGAAGAAAGTAAAGAGAAAACACTTTTATTGAGCACGTCTGTCATAGACAGTGGACCATGTGAATGTACAGTATTTAATTTAAAAAAATGCATTACAGATGGGTATTATTTTCCCATTTCTGAAGATAAGAGAGTTGAACCCCAGTGAATTTTAATAACATACCCAAGACTATTTATTTAATATGAGGCAGAACCAGGTTTTAACCACAGGTCTGACCCTTAAGCTCACACCCTTTCTACTGCACAATAGTTCACGTCAACTCTTCTGGATTCTGGAGGTAGGGAATATGTCTGAGAATACCTTGGATGCTCCGCTGGATTTAATTTTTAGAAACCATTTATGTTAATAAAAAAAAAAAAACAACCCTCTGTGGTTTCCCAAAGTTATTTTGTTCCCATGGTTGAGATGCAAACATATTCTTATTTATACAGTCTGAACAGAAGGTTTAGTTTGGCCTCTTGAAAAACTGTGCTGAGTTAATAGTCTAAGAGTAGATTGTCACACTGGCTACAGGAAGATAAATAATCAAGGATTATAAGTCTTTAATTTAATATAACTTATTCTCATTAATTAAATGCCAATTACCTGCTTGTCTTTCCTGGGAACTGGCCTTTGCAATCAATCTTTTCAGAAACGTTGTACACACACGCTCACAGAGGTATTAATATCACTCAAGATTTACAGGCACTGGACTCTTTGGCTTAAACCATCCTCAAACACTCTACACTGTAACCGCAGATAATCGTCATAAATTTCCTGATCTTTGACCTAACTGGTTCTTAAATTTCCATTCCCTAACGGGCTTGAGGAGTTCGTATTTATCATACTGAGACGCTTATTTCTAAGGATCAACGCGTTCCAGCAAGACTGGATTTCAGATATCTGACCCATCCTCCTACTTTGGGTTTTTGCTAGTCACCACATGTGAGAATCCTTGTGGACTAAGAGAGTACTCTGTCCTCTGACTCCCTGATGCAAATCATTCATTCATGGACAATATAACCTTGCAAAGTACCTGGAGCAACTTGACCCCTCAGCAGCCTTTTAAATGCCCCACCTGCACTGATTTAAGCATTCAATGGCAGCACACATCCACTGCTGAAAATATTCCCATTACAGCCTTTAGCAGTTGGCTGTGTGTATCTGCAATTTTTATTAAATTTCTCATCCTCTAGACTGCTTATTCCATAT
The DNA here is from genome assembly GCF_057876585.1 of Rhinolophus sinicus. NCBI lineage: Eukaryota > Metazoa > Chordata > Mammalia > Chiroptera > Rhinolophidae > Rhinolophus > Rhinolophus sinicus. The sequence continues at coordinate 162,681,974 of NC_142514.1, forward strand.
ACTTGTACCTAACTTTACATTTTACGGGTGCTATAAATTTAAGTCTTGCAAGTGGCTGGTGATTTGTTTCGCTGAGCTGGTCTGGAATATGCGCCTTCTAATTCTGTGTTTCAGCTCAACAAAACAAGGAGACAAAGAAAGAAACAAATTTATTGAAGGAAATCCCAGGTTTACTTGCAAGCTCAAAGTCACAGCTTCCTACATCTACATCTGATCAGCTTCCACTCTTTTTTTGTTGATGCTTCAATTTGAGTGCCCAGAATAGAATTATCTCCATATTAATCATTAGTTGAATGTTCTTTTTTATTTTAAAAATTAAAATAGTTATGCATGCATATGTAAAGTAGAATTTAGAGTGAGGTACAAGAGAAAGAAGTCATAAAGCAACCACTGACATGCATAGAAAGTCTATATAAATTATTTGATAATGGTAGCTCCCATGTGACAGACACCATGCTCTTTGCATCCATTTTCTCACTGACTTCTCTCAACAATCCTGTGAGATCAGTACTGTTATCACTCTCATTTTAATGAGGGAACTGAAGCTCAAAGAGTTTAAATCATTTGATCAAAACCTCACATCTAGTGAGTGGTAGAATCCTGTTCTGAACCAATTCACCTGTCTAACTCCAAATCCCATGTTCCAAACGTGATAGTCAAAATGTGACTTATTCACTAGCATTATCATCTCAGGTTCATCTTTTCAGCCATATACCCTCTGACCTAGCTTACCCATGTAAGTACGTATCAGTCAATTATGGGTCTTGAATGTGGGCATGTTCAAACATATTCCAAGAGGTGCTTCATAGCTTAGCTTGACCAATTCATTCCTTGAGTTTGACCACTTCATTTCCCTAATTTGTAGGAAACAAAGGAAACTGGACTGAGGATTTCTTAATAAGTCATTATTCTTGCAAGTAAACGTGATATTGTTGATTCCTATCAGTACATCCAGGGCTATGAATTATTACCGTTTTTTTTTTCCTCTTCAATAGCAGAAACAGATTTGCATCAATTATATTCTTTCAACCAACCTCCATGGTCATACTGGAGTTCTTAGTGAGGTGGTAGGACTGAAATTGTTTGGGGCCTTGGACAAAAATAATGAATAATACTTGTCCTCATTAACACACTGCTCTGACTTAAACTCGACCTATTCCACTCATTCCCCAAATGGGGTAGCTCTAGGTCGTACATGAACCTGAGTACTGTTGTTTATACCCCGGGGACCAATTCATTGACTAAGGAGAAGCTGATCAGATGAGTTTTTACTAGGCATCAGATATAAGATCCATGAACACCTGCTACTGAGGTGCCTGGAGATTCTTGGTTCATTCCCTACCTAGGCTTGCTTGTTTCTTGCTATTTATTATGTCTGTAACCTATAAAAACCTTTTCTTTTTTTTTTTAGTGAATTGACATGAGTTTTGATTCCATGCAATCAAACATCAACCGTACAAGAAAAATGTCTTAAACATTCTTTAATATCAAAAACAACTCTTTGGAAGTACAAATGGGTAAAGGTCCATCTACTGAAGAACATAAAATGGTATGCGATCAGACTTGAGTTAACTTGCCCACAAAAAACTAAGGGGTTGACTTATTTTCCTTCATTTGGGCCCAGATTAATTTTGGTTGGTTATAAATGGTGTTTTTATTCGGGAGGCATGGGACATATGTGATAAATGTGAGGACTATCATATGTCTTATAAAGAGCTAATTGTTTGTGAAAGATGCTCTCCCACTGACACACGCAAGTCTGATGTACACTGGCTGCTGGCTCTTCTATAACAATTTCATTAAACCATCAACCCTTATACCAGAATGTAATATGACAAAGCAGAGATTGTCTTCTTTGACCTCAGCAGGATCTGTAGACATTAAAAAAATATCAAATACTCTTTTTTTAATAAACAACTTTATGAAGACCTAATCACCCTGCATACTAAATTCAAGCACAGGACTTAGAAGCCGACCATTTTCTCATTAACACTGCTGTTAATTTTTCATGCTGTATCCAATTTTCTCTATGTCTCAGACTAGCTACTTACTCTAAATTTATTAGCTTAGGAATTGCTGAATTACTAAGGTAAGAAAAAATGATATGTTTCGCCTTTCCTCTAGAATTAAACTCCCATTCTGAGGAACTGGAATTCTTCACTCAAGAAATCATTTCTTCCCATTCTTTAAACTGGTATTTTATCAAATCTCTGGCTTCTGGAATGTTGGCAGGCATTACACAGAGTAGAATGTAATATACTCTTTCGTGTCTTTGTAAGACTCATTTTGCTTTTATCTTTAAAATTATTTTATCATTTTATGAACAGTTTAACATATTTACTCATGTATAGATGGACAGTGGGTGAAGATTAGGGAAGCTTCATTTGCAGTGAAGAAGACCTTGCTAGTTTCAAAAAAAAAAAAAAAGGTTGAACTAAAATTGTGGATATCAAACTATAGCCACAATCTCTAACCTTTAAAATATCATTTTTAAACAGAATAGAAAATTTCTGAAAAAAAGATGTAAACAGGTGTTTATATATTAAATAGATATATAGACACCTGTTCTCTATATATTTATGTTTATATAATTGATATATATATATACCAGATATATAATACCTATGTGTATACACATATACACGTGCATGTGCGTACACACACACACACACACACACGAAACCCTGACAAATAGTCCTGAAACTCAGCACTATACTGGAGAAATATTAAAGTCTTGAGTTTGTAGTTAATTCTTAGACTGTATTTAGAGAGACATATTTGTGGAGAGAAGGTTTTTAGATCAATGTGGAAGAAAAGGGAAACACCCTAAAACTGTACGCAAGTTCAGGAACTGTCCAAAATCTTTAAAGTAGTCATGTTCCTGGTCCATGGGAGATATATTCCATTCTTGATTATTTGGGTGTCCTTTGAACATCACTTTGCAAATGTCAGTGTTAATATTAGCCAGAGAAGTTCTAAATCCTTGAAGAACAGAGCGTGCACTCATCGTCCTGTTTTAAGATGTACGTATCATCCAAACACTGAAAGTTTAAAAGGTCTAAAACTTTAATTTCTGAGATTTAACATTAGGGACACCTCTCTGGCTTTCAGACATGCACTCCTAAATAAATGGTTCAAAGGTCAATTACTTTGTATTCATTTCTTTTTCCAATGAATGGTATTCATCATCAAACATTCTTCAATGAATTTACTGATACCTTTTCCTGTTTATACACACATCATGGCCAAAAAAGTAACAGTTATGAAATATAAGCCATGGTCTGCAAAAATCACTACAGAAGACTGAGACTATATTTTACAGGATAGCAGTGGAACAAAACAGAGTAGCACCACTGGTTTTCATACAGGCTCCTTGGAGGAAAACAGGCTCATTTGCTCTGATGCTGGTTAGACCACTGTAGTTAAGGCTTTGGTTGGAGTCTCTCTTCGGCCCAACTCTGGACTGACCTTGTGCTAAGTAGAATGCCTGACATAGAGTGGCCATATGATAAATATTAGTTTCCTGGTGCATGGATGTAGAGGTACAGATTTGCATCCCTGCCCTCAATGTAACATTCCCCAGGTGTATGTTACTGGCCACTAAAAGCACCTGAAAAGATGATCTATTGGGTGTGCCATTCCACTTCCAAATCTCATTCCTAAGATGAGGACTAAAACAGAATCTTTTTGACTTCAGGTAAGTAGTAGAAACATTTCCTCACAAACCAGAAGAACTGTACATAGATTCAACTGAAGAATGACAACTACAATTTTATAAAACTTTCAGATGAAAAGGAACTCCATAAAATAAAATAAAATAAAAAAAAGGCCAATATACATCTCCCTCCAGAATGCCTCTAGGTCAGCAATAATTATTTGGGGGGTTATGAAAGAAGAATCCCTGTATTGAATTGCTTTTAACATTGGTCCAAAGTGGTCGTGATGAAGGGGTTCTTTAAATAATCTTTGAAAATGCTGAGCTTTAAAAACAGTAGGTGATGTCCTCAGCATCCCAGCCAAGCTATTTGCTGCAAATACTACCAACAACCACAACACTACTGACATGGATATAAATATTCATATTAACAAATGAGATATTGCTGAATCCACAAGTATAGCTGGAATAGCCTGCATATTGTCACTTCACTGGAGATGCACAATTCTTTTCTTGGGAAATATCTTCTTTGAGAATAATGTTCTCACAAAACAGTATCCCATGTGCCACTGTGCTGATTATGTTGGGAAAACCTATCACATATAGATTGTGATGAGGGGTCCAGCTCTCCTGGTCCCCTATAAAATCCAGCAGATCTCATATTAACAAAACAACCAGGCTGCTCATTTGCCCCCTTTGTTCAAAGGTGTCCTAACATCTGAGAAGGCAAATCCATCAATTCATAGTTTAGAGAAAGTAAGTGATCAAAAGACACATTTATTGACCTGGAGAATCAAAAAGTGCAGTCAGTTTTTGACCTGGACCTCTTGCTTTCTCTCTTTTGTATTCCCATTCCCCTACTCTCACCTTAACTTTTTATTGAGTAAATTTCTCTGCATAATCACCGAACTCAAACATTATATATTTTATGGCTATTCCTGGATGCGTGAGGTCTACCCATAGACTGTACCCTGCTCTGGGAAGATAATCTATTAAATGCAAATGCAAAAGAAATACAATGCCCATCCACTATAGTTTCAGAATCTTCTCAGAACGGGTGGATTCCATTCATGACTTGTGAAACCTACATATTGCCCCATTGCAACCTGTGGTCTTACGACTAGCTGCAGACTTATTTTGATTATTCAGCCTTTTAGAAAACAATGTAAGGAAAGTTCTTACCCTTCTATACACCTTATTTCAATGCCATGAGTATCCATATAGCCATTCAAGAAAACGGGTTAATTTATTATGTGTTGGACATAGTATTGTTGAAGTAGACACACATATACATTCATTCATTCATTATCTCTCTCTCACCAGAGATATTTTAATGCAGAAACAAAGTGTGACAAGTATGATTATTTTTCTTATTTCTATAAATCTGATTTAAGCAAATTTCCTCAGGTGAAAACCTCCAAGTTATATTTCTCAACTTTTAAAGATGAGAACTAAGAAAGTAAACAAGGTATTTCAAATCTTGCAAAAATGTATTAATGCTACAGATAGGAATACTGTGTTTAATTTTCTAGGATCTCTGTACAATTTGTGTTTCAAACCCTTTATCATTATTATCACCATCATCAAATAAGACAAATCTTTGTGGAGTGGCCCCTGCTCGTGTTTGAAGCCGTACCAGCTCTCATTTAGGGAATTCCAAAGTCTACTTTCTCTCAAGCAACCTTGAGAAGATAAGAATTATCTTGATGCGCTTATTTATCTTCCATTTCTGATCTCCTGATCTATGCAAAACTCTGAGGAGGAAGGGGCCACATGTCTCCAGCATGTCAGATGCAGTTCAAGGCAGTGGGACGAGTTGAAAGAAAGGAGGGAAGTGCACTATACATGTAATGCCCGTTCTCTTCCTGGTGGGTGTGAGTTTCAGAGAGCTCATGGGAGAATCGTTGCTTGATCACACACAGCATCAAAAGCCAAATCCCTGGTTTCTACACCTCATTATCGAGCCCTAATGGTCACACTCCCAGGAATACAAGCTCTTGCCTCTGAGAGTTCCAGACCACAAGGGATAACTGGACCAGTTCTCCACAAAACACCAGTCAGGAGTGCAGCTCAGGCCAAAGTCACCCTTCAATACAAGTTCAGAGCAGCATAAAGAAACGTGTGCTCAGGGCAGTATTTCTCTAGAGAGCTATTTCCGATTCCACATAAGAGTAACTGGTGGCCTTGGATAAATCATTCCTCTCATTTATGTGCTGAATGGGAGAAAACAAGTCAACAACTGATGCATGCAAAAGCATTTGGAGGTGATGGATGGAGACATTATGGTGCATTTCGTCAATGGCATGCCATTAGAGAAAACCATTTCATAGAGTAAATTAAGAAAACAAACCAGCTACGTGACACACTTGAAATTGCCACTGGCCAGACCAGTTTTTCTCCTGCAGGAATAACGCTGCATGGATTGACATTATCATTATCACTCAGACTCCCTTTCCTAGGGTAGCTGCCTGTGCTTGCCTGAGACGTATACCCCCTGCTTGCACTGCCCCATAATGATGGCCGCTCACATACCTGCAGAAACCTGTGTATCACAGACCCCAACTTTCTTTTTATTACTGTCTTGAACCATTATTTAAATCTCTTACTGTTATTTAACTTCGTGTGTCAATATCTTGTTTTCTTTACCAAGTTATACGAACCTTTCTTGGCAAAATCTGGGTCTTACAAATGAAGCTTACTAGTACAGCCCCGGGTTTATAGGGTTCAGTATATGTCTGTTGATTTCACCTGTGATTAATTTCTCCTGTCTTTCTCACAGACACTGATGAATTCATTAAGAAAGCATTTCTTTGGACCTACTGCTGGGAATGCAGCGACAGAGGCCTGATCATTGACCTCGGGGAGCTCACCTGCAGACAAGCAACAATCAGAACATGGTCAGGTGGAAGTATCAGGGGTGCAGGTTAAGGTGTTACAAAGGGGAGTGCTCTGGGTATGGGTAGGGGGATTCTGGGAGGGCTTCTAGGAAACACGAGTTCCTTTAAGATTAAGTCATTGTTAACTCAGCATTATAGCTGGTGTGTGTGAGGGCATGTCAGTTAGCCCAAGCATGGAATACTCCGGTTCCAAATCATTGGCTATTCCAGGAGTTTCTGCTGAAAAGCTCAACCTATTCCCAAGGTCATCCACTAAGGTCAGGGCAGAAATGGGCTATGAAATCACGGGCCCTTTCCCTTGGTAAGCAGGCTCTGAGAGCATCTGGATGCACCTCATGGTAGCTGTGGCTTCATAAAAATCAAAGCTGATTGATGGGAGCAGGCTCTCTGCCTTCATATGTTTAGTCTGCCCGTGCTTTTAGTACCCCTGTGGCTGTGCTTCCTAATGGAAATGCATTTCTCACTCTCACCATTACCCAGATATAGATGCTCTCGGATATAAAAGGCCATTTACCTCAAGATCTTTGTCTTGTAAGGCATCCCTAATTCAGGAAGGAAACGAGAAGGAGTTGAGAAGGACCCACCACAAATGTTTTGTCAGGTAGTTCGAAGAGAGAGACAGGAATTTAAAGAGCTCAATTTATATTTGGCTTGGGTTTGCAGCTCCATTACCCTGACTCAGTCTAGTTCAAGGAATTCACTTTCTCTTATGAAGGGCTCTAATCGAGAAAAAGAAACTACATGTTTCTTTTTGTTGTTGTTGTTGTTGTTTTTCTTTAAGAAAGTATGATTCACAGCATAATAACATCTTCTATTTGTTATAATCACTCACTGGGCCCAGGACCCTAATGATATTATCATATCAACTCGGACAAATCCATTGCGAGGTAGGAATTATCCCCATTATAGAGGTGTGGAGTCTGAGAAGTAACGCAGCACACCCAAAGCTACCCAGATGCTAAATGGCATAGCCGGGATTTGAAAACAAGCACGTCTGGTTCCAAAGCTGGGGGCTCTGACGCCCAATGTCTTCCAGACTGGATATAAACATGTATATCAAAATGCAATGCAAAGATGAACTGGTTGAAAGGAAAGAAAGCCAACTCTCATGGGAACACTCAGAGGTCAGATTCTGAGGTTTCTTTCAAATAATTTGGTTTAATAATAAGCCACAGATATGGCTGGTTCTCTGCTACAAAAATCACATTATGTCTGACCAAACTGATCTCCCCATCCAATTATTCCTGAATGTCAAGCTGAAAAAGCAGTTTGTGCTCAAAATTGAGTCTCAATGCCAATGTGGGGCTATTTCTTGGATTTGCTGTGTGACCATGGTGGTGCCACTGACCCTCTCTGAACTTCTCAGGAGCTGGAGAGACTGACTTTATATGAGCACCAGGAAAGAGGAAGGCTTCTCAGAGAGGTTTTTGAATTAGTGTGATTTTCTCTTCCAAGGGAAGGCAGGATCGGAGCAGAAAGGTAGAGGTGATATCTTGAAAAGGAAGGGAAAGTAGCTCTTACCTTCTGCAAGAGCCATGCTAGGGAGCGGGGCACACATGCAGTAAGCCTGCTACTTCGTTAGGAAGTAGGAGAAAAACACGTTTTGCATTAAGAAGCTGACATACAGAAACGGGCCTGAAGCCTTCTGTGAAACCACCCATTAAGACTGAGAGAAGTACAGACAGTCCAGTCCTGGAACCCTCCACACACACATGCCTCCTGCTCCATGCTCAGCAGTGTTTCCAAATGTCTCATCTCACAGCCAAATTCTCAAAACAAAGCAGACCTTAATTCACTTCAGTTTAGTAATTAAACAAAAAGTACCTTACGACTTTTAGAAAAGAGACCAGGGCATGGAAAGATACTGAGAAACCAAACTAATACATACATGTTCACTCTGCCAAAGCAGCATTTCCTTGCTGGATGAGGGTTGGGGGAGCGGAGAGCATTATTCTGGTCACAGCAAGTGTTTTATCTGCAGTTGACAAATCCCAAATCCTCCAAGCTTCTGTTTCTCCCTACTTAAGACCTGGGTCACAGTATTTATTTACTTAAGTGATGGAGATGAAGGCGGGCTTAACGCTGGCCACCTGTCAGAATAACAGTGACCTGCCTCTTAAGGGGATTTCAGCGACAGCCCCCTTCCCCCAACACCAACAACTTTATAAGACAAAAGGGGATTGGGAGAAAACGTAGAGAAAAAAATCACTGATGGAGCTTGGAGGAGACGGTGGGAAGGAAGGTAAAGACTCCAAGGAGAGAGAGATGCTGAGATCCAAAGGTGCCATTTAAAGCCAACATGAAAAAGGACAGACCCCTTCCTATTCGGAGATTAGAAGGGATTTGGCAACACATGATACCCAAACTGAAAAGTCAGACTTTCTTATCTGCCTCTCGCAAATACCCTTGGGATTCTTCATATTCTTATGAAGAGAGGTTTGTTACCGTTTCTAAGGAATGCACACAATGCCATCTTGCTCTCGAGGGTGAAGAGTCAACAGACAGGTCCTGCCTGGAGAATCTCAAGGCAGCACAGGGCACCTTATTTAACAAACACACGTGCACCACTTACTGGATGCCAAGCAGTGATCGCCACGTATCAACTCATATAACAACTTACAAGAACATTATCATCACCCCCATTTGACAGAGACGGTAAGTACCCAGCCAAAGGCAGAGGTGCTAGTGCACGGTGGAGCCAGGACGAGCAGGCAGGACGGCTCTAGGCTCTCTCTGTGTTCTCCTCCACTGTGCTGTGCTATGCTGCAAGCACAGAGGAGGTGGTGTGACGCGATGCTGTTATAAAGCCACTCGGCTGTTCCAACATGAGAGACAGATCATGTCCCCAGGTCCACATCAGTTTTGTATCAGCTCTTATTTCTGCTCCAGACGCAGGGTGATGAAAAGGGCATGAGTTACAGAGTCAGACAGACCTGGTTTTGAAACTTCCATTTTCCTAGGGAAAGTTATTCAACTTTTGGAGCCTTAGTTTTCCACCCATGACATGGGGCTTATGTAACCTCTCCCAGGGTTTTGTGGGGATTAGAAACAACACAGGAGACCTGCTCAGCAGAGTGCCTGCTGATGGGAAGATAGAAAGTAAGAGCTATTTCGAATGATTGCTGTGATAAGACCCAGTGGAGACGGCGTCAGGCCTCTGGGCGGTCCTTCTAGCCCCTCTGGAGGCATTTCATGCACATGAAGTGGTGGACCTGGACCAGCTGCAGGAAGCTCTGTCCATGAGCCAGTTTACCCTGGACGTCCTGCAGACTGAGTTGCTTCCTGCCCCTACACGATGAAAAGCAATGTTTAGTAAGCGCTAAGCTTAATTAGTTGGCATCCAGACGTGGTTTCAAGGGCTGTGCACACACATTTGTTACCATGGTCAGCCACCTGTCTCTGGAAAGCCTGCTTTTCCAGAAGTCTGAGCCTAGCTCCTTGTGCAGTCACGGAATGAAATTTCCATTCAGTCCACCTCTCACTCCAGCTCCCTTGGGATGGACCTGAAGTCAACACCGTCTTCTGCTGCTGTAGCAGGTCAAAGGAGGGTTGTTAACGTCTCACAGTACATCTTAGCTGCTATGGTTAGGGACCACCTCTGCTGGGGAAGCTGGAGCATCTGCTCTGCAAATTGAAAGTGTCTCCCACGGGCTCTGGGTGATGTCTGAGACAGGTAATAATTATTAACAATTGCGATGGCCCAAGATCATTACATATGAGTCAGAGCTGGAATTCTGGCCTAGAACATTCTTTCTATTCTGCTGGTGCTAACGTCACACCAAAGACTCTACAATGGGAAGGAAGGAAGATGTGTGCAAATATAGCCCAATGGGCACCGGAATGCAGACTTTTGGGATACATTGCAAGTTCAAGATCATGCTGCTTTTCTTCAATGGCTCTTCCAGAGAAAATATAAAAGACTTAATACAGTTTTCCCCATCCCACTGCCTGCTGCCTCCCAGCTGCCACAGGATTTTAGTGGCGCAATCATTTAAAAAAAAACAACAACAGTGATGGGGAGATGGTAACTGCTCCTGGGGACAAATGAGACTGTATAGTGTTTGCTCTGTTACCCACTGGTTCGCCTTCTCACTGCCACTCACATGTCCACAGTAGAGCCTCCAGCCTCCACTGCCTGGTCTCTCTGTTTCTCTAGAAATGACAATGGCCAAAGATGAAATCTTCACCCTCTGAAATCTATGGCAAGATAGATGACAGCGGGATGGAAGGAAAGAGTACACTGAGTGCCTTATCAATCTACCTGCCAGCCCGTGAATGGTGGGTAATAAAAAATTATTGAAAATTAGAGAAAAATGTCACTTATTCTAATTCTTCTGAAAAGGAGTACTGATGTTGCATATGAATAAACTACCCCCTTCCCCAGGGCTAAATCACCATCCTTCCAACAGCCAACCCTCCAAACAGCACGGGTTTAAAAATCTTGCAATTTTATTTGCATATAAAGGCCGCTAGATATAGAATATCACAATAAATTTAAAGAAACAACTGCTTTCCTAAATTTCATTAACAAGATAACATAAAATAGAATAAAGCTCAACAGCATTTACAATGGGAAAACAGAAATGACTATTAGCGACAATATTTTGTGCTAGCGGAGATTGCATCGACACACAGTGCAAAATGGGGGGAGGGACAGGAAGTAAGAAGACAATTCAGGGTATTTAAATATAAAGGACACCTAAGTCTTATTTTAGTTAGCTTCCATTGCATCCATTTAAGTCTATACACGCCTGTAACTGTACCTAGATTTAACTCAAGCTCTTTAAGACCTTGAGTTCTGAGAAAATGTGTCAGCTCCTTTGGACGTCTGATGTCCTGCTGTACAGCATCCCTTTGCAGCTGTACAGTCCTTGGCAATATTAAACTCCTAACTTAGTCATAATACACAAAAAAATATTTATATATATAAACCCATATTGAAAAGGAGTCTGCACACTCATTTTTTTTAACTGCATGAAATACCTGCTCTTGACAGATTCCATTTCCATATTTTTAAAGCTAAAATAATTTAAAAGAAACAAACAAACAATGAGACCTTGTAGAACCACAATATAGATCTCACTAGCTAAGCCATCCTTTAAATGAGGGCCATTTTCTTCCCTTGACACAACTTTCTTTATAGTGAGAGTGTGAAGGGAAGTCTTTTTCCACGCCTACTTTTGTTGAAAAGATTACTATAAATCCGGGCCACATCTGCAAAAAAGAAGCATTACCAAGAGAACAACAACAAAACATCAAAAACTAAAATAGTTCAAACAAAACTCTTAAAACAGTTGTGCAAATCTGGGTGGTTTTTAAAACACTGCCTACCTGTTTCTTTTTTTCCTTTTCTTCCAGCTTAAAGCACATTAAAATAAGACTTTTATCACCTTTTATAAAGAAAGCTTGGCTGTCCTTTGGCGAACACTAACAATTTACAATGGCGTGGCCTTTGAGAAAACAGAAGTCATTTTACAAATTCACAATGCTCCTCTGATTTCAAATGGATGCCCCATTAAAAAAAAATAATAATAATATTAAAGAAGAAGCACAACCTCGAGCATCATTTGTGTTCCATCAATTTACAAAAAGACACAGGATTTGGAAATAAACAAGTAAGAGAATGTAAGTTTATAATTAGAAAAATGGCAGTTTATAGACCTTCCCTCACATTCCAATGGGGCATTTAGAGCTTCAGGAACCCTGTGGGTTTGGAAGGTCAAATATAATTGGAGGGTTGGTCGGTTGAAAGCTGACTGTACACGTTGAGGCATTGATGTACGTTGTGTAACCGTCGGTCATAATGCCGTAACCTGTGGGGAGAAAGTGTCATGCTTACTGTAATATATACAAATAGTGACTCAGTGCAGGGCCATCCAGCAAGGAAAACAAACAAACAAAGAAAGTCTCTGTCAGTGGGTAGTGAGATGAAATTCAATGGCGCCTCCCCAGATATAACAGCTTTCAGAAGCTGCCTCCCAATTTTATTTCTTTAAAGGGAGAATCCTCTGCTTCCAAGAAAATCAATTATTTTTCCTTATTTAAATACTAGATTTGTCAGAGAAAGGCTGTAATGTTTTTTCTAGTGAGGATATTAAAAAAAAAAATTCCTTCTTTTTAAAATATGATTTCATTTCGAAGCCCTCTGTTAACTGTTGAGTTCTGGGGGACTGAATGAGTAACATAAACTCCTCAGGGACACATACATCAAAACCACCAATAAACTTCAGGATAGGTGAGGAAGGAAAGAGTATTGCATTGGGCATCTGGAAAAATGGATGCTCGGCTTCCTTATGTATGAAATAATCTCGAAACTGCCTCAATGAAAATTAGCAGTAAGTGATCTCATCTTACTTGAACTGCGTGGCTTTGATGCTGAATTCCATTTCATTCAAAAAAGTCAGGTAATCAAACGTCCAAGTGATTTGGAGAAACATCACCATAGGACATTGCTTCCTACGCTTACCTGGACACTGGATCAAGCAAAAACACTTCCCATATGCAGTATAAATCTCTTGGGACCTATTGGAAGAAAGCTAAGAAAGTTTCTCTGGGTCTTTGGTATGTATGATCTTTTTATAATTTTTAATATGTTGAAATCTTCAGCATGTTTGCAAATTTGCACATTTCCCTGGATACTTTATATTTCCCTTGTAATCTCTGCAATTAAGTTTGTAATTCTATGTTGGTATCAGGCTCTAACAGCATAGAAAATATGCCCGTGAAAAAATAAGATTACCAGGACTTATAGAAATAACTGACGAGATTTTTCTTTTTTTCCCTTCCATTTGCTAAAATTTCTCCAAGTAAGCCTGTGGAGAGCTTAATGAGGGTCAATGGAAAAATCTCTTAAGGAAAGAAAAGAGGCATTTAAAATGTGCACTGTTTAGTTCTGGGGTCATAAAGTCTTGTTATCTCTCTCCATCAGGAGGTTAGTATTTGCCCTCGCTCTGCCCTCTTCAGCTGTCTTAAGCGAATAAAATTGAGACAAGTTTATTTGAATATGATCTCCTCCCTTTTAAGCAAGTTTATTATTGTGGGACTTCAGTGGAATTTCCCCAATTGTCTGGCTTGTTTAAACCTAATTAATTATTTAAAAAAAAAAAAAAGATGAAATATAAACTGGTAGACATGCTGCAGGAATTCAAACCTGAATACTGTCCCTAGAAATGCTATTTAGACATGAGCTGCCATTCCTCCCTTCCCAAATCCTGTATCATACCTTAGAGAAGTGCTTTCCTTTTCAGGGAATACAGCTTAAAGTCAGGGCAGGATGACATCCAGTCTGGGGGAGCTACACCCCTGCTTTCCATCCATCCACTCAGCTGATGCCTGCACTTGGAGAAAGCTTTCTCTGGCCTCAGTGGAATGATTTTCAATATGCTCTTTGTTACCCGCCTAACCAGGAAGCCACTGGATTTGTGGGCTTTGAAAAGCAAACCCTGTTTTGTTTTTTTTTTGCTTCGTCGTCAGGTACATAGGCCTAAACACCTCAACTGCAGATTCATAAATAACTTCAGAAAACAGCTGTAAGCGGGAGCTGGAGAGAATATATTGGCTGCCTACATAGACGTCCCTACCGCACGCAAAAATCTAACTGGGAGAGTCCGGCAGGGCCAGAAAATCTAAGGCCTGCTGAAAGAAGGCTCTGAGTCTGTCCAAAGGCCCAGCTCTCCCTGGTTTGCAAATGGGAGGAACGTAGAGCCCTCAAGGTTCCTGGGAGACTTTCAGGTTCTGTGAACTTGGCTCCAGCTTACTTTGAAAGGCAGAAAACATCAACTGAACCATTCAGGGGAGATTTAATTATTCTGTTTAACCTCAGCCAGTGCTAATAGTGCTAATGATTTCTGAGAAGTCTGAAATGGTTTCCTGAATTAGTAAAAAAAAAAAATGTCTACCTGCAAACGTGCAAGTTCCTGCCATTTCTGTATATATATATATATAATCTTTCATTTCATGTCCAAAGTTATTTTTTTGAAGAATGTCTTGTCTTCCTGTATGTTTATGTACATGTCATATGAAATACAATATTTACAGGTAGAAAGAGGTCATAGAAGTTATTTAGTCTAATAGCCAAGCCATTTTCTTCTGATTCTCTAAGAGAAAATTTGTGTTTTAATACTTCAGGGCTGTTCTATAGCAGTGGTTATCAAACATTCCTCATCAGAGCGCTAAGATTCCAGACGCCGCCTGGAGGGGAGTGCTGGGTTTTCTGTAAGGTACGCCTGGTTCCTACTCCCACCCCACTCTGCTTAAAAGAGAACAGCTCCATATAAAATAATTTAGTATTAGCTTTATATACAGGTGTTTCTCCTAACATTTTATCTGTTAAAAGTGTTCTCTGGTAAAAATGAGTTTGAAAACCACAGCTCTTGTTATTCCCAGTGTAGCTAGGGTCCCCAATATGGAATGAGGTCATAGATAATGACACAGCATGTCCTGAGCTCCTTTTTTCTGGTCTTACCTTCATGAATGCCACCAAACACATGGAGCTTGGGCCGGACTCGCCTCTGGACTGTGTTTAAAAGCTCCACGCAGCCCACTCTTTGAAGCTCCTTTGGAACCCAGTCTCGAAAACCTAAGGGTAAAATGCAATCAATACTCTTAATTTTCTTTCTGCAGGTAAGGTTTCATTTAGACTTTCAGGAAGCCATAACTCACAGAAGGTTTATTACATTATCTGTAATCCTAGCCTCTCCATTAAAGCTCACAATGGCTTTTAAGGAACTTTTCACTCGTCACTTTGTCTTCTTTAGGTTCTTGGAAAAAAAAAATTTTTTTTTTTTTTGGTTTCCATTTTTTTTCTTCCTGTTAATTAACATTTTTTTTTTCTATAAGGGATTTGATTTATTCAGCCACTGGTTTCAAATCTTCTTCATGGACCCAATGACATTTATTCCTGGCAGTCCCATAATATCTCTTTCTGTCTCAATTCAGTTACTTTCCTTTTTTATTATATCTTTCTTATAGCAGTTTACTTCTCAGATAATTCAGAGAAGAAGGTGTAGGAGGGGCTGCCTGCAAACTGGCCACAAGATGCCTTGCTCTCTTTAGCTACATCAACTCTTAACCCAAGGAGGTTCCCACTGACCGAAGCTTGGAAACGCCAAGTTTGTCCTCCAGTCTCTCCTCTAGCCATAGGTAACAATGGTGACCTTGTGGTGGCATGCAGCAAGCTGGGGCTAATTGACTATCGTTATGTAAAAGCCACTTAGTTCTACGCTTAATGCAGAAAATCCATAAAAACTGACATCAATTATGGCAAAAGTCAGCTATCTGGATGATTATGGTCTGAAATGAAATCCATACACCTCAGCAAGATGAGGTGTGAAGAAGGCAGGTGGGATGAAAGGCTAAATCATAATCTGTGGCAACCCATTCCATAGCTCCATTAGGTGAGTTCTACTATCTAGAAATGATCAGGTAGAAAGGGACAGACAAGTTTATTCCACTTTGGCGAAACTGCAGAAACAGAGATTTAGCATCTCTGTAAAGACATGTTACCTGGGGTGTGGAGAGTGGCCAGAGAGTCTGGGAAGAACATCGGATGAAAGTAGGGGCCCTATAAAAATCCAACCAGGGTTTTTAAAACTTTGTTAACTAGAGAAGAAAGTCCTTCATTCACAGTGATTG
Organism: Rhinolophus sinicus; assembly: GCF_057876585.1. NCBI lineage: Eukaryota > Metazoa > Chordata > Mammalia > Chiroptera > Rhinolophidae > Rhinolophus > Rhinolophus sinicus. The sequence goes on from NC_142514.1 coordinate 162,698,159, forward strand.
GCATATTCCCTCGTGGACATGCTTTTCTTGAAGGGGTAACATATTTCATATACAATCACCTGAGAAAGCATTTTGCTCAAACCGTAATAGTAACGTCCCATGGTGAGATGGCTTTCCCTTCCCAGCAGGAAAAAAATTCAAGGCCAATCCCCACTTCTCCCCCGACGTCCCAATCCAGCATTTTCACAAGAATCCTGATAACTCGACTGATTTAAGATTCAATTTCACCTTATGAAAACTTTGCCTGACCTTTGACTTTGGAACCCCTTGGTGCAGATCTTACTCTGCTCTCTGCACAGCCCATCTCTGGACTATTCCATCTTTACTACAAAGAGACGGATGGTAGCCTCCCTAGTAAGAATTCCTGGGGTGTCTGAATTCTTTGGAGGCTAGAATCAGACTTACTATTACTGCCACTTGCTTCTGTGCCAAAATTAATGACTTGATAAATCTGTGAATCAACTGATCTGTCCAAAGTTATATTCCAAATAGTACTTCAGGCATGTAAATGTTTCTATCTGAGGATGTCCAAATCCTTTACAGTAAACAGATTAAGGGGAATCATATACCTTCAACCAACCAGGTTGCTCAGGGAAACCATCAAGTGGGCTGGGATGTTACCTCTGGATGATCTCACTGGGTAATTCTGCTCATGCCCTAGTCCTCCCTTTCGCTGTTTTTTTGTGAAACACACAGCACTTCCCTTGTGAGAGCAGGAAAGCAGCAGTATCTACACAGATTAAATTCACATTAGGGTATGCAGCTTAGATTTTTTTATTTTTCAAGCTGACAGGAGGAGTGTCATGGATAACAGAAACTCATAGACACAGACAATAGTTTAGTGGTTGCCAGAGGGTAAGGGGGGTGGGGGGTGGGGGGTGGGAGATGAGGGTAAGGGGGATCGAATATATGGTGATGGAAGGAGAACTGACTCTGGGTGCTGAACACACAATGGGATTTATAGATGATGTAATACAGAATTGTGCACCTGAAATCTATGTAATTTTACTAACAATTGTCACCCCAATAAATTTAATAAAATAAAATTAAAAAAAAAAAAATCCCAAACCAGAGGGGGAAAAAAAGTGAAAATCATTTATTTTTGTATTAAGTGTTTCCACCCCCCCGCCTCCCAAATCAAGACAATCACGGTACAATTTAAAATTTTGTTAAGAGGGTAGAGTTCATGGTACGTGTTTTTTTGTTTGTTTGCTTTTTTTCACAACTTAGAGAGACAGAGAGAGAGAAACTCTCCTAAAAGTTAAACATCTGAATTTTCTAAATACACTTTAGTCAAGGGAGAGTCCTGGCATAATAGATATTGAGTAGATGGGGGATCAAGGTGGTAGTCATGTTTGGAAAATGTTTTATGGCAAAGCCAAACCACTAAGAAGCTCATGCATAATTACAAGATAATTATGTAAGTCATAATCATCTTTAGACCCATAACCTGGGTAACTAAAGGTAGCTTTGCAGCACACTGGTAATCTTACCCTGGTTGCAGGCTCAATGTATTCTATAGGATAAGTACCTTTAAGTAACATTCAACCTAAGTCCTTATTTAACACCTTAGCTCAAAAAAAAAAAAAAAAATCCTTTTCTTGTATAATCAGCACAAATGTTAAACTTTAAAGCTCTCCCAGGTTCCTCTGTTATATAAAAGAGGAAAGTTTGCTCCTTTGAACAAAAGTTTCCATAATTTCACTGCCGTGCAAACGCCCTATGATTGGGAGGTCCCTGTCTCCCTGCCAGTCCCTACCCCATCCCCCAACCCCTTCCTCCAAAGTGAGCACAGTTTTTAAAATAAATTATAAGCTCAAAGGACTGTGGTGCTCCATACTCATTTGATTTTCCCTGACTTGACTAAATAAAAAAATTTAATTTCAAGAACACCTGTAAGCCCAGCAGAACTGCTGAGTTTAATTATCATACTGGGTTTCTTTAAAGACATTGACACTTTTCTTTTTGTTATTCTTTTTTTTTTTTTTTTTAAGAAAAATGATTATGTTCCTGAAGCATTTATTCATTGTGCTTGGGAAAAAAGGCATCTTGCATGACAAAAGGACAACCTTTACTTTACTTACCTAGAGGAGGTCCGTGTGTCATGAGAATGTCGATGCCCTCAGGGATGAGGTTCCACTTGTCCAGCAGAGACTGACCTCTGGGTAGGTTAAAGCCCCAGCCATTAAACCACGGGGTCCTTTGGGGGAGATAAGGCACACGGTATCAGGCCAGCAGCGCCTCGTTTCTGCTCTGCAATATTTCTCTCTGGCACATTCCCCCACAGTTTGCATGGCTCTCTTTGCTCTTTTTGATGACTGGTCCTGGCAGCAGGATGCTTTTTTGTTGACTGCTTCAAAACCAACCCACTTGAAAGCACATGTGGAGCCTGTGAATTGTTCAGCTAGAAAGGGGCACAAGAGCCTTTGCAGTGGAGACTTTCCCAGCAGACTTCTATCAAACTCTTAACAATGCTTCGTCTTCCCCCAAACCTCAGTGTTTCCTAAGATGCCCAGCCCGGATCCAAAGCATTTCCACCCTTCCTGGAGGGCCTCAGAGCTGAGAAATTCCATCGGTACTTCTTCTTCCTCCCCATCACTGTGGAGCTACTTCACCAGAAAGATTCTTACTAAAGGCCTTGGAGAAAAGGACAAGTGTCCTGAAGGCAGAAATCTCTGTACAGGGAGAATACCCTGGATGGAGAATGCGCAAAGAAACACGGGGGCTCTGAAAGGTTAGAAGGCAGGAGTCAACAAAAAGCCAATGTGGAATTTTCCTCCTGTCACCGAAGGGAAGCTATCTGGGGACATCCCAGGTAACTCTGGAATCCACTCTCCTGACAGTGAATATAAGCATTCCACTCTCTCAGGAACTTCTGCTCCAGGAATGAGGTTCTGAGATCAATGCTATGGGGACTTTGTCCATCCAATGTGCATTTCTAATTGGAGTTGAAAATGTCTCTACTATTTATAATAACGGGGGCACGATCAATTTTTCTCTACAGGCTGAAGCATATTAGAACAAAGAAGTTCCCAATGACGTCCTATTCCCAAACATCTAGTTATAACCATCAGTTTTTGAAACTGATTCTTTTGTTCTGTAGGAAAATTCCAATTTGCTAAGGCGTACATGTAAAAGACACGTTGCTCCCTTTTCCAGTTTAGCCTAACTTTCCCCTTCAACGTAAGCTGCCCCTTCCGTGGCTACTGAAAGAGGTAAGCATGTGTACAAGGTCACCTGGTTAGTCACAGCTAATCAAACAGGGTGCATTCTTGTACAAAGCCAAGCATGGGCCAGACTAATCAGATTATCTGAAGACTGAACTCAGAAACGCTGACCCAGCATTCATGTGGTGGTGGACACATATAGGTAAGGTCAGAGCTGAAAGGATGGCAACGAAAGCCATGTGAAAATCCACATTACAGATGAGAGCCTCAGTTCTCACTGAAGTTTGAGAGAAGAGAAAGTTCCAGATATAAGACTGTGTAGCCCCAACTAGAAAAAGAGAAACCAAGTATCTGACTTGGTTCCTAACCATTTATGATAACAATGGTAATATATTAACAATAATTATTATTAAAGCTATTATTTATTGACTATTTACTCTATGTCAAAGTACTATTCTAAGCACTCTCCTTGTACTAACACATTTAAACCTCACAACAAGCTCATGAAGTAGGTGCTGTTATTAACCCCATTTTACAGATGAGTAAACTGAGGCACAGAGAGGTCAAATAAACACAACTAATGAATTGGATATAAACTCAAGCAGTCTGGTTCCAAAACTCATACTTTTTAACCACCAAGCAATTCTTATATACTACTTGAATTAACTTATAACTTGCTTGCCCTGGGTGAGTCCCTTCTGTACTCTTTCAGGTTTGAGTATCTTGTTGCTTGAAACCAAATGAGTTCTGAACTGGAATGATATAGCAATTGCATGGTTCTGAAACTGAGCAAGAAGATGGTGGAATGGACATCAGTGGTTTTTGCCTGCTCAGCTCTTCCCCTTTCTTTTGGTAATGGCATCTGAATTTCCTCTGGGGAATCTTTCCCTCTCCAACTCCATACATGGGCTCTGGTAAGCCTAACTCTTCCCTGCTCTAGAATGAAGGATGTATTGCCTCTCCCTGGACAGTGATTGGTCTAGGGAGGTACATATGACCCAAATTAGGCCAATGAGAGTCACGCTCGGGATTTTGCTGGTGCTATAGAAAAAGAAGTCATGGTTTCCTCTCTGGGAACCTGACTCTTAAGAACTATGTTAGCTTGGAATTGCCTGGGAGCTATCTTAGCCACGATGCAGATAGCCTGGGCTTGAAAATCAAACCAGCACAAAGAAAGCCAAGCTAAAAAACCAGAGTGCCCTGATGACCCTGTTGGACGTAGGGATTCAGTGGGGCCCAAAGCCAATCACATTTTCCTTCCATACATAAGCCAGAAAAATCCTTTTCTTTTTATTAGCTTGAATTCAATCCTGCTTCTTGCAGCTGAAAGAATCCTAATATATACAATTATTACATTTAGTGTAGAAATTACCTCCGTACCTATGGTAGGTAATAATCTCCTCCCACCACAGATATTTATGTCCTGATTCTTGGAACCTGTAAATATATTAGCTTACATGGCAAAGGGGAATTAAGGTTGCCATGGAGTTCGGGAGCTAATCAGCTGACCTTAAACTTGGGAGATTATCGTGGATTACGTAGGTGGACCCAATGTAACCGCAAGTGTCCCTGAAAGTGGAGGAGGGAAACAGGAGATTGGAATGATGCAACATAAGAACTCAACCTGCTGTTGCTGGCTTTGAAGGTGAAGGAAGAAGAATGCAAGCCAAAGAATGTGGGCTGCCCCTAGAAGCTGGGAAAGATAAGGAAAGAAAAGGAATTCTCCCACAGAGCCACCAGAAAGGAATGATGCCCTGCTGACAGCTGGACTTTAGCCTAGTGACACCCCTGTCAGACTTCTGACCGACAGATTAGAAGGTAATAAATATGTGTTGTTGTTAAGTCACTAAGTCTGTGGTGATTTGTTACAGTAGCAATAGAAAACTAATACAGTTCCTAAAATGGTTGAGCTGGCTATAAAAGGCAGGGGCTGTGAGTGGTACTGGTCTCACTTGGTACACAACGTATGTTTAATCAACACAGCTGTCCCACAGCCATAGTGCCTCGGTCAGCTAGATGCAACACTTTTGGTTTCCTCATCTCAGTCTGCCACGGGGGCACCAGGCAGTCATGGGGATAATGCCAAGTAGGTCCTTTCAGAGCTCAATTAGCCAATCTCACTCTCTCTTATCTCCTAGGCCTCCCTGCCTTCAGAATCTTAAACATTTTCATGAGAGTTTATCACAGCGCTTTCCCAGTTTGAGATGTCCATCCTTCCCCTTCATTTTACAATGATCCTTTCCCAAGGTTTGTCTTAAAAATAAAAAAAGGAAAAAAAAAAAAAAACAATAAAAAACAAATGCAGAACCCAATGAAAACTCAGTGAGCATTTTGGCAGGAGAGAGAGAAAAATAAGCAAAAACATCTGTTTTCCTAGATTTTGAAAACAAGCTTCTGGGCCCATGGTTCCTGACTGAATGGCAAATAAAGTAGTGTTTGAAAGAGTCCCAAGCACACCCAAGTAGTTGGTACAATGAAGGGCTCTGATTTCACTGCGCCAGAGTCTGTCTGAGGACTCTGAATCCCCAGGACATCTCTCAGGCTCCTTGAGTCAAAGAAATAAGACTTGATTTTCTTTTTTTTTTTTTTTTTTTTTCGTCTTTCCAGTTTTCCCTCGAAGAATTTTCTCTTAGAAACCCACAGCCCTGTGCCTCCAGGAAATGCTCAGTTTTATATGTGCTCTGTAAAAGATTAAGACAGGCCCGTGCTCTACAGATGCCCCAAATTTCATTTGGTTAATGTTAAGCTTGTGACAAAATCCAGAACTTTCCAAGTGAAGGGTAAACTTTAAAAATGCCTGGTTTTTATTGTGATTTAAACCTGTATGTGTATCAGAGCAACAGGTTCAGTTATAGGGAAAGGAACATTCATCAAATCCCTGATATGCCTGCCATAGTAGTTTTGCATAGACTATTAAGTTTCATTTCTCACGACAATTCTTGGGCTAGGTATTACCAGCTCTATATTTTGATTAAAAAATAATTTAAAAAAAAGTTGGCGGTTGAAGGTGAGTGGTATCAACTTACTTGCCGATGTTCCCAGGACTGGTAAGCCCAGATTTGAGCCCAGATCTTCTTGCCCCAAAGCTTATGCTTTTTCCTTGCACAATGCAGAACTAAAACCTTCTTGCCCAATGTTGGTTTGGGCTCTCACATACATAAAGTCAAGACAGGGCTGCTCCACGCAGTCCCTTAAGGTCTGCTTTGCACAACTCCAGAGGGCGCCGTGGCACTGTGTACCGAGGTGGCCCTTAGTCAAAATGGAGTGTGACTTCCACAATGTTGTTTTCTGCGATATTTTCTGTTCCTATGGATCCTCTCAGTAAGGCCTTTTCCACAAGATAGTGGCCAGGCAATGGGAAAAGCAGCCCAGGGGAGTGTTTCAGAATTATCCCAGCCTGGCATAATCAATGGGGTATACAGAAGTTAGGAGACCCATATCCTGATTCTCATTCTGGCATCAATTCATTAACTCAGGTGGACCTTAAATAAGAGAAAGACCCTCCCCTGGCAGTGGGCCAGTTTTCTCCTCTAAGAAATGATTGAGTGGATGGGTTCGGTTACTGGATTTCAGGACTGTTTTTAGATTGCAGAAATCTTATGCAGGGGCGCTCTTGCCAGGGGGCAGGGAAGAAGGGGCTTTGAACCTGCTCGCTCACTCAGCCCCCTTCTCCTTTCAGACCTACACATCTGAGCACAGCTGGCAAAACCTGGCACATGATGCTATTTCTAGGATCTAGAAATCCTAACATTCTAGAATTCTGTGCAGACTACCAATGGTCTGGCAAATGCTGTGAATTGCTTTCAGTGAATTCCTGAAATTGCCTACAACGGGCTAAATCCAGGGTGGGAGAAACAACTACACAGAGCAGAGACAGAATGTGTCAGCATTAATGAAGAATGCTTTATCCAGTTGGGTTTCAACCTGAAACACGAAACCCCAGCAGTGAGCCCATCAGGGGTTCACTGGAAACTATGTGCAGAGTCAACCTCCAGAGCCCCACAATGGGTTTTGTTCTGTAGCAATGGAGGGCGAAGGGGGACAGGAGGAGAGAGGAATCCAAGGGAACAATGTTTATTGCCTCAGCCAAGGACTTAATAATTAGCTGTGACTAACAAAGACCACATGGGAACCCACTTGTAAGAAAATGTCCCACAAAGCACCCTATTGCCAATCAGCCCATAACCCGTCCCCTCATAGAGAGGGGTTAGAAAACCCTGGAAGGAAGGGAAGCATTTCAGCTGTGTGAAGCCATTGGAGAGAAGACTCAGACACAAGCTGGGGATGTTTTCAAGGTGCCCTCCCCCTTGCTCTCAGAATTAGAGACACTTGGCCTCTCCAGGCTGAGAGTCCAGGAGCAGGCACTAAGGGAGTTAACATAGGCAGAACTCATTTCAAACAATGTCAATACAAAACAGGTTTGCTAGATGGAAGCAGGTTGAGATGAGATCGCAGCAAAGGTCATCCGTGTTTGCAGTACACAGTGCTGTGGTGCAGGCAGAAGGGAGCTGCCGGCCCATAAATCTGGAGCTCGGACAGCTGAATGGCTGTTTACTCCCCTACCAACTTCAGTGGGGGCTGGGCACGCCCCAGGAAAGCAGGATTTGAAGCGAGAAGTTGGTACTTATTCATCTCAGGTGGGCGGCTCAGGTTCACAGCCCTGGTGTTGGTCAGTGCTAACAAATTCTCCATGGACAGGCGGGTCCTGGGCAGCCTATATCACAAAGACTTGGGATTCTTATTATTACATTTTCCTAGGTGTCTCTGTAGTGATTAGGGCTTGGAAGCCCTGGGTGGGATCCACTGGAATTCCGCCCAGAAGCTGTGAAGGGTAAAATGCAAGGGTTCACATAGCATCCAGACGTAAGAGCTGGTGGGTTGGCCATGCCACTTACAGCTGTGAGAACCTGGAGGTTCTGTAAAAGTTAGCCATCCTTGTTTTGGAGGCAGTGGGTATGAACATGGATCATGGAGTCAAACAGACCCACGTTCAACTCCCAGGTCTGCTCCTTACTGGCTTCTCTGAGCCTCAGTCTTCTCATCTTTCAAATAGAAACACAGAGTATCTGTCTCTGGGGATAAAGTGAGATAATGGACGTACAACTAGTGGCAGAGTAGTGCCACAAAGCCTTAAATGTGCAGCTTGTAATTTATATACGATATGTAAACAGTATACATATACGTACGTACACGTGTATACACACACACACACACACACACACACACACACAGCTGCTCATGTTACTTTTTTCTGTCTAGAATTTCCCGAGCTGCAGCTCATCAAATCATAGACCTTCCAGCTCCAGACTTTTGAGAAGTCCCCAACGGACAGGCAAGCCTTACTAGATGGCTGGATTCCTCCTGCTGATCACTCATTAAAACGCATTTCCTCAGTTCCCTTTCGAGTGGAAGTTTTCAGCAAAGCACTCACTCGATGGCTTGCTGGCTCGCTCAGTCTTGCATAGACAATCCCGTGGAATGTGAGCGCACAGACAAAATGGTTAGTCAAGGCTGCTTAGCCGGCTAGTACAGGTGGTTAGATTTTGACAGGATCTTAAATTGGGGGAAGTTCAAAGAAGGTTACTTTGGGTCCTTGGAATATTTATAATAGGGGCTTAGAGAGGTTCAGTGGAGGAACTGACAAGCTACTTATTAACGACATCGCTGCGGCCTGGCACCTCCATTAAGCAAAACTCAGAATCTGGGAGCTAGTTTTCCCATATACTTTCTTTTCTAAATGGTGGCACTTCAGAATTGCAAACTTCTCCAGGCCTGGCACTCCCAGCTGCCATTGGCCCCTCCCTACCTGCACATCAGACCAGGTCCAAGAGAAGCTAATTTAACCACCGCTGGTTAAAATCATACCGCACTTCATAGCGCCTTTCACATGCCATGAAGCTGTCATGATAATTCTTGGTCTCTAGCTCACCTGACAGCTCAGGCCTCCCTTGACTGCAAAGCTTCCCGTCAGTTAGAAATAGCGGTTTCCCTGGCACCAGATGTGTCATCCTGAATATCCAGATGAAAGGCAGACACCTGCCCTACTCCCCTCCTTGCCTCCTTTTCTCTTCCTAGCTCTGGAGTTTGTTTAAGAAGCCAGCCTTCTCTCCCCAAGTCCCTCCACTTGGCAGCCTGGAAGTTACTCCTCCACGCAATTAAAAAGATGTCTTGCATTAGCCCAGGGAGGAACTTCACACCTTGTGCTGCAAAGAGACACATGCACTCCAACTGACATCGCTAGGAGAGGGAGGGACAACTTACTTCAGGGCAAGATTTACACCCCTGTGCAGCTGCCTGGGAAGTCTGCCTACCCGAACCATGGGAGGCTCAGCTGCCACCAAAGGGCACTGCTGGCTTCTCTCGCACCAGCTGTCCAGTCCCATCTCGTCACTGTGACTTTGTAACTTGGTCTTTCATTATGAGGGCCTTGGGATGAAAAGAGAGACGGTTTTGATAAAGGGCAGGCCTGGGTGAATAATGTGCCGTCTCTGTGCTGTGGATAGGATAGGAACAAATCACACCTGGGGTAGTCACCTGAGGCCCATCAGCTAGGAACAGGCGCTTCGTCAACCAAGGCATCTCACAGTGCAGTTACAAACATGCCAACGGTGTCCCCTTTTTGTAACTAATAAGGAACAAGTGTCAGAATTAAGCCTCTGTTACCCATTTTCCTTTCCCCTGCTGGAAAGGAGATGATGTCAGCAGTTTGCTTTAGGAACCAAGGGGAAAAAAATCACTATGACCTGTTTTTGAACTTGGTGTGCCCTGAATTATTAAAAATAACAGTGTCTGCCTGGCCCTTCCAAGCATACCTGCCTTTAATCTTATAAACAAGTTCATAGCAGGAAGGGGAAGATTTTCAATCCATTTCCTTCCCATAGGGACATGAGACAGACTATGCCTATTCATCATGCCAAGAGCCTAACAGGGCAGAGGAAAGACCATGGCAGGACTTCTGTCTGGTTGGGCAAGTGAAGCAGATCAGGGATGTGCCCTGGTGCTTCCAGAAATGGCTCTTGTTCTGTGGATGAGGAAATGAGAGCTACTCTGACCAGAGGATAGAACCTGCACTGAGCAGCTCCCAGTGGGACCTGCAATGATATCCAACCCCCGGCAGGGAGAACTCCTCAGAGAGGGACACCACAGCATTCATCATCCAGGTTTGACAGAAAAAGGGAGGCTCAATAGATGGAAAGAAGGAGACAAAGAAAAGCAGCATTCACCTTCCTTCCGCCCTCCCTTTTTTTGCAATCATTTCTTTTACTGTGGTAAAATATATATAACATAAAATTTAACATTCTAACCATTTTAAGTGTATAATTCAGTGGCATTAAGTACAATATTTGCACAGGGTTGTGCAAACATCACCACCATCCATCTCCAGGACTTTTTCATCATCCCAAATAGAAGCTCCGGATTCATTGAACAATAGCTCCCCACCACCCTCTCTCCCAAGCCCCTGGCAACCACCATCCTCCTTTCTGTCTCTGTCAATACGACTATGCTCGGTACTTCATATAAGTGGACTCATACAATATTTGTTCTTTTGTGTCTGGTTTATTTCACTTAGCATAATGTGTTCAAGGTTCATCCGTGTTGTAGCGTGTATCAGAAATTCATTCCTTTTTATGAATGAATAATATTCCATTGCATGGGTATACAGCATTCTTTTTTGTCATCGAAGGCTTCTAAGCTAAGGCACTAAGCTTGGCCCTATGGAGACCTGGACGGCAAGGCTGAGTCCCTTTTTTCCTGAAGTGCATAGTTACTGGGTTGAAAGTCAACGAGGATGGACTCAGTACTGTACTTCGGGGGGCATTTACTCATTCAACAGACACAACCTGGATGCCTCTTATGAGCCACTTTCTGGCAAGGCAGGTGCTGGGAATATAAAACTGAACTCAATTTCCAGGATAAACCCACACCTCACCATTTCATAGGTAAAGTTGCTCTGGACAAAAGTCTGAACTCCAGCCTTCATTTCTAAGCAACCCAATTTTAGGGGAACTGGGAAACATCAGAAGGAGATGAGAATTCACCCAGGAATTCCAAGTAAAGATGGTCCCCCAGGCCAAGAGGTGACCAATGACATGTTTGGCAGGACTTCTGAGGGGGGCGTCTTCTCTCATTTCCTCTTGTACATCCTTAAAAAGGCTCTTCAGCTGAAGCCAGGACCACAGAACACAAAACCATATCCTACTAAAGACTGAGCCTGCGAGGGCCGCGTGTGTCACATGCCTGGCTGGCTCCAAAGCAGAGGACAAACAGGACAGTGGAGAAGGTGGGACGATTGCCAAGTACTCAGGCAACTCAGTGGAGAACACCTGCACCCCCTCACCCCCTTCCCTATCCTGTAAACATGTCACAGAAACTTAGCAGGTAGAGAGTGTTTTTCAACCTTCCCAAAAGAGTAAGAGAAAGGGGGAAGGTTGGTTCAGGATTATTAACTAGGTTTTGTCTTGTTACATAGCGAACTCTTAAAAATGGATGTTACCAGACAGGGATGGACTGATGAAATAAATCTCTGCCCCCAAATGGAGAATGCATAACAACATTGTAGTATGTTTAACTTAGTTTAGAAGGTGTCTGTGTGAGTCTGTATTGTCACACCTTTATGTTGCTAATGCGGGTTTCTTTTTATACTATTTTGAATTCTAGGGCACCAGGCAGATATAGCTGGGGAGGATTGTGCTGTTAAGAAAGCCTGCTGCCAGAAAGATAGATCCAAAGAGAATAAGTGATAAGTGGACAATAAAATGCTATGCAGTGAAAAAAATAATTTTTAAAAATGTATATAAAAAAATACTATGCAGCCATTCATTAAACGTAGCAAGGAAGTTTGGCAGCTCGGTGACTTCGGTCTGGCTCACCACTGTGTCCCCACCACCTAGCACAGAGCAGGCCCTTAAGTCTTTTTCAACTGTATTGAGTTAAAGAATGAGTGTTCATGAAGAGTTCGTAGCTTCATGAGAAAATGTCTATTCCTTGACGGTCAGTGGAAAAGCAGAGTATTAATTTGCATTTCAGTATGAATTCAAGTACGTAAAACATGATTAGAAAAAAAAGAAACAGACCAACATGCTGAATGAATGGTTATCTTGGGGGTGGGAGGATGATTAGGGATGATTTTTTTTTTTCCCCCTCTTTCTATTTGTCGCTATCCTCTACTTTTTCTATACTGACTTTATGTCATTTAGACAAAAGAAAAACTATTCAGCGTAAAACTCTCCATGCAGCCAAATGCAAGTTGAGTGCAGAAGGAGAGAGTTGGAGAATTCATTATCTACTTCGACTCTACTCTTTGGGTGCAAAGCAGATTCTTCCAGCGGGTGAAGAAACTGGTGGGTTTTGGGGAGACGGTTGCTCCGGAAGATGATATAGGATTTGCCTTTTTTCTCTCCCCTCCCCATTACCATTTGTGGGGACGGAAAAGCGTCTTCAGGACCAGAAGTGTTGTGTTCATTCAAACAATTCAATACACAGTAAATTTACAGAGCACCTGCTGTGTGCCAGGCACCATTCTCTTGGTGGTGGTTCATCTTTCATTTTGCTGAGGAATTTTAGTTTAAATGTAGATAACATTATATAACTGCACAGTACTTATTACAAATCATTTGCACATTTAGTATCATGTTCACAATAACCCCAAGTAGTGGGCAAGGTATTAATTTTTGAGAAACCAGTGTACAGAAATAGGAATTTTAATAACTTGTCTGAGGTCCCCTACAGCTGAGGTTGGCATGAACATAATTTTGTAGTCCAGCGATTACATATGTAAGGTTAACAGTGAGACAGGTCTGGGTTCAAATTCGGACTGCTTTCCACTTGGCAAGGTGACCTTGGGCAAGTTCTTCCATCTGATCTCGGATTTCTCATCTACAAAGTGAAGAGAATAATACCAAACACACAGATTTGTTGTGATGACTGAATGTGATAATATATATTATGCATTTAGCAGTGTTTGCCCTGTATTAAGAATTATTAGGTTGGTGCAAAAGTAATTGTGGTTTAAAAGGTTAAAAATAATTGCAAAAACTGCTATTACTTTTGCACCCACCTAGTAAATGTTGGCTCTTACAGTCATCATCATTATGAAGATGAATATCATCAACCCTTTGGTTTTTGTTTCCTAATGTACCTTCTTTGTAGCCCCACAAAGTGTACCTTCTCCCCATTTCTCAGATTTAGAGTATAGATACCAAAGAACTGAGTGGCTCTGTCTCAAAGCAACGAGTGTTGACATTCAGCTACAGGTGAACCAGCTTCGGATAATGAGACAGCACAACATGGAGTTTCTACAGAAGACACGAGTGCAGTCTTGGCTTTTCCAGCTTACTTGCTACATCGCCTTGATGATCTCCTGTTTCCTTAACTGTGCAATGGGGATAACAATTCCTATGAAACTCGCTAGGTCATCACACAAAGGCCCGTAGAAGCGAGCTGCAGCTAAAGGGAAAGTGCCCTCTGATGAAGTGTCTTCTCGTTCCCCGATCACTGGCTAGCCACGTCTGTGCTGCCTGTTTGTGCCGTTTGAAACACTCAGAAGAACTGGAGTAAGTGACAAGTAGGTCAGAGGCAAGTTAAAGTGTTGGCCCCATTTATCTACCATTTTGGCTCTCAACGACCAGTTTCAGTCCAGACCGATTTAGTAAAGTGAGAAAACTATGACTGCAAACTGGCAGTCCACACCATCAGAGGAATGAGGGAAAAGCTTAAGCTGCCCCTTCAATTCAGAGGTTAAAGCAAGCAGACAGACAGTGTTGTCGCGCTCGCGGTGTGCCAGGTGATCATATATTATTAATTGGGCTCAGCAAACATTACTGACCACCTTCCACTGCAAGGCTCTGGCAAGGCCTCTAGGGAGATCTAAATACGATGAGAGACCATCCCAACCTGCCATCTGGTTGGGATAACTAGATAGTCCCAGGCAAAATTGTTCTTCCTTCTCCCTGCCCGTTAAAATTCTACTGAGCCCTCCAGGCTCAACGCATATTTTCCCCAAGAAGCTTTCCCCAATGCCCTCAGCACTTTGTTCGGTGGTCATTTGTGTAATTTATCACACTCTGCCTTATTAGTGGTCTCTGTGCATGTGTGTGTTCTAACGTATTTCCCACCTCATTCCAACAAGTACTTGAGTCAAAAGTTGTGTTATGAGTATGCCTATCTTCCCCCATGCATGGTGAGCCATGTCCTGTGTATACTGGGCTCTCCAAGCTCTAACATGGTGCCTGTTATGTAAGAGATATCAAGAAAATATTGATACTAGTGAAAAGAGCAAGAGAGTTTAGAGTAAGTGCCCCAGGGAGTAATCCAGACAACATGTGGGATTGGAGGTTAGGATGGGGTGAGACAGATTAAGGTTTGGGTTTTTAAACAACAAAACCCATTTAAGAATACTTAATTATCACATAGGCTTTTGCTGCCAGATACGATAGCCGCTATGTGGCTACCGACCATTCAAAATGTGGCCAGTGTGAATTGAGATGTACTGTAAGCGTGAAACACATGTTATTTTGGATACTTCATACAAAAAAGGAATGTAAAAATATCCTGATTTTTAATGCATTACATGTTTATATGATAACCTTTTGTAGATAGTGGGTTAAATAAAATCTATTATTAAAGTGAATTCCCCCCCCCTTTTTTTTTTAACTTTTTAATGAGGCTACCAGAAAATTTTAAATTACATATGTGGTTCATGTTATATTTATTTTGGACAGTGCTATCCTAGACTGCATAGATGTTTGGACTATGATTCAGTAATCCCTGTTTAGGGATTATAGCCCATCAAAATAATGCAAAAGCAAGGAAAAATGCTATGCACAAAGGTATTCACTACAATGTTATTTATAAGAGCAAAATATTAGAAACCAATATGTCCTAAACTCTGCATAAAAATAAGAATGGTTAAGAAAATGACCATGATTGGAATATCCAATGATATGTATACTACGTAAGCAAGCACTAATTATGAAGACGAGGCAGAAGCACGGAAAATCCTTAAGACAATATTGCTTGGAAAAGTTAGCCTACGGTGTCTGAATCTACATATAATCTGTGTGTAGGCATGTTCTTTCATTCACTGATCATACATTAACTGAACGATGACTACCCACCAGGTTCTGTATTAAAGGAAGGTCAGGCATAAAAGGGAATGAGGAAGCAGCCAGGTAAACAGACAATTGTGTGTACAGATGGAAATATATACCAGGTGAGAGGCCATTTGAATGAGGTCACAGCTAACTTTTCCTGGGATGAGCAATGACTGGAAAAAAATGTGAAGAAAAACAAAATTGCTAGCTATTCTTTTGCTCAGGGCCGGTATGGGTTTCTCCTCAGATTCCCAAGCTTTCTTGGATTTTTATCGTAAAAGGGCAGAGTGGAAATCAGTATCTGACCCCACGGCAAGCCTCTGGCACGGAGCAGGTGTGCACTGTTGGCTCAGAGAGGAACGGGGTAGTCCTTTTAGTAGCGAGGCTCTGGAGTCTGAATTGTGTCTGAAACAGTGCTAACACCTCCTGCTGCACCTCTATGAGTCTCAGTTTGCCCACCTGTAAAATGGAGATAATTCTAGTATCTACTTCATCAATATGTTGTTGAGAAAATTCAAATAATTCATGTAAAGTTCTCAGCAGGGTGCTCTGCACATAATAAGCACTAAATAAATGTTGATTTTATTATTATCATTATTGATCAGGATGACAAAGTAGAAGGGTGGAACCAGCCTGATTCTAACAGGACATCCTAGTTGTATTGGGTCACTTGTTTTCAGTTTCTAGAATCTTTTATAGGCATTGAATTTACTCAGCCAAGGTTTCTTCTTCATTTTTTTATGCCTTGAAGGATGATGAAATTATAAATGTTCTATATAATGTGATAGTGAAATAATTTAACCAGAGAATTATTTAGGTCTGCTGTCTCTCACTCAGCAGCGTAACACTTACAAAAGCCAGACGGTATTCTCATTTCAAATTCCACTCCCTCCCCCACCAGCATGTTACTCATTCAGTTCCGATCTACTTAGAATATTAAACACAATTTATCAATCTCCAGGTGATCTCTCATTAGTCAAAAACAAAACCAGGTCAATTGTTCTGTTGTTTCTTAAAGAGTTGCTGATGAATTCAAGAAATCCTGAGAAAGAAACATTTCATTTTTCTGATACTGGGTCCTGCTCTTTCTCCAACAAGAGACTAAACAAGTTTGCATGAAAACAGACTCTTTGTTTTATAAATAGAACATTGTTCAAGGTTTCCTAGAGGTGTCTGCTAAAAATAAAGAGGGTTAAGTTTACTTCTTTATAGCTTTCAAAACAAAACAAAAAGGCTGAGCTTAACTAAATGTGTTATATTTCTATTTTGAAAGGTATCTTTACGTGAGCCAGGCCTGATTTCTTGCGATGAAATTCCGCAGAAATTAGATTTCCTATGTTTATACAAGTTGTGCCTATGTAATGACACCATAGTGGGTTTTATTTTTTTACACCATGGTGTTTTGTTTTTTTTTAAACATATGCCCCAGAATGAATACAATGGAGTATTATACTTCCTTCCTATCCAGTACTCACAATTCCTCTTTGAAAATTGCTTACTCTGAGGAGTATGATAACCATTTCAATGTGTTAGTTCTAGGTTATCTGCTCACAGATGAACAGAACTGCTTTGAAGCTGAACCCACTGGTCCCTGAAATTGTGAACGGTGTTCCAAACTGTTTCTAGGTTTCCTGGTTGGAACTTGCTCAGTGTCATGTTGTGGAAACAATGCCAGGTTCCTAGGCAAGTCCCCAGGAGCCAAGCTAATTCATATGGTGACCAACATACAATGACAATAGTGCTAAGAGCTCCACCACTGCCTAGCATGTGAACGTGCAAAAAGGGCTGATTTTCAGCTCTGAATGCTAGAGACGCATCTCTCCCCTAATCTCCAGCTCAGGGGTGGCTCTGGGCCGAGGGCAGAGTCTACAAATTGGGCAGAAGTGAACTGAAGTTTCCTGGTATAACTTTCAAGGCAGTGTTTCTCATACGAGGTCCAAATGATCTGATCTGCTGAAATTGTCCTGGGTCACAAAGGGTTCTATAGATAAACAAGTCTGAGAAACGCTATTGTATTTCCCCTCCACTTTGGGAGTATAAAGTGCACAGGAAAGATTCTGAGACACCCTGCAGAAGAGAAATATGTTTAATGTGATATAACGGAACATGTTCCTAACTTAGGCCCGTATGAATCCTGTCACACTCTTTTCTATGCCTATTAACAATAGCTAACATTTATAAAAGTGTATGAGAGGGCAGGTACCGTTCCAAGCACTCTGCATATATGAAATCATTCAATGCCTACAGCATCCCTTTGAGGTAAAGGCTTAGATTAACCTTATTTATGGATGTGGAAACAGAAGTGAAAGATTTCCAAAGCCACACAGAGACCCCTGTTTAATCACCATGCCAAAATAAACCCTGGAAACCAGTCTCCTTGAAAGTCACTTTAGGAAACACTGTCCAACAGGTAGATCCACGCCTGCCCGAGATGGCCCTGTCACCCCTTTCTTTTCCTTCACTCTCATGTCCTAGTCCATGAGTCTTCAGAAGCTAGATTTGGAAATTTTCTAAGGGTTACACATTTCTCTCTTTTGCAACAGAGACAAAGTCTAACAATGGGTCTTTATTCATGAGAGACTGAGGAATTCATCCACACTTCAGAGGAAATTGGGTTTTCTTTATCCTGGTGCATTAGGTTCCTATTGCCGCTATAATAAATTACTGCAAACGTAGTGCTTAAAACAACACAAATTTATTCTCTTACAGTTTTGGAATTCAGAAGTCCAAAATCAGTCTCATTTGACTAAAATCAAGGTATTGGCTGGGCTGGGTTTTTTAGGAAGCTGTAGGGGAAAATCCATTTCTTTGTCTTTTCCAGCTTCTAGAGGCCACCCACATTCCTTGGCTCCTGGCTCTGTATCCCTCTGACCCCTGCTTCTGTGGTCACATCTTCTCTCACTTTGACCTTCCTGCTTCCCTCTTGTAAGAACCCTTGTGATTACATTGAGCCCACGGAGATAATCCAGGCTAATCTCCCCATCTCAAGGTCCTTAATATAATCACATCTGCAAAAGCAATTTTGCAATGCAAGGTAACACTCACAGGTTTTGAGGGATTATGATGTGCACATCTTTGGAGGGGGGCATTATTCTGCTTATTACATTACTATTGCATTGTTTGGTGAGCTGAAGAGAAAACCCAGGGACCTGAATTGGCAGGGGGTGGGAGGGCGGCCATGGAAATTATCTCTGGGGCCCCCACCTCCCACTGCAGGGAAAGGGGCAAGAGACAAGGTTATAGGGTTTCTCCCCTCCTCACCTGCCCCCTTTTCCATCACTAGCTCAGCTACATGGCCCCTGAACAGCAGAGGTGAGATGCAAAAGGAAAGCAGGGATGCACTTCCCAAACAGGTGTGCGTTTATCCCCAAAGGGCATGGCACTATGCTGGGCACACCTGAATCCATACATCATCCTGATATATCATTCTGGAGCAATCACTTTCCTTAGAGATGCTGAGATTTTTTTTTTTTAACCCATATTTTGAATTTTTTATTTTGGTTCTTGTATATATATATTTTTTTAATCGGGGAAGGGGAACAGGACTCCACTGGGGAACAGTGTGCACTTCCAGGACTCCCCTCCAAGTCAAGTTGTTGTCCCCTTAATCCTAGCCTTGGAGGGTGCAGCCCAGCTCTAGATCCAGCTGCTGTTGCCAGTTGCAGGGGTGGCAGCCCACCATCCCTGTGGGAGTCGAACCTGCAACCTTGTGGTTGAGAGGACGTGCTCCAACCAACTGAGCCATCTGGGAGGCAGCTCAGCTCAAGGTGCCGTGTTCAATCTTAGTTGCAGGGGGTGTTGCCCACCATCCCTTGCGGGACTCAAACTGGTAGCCCCGGGAGCCAGGAGTGTGGAGCTCCAACCGCCCGAGCCACCGGGCCGGCCCCGCTGAGATTTTTTAAAGTGAAACCACTATTGTCATAATACACAAGCACAGGTATATTTTTGGTTTTGTTAAAAAGCAACGCTTTTTGTATTCTTCCTGGTTAGCACAGTGTATGAGATGACACAATATACCTCCAATGGTAATAGCGATGTTTAAATAAATTAATACCTATAAAGTGCTTAGATCAGTGCCTGGCACATAGGAAACTCCCGGTAACTGTTACAATTTGATTTGATTGTTGTTACTTCATCACTATTAAAACAATTACACCGTCACCTGCAATTACATCGCACCCTGCAGGTGCTTTCAATACATCAGCTCCTTTTGGCCTTGCAACAACCCTATGAGATACGACTGTTATTTTCTCCATTTTATAGATGAGCAAATGAGGCAAGGTCCACGATGCTTAAATCACTCGATTAGGATCACACATCTGACTGACAAAAATGGGATCCAAACTCTGTCTCCAGAGCCCACAGTTTCAGCATTTCCATTTCTCCTTCAAATCTGCCGCCCAGGTTCCTCTGGGGCCAGCAGAGCATGTCACAATAGTGACTTAAATCAGAGTTAGCAGAGCTTCTGAGTGAGTTCCTAAGGGGATCTTGTGTGTAGGCTTTCTGAGTTACTAATTTCTGCTTTCTTCCTTGTTGGTGCTAATATTTTAGGAAGTGAGGAAACCAGAATTTGTATCCCCCACTCCAGACTGCAGTCGCTCTCAGCGTTGTGAGTTAGAAGTAACAGCGGGTTTGAATTTCCAGCTCCCCCTCTACCAACAACTGTCAAACTGTCCATGTAAACCCACGTGAGATCAATCTGTAAGTGGCAGGGAGGGGATTTGATCTTAGGTCAGCCTGTCTACAAAGTCTGTATTTTTCTCCCGATGAGACACAGATAGATGAAGGAGAACAGGAAAGCCTGGTTAGCATTATACAGTAGAGAGACATGATGGTCAGAAACCAAGACACCTGGGTTTTAAACCTGCCTCTGAATTATAAACAGTCATGTCACCTGAGGCAATTTACTAAACTTTTTTATGTGGCTAGCTGTTCCTTCGCCTGCCCGTCAGCGAGTAGAGTGCTAAAGTTCAGTATTTTGCTTTTTCCCCCTAATTATCAACATAATCTGCCAAACTAAGATGACAGAGCTTGGTATATAAATTACTTAATTTTCTTTAGTGTCTGTCTCACTCTCTAAACTGTCAACACCATGAGGGGAGGCATTTTTGTCTTTGCTCTATTTCCAACAGTGCCTCCCCTTCCTGGATACTTGATAAGTATTTCTAGAACGCGAGAACAACTTCTGCAGAGGTAGCATGGTGTAGTGTAGTGGTTCTCAAACTTTAGAACGCATCAGAATCACCAGAAAGGCCCACAACAAAGTTCAGCAGGTCCAGGATGGGGCCTGAGCGTGTGCATTTTCTAACAAGGTCTCAGGTGCCGCTGTTGATGCGTCTCTGGGACCCGAGTTTGAGAAGCACTGGCTTCGTGGGAAAGAGCCTGCTTCTGTGGCAGGCTTCGGAGTTCAAATCCTAGCTATGAGCTTCATTTCCCGCTCTGTACATCAGCTTCCTCACCTGTAAAAATGCAGATAGTAACAAAACCGACCTGACAAATTTCCTGTATGTGAAACACTCCCACCGGGGCCTGTTATGTCAAAAACCTTGTATCTGCTATTATTATTATTATTATTATTATTATATTATTCTTTCCTGCTTTGATATTTTAGTCTGTGTTTATATGAGTTCTCCCTACAAAGAAAGAGTATGTATAACTTGAAAATCCTGGACGTCACTGTGGTGCGGGAGACCCTGCTCGCTGCACCATTTGTCATGCAGGATGACAGGCGGGATCTCAGCTCCCGCTCCCCACATAAGAACGCAGGATACGGTGAGGTCAAAAAGGAACACCCACGGAGCCATAAATAGGGGAGTCATACCACTATATTCTCACTGGCGGCTGGGTTGGAGACATAGGCAGCAGGAGCCAAACAACCCACAGACTGCCGTCCACTACTCTGCAACCCACAACCCACACTCCGCCGTACTAACTGCAATCCGCGCTTGCTAGCTCAGCCACCATCTTCTTGCTAGCCCCATTTGCTGCTAGTGAAGCCACAGCAGTTATATTAGTGGCCAATGGCTCACTGCTTACAGCTGACGGCCAACTAGCCACAGCTGCTGGCCATCCAATCACAGTTGATGGCCATTTACTACCTGAGCCAGCACCTTTCCACGTGAGGCCGAGAGCCTGGGAACTGCACTCCTGGCTCTGTCCCCACAGTCACCCTAATAAGTTACTCTAGGCAGTGTTGGGGCTCACAGTTTTCCCAGGAAGATCTATGTGGATTTAGGCCTTTGCTGAGTAATAGAAAGAGATTTGTCACTTACTAAGTCAATGTACCTTTAGATTTTTAAAGTGAGCATCTTTATCTTCCAAATCATGCAACTTCTAGGTTCCAGCGATAAATAAAGATGTCACCTCCTGCCTAGAGAGTGTGGCTACTGCGGCGGTCATCTCTGGATGGTCAAGGCCATGATAGCTATCACCTCTCTGAGACCTCCTGGGCTGGCAGTGGGAGGTGCAGAGAGCTTTCTCTATTTAAGCTGAAGGAAATTAGAAGTGAAACAAATTAAAACAACAATCAGATTTAAGTGGCCTCTATCAGGAAATTAACTTTAATGGATATTGTCATCACCAGGCCTACCTCAGACTTGTTTTGCTCACAGCATTGGGATGCAATAAAAACAAGGGCCTCAAACCACCGAGTTACCCACCCACAACTCAGAATGGATTTTCTTTTTACTGCCTTATGTTGGCTTTAATATGTTCCTTTCCCTGTTCATTCAAGCTTTTCTATGATTCTATTAAACTGATTGTGCACCTCTGCAAATGACTGCACATCTTACCTGCGACAGACGCTCAAATGGGGACTGGGAAATGGATTCCTTGTTTTGTCACTTTCTCCTAAGTGAGATCTAAAGCATCTCTTTTCTCCATTTCATTCCAACCCTAGAATGGTGAGGGTGCTTGAAAGGGACTCCTCTGTTCCTAAGTAAGTCCTTTCCTTGTAGGGGAATAAGCACCTGACTGGTTATCTAGCCATGGCTATATGAGCTGGGCTTCTCTGGAGCAACACTTAACTTGAACTCTAGACTGAGTCTAGTCCCCAGCCTTCCTCTACCCAGCTGGCCTATGAGCAATCTTCCCCCTTCATTCAAAACACCTCTGGATTCTGCATTGGAATTTAGGCCTGGGGTTCTGTGGTCATCTTTCCTTGCTTCCTTGGGATCAAGAGATCAAGAGCAATGCAAGGAAGACAGAAAGAGGGAAGCTGACCTCATGGGAGAATTTCTGGCTTGTTAATCAAATGGGCCTTCGGGGCTAAGGAGCAGGAACCTTGGGGGAAACAGAGCTGACAGGCCTGGCCCGCTAGTCCATCTGATGGCATCACATGCTGGGTAAGAGCAGGGGCTTTGGAGCCGGATAACTGGGTTTGAATCCTTGTTCTACCACTTATTAGCTGGGTGAACTCTGGCAAACCTCCCGGTGCCTCAGTTTCCTCATCGGTATAACTGGAATAATTATAGTTTTTCTACCTCAAGGGATTATCATAGAGCTTAGTTAAACTATATAAAATGGTCAGAATGGTCCTGACAAACATTAAGTGCTAGGTGTTTGTTAAATGAGTAAAATGTATTGAGCCCTACGATGTGTCAGAGAGGATGAAGAAATAGCTTTTATGCTCAAGGAGTTCATGGGCTGGTAAAACAGAGAGACTTGAGAAGTAAGTGGTGTGAGTGTGTGTGGCCTGATGAACTCTAATTGGAGGATAATTATAATAGCTTCCATTTATTAAACACTTATTAGGTGCTTTCCATGTTTGTCCTCTTACTCCCTGTAGGAGTTCCTCAAGGTAGGTAATATAGTTGCAAGTAACCTATGGAGAATAAGACTAAGAAAGCTGAAGCTACTGAACTGAGAAGTCACAACCAAGTGGCTGAGCTGGGACTTGGCCATGGAATTGCTTGACTTCAAAGTCCAGGCACTTTCTCTGGACAAGAAAAGGGGCATGCATCCCAGTAGAAACAGGAGAGGACAAAGGGCGAGAGTCAATAATTTTCTTTTCCCTTCTTTTCTTTTTTTAACCCATGGGCAACTGTGTGACCTTGGAGACATTACTAATTGCCCCTGTGCTCCAGCTTCTTCAGGTGTTAATACAGTACCTTGGTGTGCTACCCACCCTGCCTCATAGAGTTATTGTGAGAGCAATGGCAAGAACCAAGGCAGCCCTGAGAAGCATTTAGAATGCCAGAGAAAAATTAGATGCTCCAACGCTAAACCTCAGCATACAACGGCCTTAACTGAATCATCTGCCACCCTGTCTTTCGTGAGCTATGTATTAGAGTGCAGTCCTATCTCCTTACCCAGGCTGCAGGCTCTAGGGAGCATAAATAGCATCTTCCTCTGTTCCTACAATGCTGTAACATTTTGCATGGCCTTAGATACGGAGAAAGAATGCGCGACACAGTTGTTAAGGAATAGGACTCCAACCAGGGAGAAAGATTTAAGTAGAAAATGACAAAATGGATCTAAGAACGCATAGAAAGATACGGAGTTTGGTAGAACAAGTCAAGTGGGACTAAAACAAATGAATTGGCAAAGGAATGTTGTCTGGTTCTGAAATATTCCGGGTTCAAGTAAACTCAGGTTAGGCCCTTGTGCTTCCAGATTCAGAAAAGAACAAACCCTCCAAACCTCTAAAGGTTTGCCAATCACTAATTATATGGCAATTATTCTATTTTGGGC
The DNA here is from genome assembly GCF_057876585.1 of Rhinolophus sinicus. Classification (NCBI taxonomy): domain Eukaryota; kingdom Metazoa; phylum Chordata; class Mammalia; order Chiroptera; family Rhinolophidae; genus Rhinolophus; species Rhinolophus sinicus. Next base: position 162,722,109 of record NC_142514.1, read on the forward strand.
TTTTGCTAATGAGATCTGGGAAGTGTCTTAATTACCCCAAATTATGAAAATAATTTCAAACTTGACTCTAGGGCTAGTTTTACTCCACTTAGGAAGAAAAACATAAATGAATGTGCACGGGGTTATTTTTTATTAAGAAATAGTCAGAGTTTGCTGGAACTCTAGGTTCCTAATGTAATCCCACGTCTACAGCATCCCAGCACTTTAAAATGTGAAGTTCCAGGCACATTTGCAGTGTCGCGATTGTGTTCAATAGATTGCTGGTGGATTTGGGTAATTTCCAGAAAAAGGCGATCTCTTTCAACTGTGGTGCCCTAGAAATCTTAGTTATTGCCGAAGGAGGAGAAGGTGAATAATACTCTGTGCTCAAGGTGGGGGATTGGGACATAGTATAGAAGTGGGAGTAGACAGGATAAGAGGGAATGGTCAGTACAATACATAATCCATGTTCTCCTCACGAATGGCTTCCTATAGACAAGTGGGAATTTCCTCAGATACTATATTACATCCTATTTGTATACACCTCTGTACTCTATGACCTGTTTTTGTGATGTCATAAAGGAAGGGAGTTTAATATGGAGGGTCAGAGCACAATTCTTGGTCCTTTCATTAATTATATTTCCTTAAGCAAGTTACTTAATATTTCCATGCCTCAGTTTCCTCAGGTATAAATCAAGGTATTAAGTATGTCACCCCACAGGGTTAATTAGAGGCAATACATGTAAAGCCCTCAACATACCCTGGACCAAGAGTCAGCACACTCTGGCTTATAGGCCAAATCTGGCTTGGTGACTGTTTTTGTAAATAAAGTTTTATTGGCACACAGCCATACCTATTCCTTTGTGTACTGTCCGTGGCTGCAATGACAGAATTGAGGAGTCATGGCAGGAACAATATGGTCTGCAAAGTCTAAGATATTTAATATGCAGCCCTTTACAAAGAAAGATTCTCTACGCTAGAGCACTGAGTGAATGATGGTTATGAGGGTAATAGTAGAGTAGGCATGGTTACAGCATTTTACAGATTTTAAAAAAAGAGAAAAGCTCAATAGGGTTACATCCTTTACTTAAGGAAGCAAAGCTAGTGAGTGCCAGGGAAAGGCTACGCCCGAGTGTCTGACAGCAAGCCCAACGTTTTTTTTCCACTACACTCTACTGACATGCTCATTTCACTTAACAAACAATCAGGGCTGAGTTGGCACTGCCCGAGAATTAGTGGCTGAGGCCTGGCCTTTGAGTTCTGCATGAGGTATGTCTGCTTCTGAGTGCTGTCAGCCTGGTGTCAACACAAGAACACATTCAAAGGATGCTAAGAAATTGGACGACCGCCGCGTTTTCCAAAGTGTGTTCTGAGGAATGATAACAGGTCTTGGGTTAAAAACAGGGTGCTGTCATCAAACACATTTGTGAACAGCCGAGTTAAAGTAAAGAGGTTCCTTTGCCACAGGACTTCTCAGAGCCTTCAGTGTATTAGCACACAGTGTAAATCTCCAAAGGGAGAGAGTGAGCAGAACTTCCCAAATCTATCTCTCCCTGCCCTCCTCGTCCCATGAGTTACCCAGGAGGACTGGTGGTCTTCAGAGAACTCCATTTTGGTCTCAGAAATAAGATTTCCCCATCTGTAGGAAGGGACTATACCTTCCCATACCCAGATGACATATTTTTTAATTAATTAAAAGAAATTAAAAGCAAGGAAATGCCCTTTTAATTACAACTGAAGCATTTACTGACCAAATAGTTCCCAGGAGTTATTACTAGAAACACATGCTTTCCAACGCTGCTGAGAGAAGATTTAAGTAGCAGTTTGTACTTCTTCTAGTCTTCCCAGACTTTCATAATTCTGGGTTGACCATGAAACAATCAAAATCATCTGTTCCATGTGGAAAATCAGAAATGGAACAAGCAAGAGATCGTATTTTTATACACTTGCCACAATCCCCTCCTATAAAAACAATCACTTTTAGAAACATCTGTAATGTATGAAATACTTACAATTGACTACAATCTTGTGGTAATAGCTTAATTATGCCTCCCCAAAATGCCCCCTCATTCCAGGAGCCTGGCAACAGATCTGTGATTCTGTGGTCCAGTCTCATATTTCTCTCCCACTTTGTCCTTTAATTCAATCCCAATTATAAAAGTGGGAAACATTTCTAAAGCGTTGGTCCCCAAATGCTATTCTATTGCCATGGTCTGCATTTTCTTGGTCCTCTTTCTTTTTTACATATGTTTCCCCAATCCTGAGACATAATGGAAATAAGGGCTGGGGCCTCATCAACGTCTTTAGAGTCCCACCCTCGGGCTAGGTTAGGCTGCCCTCTTATTCCCTACTTATCACTCTGAAACACTCATTGCCCTTGAATTTCTCCTTTACCGGAGTGAAAGCCCATGAGGCTGGTCTTGTTTACCCTGTATCCTTGTAAGCCTAGTCCAGTGTCTGGACCTAGTAGATGTGAGAAATTTTCTGTTTGTTGATCTCCCGCTCACTGGGATAACTGGTTCAAAGATGGTGAGAAGGTAGCACCATGTTCAAGATTCCAGGATTCAGTAAACATGTAAGAATTGTTGGGAAGTTGCGGAAGGAGGTGGGAAGACTCTGAGGAAGAGAGAAGCCCCCTAAAGCCTGGAAGTTTACAAAGAAAATCTTGAGACCTTGGAAGGGGCGAAAGATAGATTAGTCTCCAGACAGAAATACATTGGGGATGTTAGGGAAAAAAAAGAAAAAAAATGGAGCCCAACTAATTACTGTCTATGATGTCGGTACTTAGTCAAATGACATCCGTGAGTGTTTGGAGAAACACCTCTGATAGGAAAAGAGTGAGCCTACAGAAGCAACAGAGAAACAAACATCTGCTGATTGCCTACTATGTGGGAGGAAGCATGTCAGGGCAGCAGGGAAAAAGGGGAAGAGATGAGACACCACTCTGGATCTGACCAATTTCATAGTCTGATCAGGGAACCAGATATGAAACTATTTTAAAACATTGCGATAAATGTTGGCATTCATTCATTACTTCATCCACTCAGCCACACAACAAAAGTTACTGAGCACTCTCTCTGTGTAGAGGCTGGAGTGACCACCTCCACCTGGGAGAGTTCTGGAAGACCACATGCAAGATGACATTTCTGCTGATGACCCATTGGGACTTTTTTCTTTTTTAATAGTTATCACTATTAAGCTTTGATTCTAATCTGTTTTGGATCTATCACTCGAGAAATCCCTGAGATGCAATATTAATATATCCCTTTGTTCACAGACACACAGATTCCTCTGCTGGGGACCTAGTAGAAAAAGGAATATTTTTAGAAGTCATAAAATAAAAACAGTGTGTATGATGACAAGATAATAAAAATAATAGCAGTTATTAATGAGAGTTTCCTCTGTGTCAGGCAGAGTGTTTTATATACTGGAACTTAACGATGTTAAGTATCGGTATCGTCTCTGGTTCCAGCTGAGGCATCTTAGCAAAGTTAAATAACTTGTCCAAGGTCACCTAGCACAGGTGGGAGTCAAGCTCTGGTCTGCCTGACTTCAGGGTCAGTGTCCCATCTCACTGAGCTCCTTTCACATTGTAGGAAGGGAGGGAAGGAGAAGGAGGGGCAATAGGTGGGAAGGGAAAGAAAGAAGGTTGAGGAGAGACAAAGTAAAGGGAAACATTTCCAAAACCTGGCAAAGTGGAAAGTAAAACGGTAAAGTGGAATGTACGCAGACTCTGCAGCCAGACAGTTCTGGGTTCAAATCTTGACTCTGTGGAATGAACTTAGGGAATATGCAACGCTTCACATGCAGTTGGGGGTAATAAACCATAGGCCCCCTTCTCCAGCACCTTCTTTGTCAGTAGAAGGACCAGTAAGTAACTGGTTTGATGGAGTTCTGCCTACTTGAAAACAGTATGAATCAGTGACATATCTCACTGCCTAACTAAATATAAGTAAACTCATCTTAAGCAGGGGTGAGCTCACCTCTTGCTTCTCCCAAGCACCCAGGTGGTCGGAACTGTGTGCATTCCTCTTAATCCACGTTTCATATATGGGTGAATGCAAATTGCTAAGGGACGCAAGATGTTCTGGAAAAAGCACTACTTTCAAAGCAGACGTCTTTTTGTGTTCTTGTCATCTCATGAGAGTTACAGCAAAAGCAATTATTTTGAAAGGAAATTGATTTAAGCTTTTTGTAATGAGTTGAAAAACAAGTGAAGAAACAAATGGCTATTCACTGGGAAAGTCAAAAAGAAACTAAACAGGATGGAATGGTAGTGCTGGGTGAAAAATATGCCTTAAAGCACACAGGATAGAAAATATGAAATTGAGAAAGGCAACTGACAAGAGGCATGATTTGCATTCCACCTGCATTGTAAAGTAATGAAAATAAAGCCATGTGCTCAGAGCAGAGCTGTCACTTTCAATTGCTCCAAATTGTTTTGCTTGTCTCACAAAGTGCTTCAAACATATCAAATGCACTTGCCTTTCTAAAGACGCAGTCTGTAACAAGACTGGAAATTAATAGTGGTTTCTGAATTACTCTCAAACACACAAAACGTCATCTCTTTTTTCCCCTCGACAGGACACTTTTCCAAGATGACCTAAGTTTATGATGGCTAAATCCATTTAAAATAAACATTCAAAATAACTCACTTCAGGGCTGACAAAAGAAATAAAAGACACATTTACGGTGGTCCCAAATATCACAGTTAAGACTTAAAAAGAATACATAAATTAATTCACTTAAAAAAAAAAGACTTTTATTGTAATCTTACTCCATTCCAGTTTTCCTTTTGGTTTTATGTCTGTACTTCTTGATCTGTACTAGTTTGTTGGAATTTTCCCACTGGCTTAATGGATTCTAGTTTTAAAAATATTTATTTAGTAAGGCACCAAAACATTAAAAAATCTTAGATGCACTCATGACAGCATTCATTTCTTAAATACCCATCATTGTGTGTGATGAGGAACCAGGCCCTTTCATACCTTAATTAAATAAATTCCAGGATGTCCTCTGACTTTGTCAGGACACGTGGGAGTCAGTGATCACCCCCACTGGGGTGACAGAATAGGACACACAGCAATTTCTTAACAGCAGCTACATTAATTTGTGTTCCTCTTTGGGAATTGTGAAATTAAGTTTGGGGGAGATGAACAGTCCCTTTAAAGCTTCCATCTTCTCTATCACTCTTTTCCCCTGACAACACCTATTCTAGGTGTTCAGTCATTGCCTAAATGACCTGTGACAAAGAGAAAATACAGAAAGCTAAAAACCAGGCTGGCCTCATTAAAATATCCAGTGGGAGAACTCAGAAGATGAGGAAGGGCTTTGGGTGGGGAAGGCTGGCATAACGGGAATACTGTTTAACCCTCTCAAATCATTGATAGGAAATCAGGCTCAAAAGGCTGACTTGATTTGTCGGAAGACATTTGACTAATACACGGACCTACATTCCACACTTTCTGACTCCTAGGCAAAGCTCTTGCCATTCCTGAGTTGTAGTCCAATCTGTCACCAACTAAAAACATTTTTTTCATTGTGATAAAATATACATAATACACAGCTTACTATCTTAACCATTTTTAAGTGTACAGTTCGGTGGTATTAAGTACATTCACATTGTTGTGCAACCATTACCACCTTCTATCTCCCTAACAAAATTTTTTATCTTCCCCAACTGAAAATCTGTCCCCATTAAGCAATAATTCCCCATTCCTCCCTACCCCCAGCCCCTGGCAACCACGATTCTACTTTCCGTCTCTATGAATTTGAGTATCCTATGTACTTCATATAAATAGAATCATACAATCTTTGTCCTTTTGTCTGGCTTTTTTCACTTGGCATGTTTTCAAGGTTCATGTATGTTGTAGCATCTGTCAGAATTTCCTTCCTTCTTAATGAAATAACATTCCATTGCATGGATATACATTTTGTTTACCCATTCATCTGTTGAGGGACAGAGGGGTTGCTTCCATCCTTTGGTTATTGTGAATAATGTTGCTATGAACATAGATGTACAAATATCTGTTTGAGCTAACATAACCTTTAATCAAGAAATTTCTCTCTCCTCTAGGGTTACTATTACCATGTCTAAAATGATGGTAGACGGATAGGTACCTTCTTGAGTATCCCATTTTCTACTAGTACAATCATTTCTCCATGGACCACCCAGTATTCCACTAAGCTGAGTGCAGATAGCTGTTAACTCAGCCCAAATTCAGGTTGATAGAAAATGAATAGCTCTGCAGTCAAGGTCAAAAGTCTCAAGTTCCTTCCTGGACCTGGGAATTCCAACTGTGTACAGAAAATGGGATATGCTAGAAGATGCTGTCAAGTCCCCTCCCCTACTCTCTCCTAGTGTTTCACTCACTGAGAATTCATCCAGGACAAAGACTCTTTTTTTTTTTTTTTTTTTTTTTTAAAAGTTCTTAGTTTATTAGTACTCTCATGAAAAATCTGCTGCATCACCACAGTCACTGACGAATCTTTACTCCTTCTGTCATCCAATCTCCACCTCACTTTTTGCCAGCACCAACACTGGCCTTTGCAGTCCCCCTAACTTTCTTCATTCTGTTCTTGCGTTCCTTTCGCTGTTTTCTTGACGTCTTTTTCTTCTCATACAGGCCATGTCTTGCAAGTCTATGTTTGGGTTCATTTTTCTTTGCGTAATCCAAGGAATCATAAATCATGCCAAAGCCAGTTGTCTTGCCACCACCGAAATGGGTTCTGAATCCAAATACAAAGATGACATCTGGTGTGGTCTTGTACATTTTGGCTAGTTTTTCCCGAATTTCTGTCTTAGGTACTGTTGCCTTCCCAGGGTGAAGGACATCGATGACCATCTGTTTCCGTTGAAGTAGTCTGTTGGTCATGAACTTCCTGGTCCGAATAGTTACTGTGTCGTTCATGATGGCAGCAGGCCTTCAAGCAGCCAGGGGGGAAAAGAGCCAGGACAAAGACTCTTAATTCAGCTCAATCTGACAACCATTTATTGAGCACCTAGCAAGCACTGGGCATTCATTGCCTTGATTGTGGTATCACTAAAACTATTTTTCTTTGGAAGACACTATGATGGAGTGACCCATTTTAAAAAGTGCTAGCTGTTACACAGCTAGTTGGCTTAAGAAGAATAAATTAACTCACTGCAAAGGAAAAAGAAACGGTATAAGGAAGCAGAAGGAACAAACACCTTTCCATCTCCCGGCACCTTTGTCCATGTCTGCTTGCCTGCTGAAGCTTCTACACTCTGTCAGGCTGTTCCATTCTTCCTTGCAGGCAGGATTTCAAATATCTGCGGAGCCTGCCTGGCAAAGCAATCAGCCCCTTGTATATTTCAATCTGGCCAATGGCTTCCCAAGCCATCTCCTCACTAAGGAAGTATCTAACAGCACAGGCAGAAGCTCCCCTCTGATGCCACACTCCCATAATGGAAAACAAGCAGCCCAATTTGTTTGCCAAGACTGTCAGAACCCTCCCCCCATGGGAGCTCCAGTCTAAAATGACTTTTTATGCCCAAGTTACTGATTTCCCCGAAAACAGCGACTTAACAATGGAAATGTGGACATTTAACTCAAGTGCTCTTTTTGTAATGGTGTTGCATTAGCATTCTGAGAAGCAAAGCAGCCACAAAGTTAACATACTGTGTTCTTTGGCAGGGATAGAGGGAAGGAGGGAGAGAAAAGCTGTTGAAAACAAAAAAGGTCATTTTATTTGATAATGTTAACAAGGAATATTAGATCCGTACTCTATGAACCAGGCTGCATAAACACAGGGTCATCTATGCAGACAGGCCAGTGTGTGTCAGGTAGACTCCCCCTGCCCTGGCAACCCTGGCATCAAGTCCTATCAGAACGTGACAGAGTCCGGTGGACCAAAAGCTAGGCCTGGGCTCCTGCATGCCACGGCTTCTCACACAAATGCAGAACTTCGGACAGTCTGATTGGATCAAAATCCCAAACCCACAGCAGCCCGTTCTGTGGGCAAACTATTCATTTCATATTCACCTCCTTGTCGTGTGAGTGCAGAGGTCATCTACAGAGGAGGCCTAATTAATCAAACTGTCAGAGGCAATGAGGGGGAGCATGTTAATAGGACTTTTATTTCACCCAGGAAAGCGGCAGCCTGACAGGGACCAGAAAATATGGCCCGGCTGTTGCTGTTTATTAGCAATGCTGAGATCAGTGGTAATAGGAGCCAAACAGTGTGTGGTTGATAAAGTGCAGCGTGTCAAGAAGCAGCAGCCACTCGAAATTAGACTGACAAGAGCCAGCACTCGGGGGATATCGATAGCTGATAAATAGGAAGCTCGGTGCAGGGGGGCATATCAAAGAGGGTGGCACAGACAGAGGGGTCTGGGCAGTTAGGTGGGGCCATGGGAGACAAGGCAGAGACTGTCTGCCGATAGCCCAAAGGGTTTGCTTCACAATGAATAATCTTTACTTCATTCAAGCACGATTTCTTCAAGGGCTCTTATGCCAGTCCCTGTGCCAGGTGCTGGGATGCAAAGATGCACAAGACGCCACTCCTTTTGGCTAGAGCAGTGCTTATTTTGGGGAGCAGACACCCTTCAAATATGGAGAAAGCTACAGATCTCCAAAAGTGAAAACTCATATTTACACCAAAGACGCAAAATTCACAGACAACGTCAGGGTTTTACAGACTTGAAGCCAGGTCAGGAACATTTTCAGAGGGGAACTGTGGGGACAGAGCCAGGAGTGCAGTTTCCAGGCTCTCGGCCTCACGTGGAAAGGTGCTGGCTCAGGTAGTAAATGGCCATCAACTGTGATTGGATGGCCATCAACTGTGGCTAGTTGGCCGTCAGCTGTAACCAGTGAGCCACTGGCCACTAATATAACTGCTGTGGCTACACTAGCAGCAATTGGGGGCTAGCAAGAAGACGGTGGCTGAGCTAGCAAGAGCGGATTGCAGTTAGCAAGTGAGGCTGGTTGGCAGAGAGAAGTGGACGGCGGGTTGCAGATAGTGTGGCTCCTGCTTCCTGTGTCTCCAACCCAGCCACCAGCGAAACTATAGTGGTATAACTCCCTTATCTATGGCTCCGTGGGTGTTCCTTTTTGGCCTCACCATGTCCTGCGTTCTTATGCGGGGAGCAGGACCAGAGACCCTGCATGACATACCTGCATGACAGGAACCCTGGCTAAGAGTCCCTCATCTGTTATCACCATCTACTACTGAGGGAGTTTTTTCCTCAGCGATGAATGAGCATCATTTGGGGGGGGGGGGGGGATGAAACAAATCACAAGGGCTGCATTTTCATAACGGGGATTTCCACTGGAGAACTGGAGAATGTCTTCATGTCATTTGAACGGAAGCCCATCAAATGCTTCTGCAGCCACATCCCCCTAGCTGAGGAGTGTCAGGAAGTTCAGAGAAATCAGCCAGTGATGTAATCAATAGGGGTGGGTGGGGCTCTCAGACTCAAGGGTGCAGGAGCAGCACCTGAGGAGTTCCTTCCCTAACCTGACACCGATGCCAGGCACCCACCGAGTAGCCTCCTTCTCTACCTCTGGGCACAGGCCCAGGCTTTAGATTGTTTCATGGGTTCCAGAGATGATCATGACGTACATGAAAATTTTACAGCTTCGTACACTGATTCTTACAACAGCCTCTTGGGAGGTTAGTGCTATGCATCTGATTTCATCTCTAAGGAAAAGTGAACAAGCCATTTCAGACAACTTTCTTCTACAAGGATGAAATAAATGCAAAGGGCTAACTTATTTGTTTTTAGAAGGCATTCTCTGACAGTCCAGAGGAGCATTTCTCTCGTTCTATATGTTTTAAACCCTATGTTTCCTTCATAGCACCTGTTCTAATTCATAACTGGATTTGTGTGGGGACAGAGTCCCAGAGAGCAGTTTCCACGCACTCGGCCTCATGTGAGAAGGTGCTGGCTCAGTAGTAGATGGTCATCAGCTGTAACCAGTTAGCCATTGGCCACTGATATAACTGCCGTGGCTGAGCCAGCAAGCGTGGATTGCAGTTAGCAAGGGGTTGGTTGGTTGGCAGAGAAGCAGACGGCGGATTGCAGATCATGTGGATCCTACTTCTGTGTGTTGCCCAGCTGCCAACGAGACTGGGGTGCAGGAAGACCCCTTGTTGGGTTACTGGCGGATGGTTGCTTTTGTGTTTCAACCAGCTGCCAGTGAGAATATAGTGGTATGAACCCCTCGTCCATGGCTCCGTGCGGGGGAGCGGCAGCTGAGTCCCTGCATGACAATTTTATTCATCTGTTTACCCGCTTGCTCTTCAGTCTCCCTACTAGATTTAAGGTCACTATGGCAGGAACTATTTTATGCCTTATATATTATATATTCATCGTCAAGCACAGAGCCTGGCACATACCTAGAAGGTGCTCAACAAATATTTGTGGAATGAATGAATGAGTGAGTGTCCCTAAGTATAGCTGAAAATGAAATTAATCAGAATATCATGAATCTTAAAGTTCTACTGTGTTTGAACATGATTTCATTACTTCACTGCAAAATATTCATTGAGCATCTATTACTGCCTGGTCTTGCCAGATCTGAGGCTTCAGTTAACAAAAGAGCCTTGACCTTGCACTCACGGGGTTCTACTCCTTGTCTAGAGCAGAATAAATAATAAATATAATGACTGAACACTATCAGCTAGTAACAATAGGTGTGTTAAATTGGTTGTATATTTCGGGCTGCACGAAGTATTTTGCACATATTCTTTCACTGATGTTCACCACTAGCTTATAAATTACATGTTGTCATGGGCCCCATCTTACAGATAAAGATCTGAGCTGTGGAGAGGTGAAGTAACCTGCCAATGACCAGCAGTGGGTAAATGGGGGCACTGAGATTTGACCCCAAAACCTGGATTTGTAGGATCAACAATACGGTTGCACCAAGGTGTTTCTAAAAGACTCAAACAATGGACACAGAAAAATAATAGCAACATATGTGAACTTCCTTGGACCCTATTCTGCACCCAGGTTTTGCCGCCAACAGTTTAATGGTATATGTTTCCATGGGCTTTTTTCAGTTTGCAAAGAATTTCCCCATAAAATGACAGATCTCACCCTCAGACTCTGTAAAAGGGAAGAGAGAGAATATTAGCCCCTTTTTCCAGAAGAGCTAACGGGCTGAGAGGTCTGGCTCCATGCCACACAGCTGGTAAGCAGTAGAGATGAGTCCTGAACGTGGTCTCATGGCTCTCTGTGTTCCCAGGATCATTTCAATTTTTGCATTTAAAGGATTCGTAAACTATCCCGCTGGATCCTTAGAAAAGAATCTGTGGGCAGCACAGTACCATGAGACAGGAGAGTAGCAGCTTGGCATGGTAGCAGGAGCCATCTGGGGCCTCCATCCCAGCCTTTCCACTAACTAGCAGTGGGGTCTGAGCAAACTCCTTACCCTCTCTGGGCCTTGGCTTCTCCCCCTGTAAAGATGATGGGATGCGGACCCTGGCGCCATGATCTCTAAGTTATTTTTCAGCTCTGACACTCAGCGGAAAGCTCCATCTCACTCCTTGTTCCTTTCTCTTTATTTTTGGCTTCCTTTCTTCATCTTTTAGCTGCTTTTATGACAATTCAGGAATTAGATGTGACAAAACTTACCCCTCCTCCCCCATGACTAAAGACTGGCTGTCAGGTCTCAGAAATGCAACTCCCACTGCTGACCTGACCCCTATGCAGTGTGTGGAGAGGGGGCTCCAAGTGAGGGAGGTGGTCTTTGCCAGCAGGTAGCATTTGTTATGCTGGATAATGTAGAGTCTGAAAGCCCAATGTCCTCATATTTATCATTTAAACCGGGCTGATTCAGAAACTTTGTCACTGAGGGATCTTTACCTTAGGGCCAGAAAGTTAGTCTATTTAGAATCTTATCAGGAACCCCACCCCCCACCCCATCCCATCACTCCATGGGAGATGCTATTTTAATGTTAAAAGAAGCCTGTTTCTATAAATGTCCATTTAACTTTTACCATTTTCATGTGTGTTCCAACAATGTTAGAGGAACTTTCAAAAGAATGCAGTGGGCCTCATTATCACAGAATGTAAAGGGTAGGGGTGGGATATTTTTTTTAATCTCTCTGACTCATAGTCTGCAGGTGCAGGGGGCAAGGGGGGAATCAGCTGGAGATCTGGAAGCAGGAGACCTGTGCCCTAATTCCCGCTCTCCGTGTAACTCGATGTAATCGTGGGCAAGTCATTTAACCTTGATTTCTTAAATTGAGAATGGAATCACACCAATTAAGCCTGCCTCAAAGGAACCTGGGGAGTAGCAGGGAACCATGAGTTTCCCATTCCCTGCCTCTTCTCATTTTGTCCTTTTTGCTCATTTAATGCTACCGCAAACCATCTCAATTGGTCACTACAGAATAAAAGCAGAAATCAGATCGTTTTGCTCCTCTGTCTAAAAATCTTCAAGGGCTTTTTACTGCCTAAGAATAAACCCCAATTCTTGAGCTCTTCACAGATCCTAGCCTGCATCTAGGGTTCTGGCTGCACGGGCCCTCGGTCTGCACCTCAGTCTCCTTGATTTTCTTATTTCCTGTTCTGAAGGCCTTCTCCATCTATCATGGCCAAGTGGCCAGAGCTGAGTCATTGTGGCTTAAGATCTGGCTTAAGCATGACCCTGTCATTTAGGGGACCTGTCCTGGCCCATCCTCTGTTCCTGAAGCACTCCAATGAGAACCTTTATTCGATCAGTTTCTGCAGGTTTGTAATTCATGGTGTTTCTATGTCCTCGCCACCTCACCATATTTATCAGTATTTCTCCTGAGGCCCTTGCATAGGAATTACCTGAGGTGCCTGTTGGAGATGAAGACTCCTGGGTCCCACTCAAACTCACCAAATCACTCTTCTAGAGGTAGGATTCTCACCCGTGCACGCTACTGGTGAGAATCACTTCCCTAGAGCGTGAGCTCTCGAATGGTAGGGATCGTGCCTGATTCACTGTATTGTCTTCAGAGCTGAGCACAGTACCTGGCACACAGTAGGCACTCAATGACCACTTGTGAAGGAATGAATAACTTATGCCCTTGGGACACAGGCAAGTGAAATTCTCATCTTGAGGGTTTGACTCGAAGATGAGTTAGTTGCCTTAGGATGTCTTTAGAAACATTTTGTCTGACAGTGTGGGGCTTTACAAACTGCTATCAGGATGAAAGAGCTAAGGGAGCACTGCTCCGTTTCTTTGCCAACATTGTTCTCCGTGGTTCTGCAAAAAGGATGGTGGGAAGTTACAACAACAGTGGGAACTGGGAAAGAAGGTCCTTGGGGTGGTATCCTCCAATGGAGACATCACAGAGGAGGCCCTCCTGGCTGAGGAGGCCCTGCATACACTACACCTTGTCTAAATGTGACTTCCTGGCGATGTCAGCCGGCCCTCCTGTGGGGACAGAGCCCCAGAAAGCAGTTTACAGGCTCTCGGCCTCACGTGGAGGAGTGCTGGCTTGGGTAGTAGATGGCCGTCAGCTGTGGCTGATTGGCCGTCAGCTGTAGCCAGTTAGCCAATTAGCCGCTAATATAACTGCGGTGGCTACGCTATAGGAGGGAGAGAGAGAAGAGAGAAAGAATGGGGGCTAGCAAGAAGATGGCAGCTGGGCTGGCAAGCGTGGATGGCGGTTTGCGGACAGTGTGGATCCAGCCTCCAGTGAGAGTATAGTGCCACCAGAGAGAATATAGTGGTATGACTCCCCTACCTATGGCTCCGTAGGTGTTCCTTTTTGGCCTCACCATATCCTGCGTTCTTGTATGGGGAGCGGGAGCAGAGAGCGAGCAGGGTCTCCCGCACGACACCTCCTTACAAGGATGTATAATCCAGTTATGTGATGGGAACGCTGCCCTCTGAACTGTTACTTTTTCCTACTCAGAATATTAAATAAATATAAAAGGCTAAACTACCGGCAGCTGAAATTAAGCCTCTGGTGACAACCAAAGAGAAACAATGGATTCCCCAGGACTTCTCACTGATAATTGCATTGGGGGTCCAAGCCCTCTAGGGCTCCACTGTCCTGTCAAGCTGCAGGCTCAGACTAGGATGCCTCCACACCCCCAAGGCATTCCAGGTCCAGAAAAACATGGAGAACCTGCAGAGGTTATATCTATTGGCCTTCAGGCATCCTTTAATTCAGTCTTCTTCACAACAATCTCTTTGAGGCTTTGCAGGGCCCCTAACAAAATGAAGATGGAGACCACTTTATTTTATTTGGGGGACAATCAAATTTCTCTCCAATGGGGCAATTTCAAAACTGGCTAATTTTGCAAATAGCATCCTGCAGCCCAACAGGAACGCCACACTCTACACACTTGCTTTTGGCTGCCTAGGGTGACATTCTCCCTGAATTTGTTTCCTTAGACATGAGGAAAATAACTGATTTTCCCTTCCTAGAGGGAAAATTGGGTGCACCAAAATTTCTGGTCATTTTCTACACTTTGCTCTGTGATTTTGAAATGGTAGATTTCATTGGACACTGATAAGACCAAGCAAAGAACACTGTTTCTTCTCTCTGAGCTTCCCTACCTGGCTCCAGAGGACAGATGCCTTCCTGCTATGTCTGACACGATCACAGTTGGCCAGGAATCTCAGACCTGGTCTCTATGGGGACAGCTTTGGCCTTCCCTGAGGAACGGAGGGGACAGCATTTTAATACCACTGGCATGCAGCAGGAATCAACAAGGAAACTTCCAGCATTCACCGTGCTGCAGAGGTCAGGGGAGTGTCATTTCTTTCCCAAAGAGGTCTTCTCCATCTCATCTCCATGCCACACACCTTTGTTTCATGCATTTCTCTGAGCAGGCAACAATTTCACAAGATTCTTCTAAAAGGGAAGGGGCTTCTTTTTTACCTTGGCAAGGAGACTATTATTGCTGGAAAACAAAAGGGATCTGCACCTTCATCCCCATGACTTTGCTATAGGAACCTTATTTACAGTATGATAAAAGCCCGTTCCATTCTTACAGCCTCATTAAAGCTAAGCCTCATTTAACTAGGAGGACATTTTTACAATGGGTTGACTGGCGTACTGTGATAAATGGCTGTCTAACATCCTTCAACAATAGGCGGGCTACAGCCATAACCACACTGTGTATAAACACAGCATCAGTTTAACAATGCACAGGGCTGAATAGCAGGAAGTGAAGGCAAACATTTTCCCCGAGCGTGTGTGTGTGTGTGTGTGTGTGTGTGTGTGTGTGTATGTGTATGGGGGGGGGGGGTAGGGAGGAAAAATTCACTAGAGGGAAAATTTAAAATTTTTTTTAACAAGTTTAATGTTTCTACTGAGGAGCGTAAAAGATGACCTTTGAAACTCATGGCCTCATTAAAAACAAAAAAGTTTTCCTGAAATTTGATAATTTGATCCTTGAAAGATAAAAAGCGTTGGAAATGGAATGAAAATGATCCTGTTCTTTCTCCTTTTAAAAAATCTTGTATCTGAAAACTGAATAGAATGACTTGTGAATATATGCAACTCACCCTTCTAGAAGCGGAAATCCAGCTTGCTTACTTAAGAATATGGGTTACATTGCTGGACAAATCAAAACAACCAAGGCTAGGCCAGGCCCTGAAAACCAAAAACACTCCCCCCCCTCCCCCGGCCAGTGGCTCTATAAACTGCATTTTTTCCCCCTCTATGATAGAGAATCTAACTATACCCTTCATATTAAACGCTGCTGGGGACTCTTCCAGGTACATGGGTGCAAAGTGGTGGAGAAGCATACGGTTTCCTAAATTAGGGGAGCAAGTTAAATGTACTCAACACATTTAGATCCTACCTGGATTTTCACTGGTCTCTGATTTAATTTCACACCAAAAACTATTGTATAACTGGACAGAGCAAAGCCTCTAGTATTTACACTGGAGACTGAGGTCTGACATTCTGTCTAAATGAAATTTCCCAGTTGTCCCAAGCAGTTTTTACCTTGTTTCCATGCTAGCAGTTTGAAATGTCACTACATATTGCTACAATGACAGGTGAACAAACAGGCCTGGGAACCAGCCTAGTGTCCTTGGCCCCCCTCCCCTCGGGGACGCTGGCCCATGCTCTGTCCCACCAAGCAACCCAGCCAAGGGGGATCCAGAAACTCTGCCAGTGACCCTTTCAAAAGGCTAATTAGGAAGGACTGTGGACCATTATCACTGAAAAGAAAGAACACTTAATCTCTCTCTCTCTCTCTCTCTCTCTCTCCCTCCCTCCCTCCCTCCCTCCCTCTGAGCTTTAAGAATGAAAAGCTGCCTTTTGGAGTGAATTTTGGCAATAGTTCCACTTTTATTATTAGAATATACATTTAAAACAAAAATTAGTAACTAATTTTCATAGTGTTAAAAATACTAAAAAGCTAAGTACATTCCTTAGGTTACTCCAGTGTGTTGGTTTTTTCTTCTTTTTAATACCAAAAGGCAGCTTCTACAACCTCCGCCTTTCCTTCCCATATGGGATGGGAGGTAATCGGAAGGCATGTCTGCGGGCTTCATCAACAGTGTAAATCAATTAAGCATCGCTATTCCCTCCAGGAAGCCATCTCTTTGCAGATCAGCCTGGCTCAACATGATGAGATATGGGAGCTCCCCACTCACAAAGATAAAGATCCCTCACCTGGATAGTCCTGCCAAGATCAGAGCAGCCTGGGGGCACATCCAGAACTTGTTAACCTGCCAGCCATTCTATTCTGCTCTTCGAGACTGACATACTGATGCTCTGAAAAAGAGACTCTGTGACTCAGTTTCCCCACTCTAACCCAGACAGGACGCTGGTCTGAGTAATGTTTCATCACATCCTGAATCCAAAGACTCTACGTCTTACTTCTGAAGCAGAGCATAATGTATAAGAATTTAAAAGTCTCTCCAGACGTTAGTTGTTCTTTATAAACGCCGTTTTTTATAGAAAACCTGCACTTGTATGAATAATGGAGGAAACTGTGTAGCAATTCCTTTAGTTTTGCTTGTCATTTGCTACAAGAAGGAGCAAATAAAGAATCTGGGGGAAATCCACCTGGAGAAAAGACAACTAAGGAAAACACCAAATTCCCTTTGAATATCCAAGGTGCTGTCTGCTATGTGGACTAACACTTAGATGGATATAAGTTCAGTCAAAGAAAGTTTGAGTAGAACGTAATGCCTTGCTTGATGAAAGGTCCTCAGCACAGAGGCACAAAGGCATAGCAGTGTGAGAGGAAGGGAGACACAGCAAAATCAATCCTGACAATATAGGGGGTAACGTGTGTCCTGGCCACGTTCCATATACTCCTTGGGCAGTTAAGCAGGGAGTGGATGAACTCATTCATTCTCATTCTCTCGCTCTCACACACTCTCTTTCTCATATGTGTGGACGTATGTGTATTTATGTGTAGTAAAGGTGTGTTGTCGAGGCACTAGATGGGTAGATCAACTTTAAGAATGTTGCAATCCTGAGATTCAATAATTCTAAAAAATCAAATGGAAATAGGAATGAAAAGAAATGGCCTAGCCTCCACTTCCTACTTTTTAGCCAACCTTTTTTTTGGTGGGCACAATGTTTCTATTTAAGGTTTTTCCAATTTCTTAAACAGTGCCATAATGGTTTCCTCTATAAGACCCTTTCCATCAGTACTGTCTTTCCAGGAAGGTTAGGCTCTTGAAACACTATGTGAGCACTAATTATTTATTCATGCAACCACACAGCTAGCAAGATGAACGAAAACTCTTCAGACTGACAAATACACCGGAATAGGCACTAATTCACACCTGGAAAAAAAAGTGATCTACACCCTTGTTAAAAATTAATACCTCATCGAGAGGAATAAGTTGTAGAAAGAAGATTCAGTGCCTGGCAGGGGTCAAGCTTCATAGCTCTCTTTTGATAAATTTTATTCTCTGTCCTTTAACAGAGGGAGTTCACTCATACAGTTTCAGTTTGTCCATGAAAAAGACTCATCAGCACTTATGGCGTAAACCATGTTCTGACAATGCACAGCCAGCATGGCTCACAGGCCACGTTCTAAGGGAGAACAAGAAAAGGTGGGGACATGATGGGGAGAGGTTTTACTGCCATGGTCTGTGACAGGCTTCTCTCTAGAACTGGATCCTTAATACGTGACATACACCCACAATGAAAAAGCTCAAAAGGAGTTTCTCATTCACATATGTCTGAGATCTGGACTTTCTGATTTTTCAAAAACAGTCCTTCCTTTTTAAATTGCTAAGAGGATCTCCTCCTTAAGTCACAGGAGTAGCTGAAAAGGAGTAGCAAAAATTTCAAATTGTTGATATGTGCTGCAAGGTTGTAAAGTTTCAGATCCTAACCATGCCAAAAAAAGTAAGTAAAGATCAATGGAAGAAAGCTAGCATTTACTCAATGCTCACTAAATTCCAGGAATCTTTACATATATAATTGCCTTCAATCTGCGAACCAGCTATTTCACAAACTTTATGTTGATGAGGCTCAGAGATGGAAAGTAACTTGCTTAGGGCCCCAGAGTTAGTAAATAACTGCACCAGGCTTCAAGCACACTTCAAAGTCCAAAGCAAGCCTTTCCAATACACCAGAGGATTGCAGTAAAGTTTGCAGTATATACTGTCTTCCATTCTAGAGTTAGCAGCAAGAGGCATCTGGGGTTTACTTGTGGGCTGACACATTCCTGTTTGGGGCTTAATTCAGAATCTATGTTCCTAGAGCGAAGACAGAGTTTGATGACACAAATGAACCAATGCGTGTTCAACTCCTACTTTCCAAATGTTCAGTGGAATTTCTGATGCTGCAGCACCTAAATCATATGAGGTATTACAGGAATGTAACGAATGGAGCCCCTCACATGGCATGCAATGCACGTCACAGTGAAAGGAGCCCTAACTCGAGAGCTAAAGCCTGGGTCTTCCAAATTAGCACCTGCCATCACTTCTCAGTCTGTTTTCTCTTGTGCCAAATGAGAGGCAAACAGTAGATGATCGCAAAGGTCCTTATCAGTTCCATGCACGAGAAAATATTTTGAGGTTGGGAAGGAAAAAGTTAAAAAAAGGAAAGAAGGAACCATGAAATATTAGAGATGGAAACAGACTCAGAGATCAATTAGTACAATATTTTCATTTTGTACATGAAGAAAGTGAAGGCCAAAGGGACAAGGAGAGATCCACAATTACACCACTAGGAAGTGATCCATATAACTGGGGTTCCCTGAGTTTCACATCAATCCTTGTTCTATACCACAGAGCAGAATGAGCGTAAAATGAAACACATAAGTAAGGGGAAATTTTTTTAAAAAATCAGTGAAAATCACAATTATCCATATCCCAACAAACACAGATCCTAAATTAACTGGATTTTATTTTGTTCTCCACTGTTACAGGAAAGAGGCAGAAAGATGTCCCCATCAGGAGTCAATTTACAAGGAGTTGTTCTAGGAATAAATACACAGCCAACTCAAACACCTATTGCTTCAAAGCCAGTTGTTCTCGCATTTTAATGGGCATGACAATCATCCTGGGTGCTAAAGTGCACATTTTGTGCCCCTCCACCCCCATTTTGATTCATGTCTTTGTAGGGCCAATGCCCTGGATTATGTAAGGACTTGGGTCAAGGCTGAGACCTGTATTTTAAAGCTGGGTGGGTGGGTCCAATAAAATGTTGTTAACAATGGTTACCTGGAGACAATAGAAGACCTTGACCTCAAATTCCCAGGGCAATTTTGAACAGTTATTAAAATAAAAGAGTTTTTTGTTTAATTCTCAGCAATTTAAACTTACCCAAACACTCCATGTACCAAAGATGCCTGTTTATCACTGTTGTGTTACTTTCTGTGCACAAAGTTAGTGCATTCAAAAATAAACCCAATTTCCTAAAGTGGGACTTATATGGGACCGTGGGATATTTGGATTAAAATAGACAAAGTCACTATGCCAACCCTAATTTTATAATATAATAAGAAAATGCATAAACATCCCAGCAGAGAAAATAAAAGCTAAAGTATGGCTTTTGAAATGCTGCATCTCGTGGGGTTTCCCTGCTATTGGAAATGTTCAAATCTTCATAAGAAAGAAGCCTTTGCAGCCCCTTAAGGTCATGTTATAAGGAGAGAACTTGACAAGATCATAAAATATTCAGTATAGAAGTTTTCAAATCCACAGAGTTTCACATAGAGGCTCTTTCTCTGGGTCATAGTATTTCAAGATGTACCTCAAGTTAACAAAGTTACATAAAATTGGAAATAATGTTCTCCTGCTCCCTCGTCTTCACCTCAAACCTGCTATATGGGGTGGTTAGGTTGGATTGCATACACCAGTATCAAACATTTTCTCTCTTTGGTAATCCTGAAAAGAACATGTGAATTGTGACAATTAGTTTTGCTCAAGGGTGGTAACTGTTTTAAGAAAGCCAAACGAACACTCGTTTTCCAGAAATGAGAAGACATGGTTTGAACCATCTGGAGTCCAACAGCAGGAAGGAGTCCTGTGTGAGAGTCAGCCTAGCGTCTGTTCCACTTTGTAGCCCGCACGGGACACTTGTGTAGGAAAGAGAAAACACTGGGGGCTCGGCTGTTACAGAGGCACACAAGGCATTTTGTATTTGGCACAGCGAAGAAAAGGTGCATCTGAAAATGAAGCGGTGACAGACAGATGGGAGTTTCACACTCTGCTTACAGCATTTTCTGTTTAAATCCAGAGGATCCTATATTCTTTGTGCAAGCTAGCTCTTCTCTGTATTGGTTATGTCATAGTTCTTACTTTTTCTTATCCTTTAAAAAAAATGTTCTTCTGCTTCCGTGGACCATAATATAAATGTGGAATCCAACCCCCTTCCCCACTAAAACAGAAAAACCCTTATTAACAAGATGAGGGAATCCATCCACAGTCCCATATTGTCTAGGGGTATGGTGGTGTGGGAATTATGTCTGCTAAAAAGAGCCTGACAGATTGTTGGTGGGAATGTAAAATGGGGTGGCTATTGTGGAAATGGTACAGTAGGTCCTTAAAAAATTAAACATAGGAAATTACCATGTACGCCAGCAATTTCACATCTGGCTCTATACCCAAAAGAAATGAAAGTTGGGACTCAAACAGCTATCTGTACACCCATGTTCATAGTAGAATTATTCACAATAGTCAATAGATGGAGGCAAGTGCAGTGTCCATCAACGGATGAATGGATAAACAAAATATGGCATATATACATACAATGGAATATTATTCGGCCTTAAAAAGGAAGGACATTCTGACACTTGCTAGGACATGGATGAACCTTGAAGACATTATATTAAGTGAAATAAGCCAGACTTAAAAAGACACAAACTGTACGATTCCACTTATATGAGGTACCTTGAGTAGTCAAATTCATAGAGACAGAAAGTAGAATGGTGGTGGCCAGGGGGAGGAGGAAATGGGAGTTATTGTTTAATGGGTACAGAGTTTCAGTTTGGAAGGACAAAAAAGTTCTGCAGATGGTGATGGTGATGGTTGCACAATATGAATGTACTTAATGCCACTGAACTGTACACTTAAAAATGGTTAAAATGGTAAATTTTATGTGTGTTTTATCACACACACAAAAACAAACAAACAAACAAACAAACAAACAACAAAAAAACCTGATAGGAAAATGGTGATGTTGAACCAGAGATGCCATTGAATGGGACTGGGTTAGCATTTCATTTGTGCCACAGTAAAATGAGAGCCAGCAAATGGAAAGGATGCTGTACCTTCTGCAACTCACACCCCAACATTAAAATCATGAGAAGAAGCCCTGAAGACTGTCAGGGTTGCTACAGGATAAAGCGATGCATATGAATGGCCCAACTATACAAAGTTCAGCCACGGAGGCAGGCATGTCATGACAATGACCTTAAAGAAGAGAGAATGTTCTCTGAAAGCTGACTACAATGGCTAAATCTTCTTTATGAAGAGTACATGTTCTTTCAGCCTTCCCATATTTAAATAAAAACATCCTGACAACTTAATCTCTAGCATTTTTTCCCCCAAGTCTTATTTCAGATTCTGAAGGTAGGCGCCATATTATTTCCTACCACAGATAGAAACTTAACTATGTTTCAGGAGATCATCCCATGTAAACATTCAGGCAGAGATGCTGAGCACTCACTTTCTTACATAAATTCATCAGATCAACAAACCAGTTGTAATTCAACAAGTTTGTATGCCTCCTTCGAGCGTTGCTATACTCGGAGATCTGGGAAGTGAGGTGTTGGGGGAGACCAGAGAAATTTCGCAGTTTCCAATACAGCGATCTGCACTAAAGAATTTAGAAAGCTTTGCCCTGGGTCTGGGTGCGTTTCAAGAACATAAAAACTAAAAGTTCACATTCAACACCTGTTCTTCATTACCCTCTGCTTTCCAGGATAAAGATATCCCAGTTACTGCGGAGTAATCAAAGATATAAACATTCCTTTAACTTGACAATAATCTGAAAGCAGCAAAAAAGCAAAATGCAAACAAAACCAACCCTACAAGCACCAACCCCCAGCATGAACTCATTTATGTTATTGTATGACCCATCTGGAAAGAGAAAAAAAAAAAAATCACCAACAACCTACAGATCCAACTTGCACATGAAGGAACAGTAAGACTTCAGTATATGCTTTGCATAAAAATCACTGCATAAATAATGCAAATAATTTAAAATAATGTAAAAATACCAAGAATCTTTTAAAAGTATATTCAGAAATATTCTTAAAAAGGAAAGAGGAAATAAGCCACTTTTAAGTATTATTTTAAACAATGACTTCCTTCATTAAGGGGGGAAAAAAATCCTGTTTCTATTTCTGACCCTCAATCTATTTTCCTGGAGTGGATCTCCAAGAGAAGTTTACTAACGTCCAAGTACTTGCAAACAAGTAGTCCAATAATATCCCATTTCCATTCACTCTAACTTCCACATAACTGATTTAATAAAAAGCCACTGTAGTAGGTTTAATTGATGGAAACTGAAATAAATAGATGTATTTATTACCCGCATGGCAAAAAGTATGGAAAAGGGCACAGTCTCTATCATCTGGTATTTATTTGATGGATGGAAAGTTTAATAGGAAATCTAAAAAGGCACATATGAGGAGATTTTAAATCTGGAAAGAAAAGAGTCATACAGTAAGGAGCTGGTTGAGGAAAAGAGTATTAACTGTTGGAAGAAAGAAAGATGGACTTTCCTAACGAAACTATGGTTTAGAAAAAAGACAAATACAATAGTTAAGAATAGTTGAGTGACTTTGGAATTGAATCTGTCATTTTTGATTCAAACGGCAAACTTATAAAGAGAGAAGAGGTAAAAAAAATTCCTAGTACATTTTCTTTGTACAGATTTATGTCACTCAGAAAGGTTTCTCTGCCATCTATTCAGGCCAATTCTGAAATATCAATTACAATGTATTATTGAGGACCACTGAAGAAAAAAACACACCAAATAATTGCAATTATGTACAAGAAATGAGCTTCAAAGGGGAGCTGTCCACCTCTTACCACTAGTAAAAAGCTTTGTTAGTTGCTTTCCCATGCTTATTCCTCCATTTCCCTGGCTTCCATTTAGGGATCCATGGTAAGCTGACTGCACTTCTTGCCTGGCAAGGTAGAGCTTGCGACCTAGGCTCAGGCCATCAGCGCATTCCATTCCTTTGGCCCGGGCGATTGGTACAAGGGTGGAGATATGACCCAAGTCAGCCAGTAGGATCAGCTTCAGGATTTTGCTGAGTCTGCCTTTCCCCTAAATACATTCTCCCGTTAGTCCCCCCACAGCCACTGGCAGCCATTTGGAAAGCATGAGTAAATAGTACGCCTGAGAATAAAGCCAACCTGTAAGAAATGGTAGAACAAGTGTCCTAGTCACCTGTTTAAGGCAATCTTAAAACCTCCTCTAAAGCCCTATCTACCTTTGAATTTTTCAAATACATGAGATAAAACATTCCATTTGTTTGAGCCAGTTTAGGTTGAATCTCTGTCACTTGCAACATAAAAATTCTCACTGATATGAGGTTATGCCTATCTTGTTACAATGTATTTTTTAATATAGTAAGACATCAATAATTTGGACCCCAGACTCGTAAATTTTAGAAAATACAGGGCTAGGTTGAAACTTAACCATACAATGTCTAAAGAAACAAGATTTAAAAAGAACATTTAAACTATTCGACTATAAGTGGTATAGCATAAGCGTTCAATAAAAATTTGATTAATTATACTGATACAAGCACTCATTACAAATAAGAGGTAACCAGATTTTTAGATCTCGTGGACTAGTAAAATTTCAAGGAATGTTTTAGATACTCATAAGCTGTTAATTTTTATTCTACCATGAAAGAAGGCTAAAACACACACACAAAGACACACACACACACACACACACACACACACGCCATACTAGACCATCATCTACTACATTTCATTAAAAAAAAAATTGAAAGGCCAAAATGTAGGATGACTATAATTTCAGAATAAAAGATGGTTCTTCCCAAGAAGCTGACAACATACAACGAAAATATAAGTATGTACACTTACTGTCTTTCTTTCTCTCACTATGCCATGAAATACTGTGAAAGTTTATCTTCCATTCCTTGATATATTTGAATAATAAACTATTTTGAAATGTGAGTCTTTTTGCACTAGTTCAGACTGGCTATTTCTCAATCATCTGGATAAACAGTCAGCAGCTCATGTATCTGTTCTGTGGCACAAGGCAGAAACCTGCTAATTTGAGGCTATTTTGCCTATGTGAAGAGTCTGATCAATTTCAGAGAAAAGGCTAGAAATATTCAAAGCTGTGATTTGTTTCTTTTTCAATCAATTTTATGGCTTATAATTTTATGTTTTAGTTTCTATTGTGAGGGTGCAAGGATTTAGATGAGAAAGTCCTCAAGGAACCTACTGGATTGAGAAGCCAATACGAACACCCATGAGACACCAGGGTAACTCGCAGGCTCACTGGTACATTCAACTCAGCAAAGAGCTGGGGTTTGGTATTAAGCAAACTGAGTCTGATTTCCATTTCTACTGCTCATTATCTGTATGACTTGAACAAATCACCAGTGGGTCTTGGCTACGGATTCTACACAATGGGGGTTAGTATACCTTCCTGAAAAGGTTGTGAAGATGACATGTTCAGCACAGGTTCTGGCACATGGTGTACTATGCAAATGAAAAGTACCTCAAGTGCTTCAGGCTGAAATTGCATTTAGAGTTCATGCAGGTATGATAATTAAGTAGGTGAAGTTGGAATAGTAAGGCAACTGGAAAAAGTGATGGGATCTATAGCACACTGGAACATACATGTACCACAGAAGCCCTTTAAACTCATTTATTTGTTTGTTTGCTTAAGCAAAATACTGTACATGGAAAACAGCACATTTGGTGTCCACATGTAGCCTTAATTCCTAGTTTAGGGGGTTTGGCAGGTAGAATCTGAAAAGACAGTGAACGAGTTGAGAGTGGCAGTGAAGGGAGTCTTTGAAAGCTCCATCCAAGCTTATAATTATAATGCCTCCCCTAAAGTAGCCATTCACTAACACATCACTGCTTTATTCCTGTGCATAGCACTTATTGGTATCTGCTTTTCTTATTTTACATTACTATTTTTGGTCTACCTATTTCTTGCTAGAAAGGAAACTCCATCAGAACACAGACTTTGCTCCTAAGCCTGGCAAAAGACCGTGTCCCATAAATATTTGTTGAATGACTAAA
The DNA here is from genome assembly GCF_057876585.1 of Rhinolophus sinicus. Taxonomy (NCBI): domain Eukaryota; kingdom Metazoa; phylum Chordata; class Mammalia; order Chiroptera; family Rhinolophidae; genus Rhinolophus; species Rhinolophus sinicus. The sequence goes on from NC_142514.1 coordinate 162,747,722, forward strand.
TGAAAGTTATTATATGGTACTGTGGATTTCTACACAGAATCACTCCTATCAAATCAGGAATTTTAATTTCTGAAATTTAACAGATTTTTCTCCCCCCATTGAATGAGGATCCAGCTAGGAGACTAATCGATGTATAATAGCCAGGTAATTCAATAAAGGGATTAATACATAGATAATTAGTTTCAGAAGAGGACCTTGGATTCAGCAATTGTAGGATGCCACTGTCCCCTCCCCCGTTGGGGGGGGCATACTCTGAGCCTCTGAGTTGAAAGTGTGTATGTGTGTGTGCGCGTGCACACACACATTATAACAAATACTTTAAGCATATATGCCTTTCAAATTTTGACCTTCACACAGGACAGACTAGGTAACCGAAATATTGATCTCTGTTTGGTTGTCCTCTGTTTTTCTCTCCCTTATTCCAAGAAGGCCTATGTGTTCCTTCGCCTCAGAGGTGTTTGTATATCATGGTTTAGGTAGAAGTTGCCAGAGACAACACCTGCGCCCACACTTCCTGGCTTTTGTTTTCATTGAGGCCTTGAAGCTAGGTCATCAGCTTGGGGAGGGGAGCCTGGTGAGTGCCCTTGGGGACGGGGTGGAGGTGAAGGATTCCCAGAAGCAGTCAAGATAACCTGGAAGAGGAACTCCTCTGCAGTGAAACAGAAGGACTGTCAGGAGCAGTGAGGTCTCAGCTGGAATTCCTGGCAAGGGGGCACGGTGGGTGGGGGAGGGACAAGCCCTCAGCAGGAACAGCTGTGAGATATCCCTCTGGAGGCCAAATCATGCCCTCACTCCCAGCTTGGAAAAAGATTCCCTTGCTCATCAGGTGCTTTCAAGGGACCCTGCAACACCAACAAAGGACCTGTCAGGACTGGACCAAAGTCCACAGGGCCCATTCCAAAAGTCCTGGGTCTTTCCAAAGCCCTGGACTGGGAGCCAGGGCAGTGGGACCCTCCATCGTGAGTGAGATCTAATTTCTTCCTACATTAAGGGGTAAGGGCTCAGATTTAGATTTGTTTCAATTCTAAAAGTAAGCAAACAAATACGTTGATGTGAAATGTCTTGCATCTGTATATCGTAGTGGAATAATATTCACACCTGCTACACATGTTTGAATGTTTAAAAACTCAAGTTGCTGGTGCAGAGTTATAGCTCACGCCTTTGGCTTTCATCAAGAGAGGCAGCTGTGGAATTGTTGGAAGTGGGAGGGGGCTGATTTTATTCAGAATCCTTATGTCAGGGATGGACTTCCTGATGGTAGGACAGAACCTCGGTGTGATAACATGAATGTCTCTTAGAGATCACTTTGAGGAACCAATCCCACATTCTACAGAGAAGACAACAGAGCCCCCCCCCCCCAGAGGCCCCGGATTCAAATAAAAGATGCCATATATTACAACAGTGCTTCCCAAGCTTCAGTCCTCATGTACTAGAGTCATGATTCATTTGCCACATCTGTGTACCACCTGTACTAATATTTACTGAATATTTCTCTACACATGGACTCACTTTTATTACTTAAATAAATTTATTCTCACCCTAAACAACAATATCCATGAAATCACAAGTTTGGTGTGCTACACACACACACACACACACACACACACACACACACACACATACACACAGGTCACTATGCATGCGATCAATCCGAAACTATGAAAGAATGAAAGTTTGTGCATTGCCTAAGATTATGTCATGCCTCATTAAGTGGAATAACTTAGCACAGTTTGGGGAACTGCATCACAGGCATTTCTGTACTACAGTTGTTCTCGATATTCTGAAGGCATTTTCTTGTCCTTTTGATCCCAGTTTCCAGACTTTGATAACATTCTGATGATGATTGGTCTGCATATAAATGGAAGAGAGAGAGAGAGAGAAAGAGAGAGAGAGGGAAGAAAGGAGGGGCAGGAGGAGGAGGAAGAGATGAAATAATGAGAGGAGAGAAGGGAAAGAGAAAGAAAGATATCTGGGCAAGAGATCCAAACAAGCGTATTAATGGCATAGGAACCTTTGTATTTGTGTATGTGTGTATGAGTAACGGAATCGTGCCAGGAAGTCTGTTTATCAAAAACATGGTTACCTCATGAAGAGGCAGTATTATCCTAAAGAATGACACAACTAGTCGCAAGCATAAACCTGGAAATGGGAAGCATTTATGCTGTCATCCTCCAAACTCTTCCAGAGCCCCTATAGTTCACGCTGCCCCTTGATCTATGCCGTTTTGCTCTAAGGAGACGTAATAGCTGGCCAAACAGCCAGCCTCCCCTCTACACCTTTCTCACTTACCTTCCTTATCAGCTCAGGAAGAAATTTCTGCAAACTCTTCCTCTGGTCAATGATATCTCTGGGAACCAAACCCATTAAGATATTTTTGGTCCTTACTCATGCTATTTTGAATGTCTGGTGCACAGGAAGGAACCGATAAAAATAGAATTACAATGCCCTTACTGCCAAAGCAGCAAAGGGGCTGATTAAGATTGATGTCTGAATAAATACATACTATCAAGACCTCCATTTTAATACCCATTGATGGAAGCAGAAAAAGAGTGCAGTTTTCACTGACTGTAGGTGTGTACATTTCTCTTCCTTTATCATGTACTTTTTCTTAAAATATGTCTCCTCTTTTTTTACATATTAAGTCATAGTAGAATAATGATAATAGTATAAAATAATGCTAATGCTCATTGAGCACTTACTAGAGGACAGACATGGTTCTGGGAAGTTTACAAGTACGAACTCATGCAGTCCCCACAACAAACAACCTAATAGGGATGCATGGATACTGTTATTTCTTCTTTATAGATGAGGAAACTCAGAATCGGAGATGTAGCAATAGCACAGCAGAGAGACCCAAGCCCAGTCCTGCTTCTCCAGGTAAGTATATTAGCATAAGTGTTACTGAATATCTCTTCATCCCAGCCTCCTTTGTAGTTAGAGGTACCTAAGATGCAGGTTGCTATGAGGGCTAAATGAGAGGTATGTAAAGTCCTTCAGAGAGCACCTGCCACAGAGTAAGCCCTCAAACACACTGCATCACCACCACCATCACCATCACCATCATCATCGTCATCATCACCACCACCACCATCACCATCACCATCATCATCATCACCATCATCATTCCTTCTTCCATGGCCTCCACTGATTAGGAGGAATTTTCTCTCTCTGTGCACCTATGAATCTGATGATATAAAACACGTGTATTTCAATGAGTGAAGCATTGCCGAATCACTGTGATCTCTCCAAGGAAAGGAGTTAGGGCTCATTGTCACTGTGTCCTGGAGGGTACCCACACAACTCCATGAGGGGTGCCTTCAAGCCCAACCGAAACCATGTCCTTGGACTAGCAACATTCAAGTAATGGTCTGAAATCACTTCAACTCAAAGAACCTTGCTTACCTGTGAGTGGATATACTGGTGCTTGGTGACTTAATTCTTTCAGCTGTCCATTTTAATCATTCTTATCCACTTTTATTTCAGCATGTTCTGTAATGTAATGTTATTATTTAATTTCATTGAACATTTTACTTCTCAGATATAAATAAAATGGTTCATCATAATAAAGTGGACAGCTAGGTAATGCTATTCTGAAAAGAGATTTACGGAATTGTCAGTTTTATATACCCGGGATGCCATTTCCAGAGGTGCCAAATAAAATGTATACACATTTTAAGAGATGTTAACTATGTATTATTTTTCGAAGTTGAATTAAATTATGTAGCAATGTGTAGTATGACATTCGCTCAAAAGATAGCATAAATCAAATGAATGCTAGCGTCATTCATTGTATTACAATTTTCAGTTGTTGTTTTTTTCCTTTCTTAAAATGTATAAACATGTTTTTGGCACCCTCTGTATCTATGGAGAATTTGTTCTTTAGATTGTGGGCAGCCTTTTTTACTTTTATAACAATGTCTTCTGAAGAAGAAAACATTTTTAATTTTGATAAAGTCCAATTTGTCATTTTTTTCTTTTATGCATGTTGAATGTATTCAAAGACCTTTTCTCTCTCTCTGTTGAAATAATAATCACATAGCTTTCCCCCTTTATTCTGTTGAGAGGGTGAATTACATTGTGATCAATTTTTCATGTTAAACCCATCTTGAATTCTTGGGATAAGCCCCATTTGGTTGTAATATATTAAGCTTTCTGTATGTTGTTGGATTTGATTGACTTAATTTTGTCAAATATTTTTTGTGTCTGTTGATGAGTCATATTATTATTATTATTTGGTAATATATATCTTAGATTTTGGTATTAATGTTATGCTGGTCATACAATGAGTTGGGAAGTACTCCCTCTTCTAATTTCTGTAAGAGTTTGTACAAGATTTTGATATTTCATCTTTGAATGTTTGATAAAATTCCCAAGTAAAGCCATCTGGGCCTGGAGTTTTCTTACTGAGAAGGTTTTTGTAAATGAATTCTATTTCATTATTATATATGGGGCTATTCAAATTTTACATTTGATCTTGTGTCTTTTTTAGTAAATTGTGTTTTTTTTAAAAAAAATTGTCCATTTCATCTAATTGTGTTGGCTTAAAGTAGTTCATAATGGTCTCTTATTATATTTTTAATGTTTCTAAGATCTGTAGTGATAACTCTTCTTTCATTCTTGATATTGATGATTTATAGTCTCTCTTTTTTCTTGGTCATTAGAGGTTTATTAGTTTTGCTGATCTTTTCAAAGATCAAGTTTAGCTTTGTTATTTTCTGTTTTCTACTTCACTGATTTCTGCTCTTTAGTTAATTCCTTCATTCTACTTACTTTGGAGTTGTTTTTGTTTTTCTCTTTCTGAAGTAAATGGCTTTAGGTCTTTATTCTTTTCTAATATGAATGTGAGAGCTAGAAATTAGAAATTCCCTTCTAAGCAGTGCTTTATCTGTACTCTGCAAATTGTAATGAGTTGTATTTTCATTACTATTCAATTTGAAATCATTTCTAAATTTGGACATCTTCAGCTTATTTAGAAGCAATCAAATATATCTTGTTATTGATTTCTAACTAAATTCCATTGTTTTGAGGAACCATACTCTATGATTTTAATGCGTTTAGATTTATTGAAATGTGTTTATGGTCCAGCATATGGTCTACCTTGGTGAAAGTACCATGTGCACCTGAAAAGATTGCAGTTGTTGGGTAGTGTTCTACAAATATCAATTAGGTCAAGGTAATTAATAATGTTGTTCAGATTCTCTCTGTTTTATTAATTTTTTAATCTAGTTTTACAATCAATTAATGAGAGATGTGTAAAATCCATGATTATGGAGTTTTCTATTTCTCTCTTTAACACTGTCAATATTTGCTTTATATATTTCAAAGGTCCAATGTTGAGCACATATATATTTATTACTGTTACATCTTTCTGATGAACTGATCCTTTTATCATTATGAATGTCCCTCTTTATCTATGGTAATACTCTTCTTAAAGTGGATCTTACCTGATATTAACATAGACACTCCAGCCCTTATATGCTTACCATTTGCCGGGTACATCTTTTCCCATCTATTTACATCAACTTATTTGTATCTTATATTTAGAATGCATCTTTATATTTCAAGTGTGTCTTTATACTTAAAATGTCTTGTAAATAGTATATAGTTGTTTTCTAATTTTTTTCAAATAATCTCTGTTTTTTTAAGTTCATTTAATGTGATTATTCGTGTGAGCTGTAGGTCAACTCTTATTTGTTTGTTTATTTATTTACTTATTTATTTTTCCTCATTGTATCTGTACCTTTGTTCACCCTTCCTAGCTTCTTTTGTATTAGTCAAATTATTTTTTAGAATTGTGTCTTATCAACTGACTTTTAAGCTTTGTATTTTATTTTTAGGGGTTGTTCTAGGGTTACGTGACACATCCTTAACATTTTACAGCCAAGTTAGAGTTAATATTGTACCTTTCACATAAAATGTGAGTCTTGTAACCCTGTAAGTCTCCTCACATAGCTATATGACATAGTTGTTATATGTATTCATTATGTATTATGTATGTATTACATATTCCTTCAGCTCTTTAAAGATGTTCCACTATTTTCTGTCCTCCAAGTTTTCTGATAAGTCTGATGCCATTTAAATCATTGTTCCCCTATATGTAATGTGTTGTTTTTCATCTGCTGCCTTAACTATTTTCTCATTTTTTTTGTTTTTCTGAAATTTGACTATGATATTCCTAGGCATAGTTGGCTGGATATTTTCCACTGAGCTTCTTATCTGTAAATTTATGTCTTTCACAAATATGGGGACTTTAGGGGCATTATTTCTTTTTTTGGCATTATTTCTTCAAATCATTTTTTGGTTCTACTCTCTCTTCTCCTATGGGTCTCAAATTACCTGTATATTAGACCTTTGATATTATCCCAGAAATCCCTAATGCTGTTAATTTTTTTCAATAATTTTTTATTGTCTTCATTAGGTTGTATAATTTCCATTAATCTACCATTAAGTTCATCCACTCTTTTCTCTGTTAGTCCATTGCTATTAAGCCCATGTAGTAAGTGATATATTCAGGTATTACATTTTTTCAGTTCCAAAATTTCCACTTGGTTCATTATTTTTTTGTATCACTTCTGATATTTCCTAGTTTTCTATTCATTACAAATATATTTTTAATCCTCACATATCATAATTATAATAGGTGCTTTAAAATCCTTATCCGATCATTCTAATATCTGATATATCTCAAGGCTGGCTTCTGTTAACTGTCTTTTCCCTTGACAATGGGTCACATCATCCTGGCTCTTCACATGTCAAGTAATACTATATAAGCTGTGATCAAAAGATACGGTGAATGTATAAATAAAAAAAATTATTACAGTAAAAGACACATTGCCATAAATTCCCCTCAAAATACTCCCCCTCACTTCGAACACACTTATCCCATTATTCTTGCCACTTTCTGAAGCAGTTCTGGAAGTCCTCTTTTGTGAGTGTCTTTACTTCATCCTCCATCATGACAACGCTCCATGTCACACATCGCTTCTGGTACGGCAATTTCTGTCAAGTAAAAACATTATGGTGTGTCCTCATCCACCTTATTCACTAGATCCGGCACTGTGCAACTTCTGGCTCTTCCCCAAAGTCAAAATGACCATCAAAGGTAAACATTTTGAATAGATTCAGGACATCGAGGCAGCCATGACAGTGCAACTAAAGACACGAAAGAGGAGTTCCAGAACTGCTTCAGAAAGTGGAAAGAATGATGGGATAAGTGTGTGTGAAGTGAGAGGGAGTGTTTTGAGGGGAATTAATGGCAATGTATCTTTTACTGTAATAAATTTTTAAAAATTTAAACATTCACCGTATTTTTTTATCACACTCCTATATTTTGAAATGTTATGTTGTGGAGACTCTGGATGGTGTTATATTTCTCAGAAGAATGTTCATGATTTGTTTCAGCAGGAAATTCACTTGGTTAGAATCAAACTCTAAACTGTCATATTTGTGGTGGGCAGTAGTTCGGATCTCAGTTCAGACTGCTTTCAACCTGCCCATGAATACACGGCTCAGGAATCAGTCAAAGCCTGGGACAGAGTTTATACACAGAATTTGGGGTTCCTCTTATTTGGCTCTTTTTCTTTTCTGGAATTCCCCCTCACTTTCTGGTAGCTCTGGTTACTCCGCACTTGTCCAAATGGTTCCTTCTGCCACACAGAGTACAGGCTCTCCGTTGGAATTTTAGGTACCCCATACTCTAACTCTATCTAACTGTGGCTGCCCTTGGGGCAAAACCACAGAAATGGAAAACTCACTCTATGTCAGTTGCTCCCTCTCAGTTTCAACTCCCTCCAAAATTCTCCCTGCTTGTGTTTATTGTCCAAAACCCTTAGGTAGTTGTTTTTTGTTTTTCCAGAATTTATAGTTATCTGTGCGAGGTTCAAATTTGTTAGGAGCTTATTTCTCCATAACCAAAGCAAAAACCCATAATATCTTTTGAATACAGTTCAAAACCAATAGCCAGATATTGTTTAGATATGTGTGTTAAGACCCAGTTAAGTAGGGAAAAAAAAGATAAAGACAAAATTCAAATTAATGTATAGCTGGAGAAGGAAGACAGAGGGGTAAGAGAGGAACAAAACATAAAGGTAAATACCAATTATTGTTCTAGTGCTCTGGCTGTGTGCGGGCTAACGGCCGTTCTCTACATGATTCAGAAAATGATAAATAACATGATAATAATAAGGGCTATACACTGACCAGTGATGGTAGTGTATCACGAACCAAGGAATTTTATTAATTTAATTCAGTCCCTATAAAAACAAATATTCACAGAGTCCTCATCTTGTTCCTAGACTCCTGAAAAGTCTCAGGACCAACAAGATTCTGCGAAGGTCCAGTCACAGGCTCTAATGGAATGGCTAATAAGGATTTACGAGATTCATTTATAGGTAAAATTTATGGGCCATTCAAATTTGGGCACATCTTAGACTCATGGTTCATAGTGAGAAACCCCTTAAATAATGTTGTCGTTTGAATGAGAAGGATAAAAAGACAAAATCAGGCATGTGTGTATTGTTTCTTTGTTCACAATATGGACAGAGTGTTTGACCGAGACAGGAAAAGTTCCTGAGGGTGTAGAAGCCAGGAATAAGAAGAAAAGAGACTGAACGTAAGAATGTCAAAGCATTCTCAAAGCAGGAGAAAACTTCAGCTTGCATGTTTAAAAGCATATCCACATGTCAAGGATCGTGGGACATTTTCCCAGCAGGGATTGGACAAGGAGCCTCTCTGGCCTTTACTATCTTAAACTAGGCTGAATGGAACACCAGGGAATAGACTGGAAGGAGGGAGATCACACTGACCAAAGGGGTGGAAAAAGTGATGCAATCAGAGACTTCTTTCCCATCTCTAATTTTATGGCTTTCTGTAAAAAGCAAAAAAACATCAAACCACTTCAAAATAAGATCACCAGAAACCTGGCTTTGAAGACTGGATCTGATGAGAAAGAAGTTTGATAAAGATTTATTTTCCTGGTTGATAATCATATACCATACCAAAATATACCTCCACCTGACTACTGCTTCCTAGCCAACACAGGGTAAATTTTTAAATGAACACAGAGCATTTCTCTGGGAATTGGGAACAGTAAGGGGATAATCTACAAACAATAACACTCAAAAATAAAGGCTTTGCTTCCTGACAACCAAAAGCTTGACACATCACGCCCAGTGTTTTATTGCTCAGGATAGTTTAGAAGAACACAGCAAACAGAACGCTGTCTTCCAACTGCTTGCTATCTGGTTTGATTTTAAGGATTTCCAATGACAAACCTCTAAAGAAAAAACTATATATCAGGCGATGTTTTTTTCTTTTTTCTTTGATGTCATTGCTAACAAGTTGTATGCATGTTCTCAAGTCAAGGAAAAAAATCCCTTTTTGTTGCTTTCAGCTTTATGTTGCTGAAACAGCCATAAAAACACATTTTAAGAGCTATGCCATATAAAAGTACGTTATAAAACGGGGGCGGGGGGGACAGAGAAATTTGCTAATTGCTATAAAATTCAAATCTCCAATCTACTAATACCCCCATGGGTGTGAGGAAATAGGGCCTCTTTGGAGAAAGGTAATCCTAATTATGTGGCATGCTAGAGAGGCACCCAAGTTTATGTCAGTAGCAGATTCTGATAAGATAAGCTCTAAAGGAAATGTGTCTGGACTGTTTCAACGGGGAGGGTGTTGGTGTAATGTTGGTATTTAGCTGTGATCTGGAGGCCAGCAAGGTTAGGTTGGACAAAACAGAGCCTAATGAAGCTGCTAGTGTCTGGGGTGAAAGAGCCACAAAGCCTTCAAATTAGCAGCTGTATCCTGACACTCATTAGTGATTATATATGCAAGGGCTGCAACTTAAGCCCCAACCAGTAAAACAGCCTAGACGCTCTGCATATACACAAAGGAAATAAAGTATGTACAAAAATAAAAAACAAGAACCTTTTCAAAGTCTTTCCTTTCACATTCTGACATTTTTCTTTCTTTCTTTCTTTTTTTCTTGCTTTTTAAAATATTAATGACAGGACTGCAGTTACTTACCTTCCAATTTAGTACTAATTACCACCATGACTAAAATGAGACTTCATTTTTTTTTAATCAAGGAAGGTCTAATCAGAAATTGCTTCTGCTAAGTTCTGTACAAGACATAATATACTCTTGTTAACTAACAAAACCAATAAATCAAGCTGAAGCACTTATTAAAGTATCTTACAGCACTAAATTTATCACTGATGACAAATTTAATTTGGGACTCTGACAGTTTGTTCTGTACATATACAGCACTCCAACAGATTTCCTTATTTTTTTTTGGGGGGGGACGCGGAGGGGGTCAGGCTGTTATTTCACAAGTAATGAATGCTGAAATTTACGAGAAATTTTTAGAGATGTAAAAGACAACTTCCAATAGAATGTGTTTTTCCTACTGTGTCGCTATCCCTGGGAGAAGTTATGCATTAAAATTCTTTCCCTAAGATTCTATCCTTCGCACATTGGAGTTATCGGAATTTTAAAAATGGTGATAATGAGCATTTTACGAAGCCATTTATAATCATCACTCAGTTAACCCATACTCTATCTCCTCAGTTAGGTCAGTGCTTGTCCCTTGATAATGAAGATAAGAAAATTGAGATACACAGCTTCCCCCACCTAACAGGTAGAATAATTTCAATCTGTGGCAAGGTCATTCAGAACAAGGGAGGGTGGGGGGAAAAAAAGTAAGGAAATTCACAAAGTTGTGTTGTGTCTTCCTATAAGTACTCAATACTATAACTGAAAGAACACTTGCCCCACTTTAAGTATCCAATGAGAATTACATTTCAAATACACATAACATTATTATTAACAGGCAACTTTTGATCAACACCATACTTCTAAACTACATAACACGAATAATGACTTTTTTTCTGTTCTAGTCAACTGTACTATGCAGCTTATTGTACAACACAACCAGGCTACACAAGTTATATTTTCTATAAACTTTTCCTCCTCCTAAACCACAGCTCTACAGTTCTACATTAGCATTTTCTTGCTGTCGTTTCAAACAGTATTTTCTTTTTTGACAATGCAATCAGCATATAAAAACCAAATTTCATTGCCTGGTCCCGGTTAAGGCAAACGGAGCAGGCTAAACCACAGCCTGACAGGGGGAACGCATTAAGCTCTGGGACAAAAGCCTCCGAGTCGACCTGTTTCGCAGACTGATTAATAGAAACAAGCTCCAAGGACTAATCACAAGTCTGAGCCCTGTTTTGCAGATTAATAGAACAAAGACTCACAAGAGGAGGGGAGGTTACAGCACCGGAATACAAATAAGCAAAGGTAGGCACCACGCTTTCCTTCACTGAAGTCACATCCTGTAAAGCCAGATGCTCAGACTCCAAGTCGCAGGGTGCCACATTCAGGGATGAAACAAAATGCAGCGCCAGAGGTCTGGGTTCCATCAGTTACCCCAGCACCAAATAAGCCATCTAGGTTCCACCTGTTTTGGAGATTCTGATTTAAAAGTGGACACATTTTTCAGCAGAACGATGCATGGCTCTGGGTGCTTTCGGGGCATCCTTGCATTTCAGCCGGGCAAACCACAGCACTTGTTGATTCGGACAGAAGCTTCCACCTCCCCATCTTTTGCAATGGCCTGTCACACAGGTGATCTGTGAAGTGTGTGCGTCTGTACAGACCCACAAATATACAAGAACTATAGACACAGTGACAGCATAAAGTTAGAAGAAGAGAGTCAATTTCCAAATTACCCCTAGACACACATTTTACAATGAGAAAATGTGGCCTTTTTTCTTGACTGTAAAAATATTCACCCACTGTAGGAATATACAAAATGCTAGGGAAGTAGAACAAAAGAGAAAAAAAGAACATCCATTAAGAGAAAGTCGCTGTTGTACTTGTGGTGTATGACCTCTCAGTTTTCCTTTTCTCTATACATTTATATATGTTTTTTGTAACGCTATGGACCTTTTGTGTATTTTTGCTGGGGATATGGCTTTCGAAACGCTTACTGCTAGACATAAGAAGAAAAACATATCACTGCTTTCTGATGACTGATGCTAATTCTTAAATGACCAAAACCAGGTGAATGAATGAATTTTTACTGGAATTGTAAAAGCTTCATCCATGTATCTGGTTAACTGAAGAGAGTTTACACAACATAGGAAACAATCTTTAGGAATTGAGATGTTTACTTTTTTGTATGATTTCTAATCTTGATGATTTTCTGCAGTAACTTTTTCCTTTCACCTTTTTTTTTCTATTCTTGTAGAAACCCAGAAAGACAAGTTTTGTTTTGTGTTTTTTTTTTGGTCTCCTTCACAAGAAAAGTGTTTGATTCAATGGACAAAGAGAATGATTTTTTTTTTCTGACATATTGGTATTCTGCTTTATCAATAATCCAATTATTCTGTTTATTGCAATCAACCAAGGAAAAACACATTCATAATGAAAATCATAACTATCAACAGTTCCAAAATATCAGAACTGACTTTAGAGCACAGTTAAGCCTGTGGTTTACAGGTGCCAAACTTCGGAATTTCCAAACAAGTGATCCTGTTTCTCTCAGGCTTTTCAGAATAGAGTTCAAATTCTACAGAATGTAATTTCTACAGCAAATAACTTTACAAACCAATTCCCTCCTTAGTGTCAGCTTTTCCCTTTAATAGTAACACTGAACGGCACATGCTGTGTGTGTGTTTGAATGTAGGAAGGTACTTAGTACCCTGAAAATTCCCTTGCCTTTCATGGGCCTGTCTCTGAAGCCACCACGCCAGCCTCAACCACACAGAATCCACCTCCAGTAAGAGCTATTTAAAAGCACAAGGTCAAGGCCAGCACTGTACACACATACTTAGGTTTCCCATTTTTCCTACTCAATCTGCTGGACCAACAGGCAAATACTTCTCCTTATGGAATGATACCTTTTTTGAAAGGGAGGGGCTGAATTTGGATAAGAAAAGAAATTAGACAGCAAGCTGTTTTATCTGAAAAACAAACAACAACAACAACAACAACAGGATGCATGAAGGAATGTTTAATCACAGAGGCATCTTAAGCATAGCCTAAAATCCTCATTCTCAAATGCTTCCTCTGTATAAATTTATTTAAATAATACAAACTCCACAAATTGAGTTTCTGAAATTTCCTTTCCACAGTTTATTTTCCCCCTTAAGCCTTAACACCGAAGGAAAAAAAGTAAAAGTGGCTAACATTTGCTCAGTGCTGTATTTCCAACTAGTTTTGCCATCCACAATTTCTGATTAGGTTTTAGTCTAGTATCTTTTATTTGTTCAGAAAGGATCAAAGCAAGAAGGCGTTTTTCTACTGATTCTTCATTCAAAATAAAAATAAAGGGCAGATTATGGCGAGTGATTTGGGGGTTGGGCTTTAAAATCATGAAGACAATAAAAACATTTTATTTTTCCTAGTTTCTGTCTTCGGTAATCCTTTCTATAACGAAGGTACTCCAAGCTACTTCCCATTGTTCATGAAGGCTTGTGTGGCATGGAAAGTCACTACATCTTACTGGACTGTGTTCAGATTGATAATGTCCCATAATTTCCATATATACAGTAGCTTGAAATGTAGTGAGCAAAACAGTAATCTCAGGCAAGCGCTTAGTTTTATGTGCAATTACTTTGTACATAATATGGAAAAGAAATGCATACCAATTTTAGAAAAGAATGGGAAATCAGTGTGTTGACTCTGACCTTTTTCTTTTTTCCTGTACAAACATAGCATTGGTTGTACTTAGTCTTCGGTATTGATTTACTACAGATTCATATAAAATTTTAGCCCCTTTTTAAAAAATTTGATCTATCCTAAACCCACCGTATCAGACATTAGATCAAAAGTGTCTAAATTACCCAATAAATATCACCAACACCTTCAGATGCTGTCTTGGGCAATTTTACCCTGGGAAGAATCTTACTTAGCCTAGCTCCTACCCACTTTCTTTAGTTTGCCATTTAGACACCAAGTGCTTCTCTTCATTGACTTTTCATTTTTCTCTGTAAATTTCATACTTAGACGTTACTAGTCTTAGTAACTATATTTACACTTCAGCCAAGCTGATCTCTTCTAATATTTGAGCAAAACAGTCCTCTTAAATCCTCTCCTGAATTAATGCAGATTTGTAACTCATCTTTTCTGCTCTTTACAGAATGGAGACACAGTCTGCTATGCCAGAGACTTTCAAATTTGCCACTAACTGTCTGTGTAAGCAGCCCTCACACAACCTCCTGCTTTCAATTTGTAGTCCCCATCCAAGATTATCTTTATTTTTCCTGGGTGAAAATCCAGTACCAAGTGTTACTCATACATTTAAAATGATACTCATGTAAAAGACCTTAAAAATGCCCACATGTCTTTATTTAACAGACATCTATTCACCCTTCTTACATGTTTTTTGACCAAATGCAGCTGCTATATGAGGTTACTTTCCTAAACGGTTTCTACTTATTATAAACAACTTGCCATGTACTGTACAATATTTGCTTTTTAAACATTCTCTCTCTCATTCTCTCTCTCTCTCTCTCTCTCTCTCTGTCTGTCTCTCTCTCTTTCTCACACACACACACATGCACACACACATGAAGAGGGGTAACCATTTTTCTAGACTAAGTTTCCTATTCATCTCATTTCTGCCCCTTTTTGCTTCTCCCTTTTATACCGTCAAAAAAAGAAAGAAAGAAAACAAAGAAAAAGTAAACAAACAAAACAAAAACATAATAGCCACTACAAAACTACACGATTGAGTGCCAGGAACGTAACATACATCATCACATTTTAATCCCATGAACAATATACTGAGTAGTGAAAAAAATAAAGGCTTTGGGGGTTGGACTTCTGCTTCTGCTACATAGGAAATGAGTGTCCTTGTGTGGTTTATTTAACTGCTATAACCTACAATTTTATCTTCTCCCAAATGGGAGTAATATTACCTTCTTCATAGGGTTGCTGTGAGGCTCAAAACCAATGTTGCATAAGATACCAATATGTGGGTCTGGCTCAATAAATAGTAGTTATTGTTATTTGCATACCCATTTGACAGATAAAACTTGTGAGATGAAATAACTTGCTTAACAAGGTAAATGAGTTCTAAATGATAAAACTGAGCCTCAAGATCACTGGGGGTAGCCGGTTCTAAAGGCCAAAGCCTACAGCCTCTATACCACTCACTGCCTTCCCCGTAATGGGCGGAAGAAGGTGGCAACTGTTTAAACTATGCCCAGCCTGGGGATTAGACCATTCCAGGTAAGTCTTCCCACTGGGGATGTCCTCCCAGAAGTTTGTTAACCTGAGGAACTGATAGTTTAAGGGAAAAGGGAATCAGCTAGAAGAGTTCAGCCCTATTTTAGCAAAGACTTCCTTGTCAGAGGGATGTCCCTGAGCTAAACATGGTTTGGCCTGTTCCCCAACAGGCCTCCCAGGGGCTGTAGGTGAATCCTCAGGAGGGGGACTGACATCGTTCCTTGACGGCCCTCTCACCAAACAGCCTAGAAGGCCAAAGCCTTCTCCCCTGTCCAGCACAGAACACAGTATGGCTTTGATTATCATGACTCCATTGTGAAACATCACATGGGGGAGAAGACATGTCCTGAAGCTATGCAGGACCTGACAGAAAGGGAGCATTCTGTGGAAGCGGCAACCTCCTAACTGTGTGCTCCAAAGCCCATGTCACATGCATCACAGAGCACCGGGAGGATTAAAGGAACCCGTGCAATTACTTGGAGTTACTTGTGAGCACATCTGAGCTACAGGGGAGAAGTGTGCCACAGGAAGGCAGCGCAGCCGCAGTGCCTGGAACCAGGTAAATGTGGGTCTAGACTGTCAGTGGGACTGCAGTAGACTCACTATCTGGAAAAACTCACATTACACTTAGAGTTCAGAGTGCAAGATGAGAAATCCATGTTTGTCCAATAGTTTGAAAATAAATGGTACTGTAATTCAACTCTAAGAATTCTATCACTGAGAATTCAACCATTGTGATAAGAGAATACCAAATATTTGATAACTGGTTCCTGACGTCCAAAGGACTTTCTGAGGGCCCACCTGGTCAAGCTCCCCTACCAAACTCACACTTTACGCTCACTTCTTTTCCTGCAGCTTGAAGAGGCAGTCTCCAAATTTAACAGAAACTCTCATAGCTGCTCACAACATAGAGATAAGGCATCTCAGGTAAAGAAATGACAGTAAAGGGCTTAAAAATACTGTTGGAGCCTTTCTTTGAAAACTCTCATTGCCTTTAGTTAAGTCTGTCCAACTTCTCCCATTCCTCACCTTTACTAAACCTGGAGAGATGCTGTTATGCTTTCTACATTTCTGAACGTTCAGGAAGGATCTAGATATGTTCAAGAAGCTCATGGACATAATTTCGCACTTTGTTTGGTTCCATTATGCTCTACCATCTCTATTCCTCCTTGTAGATGGATGGCTACATTACACCTTGTATTGGAAGTATTTTCTTTCCTTTTACAACTGAGTGTCCCATCTGTGCAGACCTTCAGTCCATCAGCCATACAGACACATCTCTACCACCACCACCCTTATTCATTCCTTCATTCATTCAGTAGATATGGACCGAGCACCCACTATGTGCCAGGCATTGGGTTAGCTTAGGCTAACAAAGCCAATAGAGAACAAAGCCAACAGGATTCCTGCCCTCATGGAGTTTATAGCCACTGTATTATCTCCTTTCATCCACCAGCAATAACTCTGGGTTAAAAAGGAGCCTGTCAATGTAACAGGAGAAAATGAAAGAACAGCCAGCAGTCAGTGGGCTGGGTCTCAACATCCAGGTCTTATCGGTAGCGTGGTACCTGGGCCCATGCCACACCTGACTTTAGTGGGGGCACATGGCCAGCAGTTCCTTCTTGGTGCATATCCCTGTGCTGCTGTCTCTGTCACCTGCTACTTGATGATTCAGAGGGAAAAAGCCACATGTACCTGGTACTTGCCCCCTTGAAGGCCAGAAGGAGCGATCCACAGGCTACGACACACTGAGATGTAGAATTTTCATTTTTAACACCCTAGGTTCTGGACCACACCATGTAAAAGATACTGGATAACTCTTTCGTTCTGTCCACGCTCAACACTCCTATTTCTCCCTGCAAATACCTCACCACTGATTCCTGAGTACTCCTGAAGAACACTGGCCTGGATTTCTGTATGCCCATTTTGTAACCAGATGGAAACATCCAAGTCTTCTAACGGGCCACTTCCTGGGTTGCCTCAGGTTACAGAGTAGAGGGACATTTGTGGTTAGTAGGCTATCCTGGTTTAGTCTAAAGGACTCAGCAAAGGAACTCTGGATTCTGGTCCTATTTCTCCCCAACTAACTCTGTGACCTTGGTCAGTCACCTTCTCTGTCAAAAACTCTACCTTGGTCTCTTCTGTCAAAAGAAGGCAATACTGACATGTAAACACTTGTAAATGCTGGCTATTATTATTATTATTATTATTATTATATACTGTGCTTATTTTAATTGTTTAGAATTGTATTTTTATTTAAATTTTAATTATTTAGAGTTGTGGTGAAGCCCGAATGAGGTAACACATATGAAAGTTCTGTGAGTGAACTATTCCATCCAAATATAAGTTTACTATTGCCGTTTGCTAATGGACTTTGTCTCTCAGAATGCACACACAGGCAAAAATGTAAGTTATGCCAACGGCTGATATTAAACATGACTGAATGCACACAAACACTTCCATGCCACATTCGTCTCTACAACTACCACCAGCACATCAGGTAAAGGCACCACAACACGCTTGAGAGGTTTGGACAGAGTGGGCAGAAAGATACTAGTTAGATCCAACATCACAAGCTCTGCATAAACCAGCTTTGGAAACGGTATTTACTGATACGGCTATCAATGGGAGGTAGGAAGCAAAGTGATTGGTTTTGCTTTCTCCTTTTTCAAATAAACAGGGCAGTTGTTAAACCAGAAGTGAATCTGATCCCGTGTGGCTTTCAGAGCAGTCGGCTGCATTCTGAAACAGGCAAAAATGTAAACAAAGCCTGAAACTCTAGAGCAGGGCAGAACAGCCATAGGTTTCATAATGGGCGAGTCTATGGGCCCTGAGCCAAGAAAAATGAAATGTTAGCCTGGGCCTTTAAACAGAATCATGTAAAAGCAGAGTGCATATTTGTTTAACACACACACACACACACACACCTACCTTTTTCTGTGCCAATACCTTTCTGAACCCTCCTGAATAAAAGCTGGAATCCCTGAGAATGTGGTATAGAACCAATATTGTTTGTATAGTTCTGGTTCTCTAGCATGAAATAACTTTCTTGCTGGACATGAAAATCTTTTTTTCCTTCCCTTCCCTTCCCTTCCCTTCCCTTCCCTTCCCTTCCCTTCCCTTCCCTTCCTTTCCCTTCCCTTCCCTTCCCTTCCCCTCCCTCTCTCTCTTCCCCTCCCTCCCTCCTTCTCCCTCGCTCCTCTCCCTCTCTTCCTTCCCTCCTCCTTTTTTTTGCCCAAGTTAATTACAAAGTATGACTGTGAAAATAAAATAAATGAGCCCATTCCACCCTTCCGCATATCTGAATTCTATCATATGAGTTGTCAATTGGTTTTCCAATCCTCTCACTCAATATCTGCTGTTAATTTGTTCGCTATTTCAAGAACTTGAAGACTGTCAGCAAAATACATGATGCATTACAAAACTTATAATTGGAAATAAAAACATCTGAAGCTTTTCTGACAGGGTAAAGGTAAAGTACTACTGCACTGATCAGAACAAGGAAATGCGAGCGACCTTGTAGCTATTGGTATGCACGCATCATTATAAACGCGGCAGACAGTAGAACCAACACTTACTCCCACTTTGAAAAATGCTGAAAAAAATGGCATCTAAATGAATGAACGAACTCAACACGTTTAGGATCCGAAATGAGGGGAAGAGAGGAGGGGGGAAAGAATTATCCCGCTCACACTTCCTTTGGAAATGCAACTCAATGGGCTTTCTCTTGCTCTTTCAGCTATTTCAGAATTACAGTGCCTAGGCCCAATCTAATTTTCCTGCTGCAGAAGTTAAGGCACTTCCTCCACAGTTACTAAATCTGACAAATTACACCTGGGTCTACTCTAACATGAAAAAGTGTGCTCTTTGTTCCTGACCCCGTGGTCAGCGTAGAGATCAAATTCCTGGACACCAGAAAGCCCCACTCATATTCATTAAAAGCCACGGGAGACCAGCTTTGCAATTCTGTTCAAGAGGGGAACGAGGTGCCGGCTATTGCTGAACAATGCAACTGCTCTGCTCAGCTCAGAGCAACACAGACTTTTCACTTTTAGCAGCTTGGCTGCTGATCAATTAGTACCTGAATTTTTTTCTACACAGCATCTTAGTATCAAAAGAGCAGTTGAAATCAGAAAAAACGAAGGAACTAGTCAATGTTTAAAATGCCAAGTCCCACCAGTGAGTATACTGAAAACTGCTTGCACTAAAATGCTGGCTACAGATCGATAGCCAAAAAGACAAAGATGATTTTAAAATTCCACCTCCCCTCTATCTACCCTAGCCAGACAAGCAGTGAGTTATCACAGTGGCTAATCTTTGACAGATTAGAATTTTGTCTCCTCTTTCTAACCATACTCAGCCTTTGGAAAAGACATTACAGAACTGAGAGTGATCACAAAGAGGAAATCAGGAACCATCTTGGCGGCAGAGTATCCACACGAGGGACACAAGAAATCCACAAGCTTTCCTGTTACGACAGCGAAGTCCAAGGCAGAACTAACTGCCTGGCAACACAAGATCCTCTTCTTCTGTCTCCCAAAGAGGGAGAGAAAAACACAATAGGGTAAGTTAAAGAAAAGGTGTCCCTGAATTGCCACTCCCAAAGAGGACAACACATCATGCCTGATTCCTTTCTTCAAAATTAATGGAAAAACGAAATGGTGAAGATGAATATATACAGAAGCCACAGAACCTGCCATAAGGCTTCCCAAGACAGGGGTGCTCCCCAGGAACAAGTCAGTTCTTGTCCTTCTTCCAAGGGAGCATCTTTCTTCCAGGACAAGGCATCCCACTTACAACTTCTTCAGTGCGGGCCACTGAATTTTCCCAGACCCATCAAATCACATCCAAATCCTTTTCCTTGGGGATCTAAGTACCACAGCGTACTCCAACTGTAAACACACATGAATGCTCTGGAATGTTGTTTAAGTTATTTTCCACATACAAATTCCTGCTAAATTGTAAATTAGGAGATACTACTTTTTTTTCTTTTCCCCTTCCCTGATCTTTAGAAAGCTTTCAGCTGGGCTGCAAGTTATAAACATGTAATGAATACAGACTAACATTCCTTTTCTGTAGTGAGACCAACTCACAATCCACATTTTAAAAAATACATGAGTTATAGCTATCTTCCTGGTCAGATGACAATTACTTTTGAGAAACCTATGACAGGATGGAAATTTTTAGTATCAAGGTTATTTTGATTTCTATTTTTAAATTAAAACCACTAGCAATAGCAGCAAATCAGAACTTGATATTTCCTCCAAAAAAGTCATTGGAAAAGCATGGAAATCAAACTTAAATCGGTTTACATTATTTTGGGGTTGCAGTATCTAATGGGTTATTAAACAGGCATTCACTTAGGGGCGAATCACAGAACCTAACTTCTGAAGGTAAAAAGTGGTAGCTTGGCTTCTAGTCAAAATCCTAATAGTGAAAAAGGTTAATAATTGTACAAGATATTAAAGTAATCAAACATGCTTGCAAATAATTATATTCTTTGAAGATGATGACTTTGACAACCATTTAAGTAAGCAGCATATGAGAGAGACTAGGACAGACCACAATGCCCCTGTTTTTACCAATAGAGAAATTCAAGTTAACAGATTCACCTAGAGTCACTCAATCAGTAGAGGCAGAACTAGAGCTAGAACCCACTCCATCTGACTCCTAATCCAACAGTCTTCATATGAAGCTGACAAAGGTACAAAGTAGGTTGGAAACACCACCAACCCCACAATATCAGGAATAGTTAACACTTATTAAATGCTTACTCTATTGCAGGAAGTCTTCTGCGTGTTACGGATGCATTAACTCATGTATCCTCTTAACAACTGTGTGAGGGAAGCAATGTTGCTATCTCCCGCATTGGAGACGAGAAAACAGACGAATGGAGACGTTCAGAAACTCGCCCCAGGTCCCAGGGCTCAATAAGTGGAAGGGCTGAGAAAAAAAATCTGTCCCCCTCCCCCCCCACAGAAATGCTAATATAGGCATTCTTAAATCAATGTTCAGGTTACCAGCAAATCCTAGAAATATTAATTTTAACAAAAACATCTGTACAGTGATATCTAAACTACAGATGCCTCCAAAATATAGGATGCAACTGGAATCTCCTTTTCACCAACCTCTACATTCTTGATCAAAAAAGAAAGTAGCAACAGTTCCAATGGGTGAAACAGATTCCATGTCAAGATCTCCCTCATAGTAAAGAGGTACTAGGCAAGAAACAGTTCATACTTTCTAGTTTGAATCTGCTCAGACAATGGAGAAAGTGTGTTTGCTGTCATCATTTCAGCAACCTTCAATCCAGGGACCTCAGAACGTCCTGCTTGCTCAGGAATAGCCTCAGTCTTCTGTGCCCTTTGAAGATTTTTCAGAAATCATCTGAAGGTGTTGAAAATAATGACCATGACCCTATGTAAAGCTTCTCTGCCAATCAGATGTCATTTCTCAACTACTAGACAGTCACTAAGAAGCGGAATGGAAAGCTGGGAAAGGTCTCTCTCTCTCCTGCCTTCTACCCAGAAATGCTAATATCAACATCCCACACTACCCTGAGATCCGTTTTCAGATTCTTGTTTGATAAGACTAATTTCTGCTGTTTATTCTCTTTGCCCTTAACCTCCTTCTCACATATAAAAAAAATGGGTTGACATGCATTAATAAAGGTGGATATAACCCCTGCAGATTATAAACACCAATCACCATTCCACTACCACCACCACCACCTATGCCATATCCTGTACCTTGTCATCAGACGCCAATTAGGACGCTCCCATTTAGTTTCTGTGTGATTCTTGGGCAGTAACTTAACCTTTCTGTGCCAGAGTTTTTTCATCTGCCAAATGAAAATCATAATTGTGCCCATTTCTTAAAGGTATTTGGAAGAAAATGAGGTAATAGATATAAAGGACTTAGAATAGTGCCTCGCATATAGTAAGGACTCAATTACAAGTTCACAATCATTGTCAGGTTGATTTTAAACACAAATATATTTTCTGTATCCACTGGATACCCACTAGTAAAGCTAGAAAAAAAATTTGTAGGAAATATCTCAATTTTCTATTCTATAGAGGACAAACCAAACTGTTGAGTGGGGTGGCCAATCTGAATTTACTCTGTTTGTGCTCTTTTAGTTTTATCTGCAACTCCTAGGGCAGAACTGGGATACTGTTCCAGGTTGGGTGAGTAAAAGTTAACTCTGTTGCTCTGTATACACACAGAGCTCTCAAAAAAGTAAATAAATAAGTAAATAGAAATCCAAGCCTCCTTTAATACTGATCTTCTAACACTCCCATTTTAAAGATGAAAAAACTGGGTCTGGAGACTCAAGTTCATATAAATACTTAGTGGCAGAGCTGAGAACAGAAAACATGATAATTAAACAAACCACCAGGTAATCTTTAAAACCCATTACAAATATCACCCAATTTAATCCTCATAATAAGTCTCTAAAATAGGTATTATTTCCACCCTCTTAGAGATGCAGAAACTGAGGCTCATCCTCTGTGAATTAACTTCTTCAAAACCAGACGACTGACAACTGATAGAGCCAAGATCAAAATGCCTCTTGTCTGGCCCCAAAGAATATGCCCCTGCTTCAAGTTTTCTAGAGTTCAGTGCTGAGAACGCTAGAACTGAGCTGTCAACCCGCGACTTCCAAAATGTCCCTTAGTCTCATTCGAGAACCTGTGAAAAATACAGATTCCTGGGCTCCCCCTCAGGAGGGAGAATCAGAGTGGGGTGGGTAGGGCTTCAAAACCTCTGTTTCTTCAGAGTTGGTCAGGTGGCTCTGATGTGTAGCTAACTTTGAGAAACCTTACTTAAGCAAGATATTTTATGAGTGCTTCCAGTTTAAAATGAGAGGGAAGTGAGTTACGTAAGACTGATGGAATGTTCAGAGGAGCTGAATCTAAGTGAAGGGGAATAATAGTGAACTTTCCCCAATCTTTCTGTGTCCCAGACGTACCTGCAGCTCCACCCGTATCTGCCAAACCCCTCTCCCATGGATCCTGCCTAAAGACATCTGCCACACAGTGAAAATGATCAGCCCTGCGCTCCACAGCAGGGCCAGGCTCTGTGTTACGTTGGAAACAACAGCAATAAGGTTTCTTTCCAGTTGTTATCCTTTTCATTTAAAGCACCTAAGTCTGCACCACGCTTTCTTAGCGATGACAGAAAAAAACGGAAGGGGGAAGACTGTTCAGATGAACACTTACCACGGTGCACCGTATATCCTGAATCCCTTCACTGTTACCTCCGAGTCTTGTAAGTAAATACTGTTTGTCAGGAGGGACTGAACGTTGTCAAAGTCCTCTGGTTTCAATTTGGACACAGAGGGGAAACGGTAGTAGTCCTGTTTAACAAGGTCTGCCATGAATTCCTTATCAAATGTCAGTTCATGATTCCCAGCAATCACTATTTTATATTCATATGGCAGGTTTCCTGAAATAAGAAAAAAGAGCACCAATTAGCACGTTCATTTCCCATCACGAAGTACAACAGCCGAGACTGCGTGATTAGCAGACGGTATGCCCAAATGAAATAGCTCATGCATTCCTTTATATTTCCATGGGAACCAAAATTTATGACTACTCCTTTATGCTAACAAAAATGACAATGAACGGGAGTCGGGGAGCTGCTAAGAAGCTAAAATGCTACTAAGACGACATTAAGTTTTCTAGTTCCATTTCCCTCATCTGTATGTTACAGATTCACTGTGATGAATCCATACTGTGATGAATTCACACTGTGAAGAGTCCAGCAAAAAGCACCTAAATCACAATCCCTATAAAAGGTCTGGCCTTGGTTCGGCCCTCAAAAACTAAGCAGATCACATCGTACGACATATAAATGTACACCACATTGTATACCCGAAACGAATATAATATTGTATGTCAACTATACTTTCATAAAAAAATAAGCCAACCAACTATTCTTAACTCAGATAACTACTAGATTTTTAGTATATCCTTCATACAAAAGACATGGCATAGCCAAGCATTCCACAATTTACATAAATGAAAGGAACCACACAGTACAATTTCATACGGCAAGTTAAAGTTTACCTTTGGGCTTATGAATAAAAAAAACATTAATAATACCCCCCCATTAGAAGGCTAACTTTTCACCCATTGGGGGATGGGAGAAAAAAGTGTGAAGCTTAACCCCCTTTTAATATTTATGGTATGGAAATGTCAGTTCTCGGTGTGTGCTTTTATGCAAAAGTTTCCCGATCAAAATGAGATAATTCTGGGAAGAAGAATGAAAGCTATAAAGGAAAACCCAAACACCAGACTTCTGCACAGATTTATAATGTTTGAATAAAGTACAGATCATACATATTAATAACTCACCGTGATGCTATAAGAACCAAAATCCAAAGGGAGATAGTGCCGGGCAGCTGTCCCCATCCTGAAATTAATGCCCTTTTCTATTCATTTTCATTACCCATCCCTCAAGCCTCACCGCTGGGCTGCTGCTCATTTCATTTCATTTCATTTCATTTTGAGAGAGAAAAGGGCGGGGCAATGGTGGCTGTAATTCCAGCTTCCTGAGACTCCTGGGTCCAACACAAAATTAATGTTTCCTACTATGCCAGGAAGAATGAAAGTTGCCACTAGCATGAAACTGGATACACTTGTTCTAAGCATTGGTCTTTACCCGAAAACCAGAGTCAATAATTTAAGTAACGAAGCTTGGTGGGAAACAGAATTATATTTTGGGGCGGGACAGGCTGGCAAATTTTATCATAAGTCCACTTGGATTTTAGCAATGCAAACTACAGCGATCACATGATGAAGTCCACGATCCTAGCAGCACACTGCAAGCATAGCTGCTAAAAGTGATGTCATTTTTAAGGTCACCAGAATATGCTTTGCAAGGCTCCTGGTTTTTCTTTAACTCACTTTTTAGGTTTTTAACAGTAATGAAACTGCATACATAGCATGTGGGTTAATGGGGAGGCTGAAGAGAGAGATGAAAGCAGAAAACAACACTACAGAAAGATGAAACTGAAAACACTATGTCCAAGCGTCAGTGGAGATTCTTGACGACTAGCCCACAATGCTGTGTGACATGTTTTCAGCCTTAGTTATGTGCAAGGTTAACAACTCATGGAAAACAGGAAGCCTCCCTCAAATACATGCTTCTGTGAGTTTATAATCTGCACTAGCATAAGGCAATAAGGAGTGTAATGTATGTTGCAAGCTACTTGGATAGAATGATGATATTTTACACAACTCCCTGTACTTAAAACACAGATGAAAGATGTATTAATAGGCTGCAAATTCCCAGCACTGCACATGCTGGCAACTTGTGAGATGCCCCACAACTCTAATACCATAGCTCTGTGACCCCGTCGACCTAGTAGCACACCCCCAGATTCACCTGTGCTCCCAAGGCCAGAACAAGGCTGAAACGTTTTCCTGGACAGTAATTTGTTCCAAGGAAGATCCTACCAGCATGAATCTTTGAGCAACTCTATTTGTATAAGTCACGCTGTAGCTGCCCGGTTCCCCTTCAATCATTCATGATGATGGACTCACTGTAAACCCTTTCTTTATGCACCGCTGCTCTTTGCAAGAGGGCTTGGCTTCTTGCTTTTTCCAGTTTAGAGCTTTGGTTCAGAGACAGCATGGGTGACACTGGGAAACAAGGGAGAGGAAGTACATTTCTCCCCTTCAGACTAGTTTCTTTTCTTTTTTTTTTTTTGTAATGTAAAACTGCTGCAAAGTAAATCTTCTTCAGAAAGACAGGACTCCTTGGTGTCTTTTAAATCAAATTTGGAGACTCGGCATAAAGAAGTAGCCATCAAAATGAAGAGCTGCAGGAACAGTAATGATATTTACACATTGCCAACAAACTCATGTCTTTCTGAGAATCCAACAGTAGTTTCCAACTTCCATTCTCTGTTACCTCTGTTATGAGATTGTCTGACATATTTTCTTTTTTGCTGAACTGACCTTTCATCTATAATCTGCCAACCTTTATGTTTTATATGAAAAGTGTAAGCAGGGAAGCTGACAAATCTCCTGTTACTTGATGGCATTTTAGTTTTCTTCCAGACTAGATTAATTTGGAAGGCTCTGCAGTCAAGCTCCAAACTTCTTGGTATTTAAATAGCACCATTTTAACATTGTCAAAGACGTGCTTTCTTTTATCCATTTTATTCAGATCAATCCATAAAAGCTGACCTGCCTGAATTTAAAAAAAAAAAAATCAAGGCCACATACATTTATTCTAATACGGAAAAATTTTTGCTTTGAATGACCTAAAGAACTCTATCAATTAACCAGTTCCATCTTTCCCAAGGTATGAAATATGTTCTACCAGTGATTTACAAGGTTATTTTAGGTGGAATGGAGATGAGGTTTTGGCAAAATGTCAAATACTGTATGTTTTAAAAACACATATTTGGAAAAATACAATATAACAGTGCAAGTAATGATACCAGGGGTGCGAAAAAAATGTATACACATGACTAGTATTCATCTTTTACTATCAGTATATATTTAGCATTACAATTTTAATACAGTTTTTTCCTTTCTTAAAATGTGTATACATTTTTGGTACCCTCTGTATATAGCTTCATTTTTCCATTTTTCATATATATATGTGTATGTGTGTATATATATGTATATATATATACACACATATACACACACACACACACACACACACACATATATATATATATATATATATATATATATATGATGATTTAAAGAAAAATATTGAGCAAATAATCATACAGATAATTCACAGATATGGCAAAGTGATGACTGTAGCAAGTGAATGAATAAAATGTGGGAAACTAGCCCCTCAGTTCAGGTTAGAGCTATAGAACATACGAGAGAACATAAGTTCTTGAAGGCAACAATTAAGTCTTACTCTAATCGGTACCTTTTACTGTATCTGTATTGCCTAGTGGGGTCACGTCAATAGATGCTCACTGAAAAACTAAAGGATAAAGAAAGTCAGCTGGGTCCTCACTGCTACTCTACAGTTCTAATCATCTCACACTCTTGCCACTGCCTATCCTCTAAGCAGCCATCACAAAGCTTTTCCAGGTTTCTCCCTAGCTCCCATGCTCCTTTTGATTTCCCACTTGGCATATAATGTGCCCTCTAATCTCAAGGTAGCCTCTCTCCACTTCCTCCTGTTCACTTTCCTGTCTGCATCTGCTCATCTTTCTAATAATTGGCTTCTTAATCCCATTCCTCCCATTCCCACTGGCATTTTCTTTTCTCAGACACTGATCTTTGATATTTTGGGTCTCTCTCGCTCTCTCTCTTTAAGCTTCTTCCTTAGTGAGTTTATGTTTACCCATCCCAAGGAAACAAAATCAAGTAGCCCTTCATACACACACACACACACACACACACACACACACACACACACACCCCTCACATACAATCCTAAAACATCCCTAACTTTGCTTATTTTTTGAGGTGCTTCTTCATTTCATTTTTAAATTTCTGGAAAGAGGATTCCAGAAGCTTGCAGCTGGTAGGCCAAAGTCAGCCCACAGATATAGTGTAGTTAGCCCTCAACTGTGTTTTTTGGCTAGTTGTTGTTTTTTTTTAATTGAACTAATATTTAGAAATCAGGAGATACCACACAAAAAAATCTCTTGGTTTCTAGCTTCTTTTGGAAAATCAAAAGATCAGGCAATACTGACCTCCAGTATACCACAGACCTCCCACTCCCTATTACTTCTCACACCTGACCCACTTACCATATTTGTGTGGCCTGATGGGCCACTTCTACTAATAGCATCAGCAACTTAGAGACAAATGGTTGCTCAGAATTCACCCTGAACAACCTGGTTTCTGTTTCTATTCTCTTCCAAAAGCTTCTCTGGAATGTCGATTATAACCTCCTCATAGCCAAAGCCAGGACTTTCTCTCAATTCTCATCTCCATTAATCACCCCAGAGTGACATCCTTGTCCTTTGAAGTACATAGTCCCTTGATTATTTATGCTGTACTCTCCAGGTTTCCTCCTCCCTCTCTGATAGTTTTTTTCCTCTCTTCTTCCTTAGCTCCCTTTCACAGCTGACTCCTTATAGCCTCCCTTTTTATCTTTACTTCTATGGGGTATTATTTAATATATATATTTTTACTGTATGTATCACATTTCTAGTCTTTGTAATTCAATTTTTAAACGATTACAATTTAAACCATGGAGGCAGCATGGGGCTAAGAGTGGGGACTCCGCAGGCTTTGCCACGCGTTAGCTGCATGACCTTAGATGGAGTCTTTATGTTCGTTAAAGTGCATTAGCAAACAAGGGTAATAATTGCATTCACCTCATAGGTTGTGTTCAAGATAAAATGAGAAAAAGCTTCTAAACCACATGAATGGTCTGACGTACACAATTAGTGAATGTTAATTATTTTTATTCCATTTTTTTAGTTTTGCCTTTTGCATATGACTTGTCTCACCCTAGACTGTGAGGTCTTTGAAGGCATGGACCATAGCTAGCGCTTCTTTGTTTGAGTCAAAGTACCCGTTCAATACCTTCCACGTGGCAGGCACACAACTAGTATTTATTGAGTAAGTGAAGGAATGAATGAACCTCTGAAAGATTTGCCAGGAGCTTCCTTATGAGAATTCCAGGAACTGAGCTTGACATATTGGGCTATGACACGGTTTAAACCTGCGTCACGTTGTTCCCCTAAAGTGTCCTGTTCTCTGCCCCCAAATCCAGTCTAACCAAATAATCTCCAACAAACTGGTTTTAAACTGTAGTTTCCTGAAACATAAATGGAGGGAAAACAATAATACTGCCCCTAAAGTTTGGTGCGCGTTAAACAAGATACTGCATGTAAAGAACCTATAGTTTCTAACACTTCATGATAATCACTCAGCAGTTGTGTTGTAATAATTATTATAATGATTACCCTTCCCAGTGCAAACCCAGACACTTCTGTCAAGATAATTCTAACCTTGCAAAATGTTCCTTGAACACATACTTCTTTCCTTTTTCTGTTGTCCAGCCACTCATGTCTTTTAATATTTACTGAATACCAAAAAAATGTGCCAGGATTGGCTTCTCATTCACAATGAACAGTAAAACCTATGATACATAAGATCCAGATTCTATTTCTCTCCAGAGTGACTGCTCGTTTGGAATGCCCTAAATATATTCCTAGGATCTGATGGGGGTACTCTTCCATCGGTGGGTGGAGAGGAATCAAATCTTTAGAAAAGTTGAAGACTTTTCAGTATGCACGTGTCTCATAGTTCCAAACGAACTTTAAGGCAGACACACAGAGAACTGTGTCAAGGTCAGACTTCCTTCTTTGTCAAATTCTGAACATTTAACATGTCACTTAAAGTGGCTCCCATGAATCACAGAACACGAACCCAGGAGGCTCCTCAGAGACAGACCGATCTGATGATTGGAAAGCTGTGCTCTGCGAGCCTCCCACGGCTGGAGGAGGGCGACATGAGGAAAGAGACGAGGGCACAGGGGAGGGTCCGTTCCCATGTTCACCACAGCAATACTGCTTTCCTTTATTTGACAATTTGGGGGGAGTTTTCATTTGAAGAAAATTACCCCTGGCTTAAAAATATTTAAAAAAAAACACCACTGATTGATCCAATTCCATTTTAGTGATGAAGAAACTAAGGGTCAGGGAGGTGCTACCACTCGTTAAGCAAAGTCACAGGCCACGTTGGTGGCACAAGTGGGACAAGAATCGCACTTTTGCTTCAAGGTCTAGGTATTCTTTCAGGTGATTCCCAATTTTTAATAGTTTTATGAAGTCTGGCTCCAGACCTACCTCTTCCATGAATCCTCCTCATACCATTACTCCAGCTATGGTGATCTTTCCTCTAATTCTAGGCAGCCATGGCCTCTTTTTGTTTATATCATGAAATAGAACTCCCCATTTTAGATGTTTCTCTGGTTATGTCATGATTTCTCCTCCACAGCACATCAAGCAGTGTCAGCCCCACACGATGGCAACACGCATCCTGGCTCAATTAAGGCATTCCCCAAATGCTACTGCAGAGGTGGGTGTAATTTCTTACCCACTAGCTCCCAGAAGAATTTGGGAGCCTACCCAAGGAAGGGAAGGTCACAGGCTCAAGAAGGAGAAGCGTAAAAACACCTCTGCCCAACCTGATGCAGGGTCTCAGAATTTAAAAACAACATGGTTGGCTATATTATGAGAACTAAGAGGAGACTTGTACAGGAGAATGGAAGTTCAAGGTAATAAACCCAAATGCCTACATGAACCAGATAGGAAAAACAAAAATGTGAATTGGACTAAGTAGAAGTAATAGAGAGCAGTAAGGACTAGGGCATGTTTATTCTAAAATAAACATCTATAAGCACTGCTTTGGCCAAACAAGATTCCCTGCGTGCTTGTTCTTCCCCACACACCACCAATAAAAGTTAATGTTCCTCAAAATTAAGTATCATACAACTGCAACCTATTATTCTGCTATAAATCAGTATAGATTGTATTCCTCTAGAAAACTCAAGTTCAGGTGAAACCAAGATCCAAGGTCAATTCCAGAATAGTCCCTTTTCCAGGAATCTTTCTTGCCACCTGCTAGAAGATGGGTCCTGCACCATACTCTTTATGCCACATGAATGGGAATATGGGAAATAGGGCTAATGACAAATGCCACTTTTCCCATGCCCCATTTTTTTATCAGGGATCTGATAAGCTGTCTCCTATTTACTATGCTAAAATCAAGAGAAAAAATAAAAAGCCCAGAGTACAACAGTCATTCTTCATGAAGGAGAGCATCTCAAAGTAAGCATGGTTTGCGAGGTCTCTTGGGTAAAAGAAAACTTAGTTGTCGAAAGGTGACAAATTTCAAGATCGCCAATCCCTATGCCCCCTCCGCTCCAGGCTTCTAAATCATAGACTTTGAAAATAAATGAGAAAACCAAAACTGTTTGTGGCACAACACTCATTACATAAAACTCACTATGGAGCAAGAAGAAAACAACATAGAGATGACAAAGCAGAGGGAGATCCTGCTATGCCTCTCAGATGCCCAGGAAAATCAAACTCACAAGGCACAGCCTTCGGGCTCACTTCCCCTTGCCAAGGTACTAGAAAACAAATTCACTTTCTGAGATTAAAAAGAATAAAACAGATATATGGTCGGATCTATCATTATGGGATGTTTCTAAGAAATATACTACAATCGCATTTCTGAAATCTTCAGCCTGCGTGGGGTAGAGCCAGGGGCCTGTTTTTAGAACACTGTTCCCTAAAGCTAGTGTTATAAAGGGGCCTTGTTATACCTCCAGGGTAGATGAAAGAAGACATTGCTTTCTCTGTTTAAAATTATTATATTTTTAATATTTTGACTCTGACAGAAAAGAAAATGTACAAACTCTTGAAGTTCCCTATATTCCACTGAGGACTGAGTAAGAATAACTTGGGCTTGAAAATTGGCCAAGCAGAAAATTTTGCAGGAGGACGAAAAGAAGAAAAAAAAAAAAGAAAGAAAAGAAAGAAAAAGAAAAAAAAAATGGCTATAAGGATGATGGACTCTGAGGCTGTGGGATGGACTAAGGAGATATGTCATGTAAATCCCTTTGCTGACAATTACTGGGGGCTAATAGCAGAGAAGGCTGAGTCCAGCCTGGAGACAGGGAGAGGGCTCTCTCAGCTATAAACAGGCAGAGCCCACCTTTCCCTTCTAGAACCTAGAAAAATGCTTGGCACTTAGTTGGTGCCCACTGCTTATTTTTTAAATGAAAGAATGAACCTATAGCAATCCCTCTCGGCTCCACGGCTTGCACTCACTTGCCTGGGCTGCAAAGCCCCCAGAAACATTCAATCAGGGCAAGCTCTGTCTCTGACCTCAGTCTGTCCCCCGTCAGGCTCCATTAATTTTCACAAGTCCTGACAGCTCTACCGTTAATACTCACACTTTCTGATGGAGCCACACAGCAGGTTCAGACTGCTACCTTCTCCTCTGAAACTCATGCATTAGGGTTTCTTCCATGCTTGCAATGGGAAACCAAGTCTAAGAAATATTAAACACAGAAAACTATATTACAATAATGTCAGGACTAAGCCAGAAACCCAGGAGAAAGTAAGGAATGCTGAGTGAAAGCCCCGTGGTCTGCTTCAGGAATTAGGGTTAGGTAAGAAACCACAGCTGAAATGCTTCCTCCTCCATTAAAAGAATCCCAAGCCTTTGTTGATAAGCCTTGGTAAATGTTATAAGCTTCATCTACACAAAGGAGACAAGAATCCATCCCCTACCCAGGAAAGCAGACCCCCTCTGGACCTGAGCAGTCACATAACTAAGAAGTGTAAACCATGAGGAAACATGCCGTTAGTACCCATAATTATTAGGGACCTGAAAACAGCTCAGAGATATTTGATTGTCGCTCAGCAGCAACTTGTCTGCACTCCTGTCTGACTCATCACCTAATTCCAACATAACTTTCTGTGACTTAACTACACACTCACACACACACACACACACACACTCATTCATGCTCAAACATTTTAAAAGACAACCATTAGGTAGTAAAAGTGAATGACGATATCCTCTCCGTTTCCCAAATGAGTATCTTTAAGTTGCCACCCTGAGCAACATGGCATGCTGTACCTGGAAGCTGTGGTGGTAACTGTCCACTGCAGTGCAGTTCCAATTATACCTGAGTACTACCATCTGGCTGGACAACTGGAACTACAACTAGTCTCCTCACTGTTTATTTTGTCCAACCTCTTCCTTACAAATGAGGGCTTTGCTTTGTTGAGAAAGAGTTCTATCCCGTACAACAAATGCGATCTGAACAGACTATCCCGTAAGGACTCAACCTACTTCCTCAACCTTCAGAAAACTGGATCCACATCAGGGTTCCATTGGATAGTCACAAGAAGAATTGGTAAAGACACTGTCAAGTGTGATCTTGACCAGCTGTGTGCACGTTCACATCAGTGGAATGTATTAGAAAGTGGGAATATATGGCATGATGAAAAGCAATCAGGGGCTTTGGAGTCAGAAGGATTTGGGACCAAGTTTTTGGTTCAGTCATTTATTATCTGTGAAACTCAAACTCAGAACATGCTATTTAACCTTCCCATCACTCACCAGAAAAAACGATGGCAATTGTACAACCTGCATTACAGAGTGGATTGAGTAAGATCAGTAAAGAACACAAACCAGACATGTAAAAGCTGACTGTTATTATTATTATTTTTTATCTTGTTCTCTGTTTTGCACTGTAATTTCATTCAGGATAAATGAATGAAATAGGAAGGTCTATCTCCTACTTCCTACCACCTTAGAAGAGTATTCAAATCCGTATCTTTAATCAACTAGCAGTGTTAACTGACAAAGTCTATGGTGAGCTGAAGAATATGTTGCCTTATCTCCGCAAAGCCTTTAAAAAGCAACTGAGAAAAGATGTTCCTTCCAGGAATAGTTATAATACAAGGGGCAATTATTCTACTGAATAATTAGAGAAACAAATGCAAATCCTATGTGTTTGCATTTTAAACCAATAAATATGGTGAAAATCAAATTAAATAAAGATAACACAGGTATAAAGTCCATATTCTTTAAAGGAAATTAACGATTTTGAGGCTTCTTAGATTCTCTCCCCACTTTAACCCTGCAAATAGTAATAAAACATCTTTTTGTAATAACGACTATTTTTTTTTGCATGCTGAAACAAGGTTTGGGCAGATGAATGCAGGACTTCAGCGTGCAACGATTCCAAGAGCCTGGTTCACCAAAGCCGCAACAGAGGCTTGACAATGGAAATAAAATCTCTGCCTTAACAGTGCCGCTGGGGGTAGATGAAAATGGTCTTCTAGAACTTGATTAAAACTAAATTGAAAAAGAACATATTTGGCTAATATCACATTAGACTAAAATATAGAAATGAACCCTAATACTCTTGAAATCTAATAAGAAAAAGCCATCTCAATTTCCAAACTTTCAAAAGCATCTTCTTTAAATGCATCACAGATCAATTTACATGGTACTTTTGCCAATAAGCAAAACCAAATCACAGGTTCCAATTGGCTTATATTGGAAAGTGTGAGAGCAAATGCTAGAAAATGCAATTACTGCAAACAAACTCCATTTTCTCCTCTCTGAAGGGAATTTCAGAGAATATTTTATTGCCATCAAATAATATTTCAGAAGGCATCAATACACAATTCTATTTTCTTTTCAGAGTCCCCACTCACTGTATAATCTAATCCACTCTACAGAATATCTTGAAATTTAGAGAAGAGCCTACTAAAGGGAATATTACCTTGCACACAAATCCTATGTCAATTTTAATAATGTTCACCCTGGACAGGAAGCTGCATAGAGCAAAATTTAGGATCCAATAAAATTGACTTTTCCCATTTTATAACTCAAAATTTTAATGAAGCATTTCAAGAATAAAATTTTAAAAGAAATCCCTCAGGGAAGTTTATTTTGATCAATAGTGACAGCAATGAGATGGAGGGAATGGAGACCACATTCATTTCCTCTCCCATTTTTGCTTCTCCTCCACCTATTAACTGGCAAAATTTTCTAATAAAAACTCCAGATAATCAGAAGCTACAAAGAAGACTTCCTGGGGGGTGGGGGTTGGGGTGTGTGAAATC
This sequence comes from Rhinolophus sinicus, assembly GCF_057876585.1. NCBI lineage: Eukaryota > Metazoa > Chordata > Mammalia > Chiroptera > Rhinolophidae > Rhinolophus > Rhinolophus sinicus. Next base: position 162,782,571 of record NC_142514.1, read on the forward strand.
ATGAAGTCTCCTACTGATAAGGTATCAGATTCCTTGAAACAACAGTTCCAACAATCTCTCACCTCTTCCTTGGGAACAGTTTTGTAGCCTAATGCCACCAGTCTCCCCTCTGGAATGAAGTAGTACAAAGTAGTACTATAATTCCTCAGGAAGAAAGGATTTCTACAAAGTCCATCATGGCCCTTGGGGCCTGAGGTTCCAGGAAATGAATTTGGAGATCACTTGACTTTCCACGTTTTTATTCCTTACCCATATGTTATGCTCTGAATGTTTCTGTCCCCTAAAATTCATGTTGAAATCCTAATCCTCAGTGTGATGGTATTTGGAAGATTAGGTTATGAGGGTGGAGCCCCCACGAATGGGATTAGTGCCCTTATAAATGAGGTTGACAGAGCTCCCTATCCCCTTCCACCACATAAAGAAAACACCATCAATGAACCAGGAAGTGGGCCTCACCAAAATGCAGCCATGCTAGCGCCTTAATTTTGGACTTCCCAGCCTCCAGAACTGGGCAAAATAATTTCTATTGTGTATAAGCCATCCAGTTTATGGCATTTTGTCAGAACAGCCTGAATGGACTAAGACATCATAGTTTTCTAGATGACCTAGCTTTCTAGATTTCTAGAGATCTAGCCCCCGGCATCTTAAAGCTACAGTTCAAGAGACAAATTCACACTATGTCTTCCGAATCCATTTGATCTCGTAAGTGGTATGTTAAAAGTATCAGGTGTTCTTTAAAGCTCTCTATTAAATAATTCAATTAAACATTTTAAGAAATCCAGGTAATCAGACTGCAGTTGGAGAACATACCCTGTCTGCTGAACACTGTTCTCACAAGACATTAAAATGAGAGAGACAGAGAGAGAGAGAAAGAGAGAGAGAGGAACAGAAGAGGAGAGGTGGTATTGCTCTATGAGGGTCCCTGTTGCTAGACATTTGAAGTCAGATGAATACACACTGCTTTAACCTTAAACTGTTCATTAAAATACACGTCCATTTCTCTCCCTTATCATACACATCCATCCCCTCTGACAAAAAGTGGGTTTCCTCTAACTTTTGGTTTGCTTCCTTTATGGGCTGAATTGTGTCCCCCTAAAATTCATATGTTGAAGCTCTTACCCTCAGTACCTCAAATGTGTGACTGTATTTGAAGATGGGGACCTTAAAGAGGTGATTACATTAAAATGAGGCCATAAGGATGAGCCCTAATCCAATTTGACTGGTGTCTTATAAGAAGAAAAAATATGGACACACAAAGACAGATATCAGAAATGTGTATGCACAGAGGAAAGACCATATGAGGACACAGCAAGAAGGCAGCCATCTGCAAGCCAAGGAGAAAGGTCTTAGGAGAAACCAACCAACTGACACCTTTTACTTGGACTTCTAGCCTGTGAGAAAATAAACTTCTGTTTAACCCACCCAGTCTGTGGCATTTTGCTGTGGCAGCTCAAATAAATGAATACACCTTCCTATAAGGCAGGCTTTACTTAATTCCTCCTACATACTAAAGCTGAGGTGATCTTATCCTAATACAAATCTCATCATATATATTCCTTGCGCACATTTTATATACTCAGCCACTTTAAAATCTTCCTAGATTCCCTCTATTACTGTCTACAGACAAAGGGCCAAACTCCCTCTGTGGTGTGTGCAACTTTGGGGATCTGGCCCCTACCCGCCACTCCTTCATTCCTATCTTGGGCGGCTCTGAGCTCGCAGTTCATAGAATGAGAATTTGTCTACAAATTCTCTACAGGGCTCTTTCTGCCACTTGACTATGTACTTCAGGAAGGCCTGACTATATTCTACTTATCTTTGCATGCCCAGCAGGCTTCAATAATTATTTATCAAATGAATGAATAAGAAATAATTTTATCCTGGCTAAGAGTCACGTGGATATGCATAGTTAGTACCTCACTTTTAGATTCCAGATGGCCTTAAAGTGTTACAAACCCTATTTTTATTTTTTCCTAGGATGGCAAGCTATACTATTCATTTGCAATTGAGAAACTACATCTGATTCTAAAAATCTGTTATAAGGGGACTTTTTCTTGGGGAACACAGATGGAGACGAAGATAGTGGCTTACAATAACAAGAACTCAATGTTGTTGAATGACTGAACAAATGAATGAATAAATGAATGGATGAACTATGCACAACACACAAATAATGTGTTTCAATTTCAGAAGAGAAGGGAATTACTGTTGTTGCCTGGTTAACATTACTCATTTAAAGATTTTTACAGCCTTTGTTCCCAGAATTGGGTAGCTCGGAGGAGATAATCAATAGTGGAGTTAATGGAATAGCCATTCATTATTTGAGGAAGATGCCTGTATTTCCACTTCATCGTATCCCTTCATCTGAAAGTTTTCACCCCTAGGCTTCTCAGGCAAATCACTGCTGTTTTGACAGCTGGCTTTGTGGAGGCCCCTCTTTACAAATGAGCCTACTGCCCAGGCCAAACAGGACATGCGTGTGCATCTTCTCAGGCCCCCAGGTCACTGGGTCAGATGAAAGAATCCACGTTAACATACTTACAGGGCTAGCTTTCTCCTTTTGCTTCCAACAGAAAAATCAAGAGGCAGCAGGATGCCCCTGACCTCTCATTCTCTAATTCCAGGCTCACTGACATTCCACCCTAGGAGAGTCTTCAGAGAACAGAATCATTCTTTCTAGGGACTGGGAAACTAAGAAGCAGCAAGGCTCTATGAGGCTTCTGAGGTCACCCAATGAGTTAGCTACAAGGTGGGACTTTTGTTTTTGCAGCCCAATGCTCTCCTCCTTTATCCTGTCATGCAATTACACACTCAGAGATTTTGAGTCGAAGATAGTTTAAATGATTTGCTTTACAGATCAGGAAGTCTAGGTTCAGAGAAACTGAGAGGTTTTTCTGAAGACTGCCTATAATCATGAATCCTGACTCCTAAAATCAATCTGCCACTATCTGCAAGTCCCATCCAACAACCCCCCAGGACATATGGCCACTTATTTCTCCATATCTCACAGACACTCAGGACTGCTCAAGTTCATGGTTGGGGTACTCTTTCCCGTTCTTTTTAAAATCGCTACTATTATAGTTTAAAACCATTTTCTCTCACTTGACCCATGGAAGGCATCTGTTTAGCAAACTTAACTGTGAGCTTACATCAAGAGTAACTTAAGATAACAGAAATGACCTCTCTGGATCCAGCCACTGTCCTTCCAAACTCTCCTCCTGTCTCAGACATTATCACTGAGGTGCTTTTGATAAAATTCAATGGTAAAGGTCTTCCATGAGGCCAACACCCCAAATTTTACTTACTTTTTTCCAGCAGTACCTAGGGGGCTGTTTGCTCTCTCTTGGTCAATATGGCTCCTCCTTTTCATCTCAAATACCCAGCTGGTTTCTCAAGGTTCTAAGCAAAAGATTTGCTAGACTGATACCTTCTTATAATACACAGGCTCATCTCGACCACGGTATTTCATTTCTGCCTGTCTCTGAAATACCAGCATTTTTTGCTAGGATTATTCTCCTCAGAGTGTAAGGTGAGGCCAGTATCATTGATTTTTAAGTGCTGAAAATGGAGGTCAAACGTTTTGAAAAAGACTACTTTTATTATTATTATTTTTAATGAATTTCTTCGGAGTGTTTTGGCTAGAAACTGGAGATTAAATACGTTAGTAAAAAAAGAAGGGATTTTTACAAGGTCTAACATAATTCTCCACAACTGAGAACTCCAATCACTTCTATTCAAACCCATCCAAAGCTTGTGAAGTTGATTCTTTACTAGGAAGGTCTGGCCAGATTTCAATGCTTTGGGTTAAACTGTTCTTACTTTTTAATGTTGTCTTGTGGCATTTTACTTTTAACTCCACATTCTCAGATTCACCCACTTTGTGGTTTCCTTTCCCTTTCAGCTCATTTCAAAGCTCTTGCAAAGTCAGGTCACAACCTAATTTTCTAATCCAGCAGCCTTGGGGAAAAGAAATCTTATTAGATCCCATTAAATCTCATTAGATTTCTGACCCTCTCGAAAGTCAAGATGCGATTTGATAATGAAATAGGGTCCCAGAATGCCCATGGAATGATCATAGTCTTTCTACAACATTCAACAACTATTCCCTGGGGCCCAAGGGTAAGACTGGCAGTGTGCTGGGTTCCGGCTGGGAATATAATGAATGCACAAAACAGAAAAGGGTTTCTGCCCTTAGGAAGCCTATACTCAGCTGGGAGCACCAGACAATAAAGAAGTAAATATCTACTAACAAAACACCAATTAAGGTCATTGCTAGGAAGGGAATTAGTAGGTGCTATGAAAGAAGAGTAATAGAAGAAATTTACTGAGATAGGGTGATCAATGAAAGTGTCTTCCAGGGGGATCAGTCAATATTTTCATTCTGCCCAACCTTTTATCAATAATCAGTTAAGATATGCAAGAAACAGACTTCCCTGGTTATCTGTAACATACCGTAATAAGGAGGCAGGGAGCATGCACACACACACAGGTGAGAACACACACACACACACACACACACACACACACGTTTAGAACAGTATTCAAGCGAAAAAGGAATATTGTCGAGGGAAAGGAAAAGAGAAAACAGAAAATTTTCAAGATGAAAATAGTCAACAGTTAATAAGTAGGGCATTTTAAAGCATTACCCAAGGTTATCTCAGGCAGTAGCCAAGCCATGTCATGGTGGATACCCCTTAAAATACAAGTCACACCAAATGAACTCCATTTTAGGAAAACAGTAGGCTCTCCAAGGTATCATGAAAAGCTATTTCATTACCAGACTCATAAAGTAGACACTGTTGCTGGTTTACTCCAATCCTCACCCTGCTGTCCACGATAGTAGAGCCCCCAGTTTCATTCATGTATTCATCCCCCCTGGGAAGCCATGTGCTCAAGAAATGTGTGCCTCTTCTTAGACCCAGGTGAGTGGATCTTGATTAATCAGTAGTTCTATTTCCCTTGCCAGTGACTGGTTTAAAGACATGCATATCACCCAATCCTACTCAATGAGACAGGAGGGGCTGTCTGCTGAAGGGCTTCTAGGAAATGGTCGCTGACTACACAGACAGATAATACAAAGAGAGAATGGCCCTCTCTTTCCATTAAATATTGTCATGCCTTCATGCCAAGTCTGGCACTTCAACAGTCACTCTCCAACCTTAGGGGCAAGGCTGACGTGTGAGAGTAGGAGACAAGAATATTGAAAGAACTTGAGTTCCTGATAATCATCATTGGGTCCTGGAATGACCAGATCCTGCAAAATGCTTTACTCCTCCCAGCCTTCTTCTTGTATGAGATGATAGAGCCCTTGTTTTTTAAGCCATTTTGTTTCTTCCAACCAAATCCTCCTCACTGATTTAATGCATTATGTCTACACTTAAAAATGCTTAATAAATAAAATAATGTTTCTCCCACACAATGCTGTTTGTATGCCTTCCACTCCTCCTCACAACCTAGTAAGAGATCCTGAATCGTGATTTGCTGCTTCTGGCAAGGATGCTCAGAGTCCCTGTAAACAAAATGAAATGACGATGACAATTATGAGGTTCAAAACCAACACAAATAACATTTACCCTCTGTCCTACAAAAACTTTATGCACCAATCTACCGAATCCTCCCTTACAACAACTCTATGCACTAAGAACAATTACCCTGTTTTGCAGGTGTGGTAACTGAAATGCACAGAGGTCACGATGGAAAGGAATGACGACGTTAAGGGTGATGAGACCGTGCAGAATAGATCCCTGAATTTGACAGTATATACTGTCAAAAGCAAGGACAGCACATTGAACTGGCAGGAAAGCCACAGAAGAGCTCATTAAAGATCCAACTACTCAGACCCACCAGTAGAGAACCTGATTCAATAGGCCTGAGCTAGATTCCAAGAACCTGAATTTTTAACCACCTGCCTGAGAAGCAGTCAGGTTTAGGAGATGGAACTTGAAACCAGAGAAAATTGAGCTGCCCAAGATTTAGGGGACATAATACGGTACACTGAATTGATCTAGTGACTCCTTTTCAAGTAAGGATGCAAAATGCTTCAAAAGTTAACTCCCATCAGAAAGGTTAAGTAAACTTAATTCTTTATTGAGTAAGGTTTAAAGTTAACTTGTCTCCTAAATCCTACAGGACACAGAGTTGTGTGTGTTTTCTTGTCTTCTTGATTGCCTGATTCATATTCTAGCCCCAACTTGCCTCACAGATATGCCAAGAACATCCTGCAACAGATATGGAGCAGCCTGCAATGTGAGAGAAACTTAAAAGACCCACCAACCCAAGGTCACAGTCATTTTGGAAACTTGCTAAAACAGACGCTTGAAAATCTGGATTGACCACAAAGAGTTAAGATACATTTTCACTATGGCAATCGTCTGTCTACCAGAGTCAGAGGGCACGAATGTGACCAAAGATGAATGATACTAAATTGAACGGCAAATGCATGGTATATGAGTAACTAGCTTCCCATCCCACAACATGGCAGCCATTGCTCATCAATCATAACATCTATCCCACTGAGTCTGGATGTGGCATGAAGATTCTTCTTAAGAAAATACTTCAGGGCTGAAACTCCCTCAGAACATGAATAAAAATTAAGATCTCTCACTACTAGCAGGAAAAAAAAAAAAGCAATATATATATTGCGTTCATTTCCCAGACCCTCCTGTGGTACATCCAAGACTGAAGATTTCTATAGCTCCTCATTTCTTGTTCATAAAAGGCACTTGGATAAATGTTTGCTGAATATAATTTGTTTTTTTCCCTGCTACTTTGGCCAAAGGATTCAGCATTTCCCCAACACGAATGTTAAACTCAGCAGAGCCTGTGAAGCACTGGAACCAAAACAGTTAATTAGCAAGTCACCAAGACTGTAGCAGGAAGAGGGAGGCATGGCTTAGGAAGCTGCCCACTTTTCTTGTAATACAGAAAATAAAGACAGTAATTCTAAGAACATTTATTAACCCCCCAGTATGGGTAATTGCCATCAGATGTGGGTCTGCCAGTCTTGCATTAACATAAGCTACTGCATCTTGGTTTTTCAATGGCATAGTAATGCCCATGATACTTCAGATAAGTGCTAACGCTGGAGTTTTGAGAACCAAGCCCTGTGTCCAGCAAATGGTTTTAAAAGAATTTCACTTTCAATGGTTCCTTGCCCAGAAGAAATTTATTTTATGTGAAAAAAAGTACGAAAGAAAACAAGGAGGCATTCAATTGAGCAAGCATTTTCTTAACTCATTTTAAGCTAATCTCTTACATTCACCAACATTTTCTCCAATGGGTGAAACCATAGAAAGAGACTTTGTATGGTTTGGCTGTATGCTCCATTCTATATTGGTGGACGACCTGAAATAATGGGATGGCGATAAAACAAAAAAAGAAAGGCTTTATAATAGTCAGGACACGCCAACCAATTTTAAATTGAATTACACAGCCTGCTAATCTTTACGATGGGATAAAATTTCTTTCAACATTATGCATTATACTAAAATTTGCAGGGTTTCTCCGTCCCTACTTCTTGAGCTGAGAGCCCCCCCACAGACACACTTCCTCAATGATAAAGCTTCTCTTTGACCCCCAAAAGCATTGTTCCTGCTGACTGGGAAGGCAGGACACAGCTTGTGCAAGATTTCATTTTTATAGCTATTGTTAGTTGGTGTGCGTCTATATTTCACACGAGGGTATACACAAACAGTATTATGAACACTGGGCATACACATTTGTAAAAAAAGGATCGATTCAAACATACACATATGGTAAAAGAAAATTTTAAAACACACGATACTGAGGAGCTTTGTTAAATTTTAAAAATGGATGTGAACACTGCACACTGCATATTTGATGAAGTGGGCACACTTCCGAAATGCTAAACTCTCCAGGTCTGGAATGGTAGTAACCCCGCAGAAGTAGGAGCCTGTCTGTCTGGACTGTGGGACTGTGTTCTTGCCCATTTGGTGTGTTTCTCTCTTTAGGTGATGGAGCAGGGTGCCAATGCGAGAGGAAAGAGCTTGTTCTATAAGTATGGACGAGCTCAGACTTCAGCCCCTCCAACCTTGATGAAGACAACTAAGAGAGAACGGCAAGACCTCCCTTAATGAGTTTCCTGATCCTTCTTCCTCCTTCTGTCATAGAAAAAGGAGTTTCCAAATTTATTTACTAAAACCATGTATAAAATATTTCTAGGAGATACGACTCTTCTTAAAAGTTAAGCTCCTTCCCTATCTGACTCTGTGATGCATTTTGTCTTATTTATAATAAAAATGAAAGACACATCCGTATACACTGACTTGTGAACAAACCCATGTCCCCTATCACTGAGCCGTATCTATGACTTTTTATTTTTTAGCATTTGCAAGGCAGGCAGAGACCAGAGATAAGAATGAAAACTTAGATCTGAGAATAACTGTAAGAGCGTATGGCAAATTATGAGCTACAGAATAACGACCAGAAACCACACATAGTTTCTGTTTTAAATCTCTCTAGAAATCCTAGACACTCTTTTAACTGACACTCTCAGTCCCTCTGAGACACATACTGACTGCTGCCCACAGTATAGCAACTAATGACAGTCACAATTATCCCTGGTGACATCTACGCACTTCTGCTCCCATTTATCGCATCCCAGAGCCACTTGCATTTATCCCCGAACTAGTTTAAGGTCAGCTGTACTTTGTACCCTAATTATTCAATGTGATTGTATATGACTTAAAACGACTAAATATGAACATTAAAAGAGTGCATACATTTGCTGTTTCAGAAAGAGTAAACGGCACCATTTTAAAAAGTAGGGAAAAGTGATAAAAATCTAAAAGTATTCTGCATTCAAATTGTTTCTCAAGCATCTTTACATTCTGACCCTCCAATAAATAAACTAAAATCGAAATGTGATAAATACGATACATTTCAGATAAAGATGATGAATTATGTGTGTAATTTACCTAAAAAAGACAGTGCTGCTCTCTAATCCCCATTAAACAAAGACGACTTCGGCACTACTTCAGAAAACGGGCTAAAACATGCACCTCTGTATGCTCCAAGTTATAATAAAAAATATTTTGCTACATGTTTATTAATGTTATGGGTGCCCGCTTTAGCTGACTTTCGGATGAATTCTGTACTTTCCAGGGCCTGTCACCCTGGATTAGAGGGCCCCCATTGGAGGAGGAGTCACATAAGCATATGCTGTGGTTGTGAAGGTGGAAGGGATGGTTTTCACCACCTCTACCCCTGACGTGACCTCATCAAGAGCAAAACATCCGGAAGCAAAAGCTCTACCTGCACTCCCAAAGACATACATGTCGTTTTGGTTTCTACCTATTTTTATAGGAGAATCCTAGGTGCCCTCATTTTTACCGTGCTAAATATACAAGTTTAAAGACTCATTCGTCAATTCACATGTAAGTCATTTTCAGGCTTTGTGGTTCCAATGCTTTTTGAATCCAGGCTTTCTATGATGAAAAGATGCATAAAATGAAGAATATAAAATATGCAATGAAAATATCAGTTTGGTTTCCTAAATCCCCAAGAACCTCATAAATTACAGCGAACTAAACTAGCATTCCTACCAGCAGCACTAGTCCTAGCATGCCACTCCCACCACCATCACCAGCACTATAAGCTCGCATTTGATTATCAATTCCAAATTCAGCTGGTAAAGGGAAATAAATGCATATGGCTTTGACGTACTGACTACACTGAATCACAGACGACTGCGTAATATGAAATAATTTAGAGACAGTGAGTGAAGAACTACACAACCTCGTTCTCAACATTTTACAGAGAAATCAAAACTTTAGAGAGTGTATATTCTTTAGTCCTCACAGGAAAGTTTAGTCTTCTTAAATTAAAAAGAAATTTTACCTCCCAACAGTAGTTTCAAACAAAGGAGAAAAACACAAAGTAGAGGATACGTGAGATTCACATAAATGACAGGGAGAAGAGAGGCAACACAGTTTAATTGTACAACTTTACCCCGAAATTAGAAGGGAAAAATAAATATGCTGTTTCTTTCCTGCTCCTGAAATTTCAACAGAATTTAAGAAACACTGGGCGGGGGGGTGGGGTGGGGGGGTGGCATTATTTCAGTTTCATAATGCACACAAACTTGCTGCAATAACATCTAAATTTGGTAGATCAATAATGCATGTTATAGTTAGCTGCTTAATTATTCATTTTGAATGCACCAAACAGAGTTTTAAAACAAATTCCAGATGTGAAAAGAACTGGGAAATACAGGCTGTGTAATAAAAAATAAAAGTCACTTTTTCCCTAATCGAATTCTTTACCAGAACATCATAAAAATTTCCTCCAATTTTCAAAGTTAGAGATATTTTCATTAAAACTTTACATATATATAATACATACATATTATATATATATAATTTTGTACATATATATTTACAATTATGTGTTTTATGTACTTTTACAAACGTTAAAAATCATATGCTCTGAATACTCCATTTCAAAATACTATACATAAAAATGCATATATCACAACATCAAAAGGTCACAAGGTGACAAATAGAAGTAAATGCTGGCAGAAGAACATTAACCAAAGATAGGTATTAAAAAGTGAAAAAAGCAAACAGAAAGAATGTTTATTTGGGAATAAATCAAAATAGAAGACTAATTAAAGTTTGTTGTATATGGTTGCAAAGGTTGTTGACTACACAAGAACAACAGCCAAGGGGTTAGTGGAATGTGCCCTCAAGTTTCCCCAAAAACTAACTTAACCATGCCAGAAACACACGGAGAATCCAAGTATCCAAGTTTCCAGTACCACCAAACAGGCAATCAAGGCTCTTTTCATCTCATTACTTAGCACATTCTGGCCAGCAATCTAGCAGCCTTCCATCAGATAAACCTAGTTTATCTGATATTCGTTAACATACCAAGCAGTATATCTTAAAGCAAAAAAAAAGAAAACAAAAAAAGTGTTAGGTAACTTTGTAAGGTAAATATATTTTGTGGTTCTTGCCAGCACAATGTAAATCCTAGAAACCAAAGAAATGTAACATCACTCAATTCCCCATTGCCACAAATCTCTAAGATGCTGGACTCCCACCCTTCCTGTATGCCATGGAAGAACGCAGGATTCGGAGCACAGATACTGCCTCCAAGAGCTATGTGACCTAGGGTCACCGTAGGTATAGCATCAGTGGCTTCAGATCAAGAATGACTTCTTTGCATGTTTGCTCGAGGATTAAATGAGTAACAAATGTGTCTGCAATCTTGTCAGTTAATAGGTAGCGCTTCTTATAATTATTAGTTGGAAATGTAGGTATCAATATGCTAATTTTATAGGATCAAGTTTCCATTATAACCCCTCACTCTTGGAGGGTAAGAAAGTGAGAAACAGTATTTTAATTTAGTTTTATTTTTGAAAACCGACTGCAATGAATGGATGTTGAATAGAACAAAAAAATTGCTATAAAGGACATTATTAAGACAATTGGCAAAATTTGATAAAGCCTGTAGATTAAATAATAGAATTGTATCAATTTATGTTTGATTTTGAAAATTGTAGTGGGTTAATGTAAATGGATATTCATGTTCTTAGAAAGATACATTCAAATAAAGGGGCAAATGTCTATAGCATACTCTTGAATGCTTCAGGGAAAAAAAAATAGGTAGACCTAGAGAGAGAGATGAAGCAAATGTAGCAAAACATTAACAATTAGGGAATCTGGTTTTAGGGTATGTGGGAGTTCATTGTATTAGTCTTGCAACTTTTCTTAAACTTGAAAATAAGTATTAAAATGTTAATTGAAAATGATTGATCAACTAGGGATGCCCACTGGTGTAAGAAGTACTGTCTACATCTTAATGGTCCTTCTGGTACTTCACCTTGGACTCCACTCCACTTTCCATGCCCTAGGCTGGTGTTGTGCCCTGCATGCAGGAATGGCTGTACTGAGTTACGTGGACAGTGCTATAATCACGTCCTCTTCTTTTTCATCTTCCTTGCACTACTCCAAGCGAGCATGTGTAGGGTGAGCTAATGATTTGCTGCGTGTGTCTGATGAGTACTATATCATTTGCATCATAATGTTTTCATTTCTTCCCGCTGCACATAATGCCACGTTGACAGCAAGGTCAGTTAAGTTACTATAAGGGATTTTTAATGAAAACAATTATAAATTTAAAATAACTGTGTTTAAAGCATTTAACAGTTACTAGGGTCAAGTGATTACAGCAGTTACAAGACCCATGGGACATGTTCACACCAAAACAAAGTGAATAAATTACCTCAGCTGGCGCATGTAATCACTAAGTGACCACAGGGGTCAGGCAGAGTAGAGCCCTGAAGACTTTCACACAAAACCAATAATGAAAATTTATCAGTCAAAAGGTGGAGGGGAAGGGGGAACATCCAGAATTAGTGAGTCAAGTCATAGGCTGGAAGCAGAACTGACTTTCCATGCAGCTTGAAGAGCCAGGAAAATGACATTCAAAAACCCAGGGGACAGCTGGAAAAAAAATTCCAGGAAACAATATGCAAGAGGCTAGGAGGATATGGGTTTAGTTAAAATGGAAGTGATCTACGCAGTATCAGCAAGTTAAAAGCCAAACCAAAGACTACTTTGGTATAAGAATGACTGTCCTTATCCAGAAACCTACGCAGAGTCTAGAAATACATTTGGAGGTTTCCCTACCATGTAAGACAATGAGGGACGTAACTTTAACAATAAAATTGTCACCTCTAACATTTACATGGCACTTGACATCTTCTGAAGATGTTCATCAAAATTCACCCTCACAGCTTTGTGACTATTTCTCATTGCCGTAGAGGTGACTAAAGATCAGGGAAGCAACACCTTTTGTTCATGGACGTGCAACCAGGAAGTAAAAAACAAACAAACATTTATTGAAGACTCTGCTAAAGATTCCACTGGGAGAATCATCTCAGCAGACTCATAATCAAAAAGAGGAGACCAGAAGCCCTAAAGGTAACGTTCGCTAATGGTTTGAACTTAGTATGACGGGGAAAACGGGATGATGACCAATTAGGGAGGCAGGGCCAGTTTCCTAACAGAATGACCTTTGAATTGGGTTTTAAAGAATGAACAAGAATTTACAGAAGAAAGGGAATAAGACTGGTAGGCAGAAAGTAGCAAATATTCAGTTACTCAGCAAAAATGTATTGAGTGCTTTCTATACACACAACAACAGGGAGTGAGAAAGACGCAGCCCCTGTTCTCACAGAGCTTGCTTTCCTTCATTTATCCATTCACTCAATGCACATGTTTTGAGCCACTCCTGTGAGTCAGGCACTGCTGTAAGTACAGAGAATACAGTGCTACACAGCACAAGTCCAGACCCTCATGGAGCTTGCACTTAGTGGAGAAAGACTGACAATAAATAAGACACAGAAATAGAAAAAATAAGACCTTACCAAGGAGGTGGCATTTGAGCAGAGACCAACAGACCAAAGAAATGGATAAATACAAAGGTTTAAGGTGCGAACAACCTTGCACCAGAATGTTGCCGTGCTTGGAAGAGAAGGCGCAAGGGAGAAACTAAGACGTAAGCCCAAAGATCTGAGGAGAGGGTGGAGAGAAGTACAGGTATGGGGAGAGTGGCGCTGGATAGAGTGGACCAGCTCAGGAAGAACTTTGAATGCCACAATAGACTTCATTCCATCCGTAGAAGTTTCCTAAAAGGCATTCCACAAAATCTCAGCCTGATGGGATGTCCCATGGAAAAAGGGTCCTGTTTCTGCATCTGTAAAAAAATTTCTGCATCTATAAAAATGGTGATAGCTACGTCAAGCAACCAGAATGTCGTGTGGATCAAATGAGTTAATTCTAGCAAAGGGTCAAGCAATAGGGAGTGCTCAGTAAGTTGGTTTTCATTACTAAATGATTGCAGGAAAGACGGCATGATTGGCCTTGGCAGTTTCTTCAGGTACAACAGACGTCTGAAAGACACTCAAGAAGTAAAGCAGACAAAACATAGATAGAGGAGGGTTAGGTGCCTGGGTTAACGATCATGGGAATCAGAAGGAAAGATGAGCAGTATTTGGAAGAGCTATGAACTCAGCTTGAGATAAATTGGTTTTGAGGGACATGTGTAGTCTCCAGTTAGATGCAAATATCTTGAGAGGGAGGGAGGGAGAGAGAGAGAGAGAGAGAGAGAGAGAGAGAGAGAGAGAGAGAGAGAGAGAGAGAGAGAGAGAGAAAGATAAAATCAATACTCCATTCCATAAATCAAACCTCAAAGAATGAAAATAACCTGCCAGGTTTTGATATGCGGAATTAGCATAGGATGAGAAATGGCATCACACCCGGCAGAAGACAAAGCCCCTAGTCCTGGGCCATCCACTAACAAGTCTGTGCGAAATTGCCCAAGACATTGAAACTCTGAGTTCTAGTTGCCTGTTTCATAAAATGGAAGAGGTAATAATGACTATCAGGGGCCGGATGCTAAACGCAGTGATATAACTCTTCTGTTCCCTTCTGCATTCTCAGTGCCTTCCCACAAAGCAGGACCTGGCCCTTAGAACACACTTAGATCGTATGCAAACAGTCTTTTCAGGATAAAGTCCCTCAAATATCCTGGGATACAAGGGTCCTGCTCCAGGATTTAGGATTGCATTGTTTGGGGCTTCAATGTTCTCTCTGGAGCCAGGTGGTTTGGAAATCTTGGGGACTTTGCTGTTCCCAAAGAGCTCCATTTTTATTTATTCATCTATCTATCTATCTATCTATCTATCTATCTATCTATCTATCTACTTATTTTTAATAGTGATGGAATTTTCATACAGAAAAATGCAAACAAGATTCACCCTTTTCAGAAAAGTGTTTACTTAGCTTTCTCTGTTAAGCTGATGAAGTAATGGTTATATGTGTCTTGCCCATGTCTGTTTCTCTTCAGGAGATGGGGATATTTCAGCAAAGGAGAAAGGCAGGAAGCTTTGGAATTGATGGCTAGAAGACTGGAGACAACGTCCTGTGACTTCAGCTCTTGTCCCAGCTCTTGGGTTGGCTCACAACATGACCCCCGTCTGTCCTTCCACCTTTCTGGATCCCCATCCATTCATCAGCAAGACAGGGATAATACTGTCTGCCCATATCAACTTCCCTGCACCATTATAAGCATTAATGATCTAATATACTCAAAGGTACTTTGAGTCCTTTGGAGGAAATATGTCATATAAATTAGAAGCATTATAATTAATGTAATTTAAGAAAATGGCTAGCCATAACGAGCAGGATTTGGTTCACATGGATCACAAACGACCCCGTCATCATGTCCTCAGGTCACTAACGACCCTTTCTAATGGAACAAAATCCAATCTTACTTATTTGAGCATATTCAACTATTCTGTATTTGGGTTATTTTTCCTTCCAAGCACTTTACTTAATTCTATATCAAAATTGAACTATAAAGCTAATTTTGTCCTTATTGGGTAAAAGTATTTATATGTGAATTAGACCATGAAGTAATTCAGTTTAGGATAGAAGATTCTTCATTGTAAAGAAGGACAAGTAGATGATAAGCATGAATCTGTTATTTGTATCAAGCAAATACTATTACAAACAAGAAAACTGAATGTTTGTGTCCACGTGATAGGCTACATAGACAACTCATAGATACTTTTTGAAATTCTAGAATCTCATGCTAAGACCAAAACACCCTAAATAATTGCTTGAAAAGAAAGAGAAGCTAATAAATAAATTACAACTCTCGGATGGTAATTGGGAAAATCAAAGTATAAATCAAAAACTTAAATGTACAGCATGTCAGATATTGATTTTGTGAGCAAGCTAAAGATTAAGAAACTCCTTTGATATTAAACTCCAGACAATTAGAATTAGGGAATTCTAGGCTCTAAGAAACTCTCCGGCACATTCTCCACTGGAAGTCCTGGGAAAAGTCATCTGGATTGCCCTTCTTAAAGCCTCATACCTTTGCCTCCTTATTATAATAGATATGACTCTTCAGTAGTCAGAACGTTCTATCACTATAAACATTCCAATGAGGCTCCCCTGCTCAAATCATTTCTGAAACTTTTCTCTGGGAAATGTTAGGCACCGTACACGAGAGGAGACGCCAGTAGGTCACATCATGTTTTTTTATTCAAAATGGTATATCTCCCCTTGCCCACTTCACAAGTTCCAGTTCCTAATAATTTTCTACTGTTTTTTTAAAAAGAATCAAAAGCCTTACATGTGCAAACCATGCCTGGAAAGCATTATGTGTAGGAGTTTAAAATATCAGTTGAAATCTGAGCAAAGCCTGGTATGCTAGAGTTTGTAAGACAGGAGCTAGTGTGCAGAGATGGTTTCCAGGAGGACGGGTGGTGACACCGCAGGGAGGTGTGAGGGAGTCAGATTAAAGATCGGGGAGAGAAGGGAGAAGAGAGAAGATTGAAGAGAGGGATAGGGAAAGGGGATGCCTGGCCCTGTCAGGTATGTGGCTCAGAAGTTAATTAGAATCTAAGGAGACGTCTATGTGTGTTGGGTCTGGGATACTTGGAAAAGAGACGGTGCCAGGTTTCGGGTGGCCATGCAGACTCATGGTGCTCACTCTTTTCTCTGTTCCATGGGCAGAGTGGTCCATGAGCCATTGGGTTACTGTGGCACAAAAACCTGGAAAGACCACTTTCCCTGAAGTTCTGCCCTCCCAGGGAATAAGAAAAACTCACCAATGGGGCAGACGGAGGAGTAATAGCACTGGCATGCTTGGATAATGTAAGTTAGCCGCAAGTAACATTTACTGACCATTCACTACCAGGACACGTTGGCTATCGATTATCTTATTTAACCTCACAGCAATCCTTGTAGGTTAGATACGTTAGGCATAACTAATTCTCCTTTTACAGACGAATACATTGACTATCACAGAACTAACAATGTGGAAACCAGGATTTAAACATAAAATCCCCTACTCATGCTCTTAACCTTATGCCTAATGTCCTTTTATTCAATACACACATGTGCATTCACACACCACACAATAGGAAACACACCAGTTGTTAATAGTAGTTATCGCTAAATGGTAGGACATACTGGTGACCTTACTTGTTTTTCTGTACGATTATTTACATTTTTTTCACAAAGACCATGTAAGCTTTCACAATTAGAAAAAGAGTTCACAGTCATTTTTAAAAAGCCCTTAGAGGGTGAAGAGTTTCTACCACTGAGGATATTCAAAAATACGGGGCACAAACTCTTAAATCCTGAGACTGGTATAGAGAAATTACAATCTTAATAGAAGGAAATTTGACAATACATTATAAAACGTGTTGTTTTTTTTAAAGAAGTTTGTGTCATTTGCAGTAGCAATTGTAATTCTAGATATCCTATGAATATAATTAAAGATGTTTGAAAAGACAGAGCAAGAAGATATTCATCACACCAGTGCAGATAATAGCAGAAGAACGAAAACACCTCAGGTGTCCAGTAATAGAGATGGCTAAATAAATCAGTGTGCACCCAACAACAGAATATTGTGCTGACACAGAGAACGATGTGTTAAATTTTTTTTAAATTATGGGATAATATGCCTAATTCAATTAATTTAAAAATTGTAATTAAGCAAAAAGTCCTTAAAGCATGAAGATTACTACTATTGAGGACATTTAAAATAGAAAAAGTAGAAAAATTGCTCAAATACCATATACCAAACAGTAGTTACTATGAAAACAAGATTATAGATGAATGCATATTTTCTACTTTGCACGTGTCGAATGCTGGAATTTTTCTAATTTATCTGTATCTTATTTATATTGAAAATATTCATTTTTGGGGGAAAGTTTTAGCCATATTTATAGGTGTAGAGTTTTGTTCATGATATATTTATTGTTAGGATGAAAAACAGACTATACTGGCATTACTGAAAGATCTCCATTTTGGTAAAATGCATATGTGCGTATACTCATGTATCAATAAAAAACTTCTATAAAGAGTCACACTAGTGCTCGCTTCGGCAGCACATATACTAAAAAGAGTCACACTAAAATGTTAACAGTAATTATCTCTGGCCATGGGTAATTCTATTTTCTGCATTCACTTATCTCTATTTTCTAAGTTACCAAGAATGAACATCTATTACATGTATTATAAAAGTAAAATAAATAGCTCCGGCTGTGAAAGCTTTTCCTAAAGACCAGCTCCAGAACTTTGGGCCAATAGCAAGATCACTGGAATGAAACACAGTCTCCCAATATGATTATTGTGAAAGGGGCAAAATTGATTTGTATGTCTACGATCTGCGATGCTTGTTACAGTCACACTCCGTTATAACCATGCCTAATACAATGCTCCTACAAATATGAATAACCTCTTTCTTGAGATTTTCCTTGAAAGCATTTTCTTTCTTTCTTTTAGGCCTGCAGAAACTGAAGCTCAGAGCTATTGAATGACAACTGATACCAAAGAAAGGCCATAACATGGCATTGGTGCCATGTTAAAAGGGACTTTGACTGATTGTTATATAAAAACTTTCCAATGAAAGAATAGGCCACCCAAGAATCCTATGTGTCTAATGATAATATATGAAAAAAACAACAATAACAAATCCTTTTTTAAGTATTTCTGCACAGTACATAGGAATTACTAACAGTAGCCAACTGGCTGTGATAAATACTTTGAGGAGAAAAGAAAAAAGAAGGGAAGGGAACAGTGGGGATAGGAAAGGAAGGTAGGGTAAAACATTTTACATAGAGTACTGCATAATTTTAAAGTTTGTGCCAAAGTGCAGACAGAAAAAAATTTTGTGCCTTTATGTTCATTCAATTACTCAGAGATTTATACAATCATTTGTGTGCACTAAACCATGTTCCAGGCCCTTTACTCAGAACTGGGTGTACAAAGAACACTCGTTAGGCAAACACTATTGTCTAGTGGGGCAGACACACAAGTAAACAATTATATAACAACCATGAGAAGGGTCGCGCAGATGCCTGACCAAAGTGTTAAGGGGAGCAACCAACTCTGAAAGAGTATTGGGCATAAAGGATGAATACATTCTCACCGAGGAGAGAGGGTCATTCCAGGAAGTGGAACCAAGGTTTGCAAAGAGAAAGAGGTGTGGAAGGGCATGTGCATTTGGGGAATGGGGAGAATTTTGGAGTGCGTGTAACTGAGAATTGGAAATAAGAAGGTGGATGTGCAATCAAACAAGATTTCCTAAAGCTCATTTGTCCAACATTCATGGGCTTACACGCAATGTTCAAGGAAGAGGCTACCAGCAATATTCGGAAGATGACAGGACCGGAGAGATGGAGATAAGTAAAGAGTGTCCAAGAGGCACAGGTCAGAAGAACAGTGGCCAAGTGAAGGAAGACCACACCCGGCCTCAGGCCCTTACAAAATGGACCTGCAGGCACAGCAGTGCTGTTAGAAAACCCTGAGGTTCGGAATTTACTGAAAAGCAGTGAAAATAATCACATTTTAACTGGCAGGTCATCCATAGTTGGCAAGTTTATTTTTAAGCCAAGTCTGTGACTATGATGCATTTTAGCCAAGATATAAAAGAAAATGTTATAACGGTTGAGCGGCCAGGACCCCAGTTCAGCTCACCAAAGCATATTTGGGACATACCTCTAGCATATCCGAGCTCACATATTAATGGGACTATAGGATTTAACTATCACTTTAAAAAATACTTCTTTGGGGAAGGTTTATTTGTGCCTCTTTCCCACAACTCTGCAGCCCCTGGCAATAAGAAGTCATGTGTCTCTCTGGCCTTGGGCTGGTTCCCTTGAAAACAGCCCCACACAGCTCCATTTGTGAGACAGAGGAGTGGGATGTCTGATTAGCCAGAATGGGGAGAGGCAAAAACCAAGGATTCTCGTAGTTCACTCAGGGCTGCAGAAATGGAGATTTAAAGTTTCATTCCCCAATCCATGGCAGAGGTTTCAGAGGAAAGGGGCCATTGGGGCAATAGAAGCATCTATTAGAATATACTGATTATTTGTCATTCAAGTGTTCACAAGGGGAAGAGACTTGCCCACAGAAAACAAGATTTTCAGGCTCTCATTAGTGGCTATTCATGTTAAGGATGGAAATGAGTGCAATGGAATGCTAATGTCACAACGTAATTTAGACCATCCCTGGGAGCTTATATGACCGGCTGTGTTTTCAGTGTTCTTTATGGATATTTACTTTGTTGTAATTCACCACCATTGGAATGGTCCACACCAAACGCTAAGAAAGCGTCATGACCTCACAATACACTCCCATCGACCAACTCACAGACAGAGGCTGTGCCACAAAAAAAGTTTTAGTATGACATAAATCCATCTTAGATTCTGAATTCACGTACATGTAAGTGTATATGTTAAAACAGGCCGTTATTCTAAGAACCACCATTTTCCCCAGGATTTGGTCCCTTTCTCAGGGATTCCAGGTCCCAGACTGGAAATAAAGATAGGAGAACACACTTGGGAAGTGCAGTCTCATAGACCCAAGTTCAAATCCTGAGGTCACCTCCTATTTGTGTGACCCGAGGTAAGTTAACTTCACCAAGGCTCAGTTTCCTCATAAGTAAAAATTAGAAGCTAATCCTTATTTCACAAGTTACTGTGAAGACTGCATGAAACAATACCTGTAATTGGGGAGTGGGAGGGAGGTACAGTGTCTAGACTCTACCACACAGAGACAAAACATACTAGTTCAACCCCCTCCCCATCCAAATTCCAGTCCAACTTGGCCATTCATTATCCAAGTGGCCCGGGGAAATTCATTTACTGACCTCAGTTTCCCCTTCTGGCAAATTCAGTAGTGGGATCTCCAAGGCCTCTTACAGTCCTAGCATTCTGTCAGATTAGTGCAACTTTTCAGGGGGAGGCTTGTTTTCAGAATCTGTTATTGTACCTTTTGGGGCTCCCTCTTACACTCTGATTCTCCTTTAAATATACGGTTCCCTAAATTTCTAATTTCTGCCTTTTGGATTCTATGACACTGGCTGTGCTGTCTCCCTCCACACTATTTGTTGAAAGTCAGGCCAAGTACTATGTTAAAAATGATACAAGCTTTATCACAGAATATAGCCTCACAACAACCATGGGGTATATTATTATTATTATTATTATTATTACTACTATTATTATTATTCCCATTTTAGAAATGAAATCGAGGCTCAGGATATGAAGCAATTTATCAAAGGTCTGAAATTTAAAGCTGGGTCTTCCCAGCTGCTCCTAATCATTACATGCTACACTACCTTTCCATCCTCTGACTATATCTAGTTTGAATTCTATCTTCTTATGATCCTGTGCTGGGCTAGCTTATCTCATAAATTACTTTGTATTAATAACTTTATGTGCTACACCTGCCAGGTGACATATGTCCATATTAACCAGAACCCATCATCTCTGAACCAGCAGGGAACTCATGATGGGATTCTCAGGCCTTGCAGCTGGGAGGTCAGGGTGAGAGTCAAGACAGGCAGGGCTTAAATACATCTTCGAAATAACAGCACATGGTCATACAGCTACTCAACTTTCACATGAAGCTGCCGGAAGCTGGTTGATGCCTAATATCTGTGAGCTTCCCAATGGCCATAAGCCCACTCATATCACAGGATGGTGAAGGAAAAGGGCTCACGCTTTGGAGTAAGACAACCCCAGGGTCACTAGTCCATGCACTTGGGTGGATTAGCCTCTCTGAGGTTCCTGTCTGCTAAATGATCTTGGGTGAGGTAACCCAACTGGGCTTCACTTCCTCATCTGTAAAATGGGGATAATATTAGCAACCTCTAAGGACAGAAGGAGCGCCTGTCCTGTAGTAGAAACAGCTTAGCCTGTTGGAGAGCTAAGGAGCTTGAGAGACAGTCAGGCTGTTTCTGGTAATCAGGGTAGTCTAGACTAGAGTAGAAAGATGGAAATCAGTTAGGAGTTCATTGGACTCTAAGTGCCTGCCAAATCTGTGAAGACCCGTGCCGGTGAGAGTTGGATGCCCTGTTACAGCAAACGCCCAAGACTGATCTGATCCTTGACTCCTCTCTGTGAGGCTGCCTGGCAGCTGTTGCTGGAAGCACTTTTTTCAGGTGAGAGGTTCCTGCATGAGCCAAGTGGTACAGTGTAATCATACACCATCTCTGGCCCTCAGAGTACCATGAGGCTGCTGGGGTAACTGAGCTATCCTGGGTCTTCCCTATGGGATCCCCACTTCTCTATCCATATCCCATAGGCTCCCTTCTGACCCCTGCTGAGAACTCTTCCTCCTGACTCAGAAGATCAGAGAGGAAATGGGACGAGAAGGAACTGACCATGTGCCCGGACCTTGGCATTTTATTTCCTTAGTTACGGCACATTTCCATTCATGGAGTACTTTCCCGTATAAAATCTACCAGTGTTTACTTCTAACCTACTTAATAATTCTTCTGACCTCTTCTTGTTTTTACCCTTTAAATATCTGTTGATGGTTCATTCACCACATTCCCCATTCAGTTATTAATGGCCCACAAAAACTTACTAGCAGCAATCATTTACTGATTAATCTGCACAACAATCCAGGAAGACAGGTAGTATTAATCCTTAGTTCTGCACAGGGAAACCAAGGGGAAAAGAGAGGTTAACTCAGTTGCCCAAGGTCAGTGGCTAAACAAGATTATAACCAGGACCTATCCTGTCTCGTACGTCTATAAACACTTTCCACAGTCTTGTTCCCTTTCTTTACCACTCAGCATTGTCAATGAAGCTAAATCATTTCTGTGTTGAGATTCAGTTATTACAGAAGTTTTAAAGTGTCAAAATTCAACCCAAAACAATTTTGCCTGCTAACAGTTCATAAATAAATGTTGCTAAAATGATGAGATAATAGTACTTGAAAGCTAATTTTACAGAGGCAAGAGCAGTGAAAAGATGTGGATTATAGACCCAGGTCTGCAATAAGGAGACTCTGAGAAAGTCACTTAACTTCTCTGCATCTCTGAGTTATTTGTAAAAATAGGATTGTGCTGAATGATACTTAAGATATCTTGCTGTTTTAAATGAGATGGCTGAATACCTTCTAAAGCAGCACGAAATATAAGCTCCAATGTCCATGCCGCCAAGACAGTGGTAAAATTGGTATATTCCTTCACTGTTAATGAAATGTAGTACACAGCCACAACCCCCTCGGAAAGCAATATGCCAACAGACAAGGACCATGAAGAATTTCATATCCTTTGACTTAGTAGTTTAACTCAGACTGTATTTTACTCTAAGAAATTAGTCAACGGAAGCAGAAAGACATACACAAACACTGAAAACGCACATTTCAGTGTTAGCTGTCAGAGGAAAACTGATCAACTTAGATGTTCATTTCAGAGGGGCATCTTATTACATAGAAGCATAGCACAGTATGAATGTCATATTGCTATTAAAAAGGAGAAATAAGAAAATTATGCAAAATCATTTAAACTCTTACCAATACTCTCAAATGAAAATAACCAAAAGTAAAAAAGCAGATATGCACTCTGATGTCAACTTTATAAAATGTGAACAGATGTGCAAGAACACAGGAAAACTCAAAATACTTATGTTATTAGTTAGGCTTATTAGTTAGGCTTATTGGTTTGTTTTTAAAATAATTTAACTGCTTTTAATGAATATTATTTTTCCATTAACACATACATTTGATCAATTATTTAAACATTTAAAAATTTCTCAATCCCTGTTTTAGTTTAAAGTTTCTGCCTAAATCTCCTCAGTAATTTTTGTTGGCTGACATATTATTCATGACATTATTCTTTTAGAGTGATTTCTGCTCTCTGCTATGTAATTCTTTAGTAGCTTTAGAGAGTCTGAAAATCTCAGAACCTTTGCACTTCTTTCCTTCACCTAAGAGGATTCTAAAAAAGATCTGTCATCTAATCTAGCTATGAATAACCTCATGATTGCCTTGTAATGCTAATATTTGGCCATGCCTGACTCAGGAGTCAAGATTTTTCAGATAACCCCTGACCTGTGGGTGCCTCTCCAGTAACCACAAAGTTTCCATGGTACTTTTCACAGTGCTAGGGTGGTTTCATATTCCAAGTTTTTGGAGCTTTACACGAGGACACCTTGTATTTTCAGGGGTCTTAGGATACCCCTCTGGTTCACTTAGAAAAGCGGCTCTTACACAGCACTGTGCTAGGACCCTCCCTTCGCAGAAGGAGTTTTACAAGCTCCTTCATTTCTTAGAAATGTTCTCTTACTAGTAGGTCATTTGTACATCTTTGCTCGTAATATCTAGGAAAGATTGCAGAGTCAATGAATTAAAAATAGGATTCTAGGTCTCATGTGTGCCAATGAATGCCCT
This sequence comes from Rhinolophus sinicus, assembly GCF_057876585.1. NCBI lineage: Eukaryota > Metazoa > Chordata > Mammalia > Chiroptera > Rhinolophidae > Rhinolophus > Rhinolophus sinicus. The sequence continues at coordinate 162,806,807 of NC_142514.1, forward strand.
CATTAAAGCAGAATGAGCGAGATGAGATGGGTTTCAAAGCTTTCCATCCCTTTGCCCCAGAGCCGCCGAGGCCAGGCACTGAAAGGATGCACAGTAAAATTAAATATCTAAAAATTCATCTTTAATTAACAGAATTGGATTAAAGCTAGACACCACCGCATATCATACGAGAAATGGCTGAGCTGGCTTCCAAGTGCTCTAATTCAATTAGGACGAAGTGAGTGACACTCGGACGGGAAAGGTTAATTGGGGGCACCAGAACGCAATCATTCCTTACCTAACCAGTCATTAAACTTCTTAACCTCTGAGGGCAGTCCCAGCTCGGTGAAATCGCCTGTGTGGAGAAGGATGTCCCCATAAGGCATCTGGATACCATCTGTTCTGGAGTGTGTGTCTGAGATGCAGACAAACCGCGTGTGGCCCGCTGGTTTTGGAGTGTCATATGGGATGGGGTCGACCCTAAAGTAGACATAACAGATCCCATAACAGTTAAATATATTAGAACCCTCGTAATTGTCATCGCACATACATATCGATTGTTAGCCGTTGAACGTACCCAAACTGAGGCAAAGGCAGAAGGGACCATTGTAACAAGGGACACTTTGGGGTACAAAAGAGACAGCATCACTCATCTACAAACCCAGTGGGCAAATTCAAAACGTCTTACTTACCTGGGAGGAGAATTAAAAAAGAATATCTTACATGCAGAGTCGGGAGTAACCCAGGAAACTGATAGAGTGATTAATGGTAAAGTTTAGGGATGTTGAACCCCAACTGGGGAAGCAAAATTATGCGATTTTCTCTCTCATCGTGCTGCAATTGATCCCACTACTCATTAGGATGTGAATAACTAATTTATTCCTTCTTAAACATGCATAAGTTAAGCAATGAACTAACTTACGGAGAACACTGCACATGATTTGCCAACTGAGGTGTAGAGAAATATATAGATAGTACTAATATTTAATACTCTTTCCAGAACCATTCAACACCGGTATCTTCTTGTTTTCGCTAAGAGATTCTCAAATCAAAGTGCAGAGAGGGAAGGTGATGTCAAAATAAGAGAACTTTAAAAAAAAATCATTGGGTGTTAAAAAAAAAAACTTGGTCAAGCTCCTTCTTTACCACAATGAATTATCTGCAGTCCCAATACACCTTAGGTTACTTGGAATGCCCAAATGCCTTGGGCAAACATTCTACTCAGTACAAACAGTATGCCTTTTAATGGGTGTCTATAGATCTACATATGCATTAATATATGTATAGTTTCAGAGACCTAAGCACTGTGAAATTACACGAGGGCATAAGAATCAAAAGGCAAAATGATCAACCCGAAGCAAAGAAAATGAAACAGAACATTCTCATTTAATTGAGTGTAACAAAGTGTGCTACATAAACTTGGTAAAGAAATGCAAATCTGACTCTTCAAGCATACAGTTTTAATTATTTAAGGGGTTGGTAGCAGAGTTAAGGATGCTTTAACTGTATTAACTCTACACTGACAGCTTCCTTTAATTTCTCTGTAGGAATGCACACTTATTTTGGATTATGGGTGAAAAGAAGCAGTTATAAATGCAAAGAGAAGGTCACAAGAGACACAAACATGCAATGTGGAGATTACAGTGTGGAACATTAAATAAGGAACAATATTTCATATCACAGTCCCACCCTTGACAGTTAACATGTAGCAGAGAACACATTGAAAGCTCAACACAAGATTCCCTATATATCTTGCCTCCACAGGTTTTGTTTAATTTTTCTTTCTTTTTCCCATTTTTTAAAAAGAAAAAAAAACCTGTTTTAACAATGGCAATTGTAGTGAGGGAAATAAAGATATCAGTATACATCCTGGCTAGTTTTGCATTTCTTTCATGGTTAATCTTTTAATTTATTTTTTCTTTGACAGAGAAGAAGTAAAGTAAGCAAGAAGATCTAGAAGAAGAGAGGAAAAAAAGGAAGAAAGGAGGGAGGGACTGTGAACTGGTCAACACAGTGGGTCTAACTGGAAACCCAAAAGGCAGGTTTACCTCGTGCAAAAAATTAATGGATTTTTCCCGTAAGGGTTAGAAATTAATAATGCTGTTACCATGGAGAAAATTCACTAATCCACGGAGATCTCATGAGTAACCTGGAAACCTTCCTGATTATATCCAATGTTGATTTTTTTAAAAATATATGAAAAAGTTTGGTATCTTCCTTGCCATTTCTGAGATTATTACAGTCGCCTTGGTTCTAATCTTATCAATAGCTCCTGTCTTTTAAAGGTAGTTTTCTCAGAGAATGAATGATTTTCTCCTGCTGCATCAGACTGTCACCCCCTGAAAATGATAGGTAATATTCTATCCCAATCCCTGAAGTTAAGAGACTCATTAGAATGAGACTGTGCACATTTATACTTAATCCACCAACATTTGAATGAAAGAAAATAACCACTGGACTTTAAGTATATGAATAAATTCAATATTGTCTATGTGTGCATATACACATATATGTTTATTTTCTAGTTCTCAGCCTAATAAAAATGAATACACACAGCCCCCTTCCTTTCTATAACTCAGCTAAGCTACGGACACAACTACTAAATCAAAATCCTTTATGAGTCCATCCAAATTTATCAGAGGGCCATCACAGTCATCATTTTGAATTTATCAAACATAAAATAGCACAGATATACACCCCTCGCTGTGAATAGGCCCATACTCTATGAATCTGCTCAACTTAAACAAACAAATCATCACATGGTACATAATTTGTTTCCCATCTTAGCTCTATATTGGGCAATAAGTTTCTAAGACTGTTGGAACACCAGTCAATTTTTGAATGGCTGCAACTTCCCTCCCCACCCTACCACCTTCTCCAGAAAAATATTTAAATATCCTACAGAATTAACGTGAAATAAAGGCCAAGGAATAGAAAAACAGAGGGGACAGGAAATAGGGAGAAAATGTGTCTTCTCAGCTGTGAGCTGAAATAAGGAGTCAGAAGTACACAGAAACAATGGCAGAAAAGGCTCACCCATCAACACCATCAACTTGATGTCGTCAAAGAGAAACAATCTGTCGGCATTTGGGAGAGATATGGAGGATTGATTCAAGGTCGAGGATTGGGAAAGAGGGAGGCATAAAGACACAAATGCAGCAATTATATACATCCCCTGACCCATTGACACTGACGTGCTTTGTTACCCACAGGACTAAGTACAAGAAGGTAAGACGCTGCAGCAAAACATGACAAATATCACCTGGAGTTCACAGGAAGGAAGACATTTCCACCCAAAGACATTCAGAGTTGAAAATAAGATGTCTAATTAAAGTTGAGTGGATATAATTAAAGTTGAGACAACCCTAGGGAAACTATTATTTCCAAATTGGGCGTTTGGTAAACAGTTCGGAAAGTCAAGATAAACATTTTCACTGTAAAAGCAGGTTTAAGGGAGACCTTGACTACGATTGGGAAACCTACCTGTTCAGATTGTATGAAGACCCCCACGCTACATTTTCCCTCTTAGTTAACAACTACTTTACTGCTTACTATTTATGCTGCTGACTTCTCAAATGACCTAACATTTCCCCCAAGGCATCATGTCAAATATCCTAGCAAGTGAGTCTTTAACCAAGGCAATCTAACCCCCAGAGCCAGATTCAAATATCAGAGTGAGATTTGCACGTACATCTGAGTACACCCAGGGGAAAACAAGATGACATGGGAAGATGAGAAGAAAACACAGCATCATAAAATCCCAGAGCTGGACAAAACCTTAGGGGGCATTGGGTTCAATGCTTTATATAAAGCTTGAATCCCCTCTACCCCTTGCCTGCCTAGCTGACATAAATTTTCCTTTCAAGCTTTCCAGAGAAAGGGAGCTCTTGAGTCCCCTCCCTCCCCCCAGGGCAGCCCATTCTCGTTTTTGATATCTCTGTTTGCTAGAGACTTTCTGATCAGAGTCTGCACCTCTGAAAAGCTGACCATGGTCCAAAGAGACTTGGCCTGGAGCTCAAAGACTGAGTAACAATTTTAGCTGAATTATTCACATCGGACATGTTATTTCATTCTTTTTGGTCTTCATTCCCCCCCCCCCCATTTGTAAAATGGGAATAATAAAGCCTAATCTGCTAAGTTGCTATGAGGATGTAAATTGTCAAGTACTAGTCTGGCACGTAGCACAGAAAGTCAGAAAGTAGAGATGCAGAATGACAGAAGGGTAAAAAGTACATTAAGCTCTTCAGCCAGACTTAACTGGCTCCGTATTCCGCTCCATATTTATTAACAGCGGGACACCCAGCAAGGTGCTTAAACTCCTATGCCTTGGTTTCCTCACCAATAAAACGAACATAAAAATAATACCTATGCCATAGGATTGCCATAAGGATCAAAGCGACAATGTACTCAAAGCATGTAGAAGAGTATCTGACACACAGCAGACACTCGATACATGTTAAGATTTCTTTTTACTAATCAGTAGCCATATTTTTCCTACTATTATCGATAGTACCTAGTAACCTTTCATTTCTCTGACCTCCTTCTCTCCTTGTGTTACAAGGAGATAATTACAGCTACCACACAGGGATGTGTGAGAATGAAAACACCTCACATACATGACACTTAGTACAATACTGGGCACATAAACCACAGTCAATCAACCCATGCATTTCCTTCCCGTGACATCCTTCTTCATCCTAGCTCTGCACTCTCAAGTAACAGAGAAGAAGAATTCAGTTCCTTTTCCATTTGCTAGTTCTCCAAATAGTTGGGAACATGCATTATAAACCCCTGCAATCTTCTCTATTCAAGTTGAGGAGCCAGACATTTCTTTAGCTTTTCCTTGTGTGCTAGGATTTCAAGCGCCCTCGGAATCCTGGTGACTGCCTAGGTAGTCTGGTTGGTCAGAACCTGTCCATCTGTAGTGTCAGAACTCATGCACCAGTGAGCTGTTTATCAGAGACAAAAGCTGGCCCAGGAGACGGGGCGCCTGTGCTGGACACACGGGTGGACTTTCCTCCAGGCTGGAGCTGTCTACCATCTTAAACCATTTTCTAAGTGAAACTCCAGATTTTGTCCCAAGCCTCAAATCTTGTTCTTGAAACTTGATTCTCAAATGTTTACATATCTCGCTGCATATTCAAACAAATAAACCATTCTTATTTATTCAGCCTTGGCATATTAGAATTTTTTGCCCATAAAAAAAAATATGATGATATTATCGCTTCCATTAAGCAACCCTTTTCTGGCCATATGTGTTATTTTTTCCAATAACAAATTCATACAGCGTTGCAAGTTCCATTGATAGATCTTCAGAAAAGCTGTTATCATATGGTTTGTTATGACGTGGATTTCTTTTTTAGGCCATGTGTACAGTAATAGCTGTGTGTACATAATTAGCCTATAATTCAGTGTCAGAATAGAATATAAACCTTACAAAGCATGTTAACAAGATCTGAAAGTATTCCCATCCCCCTTCCACTTGAAAATATCAATGCTATGCTTATGCATTCCACTGACTTGATCTGTAAAAACTTTGCCAGTGTGACAATAAAGCTTTCATTTTTATCCAGAAAATTTAGATGGCATGAAAGCTAGAACTACAATGTTATACCATTCACCTTAGATGTATTGTTTGATACAGATATGCAAAACCCGCGAGCAAAACAATGAATAAATAAATACCACGCTGAAAGTAGTAGAATCGCAGAATTTTTGTATTGGAAGGGGCCTTAGAGATGATTTAATCCTGTGTTTTACTTCTTTGACTATCATGTGTTCTATCATGTGTTCTGCCTGACTTGTGTATACTATTACTTAATTTTTGTTGTGTCTTGCAGTTTTTACACAACTTTGTTTTCAGTTTTGCCCTAAACAATATCATCTGAAAGTCATGAATTGGATATGCTGGTTGCATGTGTCAACTATACATTAACATAAATATCTAACTACTAAAATTCTGTTCAAGGTTCACCACTCTAAAGAATTAGAACGCAGATTTTCTAACTGCCAATTTACTTCTCTTTCCACCCACTTAGGTTTGGACGCTAAAAACATACCTGAACTTGGAGTTAAAATTATAAAATGCCAGCAAATCAATCACCTAAGCTTTTGTAGCCATTCATGTCTAGAGAGATTGCTCAGAATTGTTGAAATTTACTGTCAAAAATCTGTTTCAGTGCTCGGTACATTGACCTCTCAGTTCTCCTGTACATTATCCAGTAGAATGGAGTCTCCTAACACCACAAAAAAACTGCATGTCACAGTTCCTTGAGGGAATGGGCAATATGAAAGTCTGATTTTTAGAATATGGATAAAGAGTGTTCCTCGTTTTCCAGGATGTCAAGTCACACATGCAAGCTGACTGTAAATGTTTCCAAACACAGGTGTCTTTAGAGGGACTGCTTCAGTGGACAGAAAAGCCTCATTGAAAGAGCCCTGCTTGTGGAGTCCAGGGGCTTTCTGCACTCTTACTACACTGATTAGTAAGATAACTACTACATCGATTAGTTATATGACCCTGGGCAGGTCACTTCCCCTCTTCTACCCTGTTCCTCAAGTGTTTGAAAAGGGGGGAAGGACTGAATGATCCCCAAGTCATCAGGAGCATGGTTTCTACGCCACTATTCATTTGTGCAAGGCTTGAGAAACACTTCAGTCTCTTCGGTAGCTTAAAATATATTCTTTCTCTTTGCAATTTTATTTTTTGCTTTCCAGACAATGCAAAAATAAACTCAGTCCAGATCCATCCAAATATAATCAGGATTAGCGAGACTTTATATATAAAGAGAAGTAAAACTGCCAGTGAAGACTGTAGATAGAGCCTCCAGGTATATTCAGCATAAATGAGAACAAAAAAGCCAGAATTCCAGTCACCAGAATAAAACAAAAATTTAAAAATATGTGATTTAACCAGTTGCTTCAGATATGGGGCTGTTATTGTTTTTCTAAAACTATGAGCTGGTGAAATTCTCCTAGCTTATTAGCCCTCATACCCCAGAACAGAAACGGTGCTGAAACGCAGTAAGTAAGCAGAACAGAACCAGATGTATAAATATATTCACATTTGTATCAAGGGCACTGCTTTCCTTTAACTGCTGAACTGCTGTATCAACACTGTTCTATCACCAACTAATTATAGCTAACAAAACCCACTGCACGGAGTGTGTCTCGTCTATTTTTTCCAAGTACAAAAGTACAGTGCTGACATTCAATGAATATTAAGTGGAAACAATTTAATTCTTTGAGCACTGCATGTGATATGAATTCATGGTCCTTGCACTAGTCCCATTTGAGGTGTTTTGGTGCTACTTTGTGAGCCACTGAAGCCTCTCAAATGGCATATTGTTGGGTCATAAACATCCTACCAGAGACGTATTGTCCGGGATTAAATGTTTCCCACTCTTTTAATCTAACAACCAAGTTAATCGGCTTACATTTCTGAGTATTGGCCCTGTATTTGAGAAAAGAAGGCATGTGACACTGCACTGAGTGTCTGTTATTCCAGTCGGTCAGTCAGTCAGTCAACAACCATTTCTTAATCACCTACCTGTGTGCCAGGTGCCACGGTAGGGTCTGGGAGAACAAAGAAGCAACAAGGGTAGTTCCTTCAGAGATTCTGTAGTTGATCTGTCAATTAATTCATTCTTCAACAAATGCTTATTGGCATGCCTGGTTTCTATTCAGTTATTTAGTCATTTCACAAGCACTTACTAAGCACCTTTTATGGGCCATAGATTGTGCGAGGTGCTAGGGAGACAACTATAATCAAGTCTGAGATGGCTCTTGTGGTATGTAAACAGATGATTTATGCAACAACATGCAAAGTGCTTTAATCAAGGATGTGTGAGGTGCTGTGGGGTAAAGGAGAAAATGCCTGGTATTGCTTGAGGGCTGGGAAGAACAGGGGACATTGCAGTGGTACAGAAACCAACGTAGTGTGTCCATCTCAAATGCCTGGGACAAAGGATCTTAGGCTCAGAAAGAAGAGGCATGAGAGTGGCATGAAGTAGGAACTTGAATTGGGATTTAATCATGCACAGGGCTCGGAAAAACAGGCAGAAAAGAAGAACTATTCTGGCAACAGCAGGAGGGGTATGGACGCTCATGGAATATTTGGGACTTGTGAGTAAAGAGGCGTGGCTGCAGCAGACCCACTGTGACAGGGAGCAGTGGAAGGTTTCAGAGGCTGCTGGGATTGGGGCCAGACCACACAGAGCCAGACTGTGGGGCCGGAACCAGCCCTGGAAGCAACGACACATGTCCTCCTCCCTCACTGAAAGGTGCCGAAGGCCATAAAGAAAGCTGGCTTTTAGAAAATCGATGTGGCTCCATGCAAGATTTGAGGGTGGTTGAGTTGGGGTAGGAGGGAACTAAAGAAGTTAAAAGGGAGCTGGCAAAAACCTAGGCATGTGATAAAGCCAAGCCCAGTCAACTGAAAACATATAGAAAGGTGAGGATACGAAGGAAAGGCAGTAGAAATCTGATGATATTATAAACAGAAACTGTCATCATGAGTATACAGTAAATAAGGATTGGAGAAGCAGTCAAAATTGAACGACAACATGCTACACTGTTAAGTCTCCTGTCGCTCCATCCTGTCCTCATTTTTGTCACTGAGCTGGTGTTGTGGACTAAATGTTTGTCCTCCCCTAAAACTCCTCTGTTGAAGTCCCAATTCCCAATGTGATAGCATTTGGAGGTGGAGCCTTTGGCGGGTAATTAGGTCATGAGGGTGGAGCTCTTCTACATGGGATGAGTGGCGTTACAAACAGAGACAAGAGAAGATGATCTCTGTCCCGGCTGTATGAGGACAGAGCGGGAAGGTGGTCATCTACGAGCCAGGAAACCGGCTCTCACCAGGAATCAAAGCGCCTGGCACCTTGATCATAGACCTCCCAGCCTCCAGAGCTACGAGACATAAATTGCTGTTGAAGCCACCGAGGCTACAGTATTTGTCGTAGCTGCCCAAACAGACGAAGACATGTGGATACCGACACAGAATTTTTTGGCCAAAAATAGCAATAGCGCGTTTTCCTGCAGAAGCCAAGCACTGGGGGATGCCCTTTCCACGGGTTGTTTTCATTTCATCCTTATAGCAGAGCAGGTAGGTAGGCCCCGTCTTTCTCCCATTTTACAAACGAGAAAACGGAACCTGAGAAAGATTTAGCACTTTGGCGAACGTACGGGGCTGGTAGGGGGTTTCTCTGCCCCAAGCGGAATGCCCAGCGTCTGCTCTGTCTGCCATCCTCCCGCTTGACAAACTCCTCTAACCCAACACAGCGCACCCCGATGTAAGAGCAGACTCTGTCTTGAAACGGGGCACCCTGGTTTTTAAGTCAATAATTACAATGACTAATTCAGGAACAAAATGTGGGTTTTTTAAACATTGGTCCCCCTGAAAATATGTCTTCATCTGGCTCAGTCAAGTACAAAGAACCTTAAGGGACATCAAAAACACAGGTATTTCCTTTTTTAAAAGTTGGGGGGGGTCCTTTACTAGGAGGTGTTGGTCTGATGACACAAGATTTTTTTTCGTATTAAAACTTTGTCAAGGAGACCGAATCCTACTGTCTTTCTCACTTTTCCAACTCATCAAAGCCAAGTTTTTCTAATGCTTAACGTCTCACAAGTCGTTGTTAATGGCACTCACTGTTTGGTTAATTGTGCTTATCAGAAGTGCAGGTAACTTCATTTGGCATAGCTAATGGGCCTTCTTTAAAGTGTGTAGCCATTTCAGTTGGGTTTTACTGGTCTGTAATGGTTTGGGGGTTTCGTTTTGTTTTTTCAGACTTTGGCTTGAGTTGATTGACTTACTTTCAAAAAAACTCAGTCATGCCTAAGGCAAAACGACCATTTTTATTAACAGCTACTTGCAGAGCATCAGGTTAAGTACAGTTCAAGACAAATGCTTATTTGTGAGGCCACTTAACATGATGCCAAGGTCTAAGGACCTGGCCAAATTAACCCAATCCGAGTACAATAATTTTCAGATTCAATGTATATGACTCTGGACACTGTTTCATCACAACAAAGAGCACCATTTCACCTCACATCATTATCCTTTGCTGAAATAGCTAGCCCACTATTCAACCCTAAAAGTTACACAGTTCCCATACGATGGAAGAACCATGAAGGACTACTTTCTTCCCCACCTGGGAACGAAGACTTATTTCCAGGGTTCAGTATTTTGTAGTTGACATAGTCTCACGATGATCACAGAGTTGATGTATCTATGGTACATACAGCTGGTGGGTGACATTCCCATGATCACCTGCTAGTATGTGGTTGAGAAAGAATCACATTTAGGTCTGATTGCAGTAGTCAATTTACTTTGAATAATAAATAACAAAGGGAAATGCCCTTTACTAAGTTAAAACTTCTGATTAGCACTGGCTAAACGTGGAAACTCTGCCCACATTTCCCTGTTGGGTGACTTTGGCACGGCCCACCAATTGGTACCATTAGAAATTAGTTTTCCACCCCAAACTTTTGAATCAGCCATCGTAATCTTTTCATCCAGGAGTCGGCAGCAATCTACAGCCCATAGGTAAACTCAGGACAATGCATGTTTTTTAGAAAGAACATTTTACTAAAACGCAACCACATGCATTTGTTAAAATATTGTCTATGGTTGCTTTCAAGCTACAGCAGCAGTTTCAGAGTTGTGACAGACTCCATATGGCCTGCAAAGCCTAAAATATTTATTCCCTGGACCTTTAAAAAAGAAAGTTCGTCCACTCTTGATTGTGTCACTCAACAAACATTAATTTGGCAAGAATACAGAGGGTACTAAAAAATGTATACACAGTTTAAGAAAGGAAAAAACTGTATTAAAATTATAGTACTCAATATATACCGATAACAAAAGACGACTACAAGTCACGTGTATACATTTTTCTGGCACCCCCGGTATATGTTAGACCCTTTTTACTAATAATCATACCTGATATTTAGCAGCATCTACTAGGGGATTTTCCTCTATTATTACTTTCAAGCCTGTCAAGATTTCTGTATGACGTGTGTGTGTGTGTGTGTGTGTGTTCCGTATTCTCCAAATTTTGCTTAGAGTCACCCAATAAGCTTGGGACTTTGGATTTGGAGCCTGTATAAACCATGAGTTGCTGCCCTTTGCTATGCAATAGTGTTTCTCAGAGGTTTGGGGGAAAATTTTAAATTTCGGAATGAGCATCCCTCTAATAGAATGCTGAAGCCTCCAGACGTTAACTGGTCCCATGGGGACATAAGCCTTATTTTGGGGGGTATCTTACTACTTTTAACTTGTAGGTCAATCAAAGCAATGCAAATAATTCTTAACTATAGATGCAAATGCATTCTCTCTGGTGGAGGTTCAACTGATTCCTCCTCCAGTTTTGCATCCATTTATAAATTCATTTCAACATTTTTTATTCCACATAAATTTGAGGTTCCCCAATGAATCCGCTATAACAAATGTCTTAGTTCCCTCATTTATAAATGAGTTAAATAAAATTTCTGACCAGTGTTCATTGTATATCTGTATGAGAGTCAGGATTTTTAATAATTATTCTTTTACAGAGTTATCAAAATGCCATTTTCACCATCTTGAACCTCACATTTTTGCTTGGGAGGGCATATATATCAAACTGTAACCAATGTAACCACAAATTATATATACCTACATAGGTATGGGAGGAGGGTGAGTTAAGAGAACAAAGTGATTATGAGGTCACTTTAGGGATCATTGATGTCACTTAGAACATCAAGACCTGGGTTTGGACCGTGGCTCTGCCTGTGCCTAGCTTTGAAATCCTGGACAAGTTATTAAACTTCTCTAAGCTTCAGTTATCTCATCTGTAAATGGGATAATAACAGAAGTTGCTTCATAAAGATGATGCAAAGATTAAGCAACTTGCTTGTAAAGGGACTGGTTCATATTAAGTGTTCAACAAGTGTTAGCCATCATTATGAAGATGCTTCTGTGAGAATATTGATGAAAGGAATTAGCTCTGTTTGGGAATGGGAGGTCTTCACAAAGTAGATATATTTTATCTGGGCCTTGAATGGGTAGCAGTTCACCAAGCAGACAGCTAAGGTAATGTCACTCAACATAAAAGGAAGAGCATTTAAATAAAAAAATAAAGAAATAAACGTGTGAAGGTGAGGAAAGTGAGTCAGAGTGCCAAGTTGAGAAGAAAGTAATTCCCCGGTACACACTGCATTTGTAAAGTGACCTGCATTTTCCTAAAGCTGTTGAAGCTTGTATCTCTCTACTGCACAGTTGTTAAGGATTGCTAAATCCAAATAGAAATGCATTATCGAGATACCAGTTTTTACAAAATCTGGACACCAAATCATCATGACTACAGTTATGACTACTCACCCAGAGCAGGTACCCATCAGGAACAAGTACTTATTTTATTCCAAACTTTATAAAAACAATGAAAAGTATTAGCCATGAATGACTGAGCCCAAGGTACAAACCACATTTTATAAAGGCCAAACTTTAGTCATTGTACTTTAATAGTTAGCTTACATTCAGTTCAAACTCTCTATCTATCTATCTATCTATCTATCTATCTATCTATCTATCTATCATCTCCTATACACCCACAAAAATAATATACAAATCAAATTATACCCTGCTTCTTATCCTGGCCAGATCCAATTTCTTTCAGTGGCTGGTTATATGTCATTCCTATATTATTTTATTGGTTTCATGATAGTTCATATAAAATTTTCCTATTCTAGTTCAAATCAGTGACTTTCCTGGATACTTTGGATAAGGGAAATCAACTTCAAATAATTCTCAGTTCTTTGTCAACATCTGCTATAAGTTTACTAGAAAGTCTTCATCCACCATAATTCTGCATAATTCTGTTTGCTCCTTTTTACACCTGCATACACCCATTCGAATGCTAAACTGTAGAGGCCCATTGCTGGCGTGTGCATCCTGCAAAATGGCCTATTGTAGCACCCTACAGGTCGGCTATGACTCAGGCATGTCGACTATCTCTTTCTGCTAGAGCAGTGATGGTAAGATGAAAAGGAGGTTAGACCACTTTAGTTTTTTGGCAGAAAGATAACTTCCTCAAAAAACCTTCTCTTTTAAAAAGAAAAAAAAAAAAAAAGAAAAAGAAAAAACCTTACAGGTACTCCCTGTGCCCTGCTATCAGATATCATTCCACCCCCAGTCTCAGGAGGTTCTGCTGTGTGATTGTTTCAAGCTCTCTTCCTCATGAAGAAGTGAACACGTGACCACTGCCATCCATAAAGGCTGAAGTGAGTGTACTTAGCTAAAGGGCATTGCAATAATTTTTCTCTTCCACGTGAGAAAGTTAGCCTTGAAAATTCTCTGGCTCACTGCCTGTTTTTAAATCATCTTTTAGGGAAGGGTGGCCTAAGGGGCATGTTAAGTTCAGACAAGTCCCCTTCTCATTCTCCTATCAATTGCTTTTTAAAATAACAACAACAATAATAATAAAAAGACGGTCATCCCTATCAAGCCTTCAATCCGCTTTCAGGGCAGGGCTCGAGACTGGATATTTTAATGGGCAATTGTCTCCAAATGCCCATTGTAGGAAAGCAGTCCTGACTGACAGATTTAAACTCGATTACATCGGGGCTGGCGCTCTTCTGTATAGACAACGTGATTCCTTTGGAATCTAGGGTGAATAGTGGCCTGAGAAAGTCACTGAAAAGATTTATATAAACCCCAACTACAAATCAGCTTCTGATTCCAAGGAAATTATTGTCTTTTCCACCTAAGTTGTAGCATGCATAGTACTAGAAAACACGCAGAGAATCATGAACCCATTTCAGTCAGTGCAGCAGGACTAGACTACAGTCTCTCTTTCTTTGTCCTGACTCTGAAATGTTTGCTACAGGACCTGTGGCAGGGCAGCATTCCCATTACGGCCCGGCAGAGTGGATGTGAGAATATCCAGAAATTTTGATGTGAGTTTGCCAAAGCAAAACTTCGCTGAACGCTTGTGGCGATTTAGCATACAGATAATTTTTATAAGCACTTGGCCTAAAGGGAATGGACAAGCTCACACACATCTACACTTGATGCTCCCACAGCTTGCCGGGCTGAAGTAATGGACTTTTTTTGTTCCTCTTCTCACTCCCCGGTGAAAGGGAAACCTCAGCCAGGCCTGTCAGGGAGTTCCCTAATAACCAAAGGCGCAGCCCTCACCTGGGAAAAGATGCAATAAAGCCTCCCACAAGGTCTGGTTCCAGTTCCGGGCTGGCCCTTTCTTGACAAGAGGGCACAGATCAGGTGAATCTGTGAATGGTGCTGCAGGATTTCTGGGTTAAAGCTCTTTCTCACAGGAGATTAAGTATAACTCACTCAACATGTTCTCCACAAACTGGATTCCTGTGGGAAAGTTGCAGTTACAACTTGAGTCAGCTACTTTGCCCTTTCTGATCTGCCTAGCGTTCCCTTCATGTTTAACTTGTACATTGGGACAACCCTTCATACTTTTCCAAAAAGCTGCTTCATACATAATCTGATTTCATCCTCACCTTACAGGTAAAAGGGACAGTGTCATTATTGCCATTGGACTCTAAAGTCCAAATGGTTTGAGGGACTTGCTCATGACCAATGTTAGTAACAGAACTGGATCTAAGCTCCATGCTCCCCAACTCCTAGTAATAAAAAGAATGTCCACCATCAATGAGTGCCATTGGCTGTGCATCAAGCATTGTGCCAAGCACTTTATGAACATTACTTCATCGCTTCCTTGCAAGAACCCTGTAAGGTGGGTATTATTAATCCCATTTTATAGACGAGAAATACTGGGTTTATGAAGTTAAATAATTTCCTCAGTGTCAGCGATGCATAAATGGTGAAGCCGTAGTTACAAAGGGAGTCTGTCCGACTTCTGGCTCATTCACTATGATACCAACTCCCAGTCCAATCCTTTTTTCTACACAAATCCAATGTTAAATTGAAGAAATAGAAGTTTTCTCCAGCTCTGAAGATTTCAAATATTAGGTATTTACTTTTAAATACCTAATAAAGTCTTAAAATTCTAGTTTTGTCCACTTTGATACCGTCCAACAGAAAACACTCTAAAACTAGAAAATGCCATCTTCTGTCAGGTGTTTTCACTGGTCCAAATATCATTTGCTTCCATCTCTTAGTTCTTGTCGAAGGAAAACAGATGTCCAATATAAATTCCTGCATGAACTTAACTAGAATCCCCAGAAAACTTTATGAGCATAATAAGTTCCCAAGACAAACAGCACGGATTTGAATCCCAAATATACAAACTGACAACCTCTAGAACGTGGGCAAGTTACTGAACCTCAGGCTTCAGTTTTCTCATGTTTATGTTAGGGGTAAAAATAGTTACCTCCTAAAGATGCTGTGAGAAAGCAGTGAGAATGCACTGAGCCCAGCGTCAAGGATGAATCATTAACATAATCATTATTGTTCTGTAGTTATTTCTGTCTCTGCAAACTTTCTCAGGATTACCTTAGTTTCACTAGGTTGACAAAACCTGACTACTCTCCTTAGTGAAGCGTTCCAACACTCTTATATACTGATAATAAAGCACCCTGTACCCTAACGGGGAAAGAACATACCACTTTGTAACTCACAATTCAACTCTGTCTCTTAAAATTATTATCACCGGGCACTATTCAAACTGTCAAGTCTCTAGATCACCTAAGTTCTCGTGTCAAATAGGTGTTATTTTACACAATGTAATGTGTTAATTCAGTCACATAAGAGTCACCAGAATCACTAAGGACAAGCCAATTTTCCTGATCCACAAAGGTGAGTTTCCCCAAAATATGAGAAATTATCTTACTGCGATAAAAAGCTTTTTATACCTAATTATAAAACACATGCTTACTAATGTACATGTGTATAAAAAGCAAAGAAAGATAAACCCATATTCATTTACCCAGAGATAGATACTAGTCACATTTTGGTATCTTTACATTTTGTCTTTTTGCTATGCTTTTTAAAAACATACGTAATTGGGATCATTCTGCACTACAAACATTATATTCTGGGATTATTTTAATTTTTTTTTTTTTTTTCTCCACTTAAATCATTATAACGTCAGCATTTTCAATGTTACTGCAGACTCTTTATAAACGTTTTCACTGGCTGCGGGATATTTCATGGGTTAGTGTTGTCATAATTTTCTTAACCATTTTCCTTTGCTGAACTCCCCCAAAAGGCTTTTAAGCTGTCAAGCCCAGACAAGATTTCTAGACACACAGTCTTAACAATGGGGCTTGTCTGTGGTCATGAGCTTGGGCCATTTTGGGAACTAGCTACATAACTTCTCACCATAAGTGAGAGACACCGTGCTCCCTACTCTTTAAATGCCAACAGCCTGGTAGTTCAGCGATGTGTGAACCCAAATGCCAGTGGTTCTGGGCAGAACTACAGCAATTCCTCGAAGATAAGTAAAATAATGTTCTCCACCATGCTGGCCACCCACAGTGAGCAGAGTCAAGAGCACAACACCGCCCAGCTTTGGAGCATGTGCTCCAAAGCAAACACAGGGCACAGATGTATCTGCTTTTCTCCTCTTCCCCTCCACAGTTTATTTCCAAAAATCTCTGTTCCATCACCATTCAACACCATTTGCCACCCACTGCACCACAAAACCTACTTTTTAAAGTCATGTATCATGTTCATTATATTTTCTTTCAGGAAAAGAAAAAGATTTTAAATGTTCTCATCATCACAAGGAAAAAAATGTGTACCTGATGTTAACTAAACTTACTATGGCAATCATTTTGTGATCTATACCTATATCAAATCATTAGGTTATACACTTAAAACTAATATAATATTACACGTCACTTATATCTCAATCTAATAAATAAAAGCATAAGTAAAACATTCCCCAACAGGGAAAAAAAAGGGGGGGTAGGGGGTGAAAGAGGCAGAAGAACAAGGGTTATGTAGAAAATAATCAAAGTGCAGCACAGGGAATAGAGTCAGTGGAACTGTAACAGCTATACACGATGTCAGAGGGGTAGTAGATTGGGGGAGTGGGGTTATCACTTTGTGAGGGGTGTAAATGTTTAACTATTACATTGATTTATACACCTGAAACTAATAATAATAAAAATCAATGTAGATCTTGCTTATAGTCACAGTATGTAACACTGAAGTCAGAAAACATAATTATCAGTGCTTACTCTTTACCTTCACCCTCATGCATGACCATCATCTTAAGATCCAAAATTCAGTGCCAGATTGTGTGGTCTCCAGAAAAAACTTGTGAATTGCATTTGCATTTCCCACAGTTAAAACAAACAAACAAACATGGGTTTTTGTTTTAAGCAGTGAAAGGTTAAGCAAAGAGAAGACAACAGTTGTAAATTACCAGGCACCATAGCTAGAATTTTGAACTCATCTTCACTGTACCTGTTAAAAACAAGATTGAGGAACAGGAAAGAAATTGCTATTTCAAGTTGAAAGTCAGGATGGCCTAGTGGAAAAAAATGAGCTTTGTGACAAGAAAAGCTGGACTTGAACTTTGATTCAAACCTCACGAAGGAGGGATAAAGAGCCAATTTAGATGTTTCTTTGAGTATTAAATACGGTATCTGCAACTCCAAGCACCATCTCTGGCATAGAGTAGGTATGTCTTATGTTGTACGGATTTCAGTATTATAAACAAGCCTATACTACAGGAAGGAAGCTGCCGGTATTCAGATTGCACTGACAACTAACTTATAAGTGCAAATAATCATAAACATAAGGTCAAGGACCTAGAGATTAAGAAACTGAGGACTACCGCGTCTTTTTTTTTTTTTTTTTTTTAACTATATAAAGCAAATAAAAACTAGAGAAGAAAAGCACACCTTTCCTAGACTTCTTGGCTTGTCTTGAGGCAGTTTGCCCAACACTGGATCCTCCAGGCACTTTGTGAATTTCCCAACAACTGCAGAGAACAGATCCCTGTCCCCATGTCAGTCCCCTACCCAGGGCCATAGCAACTTCATGGTCACCACTCAGCTCAGTCACAGGCCAGGCATCAGAACTGACCCTGACCACAGAGAACATTCAGAAAACCCTAATCCATACCTCGAGCCGCTGGGGAACAAGCCATTCTGACATCTCCCTCTGCGTTACCTTGCACTTCGGTTCTAGCAAATGGGCTTCTGCCCGCTCCCACTTCTAAGCCTTTACAACCTACCACAATTCCAGGCACTGCAATCAATTGGCCCTTGCCCTGTTCCTTTAAGGTTAGTCTCTGATTTTTAAATGTCTGCTCCCAAACTCAAGGATATCCACTCGAGGTCTGCCACCTGTTGCCACATCTTCTTTGGGTTGGAGGATCTCCCGTACTTGCCTGTGCTCATGCCAGCCCTCCTGACGTGGGTTCACTAGTACACAGCTCCACACAGCCACATGACCTCTCATATTTCCAAGACCTGCATCTCACACCGACCCCAAATGCACACAGTCTCTCGCACACCACGGGAACGTGGGACTGGAAGATCTGGTCTCCTCCACCATTTCCTAATGCCACCACGTATGACAGCAGAATTATCATCACCTATTTAACTCATCCCAGAGGACAAACCATCCTCACACAACTGTAAATTATCTTTTTAAGGTGGAACTTGACTTCTTCCTCCCCATAGGAACGATCTCAGTCCAGGTTCTCTGAGTTGGTCATTTAGCCATAACTCACGTCTTGGGAACCCAGTCATTCCAAACGTCACCTCAATACTGTCACACTCTTGTTTTAGTGATAACAGCAGATACACTGATTCACAGATTTTTAGCATCAGACAGCAGACCTACTTTACATCTTACAGACAAGGAAACAAGGCTCAGATACTGAGTGACTTGTCCAAAATTAAAGTGTGAGTCAGCAGCAATTCTGAAACTAGACGCTCCCCGACCTAGAGTCTCTCAGGCCACCAACATAGTCTTACATGAACATGTCTATGAACTAGTGAAAGAAAGAAATCCTATCACACTTCTCGGAAATCTCAAATTCTTCATTCCAGCCAGTAAAGTGTCCACTCTCCATTTCTTTATTTCATACTTCCATATTAATGTGTTCTTTGAGGAAATTTATTTCTTCCACAAGCCCCCAAATGTACTTCAAGAGAAAATATTTTTCTTCCTAAAATTTCACTCAATTTGGAGTGTTTAGCTGAATGGGTTAACTGTCCTGAACGTTCCCTCTGGAATTCCATGACCTATGAGCGTGATGTTTCCAGGTGTAACTCTTCCCTGAATTATCCAGCAGACTTGAAGTCAAAAGTCCAGGAACTAATAATATAAAAAATTCTGAGTAACTTCAGCCTAAAATTTTAGAATGCTTGAAATGCAAGGATTCTTGGAGACCTTGCATTGGTTCTAACCATTACTGGTTCTATTTTACAGATGAGGGAACTGAGACCCACACCTATGATTCTCAATCTAATATTGTTTTCTCCATTGATCCCCCAGCTTCCTAATATTGAATTCCTCCATATTTGTGTCTCTATCTGAGTGAAGAAGTCATCCTAGATCATGCTTCTCTACAGAGTCTCAATTGGTGGAGCTATTCCAAAAATGTGTTTGTGGATCTGGATTGTATTTACTCCATGCTTCTTCATGACTCAGTTCCACATGGTTTTATCATGAGTGTTGTTTTGGGAAAGAAAACAATCAAAGTCCAAATCATTAATCTATGGGACTGTCATTGCTTTCTTGGCAGACTAGCATGACCCATAGACTCACGCAAACTTATGTTTCACTGACCAATTGTGAAACCTACGTCACTCTGGGCAGCCTCTTCTAGCCTTGGCTTTCTTACCTGCAAAACGGGAATAATACCACCTACTTCCGAGGGTTATGATAAGAATTAAATAAGATAACATACTAAAGCAGTTAGCACTTAGTTGGGTACATAATAAGCACTCCATCGATGGTAGCCATTATTTTATTATTACTATCTCTGTGGATTTTGCCTTGTTCTGTTTGGCTTGCCTCTTTCCACTTGGTTCCCCAGTTCTAACTTAGGCTCTATGCCCTGCAGTCCAGAAGATCTAAGGTGTCCTAAAGAAGAGAGGAAAGGGGCTCCCCAAAAGTTGTGTTTCACCAAGGTAAGACAATAAAATGAGAAAAAAGCCACCAGAATGGAAAAATAATCAAAATAGTAGGGGTTAGTTTCATACTTTTGGCTATGACAAATTTTTTATGAAGGCTGATACAGATCATTAGGGGGCATTACATTGAACCATTTCCCCCCATAATAAATTTATAACATTATCATTTCAATTTGTTAAACACTTCCAGACATATGCAGTTTGCTTACCTGGAACATAGCAGGAATTCAATAAATATTTGAATTAGTGAATGAATAAAAAAATGACCGTACCAAATAAACAAATACATACCAGAATTCTGAAAGAGTTGTATTTGCTATTCTATAAGGCTAAATAAGTTTTAAAATATTTCTATCTTAGCTAGAGGTTTCAATCCAAACTTTTTCGTTAGAGACAATGTAAATTTTGTACAATCAAAATATAAGATTTCAAATATATTTTTGGAAATTTATGTATATTTTCACTTATTTGTGACTCCTGATAGCCTAAACGCAGCTATTGTAGCAAGACAAATTATTAGCTTTCACAACAGTATAAAAACAGATCTATAATTCATATTCATTTGGAAATATTCTTCCCCAGTTATTGGGAGATTTAACAGACATACATAGATAATCTATTATGATTGCTCATTTCCATAAGAAATAAAAAAGGAATGGCTATTTGTTAAATAACCAATCAGTAAACATCTCTAATCAACCATCTTAGTCACCTAAACAACAGAACGTGCAACTCTTTCAGTCTCTAAGCAGACTGACCATATTTCCCATTTATATAAGATCATTTGGATTAACTGTTCTTTCAACTTTCCAGTAGTCAGTCCAATACGTTTGTGGACTGAAAATTGATGTAGTACAGTGTATATAACTCAAAGTGCATATGGCTATGTATGTATTCATGGCAATGACCATGAGGATGGTCCAACCAAAGAAGACGTTTAGCCTGGCGAATCTAAACAGCCTTGTAGCCAGAGTAAATAAGTGAAAGGTAAGAACGCACTAATGAGTTTTACTTCTTGGGCATGTTGAACTGGCAGAGTAAGGGCCTCTCCAGGAAGGTGTGAATGGGTGTTAGTGGAGATGATTTTTGTAGCTGGAAAATAGAGAAAACTCTTTCCTTATGTGCTCATGAACTGGCTCCAGAAACAACTCCTAAAGAAATGGTTTCAGAACTATTCTTGGCAGTGTAGGTGTTACATACAGAAAGAGGTGATAACAACACCCAACAATACACACACATATGTATATATGCATGTATGCATTTTATGATTTCATTTATTCTGGTTAATTTATTAAAAATAAACAAAAAATCTAGGTCAGCAGTTTACAGTCACACTTCAAGCCCGATAGTCTTCCTCAGGCTGAACTTTTAGGGGCATCGTTTATCTTTCTCTTTCCTCCAAAGCTAGAGTTAAGCTATTCCCAGGTAAAAGCTACCTTTCTTATAGGTACATTGTACACTGCTTCTACCCGCTTCCTTCTCTTTCGTTTCCTTCTTTCTTTCCTCCCTCCTTCTCCCTTGCTTCCTCGCTCCTCGTTTCCTTTCTTCTTTTCATTTTTTTCCCAGCTGGGAACACCGCAACATGTGAAGAGAAAAAAATTGAAAGCATAAAAATGCTTTACAGTCACAACCAATTCCTTTCAAATACTTAGCAAACCTTGGCCTCCTCATTTGGACAATTACCGCCAAAAGAAGGATCTAGTTTCAAAGTGCAGCTGCTCATTTGAAGTGGGATAGGCATGGTTAATTTTTCCAATGAGAAAATGGTGATGAATGGAATAGAAAATAAAGATATCTTTAAAGCTAAACTAAAAAAAAAAATTATTTTAACTCAAGAAGGTCATCAATTTGGAAATATTATCCAGAGAATTTTCAAATCACAGACAGGAGCTTTCAGAAAATCTTAAGTGACTACAAACGAAAAGGGTGCCTTGGAGACCAGTTTAAATAAAAGTCACAAGTAGTCACACGTGCAAGTCTAAACCCTGCAGCATTCAGCTGCAGAGGACGCCTAGGGAGGCCACTGGGATCCCAACGCATACAATTATCTTCTTTGTAAACCACACAGCAATAGTAACAAAGGTCTCTACAATTTTTATTAATAAAAGTTTATTGCAGATTGCAATAATATTTAAATTCTAAAGACTTTAGAACATTATTTTGCAGACTAAAACAAAATGATCTTTAAAACTACATCCCATACTGGTCACACAAGTATGTTCCTTTCGTGAATATTCGTTTAGTCAATACAATTAATTTGTACACTTCTCTGCATGTATACTACTCTTCAGTTAAAAGTTTACTAATTTAAGAGAAGTTATACTCAGTCTTCTCCTTCCACATAAAATCTTTTTCCTAGGTACACTTTTTTTTTGAATAATATGATAACACAAAACTGCCTATCTCCTTCAAAGTCTTATTGCAAAAACTGTAAGCTATTTAGGAATGTTAAGTTTTTCTTTTGGGGTTAGTATCTTTAAGTCTTCGGTTTTGATGGGAAAAAAAACACACACCTACCTTCTCATATTTTAATTTCCCATTCATGACATTAAATTCTTCCCATATCTCCCTACTAATCCTTTTCAAATAATCAAAGATCATCACTGTTTATCAAACTCCTTCACTCTGCTGGTGTATCACTATAACCGTCATGATTTTTTCTTTTTGAAAGCCATCTTCACATTTACCAAAGGACATAATCAGCACTATAGCTGCCTGCTGCCTTGTGGGATTTTGTCAATAGCATAGTTAATAAACAGAGGTTTTGTGGATAACCACACCATGTTATGGGTTATCTAAGATCTCATACCTTTTCTTTGACTTCCATCTTAAAAATTCATGAATTAAGAAAACCTCAGTGGAGGGAGGAGGTGATCTGTGAAATAGGGCATTCTCATTTGTCACTGAAATTACCGACTTTTGAAGTCAGGAATCATTATTGCTGTGTTTAATTATTTATTTTCAAGGAAATAGCAGGGGAATCCCAAAATGACTTGTAAGGTATATTCCTCAAGGATAACTTTTAAAGAGCCAGTTAAGATATGCATTTCATACTGGTCACTAAAAACATGGGGACTAACTGAAGTTTTTATTTTTGTTTTATGTAAACCATTTTCTGTAGCCAACTGCCTAAAAAGCTTCAGATTGCTTTCTACTCCCAACAGTGACTGGCATTTACTCTTCGTAAGCAGAAGTTGTCACAAACGACAGAAAGTGATTAGCAATCACTTGCTACACGACATGAGACAGTCTTAAAACTCCCATTTACCCCCTACCGAACCAATATCTTAGCTCATTGTAGAGAACAAGAACGAGTATTTCTCTAGCAACTAACATAAGTGAAAATATGAGCCCCAGCTCTGTAGAATGCAACAAATTTGGTCACAAAGGAAAATGAAAGCAAGTACCCTAATACCAACTCAAGACACTTTAGTTGGAAAAAAACAGCCTGCATCCCATAACATTTTATGATAGCAAATGAGATGCAGGCAATGTAATTTCACTTATGTGATTCACTTACAAGCAATGCAAATGCAATCTTGCTGATTACATTTAAAACAAAAGACTGAATCTGCTTATTTATAGAGCAGATTCGTAGTCATGCAAACATCATGCTATTCCCCCCAACCCCCCAAACTGGGTGTGGAACAAAAAGAAAATCTGGCTGAAGACCTTTTCATCGCCTCAGAAAGAAAACTGATGTTAATGTGAACCCCGAGTTGACCCAATATGCTTAATAATGTGGCTTCTTGGTGCCCTCAATAGAAAACAAGGTCAGCTGTGTGAGTAATGTTAGCTGAGGTGTTCAACCCACATGCAAACAATATTCAATGTTTTATTTGTTTTTTTAGATTGTCATTAAGAATTGTTCATGGGGCCGGCCGGGTGGCTCAGGCGGTTAGAGCTCCATGCTCCTAACTCGGAAGGCTGCCGGTTCGATTCCCACATGGGCCAGTGGGCTCTCAACCACAAGGTTGTCAGTTCAATTCCTCGAGTCCCGCAAGGGATGGTGGGCAGCGCTCCCTGCAACTAAGATTGAACACGACACCTTGAGCTGAGCTCCCGGATGGCTCAGTTGGTTGGAGCGCATCCTCTCAACCACAAGGTTGCTGGTTCGACTCCCGCAAGGGATGGTGGGCTGTGCCCCCTGCAACTAGTAATGGCAACTGGACCTGGAACTGAGCTGCGCCCTCCACAACTAAGACTGAAAGGACAACTTGAAGCTGAATGGCACCCTCCACAACTAAGACTGAAAGGACAACTTGAAGCTGAATGGCACCCTCCACAACTAAGACTGAAAGGACAACTTGACTTGGAAAAAAGTCCTGTAAGTACACACTGTTCCCCAATAATAAAGTCCTGTCCCCCTTCCCCAATAAAAAATATCTTAAAAAAATAAATAAATGAAATAATAAAAAAAGAATTGTTCATGAAGTGCTTGTATCTGTGTTTAATTTTAAATTTTCATTTATCTGTGGGAGTGTATGTATGTGTACACACACGTATTTGTGTATAGACAACAGAGATGTTGTAATGCAGGGTCTCAGCTCCCGCTCCCCGCACAAGAACGCAGGATATGGTGAGGTCAAAAGGGAACACCAACAGAGCCATGGATAGGGGGTTCATACCACTATATTCTCGATGGCAGCTGGTGATGACACAAAAGCAAACAGCCACCAGTACCCCAACAGGGGCTCTTCCTTCACCCGTCTTGCTGGCGGCTGGGCGAAACACAGGAAGTAGGACTCACATGATCCGCAACCCGCCATCCATGCTTGCTAACCCCACTTGGTAGCTGCAATCCGCCGTCTGCTTCTCTGCCAACCACCCAACTAACCAACCCCTTGCTAACTGCAGTCCGCGCTTGCTAGCTCAGCCATGGCAGTTATATCAGGGGCCAGTGGCTAACTGGTCACAGCTGATGGCCAACTTGTTACATCTGATGGCCATCTACTAAGTGAGCCAGCAGCTTTCCACGTGAGGCTGAGAGCCTGGAAACTGCTCTCTGGCACTCTGTCCTCACAGATGTATAATTTCTACAGTGACATGTAGACTGTTAAACCAACATATTCACTAGCTGGACTCCTCAGAATGCATATTCTATAAACTTCTCTGCCCAGTAAGTTGGGGTCTAGAGCTTTCCAGAACTACTCATTTTAATCATCACCAAAAACTAGAACTTTTATTAGATAAATTTTCTACTATGAAGTTTAACCATTAGAATTCAATGTGAAAGCGCTCCCCAGTGCCATATCTGAACTTCCAGAAAAGCAAAGATGGAAAAATGCTCCTACTTTCTGTGATGCTCAGTTTTTAAAGATCTAACAGGTACTTCTGGCTCATGACCTGCAACTGAACCAATGCCCAGCTGCCAGCCATTGCACCAACACCCTAGGCATTTGGCTAGTGTTACTGATAGCTAGACCTGCAGTGCCCTAGGCAAAAGATCATGGCCAAAGCCAACTTGGGCCCAGCTGCAGTTTTAACAATAAAGAAGTTTAATGTGATACCTCTCACCTTCCACAGAGCATTTTCCAAGAGGGAAATTGCATGTGGCTGGAAATGCTCCTTGTGGAGTGACTTGTGGCCCTAGGGTTGCTCAATCTTAATGAAGAAAACACATTTCAGTGGTCTACCAAATGATGCCAACACTAATTATGGATAACAGAAGCAATTTTCTATGCAATAAGACCACTTACTTTTGGTCAGAAACATCATTTCCAAATAGTAACCTCTAGGAACTTCTCAAAAAAGGAGATCCCTTTGACGTTACCCTTGATCTATGATAGTCAACCGTAGTTAGGTCTCAGAACTGTACTCAAATTGAACTGGGTAAAATTTATTGTGTTGAAGCATCCAACTTTCTATCTTCATGTCTCCAAATGGAAAAGGCTTAGAAGCATAGTACAGGTTTGTTCATTTCTACACAGTACAAGCAATGGGCCAGAAACCATTTCACTTGTTTGGAATGTGAGCCATTATCCAAGCCCACGGCATATGGTTGCACACTTCTCAACTCCCACATCCCAGCAAAAATGCAATTGCTGTCCAAGTGTGCATATAGTCTCTGAGTAGGAAATGGCAATGGTTTCTGGAGCCTTGGGGTCCAGAAGTTGCTGCCAGACTTGACAGGAACCAAGGGACACAGGAGTGGTAAAAACAGGAGGAAATATTATGAAATGAAATCAAAGTGTGATCCTCCAGGGCATAAAAGAGCTGCTCCTGTTTAATTTATACTGCTTTCCATCATAGGGTGCCTCCTACAGAGAGCCTACCTTCTTTCAAGTTTGGGACAAGAATCAGACCTGAGACATGTTGACTATTCTGGGATACGTCTACAGAGAAAAATGAGAAATAAAATTGGAAAGCAATTTAAAGGAACTAAATCAGATATCGGAAAAAGTCGTATTTCAGGCATGTGCTTGAAGAAATTTTACTCAGTTAGGAATTATTATCTGCCTCAAACTGTAAGTTCCTTAAGCACTTTCTGCTCAGTAAGGGTCAAAAAGAGACACATATTGTACTGCAAACCAGCAGTCCTATGTGACCTTCCTCAGGTCACCCAACCTCTCTGGGTGGCCAACCGAACATATATAAAATTCCCTACATGTGTTTCCTCACAGAGAACACCAGCACACAAATATACAAAAATACACCTAGATACTCTATTAATAATAATGCACACATGATTATTTTATCAAGTATTATTTAATTCAGGAGCTTTTGATTGTCTCCCTAAATAGGGAAAACAGCCCTAGCAGATGAGGACTACGGGGTTTACAATTCTACATTATTCTGACCGCTAGACCCAAGAAGACCTTCATTTCTTCATCAGTAACTATTTATTTATTGTAGTTGGCACTGTGCTGTGCTCTGGGGATAAAACAATAGTTGAAACAGCCACGATCCCTGCCCCCATGACACTTCTAGTAAATACTTATTGATTCATTGATTGAAACAATGTCAGTGACAGCCAACTTCCCTCAAACCTCCCACTCATCTTCCTCATTTCCTCCCCATCCTGTAGATGGTTTCCAAGACTGCCATCAAGCCAAACAACTTTTCCCCTTTCCAAATATGTTAGAGGTTCTCATTTCCCAGAAAAGGTGTTAAAGAGTCACACAGGAGCCCATAATCACTTAATGACAAAACATGACAGCTGACAACAAACCATCCTTCAGATATTGATGAGTGAGTGACAGGAGGTGGTAGGGTATTTTCAGCAAACTGGAAGGAGGAACACCAATGGTGGCAATAACTAGTGCTTGAGTGAGCATAATAATAGCAGGGATGACTCTCTAAAGAGGATGGAAAGATTTTAAGTTCAGAGAGAATTTATCGTGAGGACAAAACGACAGAAGAAATACAAATGGGAGACTCTTTATTGATTTCTCAAAGATGTATTTAATCACTGAGCCCCTGGACACTGCAGAAGGTTGAGGATCAACCAGCATCAGCCTTGCCCAGACAGAGCTTCCAGTCTAGGAAGGGCAATCCTGACACACTGGCAATGCACTTATATTTGCAAATGTAAATTTCAAAATGGAGGTAACCGGTGCTGGAACATTTATGGATTTAAGTCACATGGTACTGCATAAGGCTGTTCTTTTGATCTTTCTCCCGTATGAAGCATTGTTCTGGGACGAGGCTCTGAGAAACAACAGGGAAAAGAAGATGTTACAGACACTTTCTTCTGTTCTGGACAGAGGAAAGCTGCCTCTCTTCTTACCATTTTTTACCCTTTCCCCAAGATCTCTTCGTTATTTTCCTGGGTTAGGTAGACCAGAAAGATACGCATCTACTAAGTATTTTATATCTTTAATGGCTTTTCCCAATTCACTCTGAGGAATTGTTCCTGACGTTGCCCGGCCCTCAGGCTCAACCACACATACACTTATGAACTCCGTCTTTGGGTGCGCCATATCTCGTCACCCCCAGCTATATTGGAAGGTGTTCTACCTCCAACAGTAATGATAACACCAATATGAGCAAACACTCTGATAGGACTTACCGTGTCCCAGGAAATGTTCTAGGTACCATACATAAATCAATTGATTTAACACTCACCACAGCTCTGTGATTTACACATAAGAACACAGAGAGATTAAGTAACTTGCCCAAGGGCACACAGCTAGTAAGAGGTAGACCAAAACTCAAACCTTGGCAAGCGGGTTCTAGAGTCCATGTTCTTAAACACAACACTCTACTGCTTCTCTATCTTCTCACACAGTGAACCAGAAGAATATATTACAGACCCTTAGGCATTTATTCTAAAACTACTTATCAAAGCCTGTTAATGTCAACCACATTTTCTTAGTTTACTAATCATTAACACTTGTTTTTAAAATCTAACCAAGAGACCAAAAAGAGGGAGAGAATGACAGAAACAAATGCACCCAATTCTATGTGTATCGAATGTATTCATGGCCCCCAATTCTGACTCCATATGTGAGCAAACAAGATACATAAATCTGAGTGGATTGGTTGTTCATCTAAACAATTCAGAGCCTTATCATGCCTCTCTGAACTGACTCCAATTCATCAAAAATGTAGGAGCAGGTTATATATGGCACCCTCCATTAACTGAAACACACCAATAAATTTCCAAACTGTGGACTCAGCACCAATATATATATATATATGGAGAAATCCCCACATCTATTTCAGAACTCCGTGCCGCTTGTGTCTCCTCTGTGCAGTCTGGAATCATGCATAATGCAATACCACAACTGCTAACAGCAGGCGCGCACCAGATAATTTACACTTGTTTTTATGGACACGAGGAACTGATCTTTGAAGCTGTCCCTAATGAGATTCCGCTTGGCCCTAACAGCATCCTGAGAGAGTGTTCCGGTTTTCTACTTGGCATCCGGTGCATATTTATAATGCAGAATACAAGCTCATTTAAATTGCACATGTGGATTTTGGTGTCGTCCCTATTTTAAAGAAAGATTTTCATATATTAAGGAGTACTGACTCCTCAATTACTAAACCATACTTTACCTAAACCGTGTTACTGCCAGTCACTACAGGTTCTTATCAAAGAGGCAGATCCATCAAAGGGCTTCTACCTACAGGGCAAAAAGCTCCCCCAGTTCTAGTCCAGCACTCAAGTCCAGAAACTCAATTAGGTCTTCAGCCAAAGGGTATCTCCAGAAAGCCTAATTATGCAGCACCTTCCTTAGTAGACACAGTCACAAGGACAGTTAGGGAGAAAACCGGAAGGAGGCCACCGAAATTAAAAACTTCCTGCCCCAAAGTGCTTGCAGTGTAAACCTCTTTCTTATTATCTCTCATCTTTTAACTTCTGCTTCTTGTAAAATTTTCTTAAGCGTGGTACTTTATACAGGTTTTTTGTTTTCATTTGGTTTTCAAGAGGTTTGTAGTTTAGTCATCCATAATTGGAACTTTGTTATATACTTACTTTAAATTTCACTTGTTTTACTTTTAAATCAAAAAATTTTAAAGGTTTTCAATCACTGTATAACACCCATGTTATGATGGTATTATCTGTACTTAAATCACAGATTCTGTCAAAATAGTTATTCTATAAGAGCTTAAAAAGTTCACTGTTTCAAAAGAAAAAAAGTACAATTGTTAAAAAAACAACATACAAGTACAGAATAAAATTGGTTCACCGTATGTGCAATGCATGGTTCTTATGATAATAGATAACCCAATTTCATGGTCTTCATTTCAGGTAAACGCCACACATTAGGGGTAGTTGTCAGTCAGACTCCTGGTAATCGGCCTAAATATATCCTCATTCATTTCACCCTTCTAACCAATAATTGTTGACCCCAAATAGGATCAATAAATGAGCATTTTACAAGAAGTTTAAACAACAGACTTCCTAATGTCTCAGTTTTTAAGTTAGAGAACATAGGAAACCCAAAAGGAAACCCAAATCTTTAGGGTCCAGTTGAAAGTGAAACTTGGATGTTTTTCCGATGTTAGATAGGAGAGTTTACTACTATCATTTTAAAAGTGAACTGATGGCAGGATAGATGATAGCATCAGTGTAGGAGTATCAGAAATACTCACTCTGAGTTTCATCCAACTCCATCCTGAAAAAAACACGGGAGACTTACATAAGTTACCCTTTTTAAAGCCACGTGTACCATCACGTCTAAATACACACTCCCCAAATGAAAGAATGATTACAAGGGAACGCAAGCTTCTTGGGGAAGCACACAGTAAGAGAGAACTGAATCCTTGCAAACTCAACTTTCACTCATTCATTCAGCAGGTATTCGGAACGTGTACAGAAAGTACTTAGCACTGTGATAGGTGCTCTAGACAGAGGCAGGCAAAAAAGGAAAATGAAAAGATAAGCGTTTCTGCCTTCACAGAGCTGAGAGCCTAGTGGAGACAGTGATTTAACAAACAATTAGAAAATGCATTCATGATAATTGTGACCTCGGGAAAGCATTCCTTGTAGGTCCTCTGAGTATATACAAAGGGTTCACCTGATCCAGAAAGAGGGGTACGGGTACCCCTAAAGAAGTGACAAAGGTAGAGGGAAGAAATGGTATTTAGGGAAGAGGGCTGTCGTCGTCACTGTGAGCCTCAAAGTTCAGGGCGGTGAGTGGACCCGCCTGCTGCTTTCCCTGCACCTCTCAATACCTCTCCACTTGGAAAAAATTTAAAAAATACAAACTTCAGGGGGCGTGCCTAGTTGGATTTACAACGTATCTTCCCTTCAATGTCAGCACTGAATCCAGATGGGATGGGAGACCTTGGGAAAAATCGGTGGACAGATCACCAAAGTTGGCACTAACTGCTGCCAAATGTCTGGCTGGCACCAATGTACAGGCTCAATTGGCCATAAAAACCTCACTGTAGTCTTGCTCCTCTCAAAGGAAATCATTTTGCAATCCACAATGAGGCTTACCCAGAGGCCAGCCTTAGGGGGAGGCCTTGAATTTGGAGCTTAACTCAATTGCATGGTTTAGGGCAAGAGTTTCATGTTTCAGATGTGCAGTCAGGTAATCTGATCCCATCCGAGTTTTAATGGCTTCTAAGAAATCCAAAGTGTTAAATCCTTTTCCCAGCCTCCTCTAGAGCAGTCTAAGGGTGCTTTTTTTCCAACCTCCATTCTCCTCCCCCCAGTCTCTTATTCTCATACTCAAACTGTTACTAAATCTGAGGCACCAATTTAATACTCAATTCTTAATCCAAAAGTTTGATGGTAATCTGTGTTCTAAAATAGTGCACACACCCCTACTGTACTTCCTTTGAAAAACACTGAGAGGGAAAATAAAAGAATAATGGAAGTCGAATATATAGAAACGATGCTTCCTTTCAGGGACAATACTATTATGGGCCTGGGAAGGACATTTTCTGGTTCTGTGGAAACCAAAGGCAGCAGACCCAAGCAAATTCCACAACTCCAATAAAAGGCACACACATCTCTGAGAGTTCCCCTGTCCCAGGCAGCAGGCAGGCAGCTAAGATATTGTTTACTAAGACTGTGGCCTGGCTATCCATAGGTTAACACAGACTCAATCCTTCCCTCCTAGTGTGGGAATTGCTGCGGAGACAGCACAACTCTAAAAACTTTAAAAGCCAGGAGGAAAAGAACGAAAACAAAAACTTCTCAACAAGAATAAAACAGACATACTGACTTACTGGCAATTATTATTAATTACTATAATAATCATAACTACCATGCCCTGAACATTGAGAGTGTGCTCAGTCCTTTCCTAAGCACCAAGCATCATTTAATATAACCTTCACTAGTACCTACGGAAGCACACACATATTGTTATGATCTCCACAGTAAAGATGAGACATTCACAGAGAATATAAATGAACACATGCAAGGGACGCACACGGCGGTAGAGAGACAGACTGGATTCTGGATATACTCTTGGGCGGGGGGGACTTTTCAAATGATTTCTTTTTTTATATTTTTAAATGTGCTTACATTTCTGCTTAGCAACAACCACTCCACTCCTGAAAGTCTCCCCTCCAAAATACATGCATTCATCCTTCCTCTCGCTCATGATCTTCTGTTTACGGCTTTATGAAGATATTAAGTGCAGCAGCGAGCTCTCGTAGCTCATGGTACAGCACCTTGCAAAACAGCGCTGTTTGTTTATAAGGTGATACAACCTTCCCTGCAGAGTGTGGGGGCATGATTAAAATCTACTAATGGCCAGAAAGCTCATTTTAATTCTACACTTGACAAAATAAACACCTCGTAAAGGCAGGTAAGCAGAAGCTACTTTTCACTCTGGATGGCTTTGTCTTAATAACCTTTGAAAGGGAGGAACCACTGTAGGGGAAAAGGCTGGCTCTCGCACACACAAAACACAATTATGGCACAATGAGATTGCAAACCCCCGTTTGTGAAGTTAGATTATTGTTTTTCCTCGAAAGGGGTTACCTCTCCTAAATACAGACCACTGCTGAATTGCAAAGGTTCTTCCTTGCAAATATTGAAACACAATTTCCAGTGCAAATTCTGCCTGCATTAGTGGGACCTAACGGAGCCTGTCTGAAAAACCAGGGCATTTGATTTCCCTGAAACCGATTCCCAAAAGGGCTGATTTTCCCCCCCTCTTTTGTCCACAGCAAATGAAGCTCCACTTACATGCTGGAGGAAATATTTCAAAACATTCCCTTTTTTCTCAAAGTGCAGAATTTATGGTAACAGATAATTAACAACAAATGACAAACAATCTGAGTAGTAAAGGTCCCAGTTTGGTTGCCAAGATGATGGTATCAAATTCCAAGATAAACAGTGGAGCGTGCCGGCTGCCATTAATGTTGTGGAGGGGTCGAGATGGAGAGATGCAAAACAGACTAGCCATCAGCCACCAAGGGGCACAGCGTGGAGCAAACAACCTCCCACGGGGTTATTATTTCCCTTCTGAATTCTCCAGAGTGTCAGCCGGCAAAGCGGTGGATCGGGGCTTACCCCACTGCACTGAACAGGACACACAAGTCTGTACATTTTACACAGGGAAAATATTAGATTCGTCTTTGAACTACATTATGGAAGAATCAGGAATTAATATCCTTTAGGAGTTAACACCTCCTTCCTACTCCATTGGTTCTTCCCAAAGATTTGCCCCTCCCTATTCTTCTTTCCTCTAAGTTTGAGTCAAAATAGGTTTCAGCGCTACCAGCTGTGCCCAAAATGTGAGGGTTAAGAACAAAGTGAAAACAAGTTAACCTGTAAAAGTCAGAATCTGAGCACAACATATGGTAAGTCTCCTAGATACTAACAGATGGCGAACCTTGGGAAATTGCAATTTCAGATATTCTTATAGTTCTCAAAAGCCAGTTCATAGTTCACTATTTGTCAAACGGGTTTTTTTAAATATTGAAACACAAACCTAAAGTTTTGAATTACCTAAAAAGGTCTAGCAAATTGTTCCTTCTCAGAGATCAAAACAGGTCAATGTGTGAAAAATTGCTATTCCGATCCTTTCCAATGCTGGATTCGTTGGTATCTAAAATTGGCATACCCCAGAAAGTTAAGGTGCAATTTGTCTTGTCTCCCTGTTGATTGATGTTTAGGGATGTTGACACGCTCCTGGTGTTAAAGTCAAGCCCAAGGCCACGGACATCATAATTGTAAGAAAGAGAATTACGATCTAACAAATATATCTGCTAGGCCCTCCCTCTCCCTTTCCCTTCCCCTCTCACTTCCCCCCCTTTTTCTCTCTCACACATACCCCCATCTTTCCTCTTTTTCTCTATAAAACATGAATCTCCTCATTATATGCCCTGCCTACCCAAGCAGGACTAGAAAGTAAACTTTGGTATATTTTTTTAATGGAATATATTAAATATACGGTAGAATCAAGCAAGGAGCGTATTTGTGATTTAAAAAAATGTCTAAAACAGTCTGATAGATTCTGTGGTTATCTTTGAAGTCTTAAGGCAAAGCAAAATGAAACAAAGGAGAGAAAAACTTTCCAAAACTCAGGACCAAAATAGAGCTGGTAAAATGTCTATGTTATAGCAGAAGGATAATCTTTCAGGAAATTAGAGAAACATGCTGAGGTTGCTTAGCTGGTGGGAGATTTAATTTTTTTCTTGATTTCAGTTATAAGTCTTCGTGCAAAACACATTTTAAACTAAGTGTACAATATATAAACGGTTTGAAACTTGGTCTGTGGCCCAAATACCTAAAACCAAAAAGTACAAGTGAGCCACTTTTCTTAGCCAATCAGCATAAATGCCAAAATAGCCCACCACAAGATGGGAAAAGATATTTTTCCAATCCAAGAATTATCGAATCTTTGAGCTGGAAGGTTTCAGAGACTGCACAAAGAAATAAATGGGTTGGACTCAAGTCCATGTTACGGTGTAGAGTCTTGCAATCTTTTGAGGAAGTCACGACCAACAGAGGAACTTCAAGAGTGGTTTAATTCTCACTTGGGATTTTAAAGCTTAATAATTTCAAGTACTAAAAATGTATCTGTTTCCTTTATTAAATGGTGTTAGTTTTTCTTTTACTTTTTTTTTTCAACCAGTGTCAAGGGTTTTAGTATTTATTGTAAAACTGCACAAAAATTTAAACCAACTAGAGGAGCTTATATTCTTTATTTACGGTAAAGAAGGAAAAAATGAAAAGCCTGCAAAAACTGCATTTTCTTATTTGCATATATTTTACCCTTCTACAGAGGCAGAAATTAGAGAAAAAAAAAATCTTCAAAGCAAAATAGAACAAAAATATGCAGACCCAAATACTGCAAGGGCCAATAAATCCAACAGAGTTTCCTCTTTGCAGAGTTAGTGTTTCTACATAGACAAAGCCTCCAAGTGTACTTTTTACATTAAAAAAAAAAAAAAAGGCAGACTAACAGACTAACATGGTGGTCTGCAAAAGTATGGTAGTTTTGTCCATACTGATATTGAAATAGTAGCCTGATCATGCCAGGACAGCTACTGAAAAATCTGGTTTTCAGTATGCTATGAAAATCTAAAAAGGAAAAAGCCATGGGAAGACAAGAACTAAGGAAGGAAATACCGCAAAGGAATAAAAAGAAACTGATGGGTAGATACTCTGAGACTGAGCTTTTTCTCGTTTTTGAAAACAGTTCAAAACTACCTAGAGTTTGTTATATAAGACGTCGTAGATTCCGTGGCACTAGCTTTTGTTTTATATTTTACATCTTTATAAGCTCTAAACTCTCAGAATTAAAATTAAATACTTCTCAAATACAGACTCTCCATTACATTACTTCCTGTTTAGCTTGCCTTGCCATTTTGTATATTTTTATCAAAACATTTCCATGAAAGAAGCTTTTTAAAAAAAGAAGAAAAAAGAAAAACGACAACTGTATTTAGAGCAGGAGATAGCTTTAATTCATAAGGAGAGGTGATCTGATGGTTTCCCGGTTTCAGGATATGTATATCCATTGACTGTGGCCACACTTTCCCTATGAATCTTTATCTCTGTAAATGTAAGTATTTCAGAATTCCAAGAATACCATACTACAGAGGATCTGCTTTATTTGTCAATATTCTTTACCCTCCCAGAGAGTTAAGTAACCAACCACCAAAAAAAAAAAATATTACCCAGTTACGCAACGTACAACTAGGATTCTAAGAACAAATCCATATGGACAAAAAAAAATATCTGATTTTAGGTTGCCTTTTTAATGCTCGAATGCAAACAAAGAAATCTACAGAATAGGAAAAAAGTCAGCTCTAAAATGAAGTCGAACTGTCACGGACCACAAGATCAGTACCCTCAGGGAGTGTACAGGGAAAAAAAAACTTATTTTAAAAAAGAAATGAGAGAGGAAAAGAAAAAATACCCTGTGTTTATATACGAGTGCAAACTAAAAGGGCCATTCAGCATCTCCATGACGAATTTCAGATTGAAAACATTAACAAAAATTATGGCCATGCTAATGTGCAGGCCAGTGATAAATTTGTAATGAGAATGAGAAAGCGGCTTACCAAGAGAAAATGTTTAGAAATTCTGTTTTTCTCTTCCTTCAAACAGCTAATGCAGCCAGCTCTGCAGCAAAGAATGAATTTCTACCTTGTTAGTAAAGTGCAATTTTACGGAGCCCCAGACATTCATTCATTCATTGATATTACTCTTCCTCTGTGTGAGACTTAGGGGTCATTTTCCCTCCACTATATCCCCATGATGTCTCCCTATAACATTCTTTAGTACAGAATATCACTAATGATGAGGGATTTGTGTTCTTAATTTCAAATAGACAAAAGAAAAGATAAGAAATAGAAATCTGAGACTGCCAGTGAGAAGGAATGATGCTAAAGAGCATCAAGACCAATAGGTGGTAAGAAACTTGAAATTCAGAGAGGCCCATCTTGCTAAGGATCATGGATCCAATTAGTGACCAAGCCAGGACTAGAATACAAGTTCCCTGAAACATCGTCAGATGGTGTCCTACAGCAACCCATTTATTTACTGATACTGTATAATCTGCGGGCTTTCAAAAATGAATTTGAAGACACTTCTTCAAAACTTCCCCTTCAGGGGGAAGCCAGACGGCTCAGTTGGTTACAGTACGAGCTCTGAGCAGCAGGGTTGCTGGTTCGATTCCCACAAGGGCCAGTGAGCTGCGCCCTCCAGAACTAGACTGAAGACAATGAGCTGCCACTGAGGTTCTGTAGGGGCGGCCGGATGGCTCATTTGTTAAGAGCGCGAGCTCTCAACAACAAGGTTGCCAGTTCAATTCCCGCATGGGATGGTGGGCTGCATCCCCTGCAACTAAAGATTGAAAACGGTGTCTGGACTTGTAGCTGAGCTGCACTCTCCACAAATAGACTGAAGGACAAAGACTTGGAGCTGATGCACCCTGGAGAAACACACAGTTTCCCAATATTCCCCAATAAAATCTTTAAAAAACAAAACAAAACAAAAACTTCCCCTTCAGATACAGGACTCAGAAGTAGGCAGCATCCTTGGCACTGCTCTCCTCTCCCCACACATGAGCAAGTTGAATTATATTGAACCAATGAACAGCCTTTGGTCCATTCCTTGATTATAATATAAAATAGAAGGTGTCACCAGGCCAAAAGAAAGTAGATTTGCAGCAGAGTGAGACTTTCCTGCAACTCTTGCATACAAAGCAGAAGCACTTGTAGACAAATTATATTTTTATCATTTTTTAAAAAAGTGTTTTTATCGTGAAAGTATTACATAAATATAAAACATATAAAATAAAATATAAAAGTATTACATAAATATAAAGTATATAAAATAAAAATGTAAAGGTTTTTACCCAACACTCCCTTCCCCCAAATTATTTCCCAATTTATTCCCAAAATAATCACCAGTAATGTTGGTATTTATCTTTCTACACACTTTTATATTTTTTTTCAACCAAACAGCACCATTATTTAACACTCTTCTGTAACTTTGTTTTTGCACCTAAGGATAGCTAATACAGCCCTGAAACAAACATTTACTTCCTACCACATAAAAATGAAACTTCTGATCAGACAAAATCCTATAAGAATTTGGCATGATCACCCAGATACCCTAACCACTTCAGATCATTTTTGATTAGCAATGCCCGAGCAAACACTGACAGATGCAATCCAACAAAGCAAAAAGAACACAAACTGGGACTTGTCAGGTTTTATACCACCAACCAGTTCAGAAAGGAAGATGTTAACATTTATCTCATGCTCACCAGCAAATTGACAAGACCATGAATACTATCCCAACATCTATCAAGTTCTATCTTTCAGGCACTATCTGTCATATACATCATCTCATTTAAAGCTCACAACCATTTTAAAGGGTCATTAAACCCATTTATAGATGGGAAGACTGAGGTTCAGTAATTTGTCGATCACCACCCAGCCAGGCCAGTAATGGGTAGGATCAGCATTTGTATAGAGATATCTCATTTCAGACCACATTCTCAGCTACCACGTGAATATTGTCCTCATTCCCCAGCCCAAGCTGTGCCCATTGCACTCAACCCTGGTTAATTATGGTTAACTCTTGATGCTTCTGTTTTAAGCACAGCCCGATGGGGAGCCTAAGACACTGGTGGAGGTACAATGTCTTGAGACCAGCCCAAGTGGAGAAAGGTCATTGTGATACCCCAGAGAACAACCAGGCAACATTCAGCTCATGGGACTCCTCCCCCGCCCCTGACTGTCAATCCCATGGAGTAACTGGAGGCAGGTGAGACAGACACTCCTAAATTGTCTTGACAGACCCTACAAAGTCAAGATGCATGCCAACGCTGACAGCTAAAAATTCCATCCAGTAAAGTTTCCTGGACAAAATGTACCAGTGAGTGATTTTTCTTATCTATTCATTTATTTATACTCCACTGATTTTCAAAACGAATTGAGACAGCTCAGAATACAAAACACAGAATCAATAAAACCATCATTTAATGATAACATCTAACATTTATTGTGTATAGGTCACGTACTCAGTACTTCTCTAAGAACTCGACAACAACCTTCACAACAACCTTGTGAGATAGGTACTACGCTTATTGCCCACATTTTATAAATGAAAAAAAGACAACACAGAGAAGTTAATACATTTCTCACTGGTTGGTTACACAAATAAGTCAGGGGTGCAACCAGGTTTTAAATCCAATAGTCCGATTCCATTGGAGATACCGACCACCATGCTACACTGTCTCCCAAAAACAAGTGGAAAAGAACCAGAGCTAGGTAAGAGTCCAAGAGCGTTGACAATTGAAGAGATAGACAAGCAAAGTGACTAAAACTGAAAATAAAACTTGATTTGTGCTTCCTAACAACCAATCCTTAGCAAAAAAGGTGAGGAATTGACCTCAGTAGGGTGACCAGCCATCCTGGTTAGCGCAAGACGAAGGGGTCTCCCAGAACATGGGACTTTCCATGCAAAGACTGAGATTGTTGGATGCCCTACTAAAAAGGTTGTATAATATTTTATTAGCTTCAGATAATTAAAAACATACAAAATCTTTACTGTGTTTTCAAACCTACATTGGCTCCTTCAACACCTCCTCCCACCATCAGTAAATGAATATACTAAATAATTTTCTCAACAGCCTTCTCGGGAGAGATGAAAGGGTTGTAGAAAAATGAAGCCCTGTTAATTGTTGGTTTTCAATCATCCCATTTATTAGTGTGTTCGAGAGTCTGGGTAAGGGGGGCACACAAATTCTAGGTTAAATTCTGCCCTGCCAACTCCAGCTATGCTTTAATTGTCTTTCCCAGGGTCATATAGGATTGCTTTATTTAAAAAAAAAAAAAATTCCAATATCACAGGCAGAGATACAAACCAGTGGTTCTTAGAAAGCTCGGTGGTAGCCTCATCAGAACTCACAGGTAAAACCAAACCGAGAGAAAGCAGTAAACCTCTTACAGCCAGTTGAACAGCTATGAAATCAGTGATAAGCTTCATGAAGATGGAAATCAGGTCTTATGTATTTGTGTTCCCCCCACACCAACACCTTACAAATTAATATTGTCTTAGTTGCAATCTTAATCTTAGTATGTTAGAGCTAAAAGATCCGTCACTATCATTTGGTGTAAATGTTTACAGATGAGTAAACTGAGACCTGGAGAAGGGAAGTAAATGGCCCAAGGTGAGTCACAAACCTGAAGTGAGACTAACTGAATTAAATGGAAAGTGAGCTATTCTTTAATTAAGGTGACAAAACCCCCAACTAGGTTGTATGAAAGAAAGCAATGGATCACTTGAGGGAGTAGGATTTTAACTCCAATCCAGATGATCTGTGCCAGGTCTTCATTGACCTCAGTTTAAGTGAAAAAGGGAAACAAATGTTTTAAGAATTCCATGCAAAACAAATGAGCAACTATTCAAGTGGAAAAGAGAGACTATCCTCAGGGACAGGAGCAAAGCTCTGCATGACACATTGAAAATTTCAGAAAAGCTAAGAAATTTTAGACTAACTATTTTATGGATATTTTGCAACCAATTTAAGTTTCTGTTTAGACTAAGGGAAACCTTTTTTTTTTTTTAATAACAGAAGTATAACACGATCACAATTCACCAAGAAACTTGAATGCCTAGTATGGACCAGCCACTGTGCCAGGGCATCAAGCACAGAAAAGTAAAGACAAGGAAAAGGTGAGCCAGCATCTTGACCATACAGAGGCACCTTCATGCAAACACACATAATGCTAAAAACAGCTCAGAAAAAATGCCAGTGAAAATCTCCAAATTTCAAACACAATTTCTCATCTCAGTGCACA
The DNA here is from genome assembly GCF_057876585.1 of Rhinolophus sinicus. Classification (NCBI taxonomy): domain Eukaryota; kingdom Metazoa; phylum Chordata; class Mammalia; order Chiroptera; family Rhinolophidae; genus Rhinolophus; species Rhinolophus sinicus. The sequence continues at coordinate 162,847,037 of NC_142514.1, forward strand.
ATCAAATCAATGGATGGATCAATCAGTCGATCAATCAGTATTCTGAGCACCTGTTACCTGCTCAATCCCTGCCTTTAAGAAACACATGAGGAGAGAGAGAGAGAGAGGTATATACCTGTATATAGAGAGAAATAATAATGGAGGTGGTATGGTATGCCCCCAAGTGACTAGGAGCATCGCATTGCGGGGTGGGGGGAACAGTCAGTTTCGACTGGGAGAGATAGAAGAGGGGTTTCATAGACGTAGAGGGGCCTGAACTGGCTCTGAGGTTTTTGATGAGCAGAGCATAAATGTCTCCGCTCTGAGAAACGGTGAAAACATTGCATCAAAACGGAAAGATGCAAGATGAGCTCAGGTGACTGTGAGCCAACTTGTGTAGCTGGAGCCAAGGGTTCAGGTAGGAAGTCCTCAGTGGGTAGCCAAGGGGGAATGACAAGCTGGACCTAGAGCATGAAAGAATCCTCTTCTCCAAGGTAGGAGGGATGCCTGGTAAAAGCACTACACAGCTGTCTAGGTTGCCAGTGCAAACCCCGTTTCTCAAAGCTTTGTTTCAGAAAAGGTATGATTTGATCCTTCAAACTTTGCATGGCTAGAACTAAGCACATCAGTTCTAAGGTTACCTGATTTTAAAAATATCTCTATGCATCACATTTCACAAGTGGAATCTTATGGCCACGAACAAGTGAGGACTAAGCTGAGGTTCCCTATCAGTCACTTTCCAAGGAATCTGGGGCAAAACATACTTTCCTTTGCCTGAAAGGAAACAGAATTCACAAAGTTCTTTGCGATTCTTTAATACAAAACATCACCCCAGCAAAACAGAGCTAAAGGTATCCTAAATCCATTTTCACAAATTCTGTAACGTATTTGAAGGAAAAAATTATTAGAAGCAGAATAAAAGAAATATTTGAAATGAATACATACTTACTGTTGAAAAAAACCATTTTAACAAAGAAAATTCTTATTCACCTTAAAAACCTTTCCTTAAAATCATGTTAGCAATCTTTCATAATCATGAATATATCCTGAATTAAAGAAAGTATACAATTCTTAGAAATAGTTTAGCACTAACCATTTGAAAGGATGTCTTTCTTTTTTTCTTTCTTTTTTTTTCCCCCCAGAAATCCCGTTATAGGTAATTGAGTGGCTCTATTGAATATACTTGCAAAGTAGCATCCCCGTCTTTACACTTAAACCCAGGCAGGCAGTCAAGAGAAGATCTTTTTGTTTTATTACAGTTTCTAAATTTGAGGGGCGGGGGAGGTTTGGGGGACGGAAGTCCTACTTTTTTTTTTTTTTTTTTAATGCCCAAAGGAAACAATTACTAAAAAAAAGAGCTTGTGACTAAGACATGCCCTGAGTTCAATTTTGCTAGGACTTTTTTTGCAAAAACAGTCAACAGAGTCCTAACCTCCTTTTCTCTCTTGACTATACAATAGTTTTCAAAGAGGTTCAGTCCTACTATGAAAGACTAATGTTAGACACTGGAAGATCTAACAGAGAATGGGCACCAGGCCTTGAATAAACAAGGGGGATGGTGACCTTTTGCCCTGTCTTCTGAAAGCCCAGCACATCCTGTATGTAGCAGAGGAACAGAAAAAAGCTGGTGTGCATCCAGGTACTGCAAAATCCTCGCCTCTTGATTTCTCCCACACTTTGTTCCTTAACAGCTTAAACCGCAACATGCCTTCAATAGTATTAGGGAGTGAGAGAAAAGTACAATTGCTGGAACCAAGTGTTCCACTGTCCCTCAAGCCTTTGTTCCCCATATTGTTTGAGTCGTGCAGCATGCAGCACACGTTCCACTAGCAACAGGCAAGACAATGGATTGAGCAGTGGTTGAACAATTAGTCCCAATTAGGCCTATTTCCCCGTTGAATGTAAAGGGGTAGTGGGGTGAGGTGAAAGAGAAAAAAACTACAGAAATTTTCAAGAAATATTTCATCATGGAGGCAAGCAATACAATGGAAAGCAAATTGAGCTAGGGGTCAGGAGACGCTGCCAAAATTCACTGTGTGGCATTCAGCAAATACCTTAACCTCTCTGTTGTTTATTCATAAAATGTGGGCAGCCTACTGCCACCCTTCAGAGGCTCTGAAGACCTAATGTTAAGTTGTGATTGAAAGGACTCTGAAACTTCGAAGTGTTACACAGATGTAGGCGATTCCTCTGAGCGGTATTTGGAACCACAGACACACATCTGTTTTGCGAATCAGATACTTTTTATTCTCCCTGACAGAAGTCATTAGTGACTTTTTTGTTTTGTTTCTAGTTTCTTGATTGCTAGATTTTTTCTGTTGTTGTTTGTTTTGTTTTAAGTTCATGAGTGATACTTACATATGTACATGTGGCGGCTGGAATCTGCTCTGGTTGATGTTGTAGTGAGTGAATGCCTGGGTGGGGTTAGAACTGTACTCATCCACCGTGATGGTAACTTTGCCTTGAGAAGGAATCCCATGTGCCATCCTTCCTCCTTATAGGCATGAGCAATTCACAACTTTCCGGAGCAAAGGATGGAAGCAGGCATGGTGCGTTTCAGCCAACCTCTGAACCAAAGGATCTACTCATCAATACCGCTGTGCGTTTCTGGAAAAAGAAAAAAAAAAATTATAAAATGAGAACAAAGAAAAATAGGGTGTTCTAAGAGACATCAAATGTGACACATGGACATGAAATTGGTTCACAGAAAAATCTTGATCTGTGTTGTTGCCTCATGGATACAACCTTTTCCAACTCTCTACCCTGCAAGTGCTTCAGAGTGGACATTACATGGCAGATGACACTGCTGGCTGCTCGCAAATCATTTCAGTGGCATTCAAACTAAGATTTCCTCTTTAATTATAATTATGGCACTTAACATGAATTACAGAAGGGCCATATCCACAGTTGCCATGGTGTCTAACTATAAATGGTTTGTGCTCAAAGTGGAGCCTCTTCCAAACCGTCCCTGCTAATTGGAATATTTGGTCTGTACAAAGTTGGTGTCCTATAATAATTTGAAATCTCAGTGTTTAACACAGCCATATAACACAATGACAAATGTAAATTTAAAATGCTCTGCTGATAACAATACATGTGTGTACCTATGCTACACACATCACACATGCACACGTTGCACATAATTTTTTCATTCACAAGCAGTTCCCAAAATACATAGGTACTCAATGCCTGGAATACATATGCATTCCACTGCGGCCAAGAACTTTATGGTGAAGCAAATCCCTCTTGCTCAATGCTGTACAATTTCTTTAAAGACTACCGTCACTCAGGGGAAAGTCAAACACATCCAGGCTTGGACCACCACTTTCGATGCATTCATTACCATCTCTCTTTGAGCTGGGAGCAGTAAAGGAGGGCAGCCATTACGTCTACATCTTCGTTCTTGCTTGCTGCTACCTAATTCTCAGTAGTTGGTTTCACACTTTTTTAAGTTCCCATTAGTTTTGAATCTTTTTCTAAATGTCAGTATATGATTTGCTGCACTGAGTTCAGAAATGAAGATGTTTATTTTTATAGCAAGTGTGCACAGACTGAGGAAAGCACACCCTTGCATGAAGGCTGTTGTAATTGATCAGTGCAGTAGAGAAGCGGCAGCGGAGGGCACAGTCCTTGGGTAACCCTGGGGTAACCCATCCTCTTACTTTAAGCTCCACAGCAAAATACATTTACCATGTACACCATTAAGCTCCGGAGTCTTAGTTGCTATCTCAAATAAAATTATTTAGAATAACAAGATTAGATTTAAATTTGGCATGAAACACCTTAAATACCAAGCAAAACGCAGATGGCCTGCCATAGGCCATTTATTTTATTATTTTACAACCCAGGGCTTGTGTAGTCCTCCATATGCTAGCTGGGCTAAGAAATTCCACAGCGTTCTACTCAAATCATTGCCTTCTTCATCTTAGTGAAGAGAGCTAAACAACACCCACCTCGCCTGCATTCCTAATGTACAAAGGCACTGCCAACAGAGGAAACCCTGATGCACTGGCATTTTCAACAAAGTCTCACTTTGGGTTCTCTTTCTTCTTCCTGCCTTCATGGGAGGTTTGAGTCCTTCCTTTAAGCACCAGTTGACAGACAACCAGGCCAGTAGGATTAACGAAATTAAAATCTTTCCCTGCTCCTCTGATGTAAGATAGCTGTAAGAACTGCTTACAAATCATAATGTAGCAGTTTTCATACCAAGTTTGCAGCTGTTTCCTTAATTTCCCCCACAATTATATTTTACTGTTATTTTGCATAACAGTAAAACACAACACCTGCTTCAAATTGCAGTCCTGTTCTAAGTACTGTAATTCTCTTTTGAGACACAAAGTACCGAGACACTGCTGAAGCACAAAACTGCATAATTGCGCCACGCTGAAAAGTAAATACAAATGAAAATATCTTCCTGTTATAGAAATGAGGGTCATTAAAAAGAATGTTAGCCATCAAAGCACAGAGGAATAAAACACATTTTCAGAATGCGAGAACCTAGTGTTTGCACAAATTAGAGAGTGGTGTAAAAATGACATGGCAATTCTTATGTTCCTGCCATCAATGTCTATTGTGTGATATACAGAACATTAAGAAGCGAAGGAAACAAAATTCACGTCTAGACCATTGTGACCTCTCAGCAACAATCTCTGCACCCAGTGCCAAAAACAGTTTAAATGTTTTTGGAACAAACTCACTAATTAAACAAAACGGACTAGAAAGACAGCCTATATACCTATTATGTACATATCTAAGCAATGACTTAACAGGAGTTAGCATTAGACCCTCCCATTGGAAGCCTAGAAGAGGCAGAACTTAGAAAGTGATCAATTCACACCCCTAAGTGGTCCACTTCATCCTAAAGTCAACTGCAGGATTGCCTTTTCTATCAAGTGAACATCTTTGCACCTTTGCACCTTTGCCCCAGCAGAAAAATAGGGCATCTTTTCATCAGCAAGCACAGGACCCTATAACTCTGATGGACTAAATGGGTGGCTGGCATCTCATTTGAATTCATCTTTACCGTGTTCTCTTTTCAAATGTTTTATCGAAACAGTGCACCTGCAGTGTCTATCTTCTTTAATCTGGAGTTCTTTGAAGAAAATGTCAGACTGAGGCAGAGCTTCATAACTTGCACAGGAACCTTTACAGGCAAGTCAAGAAACGGCTTTTTTTTTTTTTTGTAAACGCTATGTTCACCCCCACTCACATCACAAAATGAACATATCGTAAGAATATTAAACACACCAACACATGGTTAAGACCTTTTTTTTTTTTTTTTTTTTTTGTAAACTCAGAGACAGGACAATGGTCCCCTCCTCTAACCTGAGAAATTTGAAAAAAGCGTGAAACAAACAGAACGATACACTGCCTAGAACTATCAAGAAGCTGTATCACTTTGCTTCACATTTTTTGGCAGGAAAAACTTCCAAATGATCAGATTTTGGAGTATCTCATCTTCATCGCTCTTGTATTGCTTTTTGCATATTTAAAATGACCAGTATTCTTTTTAAAATTTTTCATTTTATACTTCAACATATTTGCTCCACAAAACAAAGGAATCCAGCACTAAATGCCAGGGATCCTAAAGAAAAATCTAAAGGGGACTGCTACTGCCAAACATTTATACTGCTGCTAGTTTGATTTCTATCTTAAAAAAAAAAAAAAAAAAAAAAAAAAAAAAAAAAAACCATGTGAGCACATTTTGCATTTCCTAGACAGCAATCACTTCTCCTGTCCCTTAAGCTGTGCAACTTGCAATGTTTTATGTTTGGTTTTTTTTTCCCCCAAGGAATCTAGTTGGAAAACCTTTTAAAGTTTGTTGGCAATGAAAGGATTAAAAGCCGGGGAATTAAATAACTGTCTCCACCTCCTAAACACCAGAAGTCCAATTTACCAAAAGTTTCAAAGCAACAACTCATGACCTCTCTACCGGAGCACCGCACGGCATAGCCGATGAGGAAGGGGCCCGTGATTTCCTCCTTTAAACAAGGATGCTCATTTTATTCACTTGCCCTAAGATCGCCAGACCGCCTGTCCAGACTTTGGAACTCGCGGGTTCCAACTTCGCCAAATGTCGCTCCCCTCCCTCTGCCGCACAGATCGAGTGATTTGTCAGCTCCCGCCCCTACTCTTTTATGTCCACCTCCAGTTACACATCCCTGCATCCCGGAGCGATGCTCACAAGCCTTCCCGGCAGCTTCTCTGCCAGGGATTTTGAAGGGATGCACAAAGTTCCACGTGCCTCTGTCCATACAGCGCCCTCCCTCCCGCCGCACTTACACCTGAACTTGTCTCCAGCACTGCGGACACCCGGCTGGCACATGCTTTCGGAGAGGAAGGGCAGCACTTTCCTCCCGCGCCTCGGGCTATCCGGAGAGTCTATATATGGTGGGGCGGGGGGCGCGGAATTCTCCACTTTGGATTGGTGTGTTTGTTTTAAATCGGGGAGGGGGGCTTCGCCAACTACACACACACACACACACACACACACACACACACACACACACACACACGAGCGCGCGCGCGCGCTCGCCCTGCCCTCCCGGCTCACGGCCGTCTGGTCCCGGCTACAGCTCCCCCTTCCTTCCTAGAGCACCAGCTCGCCTTACTCGCTCAGTCCCCGGTTGCCACTGCCGTCGCCACCGCTGCCGCCGCCGCTGCTGGCACTGCTGGCGCTGACGCTCACGGCCCCGGGCTCCGCTGGGCGCCTGTCTTTCTTTCTCTCCCTCTCCCCCAGCCCCGGATTGATTGATGACCAACGGCGGCCAATAGCCCTGACACCGCGCCATCCTCGCAGAGGCATCGTAGCCCCACGCCCTCGACGTCAGCCTCCTGGGCGCGTTGGCATCTCCGAACCCTCAGAGCGGAGCCCGCGCCCGGAGCCGCCGCCGTCGCCTCCCGGCTCTCCGCCCGGGAGCAGCCGGGCTGCTTCCCTGGAACGGCAGAGAAAGGAAGGGAGGGAGCCAGCGAGGGTTGGAAGGGGGTGTGGAGGCCACGGATCCCACCCCCCTTGGAAATCTTTTCTTTCACTTAAAGTTTTGTTTGTGTTTTCCACCCTGACCTGTTTGTGTTTCTTTGCAGCATCTCAAATCAATTACACATTTTTCATGACCTGCATTGCACTTAATTTGGGATTTGTTGAAGGGGAGGTAAATGTGCTCTAAATCTACCCCCAATGGGGCATCCTTAATTTATTTTCTTGATGTTAGATTCTACCCCCGTCCCCAGTCTCCAGAAGGGAAAATGCCCCCTTCACCTCCTAGGCCGCAAAACCCTGGAATTCAAAGGCTTCACAAAGATAACCCTGTTACATGTAAATACCAAAGAACTCCTGCTTCTCTCCAGAAGAAATCCGGCGGCAAGGGTTACTTTTTCTCGCTGCTCGTATCCCGCCGCCCAGCCGGAGTCTCTAGCTCGCTCCGTAGGCTACGATCGTGAAGACCCGAGACCGCAGGGGAGAGCGAGGTCTGGGCGCGGGGACGGGGTGAGAAAAGCCCCGCGCGAGAGCCGCGCGCGGGCGGCCCCGGGGGCGGCGGTGGAGCGCAGCCCCAGCACAAAGCTGCGCGGCGCCTTCCCGGCCACCGCACCTCTCTCCGGCCGCCGCGGGCGCCCGGGGCTCGGGCCAACACAATGCACCCGGGCCTAGGCCGGGGCGGCTCGAACACATAACCCCGGGACTTTCTAGTAAACAGCTCGCCGTGCCCTCGTCCCCACCCCCATTCCCGCCACTTGGCTTTTGCCGCTGCCCCTCGCCGACACCCTCTCCTCCCCTCCTAAGAAATCCCGGCGGAGGAGGGGGCGGGGATGTGGAGACCCCGAGAGGTCGGGGGCCGAGGACTGGGGGGAGGGGAGAAGAGCAGAAGGGCAAGATGGGGAGTGGGAGGGAGATAGCACCTAAAAAAGAATTAGCTTTCGCTCGGGGGTAGAAAATAAGCCCTCCTCGGGTTCCGAATTGTTGGGGAAGTGCCCGCTCGTGCGAATGTCAGGGGCATCGGGGCAGCCGCGGTCCGCAGCCAGGGAGCCCCCCGCACGCGCCTGTGACAAGGCACCTCTCACCCGGGCTCCGCTTTGTGTGTGCATTTTTTTCCCTTCCTCTCGCGCTCGGCACCGGGCGCCCGGCCTCCTCCTCCCCCTCCCCCGCCCTCCGCCTCCTTTCCCGGGGCGGATTACCTTTCCCGGGCTGCGCTCCGGGTCCCGGGGATGCCTTCAGCGCCCGGCAAGCAGGCGATCCATCGCGGAGCCGGCGGGAGGCGCGCCGGGGGCGCGCGGGGCTGGCGAGGGGCGCGAGTGGGCCAGAACCTTCGACCTCGGAGGTCCCGCGGTGGGCTGGGGCGGGGGACCGGGGGCGCGGCGTGAGAAGGAGGCGGGGGGGAGAAAAGACGAGAGCAACCTCGATCTGTGGAGAGAGCGAGCGAGGGGGCGAGGAGAGGGAGCGAGGGCGCGGCGAGCCGGAGGGAGCGTGAGCGGTGCAGTGACAGGGACCGCCACTGGGGTCAAAGGAGCACAGCTCCAGGAAGCCAGGCGGCCGAAGCGCCGCTCCTAGCGCGCTCCCCAGCAGGACCCCGCGTCCCGGCGCGTAGCTCCTGCAGCCCCGGCCCACTCGAACCCCCGCCGGCGCCCCGAGGCCCCTGGGTTGCAAGAGGAGGAGGGAACTGAGGGCGAGGCCGGCAGCCTGCTGGTGCTCCCGGGTCAAGCAGGCGGCAGGAAGCTGAGCTGCAAGTTCATCATCATGAGTGTGATCAGCGTAAAAATGATCGGGGACCGGGGAGGGGGTGCTACGGAGCCCCAGGACAATAAAGGGAGTTTTCCCTCCAAATGGGTGTCTTCTGAAAAAGAGAATACCCAGCCCCCCCCCCCCTCCACCCCAACCACCGACCTGTCAGGCGCTGTATGAAGTCCTGGCACAGCTCCAGGGCGCAAAGCTCGCGGCTGGAGCAGGGCAAGGGGCTGGGGCACTCAGCTCAGACCAAAAAAGGCGACCCTGGGTTCCCTCCCATCTGCTGAGCTTAGGCTTTCCTGGGGGAGAGCTCTGCTCCCTTTTCTTAAGCCTTTCAACTCACCAGATACACACACACACACACACACACACACACACACGCACACACACACACCCCTTTCTCTCTGTAATGTTGTTCCTGAGAAAGAAAAGGCCAACCCAGCTGATAATTTCTTTTACCTCCATGAATTATGTACGGCAGGTTTAGGATATAGAGGTGAGGAGAGGCAGACTCTAATTGTTTTCATTTTGTCTTTGGGGCACATTTCCCCAAAAGATAAGCCCTTCAAAACCGTTTTAGAAATCAAAGTTAGTTCCCTTTTCTCTGCTACTTTGGATGGGGGGGCGGGGGGGGGGAAGGTTTTCAGAATTGTATGCAAACGACATAAGGAAAGGGAACTACACTGAAATGCTAGAGGACAGGAGACTAGGAAGAGAAGGCTTTTAGAAAACTTGGTTGGCAAGGCTTCCTGTGAAAGATGAGGTGGCCCTGTGATGTTATGCCATTGTCAGAGCTGAAGGATTTGGACGGCAACCAGATCTAATTCCTTTCCAGGAGTCAGACTCAAAGATCTAGGCATTCTCCAAAGGAAAATCCAATGGATGTGTTTGTGAGTGAGAAGTGTGCTAAGTATACTATGTGACAACTGACTAGACATCCTGGCTGAAATTATATCTCCTAAAAATAAAAAGGAGCCATTTCAACTTGATCTGTGGCCTCCGTGCTGAGACTAATTGGTTTCCAGGGTCTGAGGAGGAAGGGAGAGAGGCTGGTAGGAGCCCCTATAAAAAAAAGATCAAACGGAATTCACTTGAAAATATTTCCCTTTTACAATAGGCTTTCCTGGCACTTGAATTTTAAGTAACCTATCTCTTATGCCTGGGCTGAAATGAAGGGGGAAATGGTTTTGCTAATGTATTTATTTTGTTGTACAGTATGCCCAGAGTGTCGGTACTTGTTAAATGGACTGGGATCAAGGGACAGTGACTACCCTTGCCCAGCACAAATCACAGCAAGTGGCATTGACATTAAAGAATGCCAAAGATGGGGTGGGAATATCTTTTTATTTTGTTTTCCAGCCCAGCAGCAAACACTGACTAGAATCATGTTTTTGAAGAAATGTTTGCTTTTGTTCCCCTTATTCTATGAATTAGTAGTATACTTCTCCTATCTAAATGGGTTGAGTTTTTAGACTGATTTGGGATGATTTAATCAGTCCTCCTCTCCCCACCACCCTTCAAAAACAAACAAACAAACAAAATTCTGCACCAGTCAAATAACTTCTGTGGTTTTCTAACTTCTTGTTCTAAAAAGTAACAGGTAGTCAGTCAATCAATACATTCATACTAGTTTGTGCATGATCCTAAATCTATGTGCACAGACAGTAAATAATAACGTGGCACATTTTGCAGGACATATAATGCTATAAAAAATCAAGCAAGTGATTCTTCACAAAGTTGACGAAAATTTGTATACCATTTGCTCACTGGGGAAAAATTGAGGCACAAAAAAGCTTAAAATTGTAACTTGTACTGAAGGAAGAAGTAAGTCAGCCTCTACAGGGTCCCTGCTGATCAATTATACACTGACAGAGGCAGTGACCAAGCTGTATAAGGGTTCTGAAATTCTATTTCCATTAGGTTACCAAAAGAAAGAAGCTGGAGAAATATAAGTGGATTTAAATGGTAAATCAGGAACAAAAGGAATTCACTTTTCAAATAATTCTCATTACATGGATTTGAACATATTGCATTTTATTAAATCATATTCTCTACCTATATAGCTACCTACACTAAAAGCTTGTTTTAAAATGATTGGATGTGAACCATGTCTGTCCCCTGACATCAGCTTTGAAACATTGAGCCTCATTATACCAAATTTTAAATGCTATACGCTGGGACTTTTTATTTTTTTAAAGATAAGTGAGGCTGTAAGCTCCATTTTTTGTTATTGTTGTTAAATTCAATTTTTATTGCTTATAATGGAAAGCAGAAGAGGGATAAAAACCAAATGTTAAGTTTATGATTGCCTCTATGTAAATACTACAATTTTTTTTTTCTTTAATGGAATGTAAATCTGGACCCTTTCTCCAGTGATTTCATCGAAGGACCTGGCAAATATGATTCCTGATAGCCTGCTGCAATCTTTTTAAAATATCTTTTCAGAATGCGTTTTGGGAAGAAAATGAGAGAGGAACATGAGAGAACTTTACGTGGAAGCTTGGAAAGTGAATGTTGTGTCCTTTGAAAGCTTAATACTTTATTTGGAGTTGGCTTTTATTCTCCCTGTAACAGGTTTTTCAGTAATTCAGGGATACTTTGTGTATAACTTAAAATTTGATTCAATCCTGTGGTTCTTAAAAAAAAAAATCATTGAAACTATTACATTTCACTAAGTAATTTCAGTGAAATGAAATTATATACCCCAATCTAACTTAGAGACAGCTAGGAACAAACAGCAGCTATTTTACCTCTTTTTTTCCTTTAAATTGTCTGCATTTTTATCATTTTCCAGAAAAGGCTAAGATATATATTATGAAAAATCAGAGCCTCTTAATGGAACTAATATTATGAAGCTATTAGGAAATAATCTGAGCCAACAAGCACCTTTATTCTAAATTCCTACAGTTTTTAATTTTTTGACTTGTTTAAAATGTTTTCATTGTACCTCTTTCAAGTTTAAGAACTATACCTTATACTCCTTTGTGTACTTCATTCTTATGTGCTATGCACATAGTAGAAACTTGGAAATACTTGTTAAACAATTGTATGAGTCAATAAGTGAGAAAGTGAGTAAGAGAATGCATGAGTGAATGAGGCAACTACACAATGAAGGAAAATCCATACCTGATATACAGGAACAGAAGTGATGTCATGAGGCCAGTGTCAGAGGGTAAGCCTAAGGACTTTCCATGGAGTTCACATAGCACATTTAACAGGGTTTGCTAATGCCTTTAGGAATATGAAATAATACATAAGACTGTTTCAGAAGTTGATTTTCTCATTGAGAAACTGAAGATTGCTATGTATCACATCCATTTACAGTCACCCTTTTTTTAAAATGCAGTAGGATGCAAAAAAAAAAAAAATCCAGAGTAAAATTTATATCTTAAAATTTACAGGAAAAATGTACCCAGATATAGTCAAAAAAGAAAAAAGAAAAAAAACTGTGTGATTAACATGATTCCTTTTGAAGTCCTCTAAATATATATATAAATCACGTTTTTAGTCCTTTGTATTTAAAATTTCCTGTTGGTTCAATAAAAACATTTATGGCTAAGAAGATTTAGGAAGCACTAGAAGTGATAAATTTCATTTCATAAAATATATAGGTATCATCTTAGAAAAACTAAATTTGATCCAGCTTTGCCAGCAACTTAAAAAATACAAAGGGAGTGAAAATACCAAAATTATGCAAAACTCACTATTTCTTACCATACTTACTAGCCAATATCTAGTTACATATCAAAAAAAATCAGACAAGTATTATTTATGTAATAATAATTTTAATAATTTTTAAAATCTGAATGAGATGCTAAGTGTATGTTAGTGTGTTTTCCATCCTAACAGACTCGCATGATCTGTTATAAATTAATATAGGCTGAGTTTTTCTCCATATCATGGTTCCAATTCTGGGAAAGTGATAGAATTTAGTGGTACTTGGGAGAGGCTTGTCATGGTGGAAGAACATGCTCATTGTCGTAAAAGCCAAAGTAATCTCTTTTGAAATATGGGAAGAGTGGAAAACCCATAATAACCTGATTTAAAAAATGTTTGTGGGAGTTTTCAAATTTAATAATTCAATTTGACAAGCTAGCATAAGATATATCAATATTTTGAGTAAGCAGTATATAATGTAATTTTCCTTTTCAGCAAAAATAAATGAATGAATACATTTTCTAAAAAATATATACATAAAATGAGTTTGAGAGACCAGCAGAACCTAAAACCCATTTCTCTCTATATTATTTAATGTGATGGTTCTATTATTCAACAAATATTTTTTTAAGCTCTGCTCTGTGCCAGGCAGAGTACTTAAACCATACTGATGGTATAATGATGAAAAAAGCAGAGTTGTCCTTCACATTATGAAGTTTGTAATCTCATGAACCTTGGGAGAGACTGACTTGAAATAATCACACAAAGAAATAAAAGTTATATTTATGGAAAGGAGGGACCCCTGGTGCAAAGAAAACACACAATAGAGAGACTTTGTCTCCTCTGAGATTAAGCAAAAACTTCCCTGATGCAGGAAAAGAATCCAAGGATGTCATGGGGAAGAGAGGAGCAGTGTGGTGGGATGCTGAATGAGAAAGTGCATAGCACATGTAAAAGGGGTCTGGATGGGGAACTCTAGACAGAGGCCAGGAACTGAAGGGCCAGGTTAGAGATGTTCGAAGGTCACAGCTAAGGCCCTATTCAAGATGCTTGACTTCATCCTAAGGGCAATTGGCAGCTATTTAAGGATCTTAAGTGGAAAGGCTAACGTGATTAGATTTGTGTTTTGAATAGGTCACTTCCCCCAGCATGGAGAATGGATTTTAGGGGGCTAGAGTGAACATTGGGAGGCCATTTGGGAACTATTGCAAATGACTACAATAGGTTGGGAGGTGATGGTAGCCTTCAGCAGGACAGTTTGGAGGAGATGAGACATGGAGAGAGATGAATGGATGTGAGATTTGAATAAATTTCATATAATAAAAACAAAGATTACCAGAATCTTGAAGTACTGGCTGAAGGCAGGGTAGTACCCAGCCAGAGATGCTGACAGCCTTACTTACCTAATGACTCCCTTTCTTAATCTCCTCATTCCACTCACAGGCCAGCCTTCCTATGTCTCCAAGCTGTATTCATTCTATTCTATACTCATCTTTTGGGATACCATCTTGTCGTGAAGAACCGCAGTATTAAATACAACACTGGCAAAAAAAAAAAAAAAAAGTGACTAATCTAATTTATTTTTTTTCAAATATACAGATCCTAAAACTTTATCCCCCATTTGATGCCCCACACCAATTTTTGGCCCACGTATGGACTTGTTCTAATTTTGTCTGAAATATAAATCCAGTAGGTAAATGTATTTCAGTTTTCCTTTAAAGATTTTAGATGCTACATCAATTTCATGTCTGTCCTCATCAGAACTAGTTCACCTGTATTTAATATTCCAAAAATATTCTAAGGAATTCTTACCAGTATTTGGTTTTTTTAAGTGAAATCTTCAAATAGACAGATGTGTTCTCAGAGAAAATACATAGACACTAACTGCAAGTAAGAATATTGTTCTTTTGGTACAGGATTATTCCATAGGGACCCAATCAGTCTTCTCAAACCCATTGAAAGGAAGATATTCTAGTTGTTGGGTTCCTTACTGGTACAAGTTAAGTTACTATGGCCCTGCTTAGTAACTCAGATTGCTAAGAAAAGATGCAACGGAAATATATACAAACATTTTAGGACTTCTATAAAGGCAATTACGTTTTCTAACTTTACCCCTTTCTTGGCATTTCTACATTTTGAAGGTTCCATCAGTTTCTTTTTCTGTTTTCAAGATGCCCTGTAATGATCATCTATAAACAAAGTAAAATCTACACACAAGAGAACAGTCAAATATCCAAGATTTAGGGCACACGGTTTTTACTAGATGCTAAAATAAAAGGAAGGTTTACTGGAGGGTACTTACAAATCACAGTGCTGTATCAACATCCCTATTTCACACTTACCGGTACTAGAAGGAAATTTTAAATTTCTATTTTTTTCTTTTCAATTTTTCCTTTTTCTATTCATTGTTTTGTGAAAATTAGAAAACAGAGAAAAGCCAAAAGAAAAACTTAAAAATTAGCCATAATTTCATCATTCAGAAATATCCACTGTTCACATTTTGTTATATAGGTTTTCCAGTCAAATGTATTTTACAAAAATGGAATAAAATTGGGAATGCAGCTAAGTATATAGTATAGTAGCTGAGAGAAAAGCAGGGTTAGAATTTCATCTCTGCCTCTAACTACCTGTGTGATCTTGGGGAAATTACTTCAATCCTCTGTGCCTTGGTTTCCTCCTTTGTAAAAAGGAGATACTGTATATACCTACTTCACAGAGTCCTCACAAGGATTAAATGAGTTAATACCTTTTAAAGAACTTAGAATAATGTCTGATCCATATCAAGCAATTATTATACACTGTTGTAATCTACTTCTAAATCTTTTTAAAACAAAATTAATGTACACTCATTGTAAATAACTTAAACACTGAATGAAGTACATAAGAAGTAAAAGTTCCCTTCTTTCTCCCTTATACTTTATCACCTATATAACCTTTTCTTTCAAATGAATATAATGCTATGAACATCTTTCTATGTCATTAAATGTTTTCTGTGGCTCTATAGACAAGCACTTTCATTAAAGGAAGTGTGATGCATGTGATAAGTTCAGAATACCCAACAGTCCATACTCCATTTCTGGATACTGCACACATAGTACAATCAGAGAGATTACTTTAAAAGATGCTTCCTTAAGAATTCAGTAGTCCTAAAGCATATTAAGGAAATTATTCTGATATTCATATTTATGGGAATGATTGAATTGATCTTTGAAAGACCAAAAGATTTGTATTTAGTTTATTGTCGGTTTATTAATTCTCCCCCACCCCCTTTTTTTGAGGCATGAGCAGCATTCAAAAAAGCAAATTAAGGATTTTATGTTTGGCTAGCTGCAGTTAGTTTTTGATTATTTATGCTGTTTAAATTCATAAGCAAAACAAGTAAGCTGATAGTTTGTTGAGAAGCGATGACTAATGGATACACCAATTATTGATATAACTTATTTGCATACTTCAGAGTTCTTGAAAATATATAATGGCCCCTAATCTGTAGCATTCATTTGACAACAGGCAGTTCAAGATGTGATGGCAATAACATGGGAAAATTGTAGAATTTAAAGCAGGGAAGATTTAAGAGTTTTTTTGGAAATTGGCAGTTCTTTGGCTGTTACTTTCCCACAAGCTTGAATATGAAGTATATGGAAGTGTATATGGCCAGTAGTTATTTTATCATTAGATCTGCACATCCAAATTAAATAGTCTGTCGTAACCCTCCACCTTCACCATACACACAGGCTAATCTAGTCAAACAAATATAAGTGTGTTTGGGTGTCAAGGGGTTGGCCTGGTAGATTCTAAGATTTTCATTGTAGAAAATGCTATACTAAGAGAAAAATGTATTCAGTAGCAGCTAATATCTGGTATCTGCATTTGCTGTTGGCAAAGTGGTCCTTACATGTCTTTGAGGCATATGGAAATTGGTGATGAAAGTGCCTAGTGTTACGAGAAATATAATTTGATGAAAACTATAGCAGTGAACTGTGAGAAAGTGTTAAACCAGTGTCACCAAACAGTACTTCAAAAATAATGAAACAGAACTACTAGCCCTTTATGAGTAATACTGGGTAAAAATGAGAAAAGCACATGGTATATACAGAAAGTTTAAATATATGAGGTAATGCTCTTTTTTAATTACTATTATTACAAAGACCACTCCAAAAGTCTACACCCAGACTCCTTTCCATTTATCTCTAAGTAGACAATGACATCACGTCTCCTCTAAATTATTCAGACTCAGGGGATGGAATTGGCTCATTCAACAGGGAATGCCATGTTTGGTGTTGGCATGATACTTAAAGCCTCTTTCTACATTATCCCTAAACTGAAAAGCACATTTGATGGTGTCCAAATGATTAAAAAAAATTCCCTCTAGACTTTAAGCACTCAGGAAATCATGAAAAACAAAAATAGAACTGCACCACGGGTATAATCATAAAACATCACAGAAGGAGAAAACTAAAAAAGCAAAAAGCGCTCTAGTCATCTGAAGGCTAGCAGTTCATGCAGTCATTAGAAGTCATTCCATACGGGCTGAGTTTGAGGAAAAGTCAGAGGTTGCTTTGTTCTTGACTCTGAGTGAAATCAAAACCTACCCAGACTAAAACCTACACAAAGGCAACTGTGGTCCGCCTTTTTCTTGCTTAGTATACGCCACTAAACACACGTAAATGACATATGCAGGAAAGTCTGTGATTCTGTTCATATTAATCCATGTCTCAGGCTGGCAAAATGCCTAAGCACAATCAAAGGGGGTGGGGGGGTAGAAGCCTGTCTTTTCAAACAGGCTAGAAAATTTTGTACCAAAAGATCACAGGGCGACAGAGACAGCTGGAAAAATTGGAGCTGGGGCTCTGATTTTCGTGCCAGTGGTACACCTAATGCAAAGGGAATGTAATGCAGATGATAGATTGAGAGTTATGTGTGCTGTTTAGTTCCGCAATGCTGTACTTACACTGAGGTAAAAACGTAACATTTTAGAAGTAATATTATACCATAACATAACAAAAATCTCTTGCTGTTGCAAAGAATTAATACATCAGAATCCAGCAACAAGTTGCTAATAAAATAAGGTAAACATACAAAGAAAAGAGAGTGAAGCAATAGCTCCAAAAGGTGTTTAGTCAATAAAAAGGTGTTTCACTAATGTCCTTTAATAATCATTTCTTTGGAAAAATAGTTCTAACAGGTGTTTCCACATACATAGAATTTTCTTCAAGATGGCTTAAATGGTTGGGCCCCCAGGGTTTTCAAATTAAAGGTTTTAGGATATTTTGCTTCTAGAAGAACACACAGGATTTTTCTTGGGTTTTAGTAGCAGTTTTATTCATAATGGAGAATAAAAAACCAGTTATTAGATGTAATTCTCTGCATCATCTCTATTTGAAAAAACAAAAAACAAAAAAAAACCTTTTCATTCAAGATGCTATTCAATATCATTTTTGTCAGATGAAGGGTGTCATCCACAACTGAAATGCTGTGTGAAAAATGAAGATCATTGAAAGTTTTATTGAGAGGTGTTGAACGTCTCTGGGGTCCGTGCTGATTCAGGCTGTTTTCAGACTCCAACACTCCGTGGCCTTTGACAGGCAGGAAGACAAGCAAGACCAAAACAGTTCTCACAACACAGCCAGTGGTCACAAAAATCAACCCATGAAGATGTCTGTCACTGGAAAAAGCGGCTTCTGGAAGACAACCAAAAGGGGAAGAGGTGGAACTGGAGTGTGTGTGGGGGGGGGGGGGGGGGGAGAGGGGGGGGAGAGAGAAAGAGAGAGAGAGGGAGGGAGGGAGGGAGGGAGCGAGGGAGGGAGAGAGGGAGGGAGGGAGAGAGAGAGAGACTGAGAATAGATGAAAATATAGTATTTGAACACTGAAGGTAAAAATTAAACCCTGAAAAATACCAATGGCTGGAATCACAGGCATACATTTTCCTCTTCTCTTTTATCTCCACAACTTTATTAATAAAAGAATTTGAAAGTATATAGATGATCAATCACACAATTACATCAAAAAGAAAAAATCTTCTAGAACCTTCTGGGTTCTAAGGGAAATTAATAAATAAGTCTCAGAAGGAGGAATGGAATATTCCTAGAAACAACAAACTTGTTCTCTGATTTAATTATTTACTTTAACATTTTCATCTTTACTAAAACAACATCAAATTCCACATATTAATTATAACACTTGCTATTTTTCTAACTTGCTTTTCTGACATTCATGTACTCTTATGTTAAAATTCTCTCCTTTTCAAGGAGATATTTTAATGAGTGAGTGATAATATTCATTGGAACATACATTTTTATTTCAAATTTGTACACATGCCCAGAAGCATTTTTTAAAAAAAAAGGATTAAAGTACTTGAAACACATACATAAACCCATACACCCCTAATATGTAAATTCTTCAAACAAGCCTGGTTAAGACAAAATTGTAAGCTAATATGTAGCTAGGCTTCTAACCTACCATTCTCTCACCACTTTTTTTTTCTTTTTTTTCTGGTTTTCCAAATAAACAGCAAGCCCTGAGGCTCTTTGAACTCACTAGAGTGTTTAGCGCCAGCAATCACTAGTTCATGTAGCTTATCTTTTCCTGGTATTTCTATGCGATTTAATAGTTTCAGCCTGGCTGAGGGAATGCAAACTTCTGGGTCTGTTTCTGGAAGGGCCTCACTGCCCATTGCCATCTGTGATAAACCAAATAACCTTTCTCTGCCTCAGCTATTTTCTTACAATCGTCTCTGTTTTGCAGCAGTGGAGTGAAGCTTGATAAAATAGTTGGACTTGTTCACCAGTGAAGCAAAGTCTTCTTCCAAGTCATGCAGGTGTTTCTAGTAATTAAGTAATGAAGAAGGACCAACCTCTTGATAGTGATATTAATTACATATCCAACATGAAAGTGGCACTTAATTGCCAAGGGATTAATAAAACAGATCCTTACTCTATTAGATTGGGATTCTTTAGTTATAAAGTAATAGAGCCTGACCCAGGCTAAGATCAGCAACAGGGAGTTTATGGAAAAGTGACAGGATGACCAATCAGAAGGCTGGGGGTAGGGGGGTTAAATTTTCCAAAAATGTTTGCACCGATGTACATTCTACTTCACATGTTCTTCTTACAATGTGGTGTTGACTGTACTCTGTTGAGAGGTGGGAGATCCTATGTTCTTTCCCCTTGAATGTGGGTGGATGGACTTTTTAACAGTGTTTCAACCAAGAGTGCCATAGAAGTGACACCGCATGACTTTGGAGGCTAGGTCATAAAAAGTGACCGGGCTGCTGCGTGGATCTTTCTGGAGGAGTGGATCTTTGGGTCCCTGAACTGCCACGTAAGAAGTCTGGTCACCCTAAGCCACGGTGCGGGATAGAAACATATAAAGATTTGAGAGATGCCCAAGGAGCGCCATCTGTTCTGGTCCCCAGCTGTTCCAGTCTTCCCTGACCAGGCACCACACATGTGAGCAGGCCTTCAATCCCTGTCTTTAAGCCTCCTCAAGCCAGAATGAGTAGAAGAGAAACAAGCTGCCCTTGTTGAGACCTGAGCAAAATAGATGTTGTTATTATTGTTTTAAACCATTAAATTGGTGTGCATTGGAACACAGCCATAGTTACTACAACATTTGGGCAGGAAGTAGGAAATCAAGAAGTGAAGATGTAGAGAACTGGGAACCAGGAACTAGAGAAATATCTTACAGCATTGGTAGTGTCGTACTAGTAGGTACTGCCACCAGGACGACTCAACTCCAATGTCTCATCATTCCTCTGTCACTTGCGTAAGAGTCCACGTCCTGGAGAGTACATCCACACACCAAGCTGAGACTGTAAATCCACCTCCTGCATGTATCTGAATGATGCAGGAATGATTTGGCAGAAAGAGCCCCCAGCGGCTGCCGTGACTCTCCAATGGGCAGACAGACACCAGAATCTGTCATCCCTACCAAGACTATAACACTGGGGGAAAAATTGGAGTGTTTTTCAGAATGGCAATGGATGACAGAAGTAAAAAACAGTAAGTCCACTCAGACCACATTTCGTTCTACTTAAATAATTTTCTTTAGTTATCATATCCTTGAATACAAATTAATTGCAAGTAAAATATATGTCTTATTTGCTAATGGTGTTTTGAATAAAGTTATTGAAATAGTCTTTAAGATCAAGTAATTTACTGGGTGTTAGAAGATATTAGGCCCCTTTCTTTTTTCTTTCCTTCCTTCTTTCTTTCCTTCCTTCCTTCCTTCCTTCCTTCCTTCCTTCCTTCCTTCCTTCCTTCCTTCCTTCCTTTTTTTAATGATCTTTAATAATTTAGTGCTTAGCACCCAGTCTACCAAATATTTACAAATATAAGACAAGAGCCTACAGATTATAAAAATACTCAGACCTGCCTTAAATCTTTTTTTTTTAATAAGCTGGAGGAATAAACAAATAATTAAGCAATCAAATACTAAAAATTTTTTCAGGACCATTGCTTCTCAAACCATAGTTCTTTTTCACTTGTATTTAATCTGTATCAAATATGGTGGCCCAAAACACACACACACACACACACTCACACACACAATTGCTTCAATCATTTTCAATTAAATAAGCTGTTCAATTTCTTGAAAATAGTAAGACTCAATGATTGTTCGACTGGATCGGAGATTTATTTGACTGACTTGAAAGGCCATTGATCCAGAGACCCCCATGGATAGAAAATGTAAAGGATCATTTTTTCTTACTGTCATTGTTCATTCAAGTTTTAATTTGTTTAGTTATTTAACAGGAGACATTGTTCTCTTTTAAGCAATGGTGCATGCAGTGGAAAAAATGATACCTCACCATTGAGATTTCTGTGTATTTTTAAACAGGAGAAATAAAGACATTCTCTAAACCAGGATGCTTTCTTTTCTGTAGAAAACACATCTGTAGAAGACTCATGGTTTTCCCAAGGATTTAAATCAGATTACATATATTTAGACACAATATATACTAAAATAATACATCACTACTAAAATAGTTTATTATCATTTTCTTGAACATGCATAAAATAGACTTGCGAATACAACAAAATATGAAGAATTCAAGCCAACCTTGGGAGTCTTACATAATTTCAGATTTTATGGGTGAAATTATTTTACAGAAAGATAGATATACAGGTATCTCAGAAACTGAGAATTCCAAATTTCTGCCTTTTTCTCCACTTCTGCTGCTTTTTAGCTTGATTTGGCCAGTGAAATCTGATGCAATCAGGAAAGTGACTTGAGTGTGGAAAAGCAGTGGAAAAGTGAAAGGCCAGTATCACTGCACAGTCTATCACTGTTGTTCTTTCACTATTTTGTGAAAACAAGATTTCTCAATCTCAACACTATTGACATTTAGGCTGGAAAATTCTTTGTTGCAGGAGCTGGCCTGTACATTGCAGGATGTTTAGCAGCATCCCTGGCTACTATCCACTAGATACTAGCAGTTTAGCCTTTTTTTTTTTAATTGTGTTAAAATATATATGACATAAAATTTACCATTTTAATCATTTTAAATATGCAGTTCAGTGGAATTAAGTACATTTGCATTGTTGTGCAATCATCACCACCATCCACCTCCAGAACTTTGCCATCTTCCCAAATTGAAACTTCATACCTATTAAACAATAAATTTCCTTTCCCAACTCCCCACAGCCCCTGGTAACCTCCATTCTACTTTCTATCTCTGTGAATTTGACTGCTCTAGGTATCTCATATAAATGGAATCATACAATATGTGTCCTTTTGTGACTAGGTTATTTTACTTAGTGTAATATCTTCAAAGTTTATTCATATTGTAGCATGTGTTAGGATTTCCTTCCCTTTTTAAGGCTAAATAATATTCCATTTTATGGATATACCACATTTTGTTTATCCATTCATCCATCAATGGAAACCTGGGTTGGTTCTGCCTTTTGGCTATTATGGATAATACTGCTGTTAACATGGGTATACAAATATCTGATTTTTTGCTTTTAATTCTTCTGAGTATGTAGACAGAAGTGGAATTGTTGGGTCAAATGTCTCTAGACATTGCCAAATTTTTCTTGGGGGGCAAAATCACCCCAGATTAAGAACCCCTTACCTAAAGGAACAAACTTCTTTGAACAATAATATCTACACAGAGCTGAATCATGGATTTTTAGGTTTAGAAGGGACATTGGAAGCCATATTGTTGAGTGAATCATCTCTACCTCATCCCTGAGACTTGTATGTGGCCACTAGCTGTGCTTGGAAGCTCAGTCACCTGTAAGGCCATCTCAAACGAGCCAGGTCTTATCTTCTTAATCTCTTATACTCCACTGGCTCCTTCTCATCTTGCTACAAACAAGTTCATGTCCCTTTATCCTATATCTCCCACCTTCTAGTCAGTCACCAGCAAACATCTTAATAGTGTAACCTTTAACATTTCAACACCCACTTATTTAATCAATTAATATCTGAAACTGCTTTGAATACAATCACCAAATTGCTAGATTCAGTCACATGTTTTATCTTTCTTCTTGACATAATCATAGCAAAATCCAGTTTAACCTGACTTACCTCTCCAGCAGGTTACTTACTCAACAAATATTTATAGAACCTATTATGCATCACTGTGTAATAAAGAATTTTATTGGCCTTTGTCTCTGATTCCTGGAAAGTAACCTCTAAATCTTTGGAATTTCCCAAGTGATAGGTTATTTTTGTTATTCATGAGACACCCTTCAGACCATACTTGAAGGCTTATGATAGCAAGGAGACTCATGGTGGGTCTCCAGATGATTTATGCTAGTGAGGTGAGTCAGGATGGGGGCTCGCCATGTTAGAAAGACCAACTGTGTGATTAGATTTTGGGGCTCTGAGAATGTGATATAAGCCTACCTCTGGGGAGTGGAATGGGACTGGAAATTGAGTTCCATGGGCAATGATTCAACCAATTCTGCCTACATAATAAAATCCTGATAAAAACTTGAGAAACAAAATGAACGAAAATCTATACTCCTCTTTCTTACCCCTATGATAATGAGTTTACCGATCATCATTTTAATTTTCATATTCCTGAGCATTTTATTTCCTTCAACAGATCAACTAATTAGTAATAGCCTAATTGCCATCCAACAGTGATTTTTTTCACCTGACATCAAAACAAATAATGACTATTCACAATCATAAAGGCCAGACTTTAACCCTAATATTAATGTCACTTATGTTATTTATTGGTTCAACAAATGTGTTAGGCCTTTTACCACATTCATTTACACCTACCATGCAATTATCAATAAACCTAGGTATGGCCATTCCTCTACGAGTGGGACAGAAATTTTAGGCTTCCATCATAAAATGAAAGCTGATGTTCAGGTGCACTTCCTTGGTTGGCAAGTACTCTTTATATTGTCACACATCAGTGTGCCAACAGGGTAATACTGTGCATCGCGGGGACAAGAAAACTTCACATTTGGGATCTTCTCGGATGATACTTATGTGCCTCTCCTTTTAGCTGGTTCTGATTTGTATCCTTCTGCTGTAATAAAACTATAATCATTAAGTATAGTGCTTCCCTGAGTTCTGTGAGTTGTTCTAACAAATGATAAAACATGACGGGGTAATGGGAAATTTTTAATTGTAGCCAGTAGGTCAGAAATGAGTGTGGCCTGGGAACTCCTGGACTTGTGTCTGGTGCCTGGAGTAAGGAAAATCTTGTGGAGGACTGTGCCCTGACCCTGAGACGTTTGGCTTACCTGTAGGTAGCTAGTGTCCGAAGTTATCATGATAACTCTAGGGTACTCTGCAATACCATACTGAACAAAACGTTGTTTCATAGCCTCATGGAACATAGAGTAGAGAGAGAGAAATCAAAATATAACCAGAAAGCCAAACAGAGAAACTTCTCTGGGTACAGATGAGTTAAATTTCCAAAGGCTGTTCATAAGTCTATTTTTTCCTAAGTCCAAAATGATGCTATACAAGTGATGAACATATGCACATCAATTAATGCTAGGTTTCACTTTGTTTCCATCATAATCTTATGCCACTAATTAGTAGTTTTCATCATTCTCATTGCTTATACATTCATTGGACATAATGAGATTAATAATGCTCATAAAATACCTCAAAATTAAGCACAAACATAGCGAGCACTAGAGAATTAAGAAAAATGAAAACAAAATGACTAAGATTAAAATGACTGTACATGACCATTTCTGTCTTCAGTTGCTGGGGAACAGAATTGACTTGGCTTTGTTCCAGTGCAAAGCTTTGTTTATACAAATGTCTATGAATTTAAGTTGGACTTCACAAAGAGGGGAGATATATATGAGGTCTGACAATTAAGTTGGCAAACTTGTTGCAATGATGTTGCTAACCTTTTTTTTGATATCAGAGGGATTATTCATTATGAATTTATACCAATGGACAGTTAACCAAGTTCACTATTTGGAGATGCTGAAAAGGCTGCATGAAAAAGTTAGACAACCTGAACTTTTTGCCAACAATTCATGGCTCTTGCATCACGACAATGTACCAGCTCCCACGGCACTGTCTGTGAGGGAGTTTTTAGCCAATAAACAAATAACTGTATTGGAATACCCTCCCTACTCACCTGATCTGGACCACAATGACTTCTTTCTTTGCATGAAGATAAAGGAAATATTGAAAGGAAGACATTTTGATGACATTCAGGACATCAAGTGTAATACGACGACAGCTCTGATGGCCATTCCAGAAAGAGTTCCAAAATTGCTTTGAAGGGTGGACTAGGTGCTGGCGTCAGTGCATAGCTTCCCAAGGGGAGTACTTGGAAGGTGACCATAGTGATATTCAGCAATGAGGTATGTAGCACTTTTTCTAGGATGAATTCATGAACTTAATTGTCTGACCTCATTTACATGTATATATGTACAAGGGGTGCCAAAAAATGTTTACACATTTTAAGAGATGTTATCTATGCTCAAGCAGTAGTTTGCCGTAATCAGAAGTCTCTGGATACTGATGGTGACCACTTTGAGCACCTCTTGTAATTGCAGAAGTTACACGTGACTTGTGTTCATCTTTTGTTATTGGTATATGTTGAGTATTATAATTAATACAGTGTTTTTTCCGTTCTTAAAGTGTGTATACATTGTTTTGGCACCCTCTGTACATATATATGAATAAATAAGTGGCTCCTTTGGATGGAAGCGTAGAGAAGGCTTCTCAGTGACTTGAAGGTTGAATAAAAATTAATCAGGCAAAGTAGGAATTTGAGCTTCCTGGGGAATATGGATGTGTGTGTGTGTGTGTGTGTGTGTGTGTGTGTGTGTGTGTATGTGCACATTTGCGTGCTTGTGTGTGTGCATGACAGAGCTATAATAATTTGGGGTAGTAATAGGGATACAACTAACATGAATTAAATCAGGAGGTATATGAATACCTTGTATGACTTATTTTAGCTAATGTTAACAGAAACACTGTTATTATTATCATTTAAGGGAAAGCAGTAAGGTGAAATGGTTAGACTGGGATTTGAGCTTGAGTACTGTGGATCCAGAGCCATCTCAGCTAACTTGGTTCTTAAAAACATGCCATGTCAGAGTGTGCCAGTGTCAGAGGTTCATTCTCTTCTGCACCACATAGGGGATCAGCTGAGAAAATGAAAAGGCTGTGGCTGGATTGCCACACCTCTGTCCTCCAGTGAGCAATAGTTGTGAATTGCTCCTACATCCAGCCCTGAGCCAGGCATCCAGCCTTGGGACTACTAGTGGGGGAGGCGATGACGTAAAAGACCTCTGAGGATTAGAAATACACCTGGACAATGAGTTTCTTTCGAAGACTCTGTCAAGTGAAGGGGATTTGGCTTGTGGAGGGATACTGGGATTGTAATGCAAAGTGGACTACATTTCAACTCATGGCTGAAAACGCCTGGAATATTCTGGTTCTATGAAGTTATCCAGCTCATGTTCGCTTTTCATGTCCATAATGGTATTAGTACTCTGCAGCTCCAATCCTGAGCCTTCTGTGAGTAAGTTGAAGCCACTCCTCTAAACGGATTTCACTTCTCTGTATTCATCTAGCATCAAAATTTTCCAAATTCGAGCCTCACCCACCTTACTTAGCTACATTTCCCCAAATTCTCCAAAGTGTTCCTGTGTTGCTAGTCATGCTGAGAGTCTTATTCTCCCCCGAACTCCGTGTGCCCTCCTATTTTAGGACATAAACTATTTGGCCCAAATAATCCTACCCATTTCATTCTAGTTTTAAAGCCCATTTGTACATCCTTCCACGAAGATATGCCTTGAAAATCACTTCCTTTCTAGATTGCCCATTGTCTGTGTGATACAGTTTTTTGCCCATGTTTATATTTGTTTATTACGTACTGTTTTGGTTTTGCCCTAAATGTTTGATGCAGAATTTCTAAAGGTGCCACACAAACTCCTGGTGGGCACAGAGAAGGTTTTGGGTGGCTCTACAGATGTAGCAGTGAATAGCATCATATCTCATTGTAGGAAATATATTCCTTCTTTGGTTCTTCCTCAATAATTGGAATTAGCACAAGTAAAAGTATTTGTTTTGTACTGGTATATATTTAACACTATATAAAACACAAACCTCTCTATATAGAAATATAAAAAAAACTCTTAGTACCTGGATAGAATATGATAAAATATTTTGCTTTCACTGCATTTATTTTTATAAATATAAGGCGAGTGATAGAGATAAACCATTCAGTATAGTAATATAATTTTTAAGTAAATAGATATGATAAAATATTTTGCTTTCACTGCATTTATTTTTATAAATATAAGGCAAGTAATAAAGATAAACCATTCACTATAGTAATATAACTTTTGAGTAAATAGATTTAAATAAAAATGTTAGTAAATTTTTTAAAATAAGTAAATGCTAGTAGAGTCTGTGTGTAGATGTACCGAGAATCATTAAGGGATACATGAATGCCTGCAGGAAAATTCTGGTTTCATGAATATTAGTGCTATATCACCAAGAAGCATATAATAATTCACTGAGGTAATGATAGTCTTAAGAAGAAATAGTGGACAACGAAAAGAACATTGATGTGGGTGTTGGAAAAATCTTAGTTCTGGCTTTGGCAATGAGGGCGTCAGAGGACAAGTTTAGAAGTCATGTCACCTGGATTTGAGTCCTGGTTCTACCATGTGTTAGCTATGTTAACTTAGAGATTACTTAAGTTTTAAAGCAGCAATGGCTAATAGAATGTTCTGTAATGATGTTTTATGTTCTAGAATTTGACCAATACAGTAGCCACTATGGAGAACTTGAAATTTGGTTTGTGTACCCTCGTTATAAGTTTGCTGTCCTTCCACTACAGGACATCACGTCTCTGCAGGCACGTCTCGTAATGATGGTGTAAGAGCTGTTCGATCCTTATATGAGCCAATGAGCTTATAGTTTGATTTCACCTGAATCCATATAATTCTTTAGAGTTCTTTTCCACAGCTATTACTGAGGATTGTGATTTTTGCATGTATGTTTTGGATGCTTCTGCTGTGAAGACTAGAAAAGAAATTACTAAGCTATAGCTATAGTTTTTATAGTTAACAGTTGTCGACGATTCATCAGAATCAGGATCTAAGTGCTTTACTTGGAATATCACAGTTAATTCTCTTAACTCAATCCTATACATACCATTCTTATGCCCATTTCATTGACAAGTAAACTGGGGTCCTTACCTAAGATGACCCAAGTGGAACTAGGTTTTGGACCCAAGCGTGCGATAACAACACCCAGGCTGTCAGCTACCGCACTGTGCTACCTGATGGTAGTACTGGTGTGAGGCCTGAGTATAGGTCAGTACCTGTATGTGTGCATTACACAGGGATTTCTCTAGAAGCTTCTATATCATGACCTGAGTCTTTCTGTTGCCTCCCTCATAATACTCTTTTTTTTCATGTTTTTCTTCTGGTTGACTGTTCGTGCTGCTCAATTCCAATTCTTTTTCTCCTGTGCTTATTTTTATTACTGGGGTACTTACATAACTTTAGGAAGTGTGTGGGTTTTATGCCAAAAAAGAAAAAAATATATTTATTTCCTGGAATAGTGAATTTTTGAAGAATCTGGAATAGAAAATTTACAAGATTTCAACAAACAAAGAAGCCCAGATCTCAGTTCCTCCTTCATTTTTGCCAGTATAGTTTTGAAATGGTAATAGAAAAAGCACCTATATTGTACTGAAGCTCCAATATTCAATTTTCTGCTAAGAGAGTTTTGTTAAAAAAAAAAATCCCTGCAACTTTAGGTTTCTAAAAAAAACTGTAGTTCTCAGAACTACAATATTTAAGGATATTAATGAGAAATATCCAAGGGAAACACTAATCATTTGAGGGGAAAAATACATTTTTAGTGTCAAGGAAAAGATATGCCTGTGTTGTAAGTGAGCCAAATTATGAGAATTATCCACAGACTTTTTTTAATAGCACTTAGCAGAGCAGTTAGGATAATCTATACTCTATTGCATCATGTGGCACGTTCAGGATTTGGCATTTAAGTATGATACATGTTAAATTGAAAGTATCCACTTGTTAAAAAGAAAGAGTAAGAGAATTCTATGAGTGGTTTTTCACCTGTCAGAGGTTATCGGAAGCTGTAATTCAGGAAAAAAATGAAAGGAAAAGATGTAGGTTGCCCAATAGACTAATACTACTTAGTGAACTTCCAACCTTCTCCATGGGGTTTCCATTTGATGGGCAAAGAAGGGACTTTTACAAGGACAATCATGGAAATCCACTGTACAGGTGTTTAAATAATATGTAGAATTTGTAGAGAATATACAAAATTTGTAGGATTTGTACAGAATGTGTATAGAATATGCAACCTCCATTCAGCTAACTTTAGTCAATAGTATTTTTTCTTCAATTGCTGCCAGCATAGAGATGAAACAAAATAATAATGAGTTGGATACTACACACTGAACTCCATCATTTGTAAGTTTATATGAGATTTTATATTTATTGTAACAACTGCTTTGGGCCCATGCTCTGAGGTTCTATAAACTATGTTTCCATGTTTCTGTAAGCTATGAGATTTCATCAGGGAGGAAATAATATATAATAGACTATATGAATCATATTTTTATCTGATGTCAAAATTATAGGAAATATGTTGATTTTAATAGGGTGAACCATATGAAATTGTCAATATTTCACTGTTTTTGATCTACAAAATGTCAATTTTATATGTTTCAACCTTATATTTTAAGATGTGAATAAACCACAAAGCAAAGATATTATTCTTGGATTCTAACAATAACTGGAGTTGCACTGGAATTTGTTCCAGTTTACAGAAAATGGCAATTTGAACATTTTAACTTCATGATTGTATTTTGAAGTGAGGGACTGAAAAATAAAGTTTAAAGTGCCCTCTGACATTCTTAAATATTATATCATGTTTGTTCGACACATCAGACACTTTGAAAATTATCATAGACCCAAACAAACAAATCACAAATAGATAATTCAAAACATCTAGTTATTAGATTGAGTGTTTTCTGTGTCAAGCTGAATAGCAATTAAATGGCAAAGAGAAGGAAACTCTACAGCCATACAAAGGGTCCCTGGCTTATATAATAATAATTAGGGAAATTAAAATAAGAAGAATAAAGGCCACTGTACATTAGGAAATACGACCTTGTTCCCTTGATTCAGACATATGGGATTCATTTTATCATTTGGGCTGTAGCGAGACCTCTCTAAGAGTGAAAACAAAGTGAGTCATTAAAATTATTGCTACTAAAAACCAAATGTCAGCTAGCTCCCAGAAAGAACAATTAGCGAACTAACAAATTATTTTCTCTTATTTTTTATTTTAAAATATTTCAAACCAACAGGAAAGTTTCAAAATAGTACAATGATGATCCATATGCTCACCTAGATTCACCAATTGTTCCACTGTTGCCATTTTGTCCTCCCTGCTCAAACCTCTCTCCTGAAATTGCTCTATCTATTCAGACCGTTAGAAAGAAGCAAAAATGTATACTTAAGGTGATTTTTCAAAGATCTTTGCATGTTCTTCATGTCAGGTGTGAATCTCTTCCTTTTCCCAGTTTAACCAACATATCAAAGATTCATAGATAGATTCCATCTTTGGAAAGTACTAAGTTACCTCAGGAATTCACTCCTAACCCAGCACTTTCCATACCACAGAGTTCTAAAGTTCGTTCCCTCAAGAGAGAGGAAGCACGGGTAGTAGTTTTATCATTTACTCACAGGGCATGTAGGTGACAGCCATATACCCATTTGGTACCCTCAGCATCAAAACAAATCGCCAACAAATCAATTTAAAGGGGAAGGGATTTATTACATTTATCAAGGCAAGGCTTAACGCAGCAAAATCCTTTAGGGGAATTGATGTGTTCTTCTCACCTGATCTTATGCTTCTTCTGGAGTCATCTGCTGATTGATCTCCCTGCCTTTAGTTTCTCCCTCCACTCTTTAACTTATCCTGCACAGAGCTGCCCGTTCAACCTTCTGGAATCTCTACTTTGGTCCTGTCTTTCCCCTGGCCAGAAATTGTCACTGATGTCTTATGCCTAACACGTTAGATTTCAGACTTCTTAGTTTAAGACTGATATTCGGCTGGTATGATCTAGTGTGTCTGTAGCGGTTGCTAAAATATTAAAATACTTCCATACTGGTTGGTAAAGTGAAATACTCTTCTGACTATCAATTACTCATCCAGCCCAGTGACAATTATGTCAGAGAGCAGTGGGGCTTGGGAAGTGTGCTGGCATGAAGGTGGGTGGTAGACGGTGGTGATTGCTAACGTTTAAATCAGAATATAGCAGGGCACTGCTTAAATCAGAACGTACCAGTGGCTTTCTTGCACATAGTAGATGAACATCCATAGTAGATGATCATGGTCTACAGTTGAACAGGGGTCCTGCCCACGCTCTGAGCTCATCTTCTACTCTTCTCTGTCTCAACTCACACTGACCTAATTTCTATCCCACAGCTAACCTGAACTTGTAGCCATCTCAGAACCATTAGCAATTGTTCTCTCTACTTGGAACAAACTACATACATTTTGCTTCATGACTACTTCTCCTAAGTCATGTCTTTATTCAAAGCCATTTCCTCAGAGAGCCCATCCTGGACCAGTTTTGAAAACTCTTCATCTCCCATACTCTATTCATTCTCTACTTCATTGACCTATTTTCTTTATTTTATCACAGAACACTTGAAATCATCTAATAGGTCTCTTTTTTTTACACATTTATTTTCTATCTCCCTCTACTGGGCTCTAAGTTTCTAGAAAGCAGGGTCTTTTGTTTTGTCATTGCTTTATCCCAGCACATAGAACAGTACTTGGCCCAACGCATGTTTGTTGATTGACTGTTTGGTTGACAAAAGCACTGAGCACAGTGCCTGGCACGTAATAAGTATTCAATATCTGTTATCTATTTCATCATCACAATATTTTAGTTTGTTATATATTTACTGGCCTCCCCTGCTTTTTCTGGCTCCATCACTCACTTTTATAGACCAGCACCAGCAACATGTTTGGCTCTAAACTGATTTTGTTGAAGCTATTTTTTTATTATGATAAATAATAATCAAACTGTTATAGAGCACTGAGACTTCTTAGGGTAGCTTTAACTTTTTCTTTCTCTCAAGTTTGACTTTGGGAATAGAAAGAATCAGATTTCTTCAAATAATTGATTATAGGTTTTTTTTTCCTTTCTTTTTTTTCTGGTCAAGATGGTGGAAAAGGTAAATGCTATGCTAACCTCCTCATGACTATATCAAAATTACAACTAAAATACAGAACAACCATCATTGAGAATCGCCTGAAGTCTAGCTGAACAACTAAGGACATACAGAAGAAGCCAGCTCAAGACTAGTAGGAGGGGCAGAGACATGAACCTGGATGGTCTCACACCTGTGTGTGACCACTAAAAATCTGGAGGGCTATTGTGGCTGCAGAGGTCCCCCACCCACACCTCAAGAAGCAAGTGGTCCTAGCCCCACACCAGCCTCCCCAGCCCAGGGTTCCAGTGCCAGGTATAAACGTCCCACAACTTCTGGCTGTGAAACCAGTGGAAATTGTGGGTGAGTGAGACCAAGGGCCACTGCATTCCCAGGCATTCTTCTTAAAGGACCTGCCCTCAGACTTACTGGCTGGTGGACTCACTCACTCTGAGCACTGGCACTGGGACAGCAGTTTGAAAGGGACCAGGGAGGAACTGAATTGTCTAACTTCAGAGCAAGGTCTGGAGAGGCAGCTTTCCCCCAGACAGAGAAGCTGGAAGAAGCCATTGTTTCTTTGTTGAACCCTTCCCCATTCCACCATGCAGATGCAAAATCTTTCAAACATTCAGAAAACCCAAACAAGCAGCATCTGGCTTCGGCATGTCCCATACCTCTGGCTGAGCACTAAGCCCAGCATTAGCGACAGCCAGCCTCATTTCACAGCTTGACCATTGGAGGCACCTTCAAGCCCAGCATGGGCAGTGGCCATCTGCAAATGGCTTTGTGGCTCATGCCAGGTAGCCTCAGGCAGGGCACACACTGCAGCTGAACTTGGCCTGCACCAGGTCCCTTTCCAAGAGGCCCCAGGTCTAGCATGCCCAGTGGCCAGCTTCAGAATGAGCTGGAGCATCACCAGCCACCTCCAAGAATGATACACTCAAAGGGTGGACTGGGTAGGGACCAGAGCCCCGCTAAAGAGAACCCTGCTCTGTAGGGGCAGCCCCAGCA
The DNA here is from genome assembly GCF_057876585.1 of Rhinolophus sinicus. Classification (NCBI taxonomy): domain Eukaryota; kingdom Metazoa; phylum Chordata; class Mammalia; order Chiroptera; family Rhinolophidae; genus Rhinolophus; species Rhinolophus sinicus. The sequence continues at coordinate 162,880,067 of NC_142514.1, forward strand.
CCACAGCTCCTCCACTGTTGTCATGGCCAGTCCTCACAATCAATCAGCCCAAGGGTTAATCCCTTTCACTGATGTACAAACAGCAACTAAGGCTCAACTACAACAAGGGGCATAACAACCCACGCAAGGGACATCAGTCTCAGGTGGCCCCGCAGCATACCTCCTACACAAGGCCACTCTACAAAGACTGGGAAGCATAGCAGCCCTACTTAGTACATAGAAACAAATACAAGGAGGCAGCCAAAATGGGGAGACAAAAATACATGTCCCAAATAAAAGAACAGAACAAAGCTCCAGAAAAGGAACTAAACAAAATGGAAACAAGCAATCTACCAGATGCAGAGTTCCAAACACTGGTTATAAGAACACTCAGTGATCTCAGACAGAACTTCAACAAAGAGATAGGAAACATAAAAATGGAGATAGAAAACATAAAAAGAGGTGGTCAGAAGTAACGAATACAATAACTGAAATGAAGAATACATTATAGGGAATTAACAGCAGATTAGATGAAGCAGAGGATCAAATCAGCAATTTAGAAAATAAGGTAGCAGAAAACAGGCAAGCAGAACAGATAAAAGAAAAAAGAATCCAAAAAAAATGAGGAAAGTTTAAGGAGCCTCAGGCACATCAAGTATACCAACATTCACATCATAGGGGTACTAGAAGGAGAAGAAAGAGAGCAAGGAATTGAAAACCTATCCGAAGAAATAATGACAGAAAACTTCCCTAACCTGGTGAAGAAAATAGATATACAAACATAGGAAGTGCAGAGTCCCAAACAAGATGAACTCAAAGAGGCCCACACCAAGACACATCATAATTAAAATGTCAAAGGTGAAAGACAAAGAGAGAATCTTAAAAGCAGCAATGGAAAAGCAGTTAGTTACCTACAAGGGAGTTCCCATAGACTGTCAGCTGATTTCTTAACAGAGACTCTGCAGGCTGGAAGGGATTGACAGGAAATATTCAAAGTGACGAAAAGCAAGGACCTACCACCGAGACTACTCTACCTAGCAAAGCTATCATTTAGAATAGAAGGACAGATAAAGAGCTTTCCAGACAAGAAAAAGCTAACCGAGTTCATCACTACCAAACCAGAATTACAAGGAATCTTAGAGGGATTTCTTAAAGATGGAAAAAAAAAAGATAAAAAAATATGAATAAGAAAGTGGCAATAACTACATAGCTACCAACAATTATTAGATTGGCGCAAATGTAATTGCAGTTTAAAAGGTTAAAAATAATTGCAAAAACCACAATTACATTTGCACCAACCTAACACTTTCAATGAAAGTGGATTAAATGCTCCAATCAAAAGACAGAGTTGCTGAATGGATAAGAAAAGAATATTCTTACACATGCTGCCTGCAAGAGACTTCAGTTTGAAAGATACACAGACTGAAAGTAAAGTGATGGGAAAAAGATATTTCATGAAAATGGAAACAAAACAAAACAAAAAACTGAAGTAGCAATACTTATACCAGATAAAGTAAACTTTAAAACAAAGCCTATAACAAAAGACAAAGAAGGACCCTGTAATCTCACTTCTGGGTATTTATCCAAAGAAACCCAAAATGCTACTTCAAGGGCACATGTGCATCCACATATTCATTGCAGCATTGTTTACAATAGTCAAGATCTGGAGGCAGCCTTGGTGTCCGTCGATGGGTGAATGGATAATAAAGAGTAACTGGTACATATATACAATGGAATGTTGCTTGGCCATGGAAGGGAATGGGTTCTTGCCATCTGTGGCGGCATGGATGGACCTGGAGAGTGTTGTGCTGAGTGGAGTATGTCAGACAGAGAAGACAGATGCAATTGATTTTGCTTATATATGGTATCTGAAGAATAAAATAAACCAACAAACAAAACACAAACAAACTCATAGGTACAAAGAACATTTTGATGATTGTCAGATGGCAGGGAGGTTGGGAGTGAGTGAAAAAGGAGAAGGGATTAAGAAGTACAAATTGAGAAAAAAAAAGAAGTGTAAATTGGCTGTTACACAGTAGTCATGGGGATGTAGGGTATAGCATTAGAAATATAGTTAGTAATATTGTAAAAACTATGTATGTATCAGATGGGTATTAGATTTATTGGGGTGATCGATGGGAAGGGGGTTGGGGGGCAGGGTGAAAAAGGTGAACTGATTAAGAAGTACAAATTGGTAATTACAAAACAGTCATGAAGATGTGAAGTAAAGCATATGGAATATAGTCAGTGATATGGTAATAACTAGGTATAGTGCCAGGTGGGTACTAGACTAGTTAGAGGGATGGATCACTTCTTAAATTATATAAATGTCTAACCACTATGCTGTACATCTGAACTTAACATAAAATAATACGAAATGTCAACTGTAATTGAAAAATTTAAAAAGGGGGGAAAGGTGAAGGGGAATAAGAGGTCCAAATAGCCAGGTATAAAACAAATTAGTCGTGGGATGTAATGTACAGCATGGGGAATACAGTCAATAATATTGTGATAGCACAGTATGGTGTCAGATGGTTGCTGGACTTATCATGGTGATCACTTCTTTAGGAATATAAATGTTGAATAACTATGATACACACCTGAAACTGATATAATATTGTATGTTAGCTGTATTTTCATAAACATCTTAAAATTGATTATAGATTTCTCAAGTTATGCATATTTTCTATAAAACAAATGTAAACTGGCAGCTTGGTGGTTCGATATAGCACTTGGATGAGATTTGTTTTGCTCAGCGGTGTATTAAAGTTTTTCAGTGTACATTTAAAAATTGAAAGAGTTCACATTTCACTTGCAGAAAAGAAATTATATTTTCAATTTCTCTTAAAAAAAAAAAAAGATCTGGATATAGTGAGTTCAGTTTCATGCCACAATTGTCTGGAGATGAGTAAATGCTCCCTTCGAACTGGGCATGAGCTCTTGGGGTTGTTCAAAGTCGTCATCTAGCCATTACCATTCATTTGTCGCCTGTCGGATCCCTGGAAGAATTTAAGTTTGTGATTCCTATTGTAAAGAAAGGTTCCATAAGGGGCTTAATCTTTTATTTTTTTTACACCTTGCTAGATGGCCTTAGAATTTCCCCAGCTCATCTCATCCAGGGTTCTGGTTTCAAATCTGATCAACTAAGAGTTAAAGAAGGAAATTTGAGGAAGGAAGCTAACTTAGACATAATGGGGCAGGGGACAGGAGCAGGTAGGAAAGGGGCAGATTTTTATGGGACAAGATGTTTATACAGCGTTTTGGGTCCTCTATTTTCAAAAAATATATACAATTATAAATTTTTAAAAATACAAGTTTTCTCAGCATTAGAAGAGGCTGAAGCAAGTTCAGGGCCCTGAGGCTGAAGAATCATTAGCTCCATCATAAATCCACCTCTGATTGGAGTGAGGAAGAACCAGACAAGCTCTGTAAGCAATCACTCAGATGATAAGCATCTGTGCTTACCACAATATGAAACCAACGATCTTACTAGTTCATAAGGTGCCATAACAGAGAAGTAAAAAAAAAAAAAAAAATTACATAATAAAGAAAGAAGGTTCTATGTCAGATAACTTGATAAAATATAGAATTAGCAATATCTCAGATAATTCCTGAAATACATCTTAAATTCTGGGAAATTATCACATGCAAACTAGTACTCATTGATCACTACTTCAAGGCAGAACTACTGAGAGTGTGTAGGTTGATTTGAAAGGCTAAAATCTGACTTCTTGGTTTATTAAATGAAATGTGCAAAATGTTATAGGTGTCATTTTAGCTACCAGCTGAGTTCTGTGAGGTGAAAACTAAGTTTGGATTAATGCCACATTCAAGACATCTATAAATCATTTCCTGTTGCGTCTCAAGAGAAAAAAAATGTTTCAGATAGTAAGAGGGACCCAATTAAAAATAAAATAAAATAAACAGAAAAAAAGAACCCCAACACATTCCAATAAGAGAATAGCAAGAAAAATAATGAAGCACAGGGGAAAGGTAAAATATGATCAAATATTCAAAAGTTTAGGCAATATCAGAGTTCTAGCACACCTAACAATATCGACACTTCCTCACAAATGCTTGTGTTTCAGCAATTTGTTTCCAGGGCAATTATGTGTCATCAAAAATAAATTTTCTAATTTAAGCAAGTTATGAATGGGGTTTGAGTTCTAAGTTTAGGCCAGAGAAATCCATTTGACAGTTATTAACTTGAAAACATAAGCATACTATACAATGTAATAACTACTGATAACATTCTTTTTGAGAAAACACATTCTATTTTCTTCCTTAGAAATCTAGAAATATATTTTCTTTAACTGGGGAAGTGACTTTAGTAGGCTTCTAAGGTTGGGGAGAAAGGCAGAACACCTCTCAAACTAGGGGAACAGAGGGAAATAGAGACAGGAACTCGCAGCGGGTAGGACTGTGGCAGGGGAAGTAAAAACTGCAACCATGAATGTGAATAGAATTTATTGAGTAATGTTTCCAGAAAAGCTCTTTAGAGGGGACAAACTCAGCTGAGAAGAGCATTCTATTGGCTCTTCTTTGTTTTAATTGCCCAGAGTGCAAACATGATGGCTGGAACGTCAGTGGCTATCTTGTAGTCATGAGTTGATTTGAAGCATAGAAGTCATATACAAAAGCCAAAGAAGAACGGTGAGCCTGGTGAATTTGTAAAAGTGGGATCTGTTTTACCAGCCTGAGTCCGGCTGCCTTTAAATTTCATTTACTTGAGATAAAATAAACATGAATCTTGTTCACCTTGCTCATATTTCGGGTCTCTGTTCCTAGTAAGTAAATACTATTTGTACCGGTAAGTCATACAAGGGATATAATTAAAATTTATTGAGAATCTTCTCTTTGCCAGGCAGGTTTCTGATGATAATAAATAAAAGACATTACTCTTACTTTCAAAGTACTTAGTCTATAGAAAGCAAAGAGTTGACTATAATAATGTGTGATGAGTGCTAGTGTGTTAGGAGAGCACTTAGGAGGGAACCTCAATCTCAGCTGGGGTATTCTTTTAGTTCAATAAAAAAAATCTTGTATTATTTGATCATGATGCTGATTTAGCTAAAAAATTTCAGTGTATTCCAGATGTATAATACTGGAAGGATTAGAATCTTACTTCTTATCAATCCTTCCCCAGTTTTCTTCATCCCAATGCATAACTTCTGTCCCCCACTATAGATTTTCATTTTGTCTTTGGTGATGTGTCTAGCTGTGAAGTGTTTTCATTTATCCTCTTGGGATTAGCTGGGCTTTTTGAATCTGTAGATGACATCTTTCATCAGATTTGAAAAATTCTTAGCTATTTTCTCTTCAAATGTTGCTTCTGCTTATTATTTTTTTCCTGTTCTCCTGACTGCAGTTAAATATATATTAAACCTCTCCCTGGTTACTCTATGTCACTTATGCCTTCTTCTGCAGTTTCTATCCTTGTGTCTTTACCTGTTTCATTATGGTTATTTTCTTCTAGTTTAGAATTATCCCTTCAGCTATGTCAACTGTTCATTGAATTCTTAATTTTGATGTTGTAGGTTTCAATTATTGAATTTCTATTTGGTTTCTTCTCAAGTCTGTTCTGTCACTTTTTTAAGAGTTTCTGATTCCCTACTTGAAATCATTGAGATTGAATTTTATCCCCTTGAATATTGTTGATTTACAGTCTATGATTGAAAATTCCAGGATTGGGAGTGTTGGTTGGTCTATGTCTATTGGCTTTTACATCCGCTGATTTTATATTTTAATGTATCTAGTCTGATCTGATTTTATGCTGGGCTTAAAACACTGTTTGTAAAAAACAAATAAACATAAACCAAAAAAAACCCAAATATGTGGAGGACATTTTATTTCTCTAGAGAAGATTTTCTTTGGTCTTAGACACCTGTCATTTAGCAATTAAAGATCATCCTAATCCAATTTCCATGCCTGAAATGTTTCTGGTCTCCCAGATGATTGGTAGCTGGTGCCATCTGTGCTAGAGCTCATTTGCTTCCAATCACCTAACTCTCATGAAGCAACCCTTCAGGGTCCCAGGCCTAGGTAGAAATGGCTCAGCAGAGTTCCCATTCTTGCCAAACTTTAGACTCTTACTTTTATTTCCTAAGCTTTTGAGGATGTTAAAAGAACAACTCAGCTTCTGGGCTGCCTTTCCTAGATGGGCAAATACAGGGCAAAAATAAAGTCAAATATTGGGTTCACATCTCTGGATTTCCATCCTCCTTTGATCTTAGTCTATTAATTTCTCATTTATTTGTTCGCTGTTTGGTTATCTTTAGAAGATCAAAACAAAACATGTAATTTACCTTTATTAGTAGTCTTCAGTAACGAGTTGAATAACCTAATCTGCCATTACCAAAAATAGAAGTCTAATTCCATCAGTTTCTTTTTAAACTGTATCTGGAATCCATCCAATTATCTCCATTTCACTATCAACACCCTAAACACCATTATTTCTTACGTAGACCACTGAAATAGTCACTTAATGTCCCTGTGACTAAGAGGCTTGGTTGCCTCTTTGAATCTCAGATTTCTCAGCCTCAGCACTGTGAACCTTTAGACAGGAAAATTCTATGTTGTAGATTGGGGCAGGTGAGGGGGGGGTCTGTCCTGTGCATTATAGTGTTCAGCAACGTCACTCCCCACTGATGCTAACAGCACCCTTCCCCTTCTCTCCCAGTTATGACAACCAAAAATGTCTGTAGACATTGCTAAATGTCCCTTCAGTGACAAGGTCACACTCCATTGAGAGTGACTGTTTAAATCTACCCATTATGCAGGGACAAAAGCAAATTTAATATATATATAAGTTGTTAGCCCCCCGCCAACATTGGAAGTTCTTTAATGGCTCTAAGAAAATTATTCAAATTTCTTGTAAAGCTTTCCAAGGCCTTACATGTAAGGGTTTCTGCTTATATTCCTAACCATATCTCCTGTCAATTTTCTATTCAAACTTTATATTGTAGCCTTATTGATCTTTTCCCTCCTCAAAATTTTGTACACCTGTAAGGCCTTTGCATATGATGATCTCTTTCCTGGAATGCTTTAGTCCTGCATCTCATCCTGTAAATCTTGGCTTAATTGCCATTTTCTCAAATAGGCATTTCATTGAATGAATGAATGAATGAATGAATGAATGAATGAATGAAGCAATTTTAATTCTATGTTGGATACTATTTTAGATGAAACACCATTTCAAGACCCTCTAAACAAAACAAAACAAGCCAAAACAAACAAAACCTAAACCAATTGTCGCGCCGGGCGACCTGCGGGGTCTCTGCTCCCACTCCCCACACAAGAACGCAGGATATGGTGAGGTCAAAAAGGAACACCCACGGAGCCATAGGTAGGGGAGTCATACCACTATATTCTCTCTGGCGGCACTATACTCTCACTGGAGGCTGGATCCACACTGTCCGCAAACCGCCATCCACGCTTGCCAGCCCAGCCGCCATCTTCTTGCTAGCCCCATTCTTTCTCTCTTTCCTCTCTGCTAGTGTAGCCACAGCAGTTATATTAGTGGCCAATGGCTCACTGGTTACAGCTGACGGCCAACCAGCCACAGCTGATGGCCATCCAATCACATTGATAGCCATTTACTACCTGAGCCAGCACCTGTCTATGTGAGGCCGAGAGCCTGGAAACTTCTTTCTGGGGCTCTGCCCCCACACCTATCTACTACTCTTACCCTTTCTACCAAAGCAACTAATGATCTTCCCCTGATTTGCTGAGTCCCAGGAAACAGGCCTAGAAAACTCCATTGGCCAGTCCTCAGGATTTTTTCTGCTTATTCCCCCCACCCCCCAATCTTAGTCCTCAGATGGTTTCATGATTCTATGCTTTATGACCAAACTAATGGTTCCTGGGGGGATTAAAAATAAACCAAGTTCCTTTTTTTTTTCTTTTGTACATATTTCCTCTACCCGTTCTCCATATTCCTACAAACTGCCATTTTAAAGCACACACTGAAATTATACAGATCGTGTTTCTCAAAGGGAATTATATCAAATGTGATTTACTTCATTTTTAAAAATAAAGATATTAATTCAACTTCCAATCCTTCTTTCATGTTTAGGTCTGGAAGGATGTTAAGTGACAGGATTTCTATTTAGCCCATTATCTCAAGTTTCAGCATAATGATGCCTCTGCCTGAAGGTAGAGGTTAGTTTAATTCTTCAAATCTCAGTTGAAAGAATTCTAGAGCACTCTATTCAAATCACCAGACATTTACATTAACTAACTTCCTGATGGAGGATAAACAGTCTGCAGATGCTGAATATGAAAGGTAGGAAATAATGCCCTTTCACAATATTTTTCCCCTATTTCTGCTACAACTGAGATTATAAAAGAATGTTAACTTCAATAAAAGAGAGTTTGAATTGTCAAGACTTGTCATAGAAAATATTTTGAAACAGTATACTGCTGTTTCATATGTACAGTTTATCATCATTATTTATAGCAGACTATGAGAAACAGATGTAAGATGTCTGTAGATATCTCGGGGGAGAAATAAGTAATACTAATGAAATACAGATAACACTTAAACAGATAATCAAGAAATTAAAATTTATGGCACTGAACAACTCTTGGCATGGAAATGATCTACTTGAAGCTTCTGAGGACAGCATGCACCTGAGAAGAAGTATCAGAATATGCTGAAAAGAGAAAAAGGGTACTTGAACTGTACACTCCTGAAATATTAAGAGGTGGCCTTAGGAAAATCCTGAAGTACAAATGAGTCTAATTCCCATTTTCTCAATATGAATAATATATACAGCATTAATCAGAATACAACTAGAGGAACAGTTGGGAAATTATTATTAATTTATGAAAAAGAAAGTCCGATTCTATAAAGGAAAGGACACATGATGAATAAATATTTTATCTATATTTTCAGGATAAGAAACAAATATAAATACAGACAGAAGAATGGGAGCCTGGTGTAAGGGGAAAATGCTGGGCTGAAGAACAGAAGCTCCAGTTTCAAATATTTGCTCTGGCTCTGTGACCTTGGATAGGTCATTTACTCCGCCCTGCCCCCCCAAAATTAATTAAGTTTATATTTTAGAGCAATTTTAGGTGCACGACAAAATTGAGCAGAAAGCAAAGAGAGTTCCCATATACCCACTATTGCCACAGATGCATAATCTCCCTCATTATTCACATCACCCACCAGAGTGGTACATTTGTTACAATCCATGAACCTTCGTATATCATCACCCAACATCCCTACTTTACACTGAGGTTCACTCTTGATGTTGTACATTGCTCTGGGTTTTGACAAATGTGTAATATTTATCCATTGCTATAGTATAGTAGGGTAGTACAGAATAGTTTTACTGCCCTAAAAATCCCCTATGCTCTGCTTGTTCACCCTTCCTTCTCTCCTAACTCCTGACAACCACCATTATTTCTACTGCCTCCATAGTTTTGCCTTTTCAAAGAGTCATACAGTTGGAATCGCACAGCATGCATAGCCTTTTCAGATTGGCTTCTTTCACTTAGTAATATGCATTTAAGTTTCGTCTATGTCTTTTCATGATTTGATAGCACCCTTCTTCCCCCTTTTATAATATTTAGTGCTGGAAAATGTTCCATTGTCTGGGATGTTATTTATCTGTTCACCTACTGAAGATTGCTTCCAAGTCTTGGTAATTTGGAATAAAGCTGTTATCAACATCTATGTGCAGATTTTTGTGAGGGCATAACGTTTCAACTCCTTTAAGTAAATATCAAGGAGTGTGATTACTAGATTGAATGGTTATTAATCATTGATTCAATTTCTTTCATAGATGTAAAATTATTTGGATTGTCCATTTCTTCTTGTATGAGTTTTTGCACATAGTGCCTTTCAAAGAATTGGTCCATTTCCTCTAGATTAACAAATTTGTGGGCACAAAGTTCCTCATAATATTCTTTTTTATATATCCTCTTCATGTCCATAGATTCTGTATTAATATTTCCTCTTTCATTCCTGATTTTAGTAATGTCTGTCTTCTTTTTTCTTAGTTAGCCGGCCTAGAGTCTTGCCAATCTTATAAATGTTTTCAAAGAACCAGTTTTTGTTTTCGTTGATTTTCTCTATTGATTTCTATTTTTCAATTGATTTATGTTCTAATTTTTATCATTTCTCTTTTTTTTTCCTGCTTACTTTGGATTTAATTCACTCTTCTTTTTCTATTTTCCTATAATGAAAACTTAGATGATTGATTTTCGATCTTTCTTCCTTTCTAATATTGAAATGTAATACATTTCCCTTTATGCATTACATCCCACATAAATTTGATAAGTTGTGTTTTTCATTTCATTTAGTTAAAATTTTTTTAAATTTCTCTTGAGATTTCTTCTTTGACCCATGTGTGATTTGAAGTGTGTTATTTAAACTCCAAATAATTTGGAATTCTCCAGTTATTATTCTGTTATTGATTTCTAGTTTAATTGCATTGCTGTCTAGGAGCAGATATTATATAATTGCTCCCCCTTTGAATTTGTTAAGATGTGCTTTATGTCCCACAATGTGGTCTTTCTTGATGAATGTTTCATGAAATCTTGAAAAGAAGCTGTATTCTGCTGTTGTTAGATGAAGTAATCTAGAGATGGCAATTATAGCCTGTTGATTGATGGTGCTGATGAGTTTAACTATGTCTTTACTTATTTTCTTCCTATTGGATCTGTCCATTTCTGATAGAAGGGTGTTGAAGTCTCCAACTATAATAGTGGACTCACCTATTTCTCTTTGCAGTTCTATCAATTTTTGCCTCATGGATTTTGATGCTCTGTTGTTAAGGCACATACACACTGAGGATTATTATATCTTCTTGAAGTATTGATCTCTTCATCAATATATAGTGCCCCTCTTTATCCTTGATAACTTTTCTTGCTCTGAAGTCTTCTCTTTCTGAAATTAATGTAGCTATTCCTGTTTTCTTTTGATAGTGTGAGCATGGTATATCTTTCTCCACTCATTTACTTTTAATCTATATGTGTCTTTCGATTTAAGTGAGTTTTTGTAGACAACATATAGTTGGGTATTGTTTTTTTATCTACTCTGACAATCTCTGTCTTTTAAGTGGTGTATTTAGACAATTGCCGTGTTAGGTGATTATTGATATAGTGGGATTAATAACTACCATATTTGCTACTCTTTTCTATTTGTTGCCACTATCCTTTGTTCCTATTTTGTATTCGTCTGTTTTTTCTGCCTTTTATGGTTTTAATTCAGCATTTGATATGCTTTCATTTTCTTTCTTTTCTTGGCAAATCAATTGTATTTTTTCTTTTACCTTTTTTAGTGGTACCATAGAGTTTGCAATATACATGTACAAATAACTCAAGTCCGCTTTCAAATGGCACTGTATTGCTTCACGTATGGTGTAAGTACTTCATAATAATAAAATATTCTTAATTCTTCCTTCCTATCCCTTATATCATTGCTGTCATTCATTTCACTTATATATAAGCATACATAAATGAATAGATTATTGTTGTTATTATTTTGGACAAATGGTTATATGATAGATCAGCTAAGTACAAGAAAAAGAGAAGTTGTATTTTACCTTCACTTATTCATTCTCCAATGCCCTTCCTTTATTTATGTAGATCCAAGCTTCTGACCTGTATCATTTTCATTTTCTCTGAAGAACTTCTTTTAACATTTCTTTCAATGCAAATCTACTGGCAAGAAATTCCCTCAATCTTTGTTTGAGAAAGTCTATCTGTCCTTCACTTTTGGAGGATAATTTTGCAAGGTACAGCTTCCTAGGTGGGCAATATTTTCTCTCTCAACACTTTAAGTATTCCTGTCATTTTCTTTTTGCTTTCATGGTTTCTGAGAAGTCAGTTGTAATTGTTTTCTTTGCTCCTGTATACAGAAGGTGTTTTTTCCTCTGCTTTTTTTCAAAATTTTGTTTTATCTTTGATTTTCTGAAACCTTAATGTGATATGCCATGGTGTAGGTTTTTAACATTTATCCTCCTTGATGTTCTCTGAGCTTCCTGCATCTTCGGTTGAGTGTCTGGCATTAATTTGGTATTAATTCTGGTATTCCAGATACATGTATTGTTACACCTTTTGTAGTTGTCCCACAATTCTTGAATATCACGTGCTTTATTTTTCAGCCTTTTTTGTTTTTATTTTTCAGTTTTAATAGTTTCTAATGTTACCTCTTCAAGCTCAAAGATTCCTCAGATGTGCCCACTCTACTAATGAACCCATACAAGGCATTCTTCATTTCTGTTTCAGCATTTTTGATATCTAGCATTTCTTTTTTATTCTTTCTTAGAATTTCCAACTCTCTGCTTATATACCCCATCTGTTCTTACATATCGTCCACTTTGTCCATTAAAGCCATTAGCATTCCAATCATAGCTTTAAAACAAGTTGTGTTCTGAGAATTCCAATGTTCCTGACATTTTTTTACTTTAGTTTTGATGCTTGTTTAGATTCTTTAAACTGTGGGGGTTTTGTGTTTTGTTTTGTTTTTCCTTGCTTTTTAGTATGCCTTCTAAATTTTGCTTGTAAGGCAGACAAGGTGTACTGGATGAAAGGAAACGGCAGTAAAGAGGACTTTCGTAGTATAGTGATAAGGTGGGATGTGGGAGAAAGCCTTCTACAGCCCTGTAAGTAGGTCTCAGCGCTTTGGTGAGCCTGTGGCCCTGGACTGTGAACTTCACTAGTGCTTCTCAGTTGCCCCCAGCCCAGGTGGGACAGGGTGGCTGAAGGAGGCCGGAATCATGTATTTCCCTTCTCCTATGTGGAAGGCTAGAAGGGGCTGGAGTTGGGCATGTCCCTCCTTCCCCTAGGATCTGATATAACCAGCAGTTTATGCTCTGGTGAAATAGTTTCTTCTCAGAATAGGTCTTGTTTAGAAGAAAAGAATGCTCTGGTATAGTTCAAAATGATCCTTTTTTCCCTTCCCCTTCCCGGAAACACAGGGGATTTTTCTCTGATACTCACTGCGAAGACATGTTAGGGCTCCTGGAAGTAAAACTCACAAAAATGTGAAGGCTTCCCTATACCTGGATCCTTCTGGAGTTTTTTTTTACTCAGGCTTGTGCACACTGAGCCTCCACCAATTTGTCAATTATAGTTTAGGTTTTCTTATATCGGTATTGGTTCCTATGTAGCTTTCTGCTTGTAATTTTCTGCTTTAATAAGTTATGATTCTCTGTATCTGCCTGTCTGTCTCACTACTTTTGGGGGCAGTGGTTTACCCTGTCACCCTCACTTCTCTGACAGAATTAAGAAGAGTTGTTGGTTTTTCAATTTGTTCTGTTTTTCAACTTGTTGTTAGGGTGAAAACTTTTAATCTCCTTACAGGCCAGACCAGAAAGAGAAGTCAAGTTGTTTACTTTTTAGAGGCTCAGTTTCATTGTATGTAAATGAATGAGACTGCATCCTCAATAGTAAACAACTTTTTTTTTTTTTAAGTAAAAGGGCCATTCAGAACGAAGTCATGTTAAAAAGACACTTTTATTTTTCATTCAAAAATAAAATTATTTTATCACATCTCATGAAAAATGTATGTATTTATCATTTAAGGTGAATACACTAAAGAACAGCAAATATGGAAGTACTTTTTCAGTCATTCGTGTTGAATTTAGACCTTAGATCCTATAGAGAAAGTGGGTGGGACTCATCCTCTGAGACCAACAGTAGCTCATCAAATGATGTTCATTCTAAGTCTAAAATTACATAAATGTTAAAATCTTATGTAATCTTACCACCCATTATAAGGTATTTAAAGTACCTGGATATAAAATGTTGGTGCTATTTTAGGGGATGGGAAAATTACACAGTTAGTTCTATAGTAAGTCACAAATGAGAGATTCTTAGAAAATACAGAGAACTGAGATGATAGTTCACTCTTTCTAACCCTTTAATCAGTTTTTGAAAAATATCAGTTTGTCCACGAGCAAAAAACAAAACTAAACTAAAATGAGACATGAATATAGGAACACTCCAAAGATAAACTACAGAGCTCATCAGTTTCTCATGAAAAACCTGAGAATATGTTAGATCTTCACACACGTCTTCTACCAATGTAAGTGAGAAGGATGGAGACATGAATGGCTGTTGGAGTTTTAAAGGAGGGGGTTCATAGGGTTAAGATTCATTCTAAGTGTTGAGTGGAGCAAAAGGATGAGGAAGAAAATAAGTATCTCACTGGGATGGAAGAACTGAAAGGATTTCCTGAAGATTATGGGTCAAGGGAATGAAATAGACATGAGAGCATCTGGATTTATATTGGCATCAGCTGTCGAAAAGTTTGCATTTCACACATTGCTTAAATGGACCCAGATTTGCAGAGGTGAAATGTTGGCCTGCTAATGTAATGCATCTCTTGGTTTGGAAAGACAAGGGAGTGAATGCCCAACTACTATGTAGGGGAAAACAGAAGGAGGTGATGTAGACATTCAACTGAATGGGGTGTTGAATGTTTGGCCATTCAATCAGAAATCCTTTATCCTTCCCAACACATTGAGTGTTCGTTCTCTTCTCAAAGGAACTGCCTGAGTTTCTGCTCACTGTTTTCCTAGTTACTTCAGAAAATAATTCATTGTTTTCAGAGATTGCATTATGTTGTTCGTGATTTCAACTCCTCAAGGGACACCTTCTATCGGCAAACCCAAATAGTATAAGGGTTCATCTGCTATGTTTCCAAATACTTGTACATATTTGTGCCATAGACTTTACCACTCTGTATGGCAGTGAGTCTCAATTTATTGACTTTTGGAGCATAACGTTTTGGCAGAGTATTTGAAGGCATTAACTCATATCCATCAACATCACTGTGCTAATTGGGTAGCACTTCAGCTATTTGAGAGGGATATTTAACACACGCATTGTTACACTCAGGAGGCAAACTTCTCAAGCGTTTCAGTAAATGCACAATTTCTCAACAATTGTGGCTTAATATTGTATCTTTTACTCCTCACAATTTTTATCCTGTAATACACCACATTACATAAGCTCTTCAACTTCTCATTTGGTCTCATTGTGTATATCCTGCTTTGTAATGAATACAATTTTCCAAGTGATCCAAATCATCAAACTTTGTCACATGCCTGTGGAAGATTCCGTGTGTGCCAGTGGTTGGGAACCAGTCATAGCAAAGTCATTTTCTTTTCTTTCTTTTTTTTTTTTTTTTTTTTTTTTTTTATTGGGGAAGGGGAACAGGACTTTATTGGGGAACAGTGTGTACTTCCAGGCCTTTTTTCCAAGTCAAATTGTTGTCCTTTCAATCTTAGTTGTGGAGGGTGCCGTTCAGCTTCAAGTTGTCCTTTCAGTCTTAGTTGTGGAGGGTGCAGCTCAGCTCCAGGTCCAGTTGCCATTGCTAGTTGCAGGGGACAGAGCCCACCATCCCATGCGGGACTCAAGGAGTTGAACCAGCAACCTTGTGGTTGAGAGCCCACTGGCCCATGTGGGAATCGAACCAGCAGCCTTCGGAGTTAGGAGCATGGAGCTCTAACCGCCTGAGCCACCGGGCCAGCCCTTTCTTTTCTTTTTTTGACTGTTTATTGGGATTAAATGAATGAATGATTTGAATTGAGCATAAGATACTATAAATATTAACTATATATGACAAATGGAGGAATTTAAGGGACTTTAAAAAATATGCCCCATGCTCTAAAACATGGGTGTTTAGTTTTTTTAGTCCTGTAGTTCTTTGACCTAAGCCACCACTAATGTTTAGAACTTTCATATAAAGATTTGGAAACCATGATTGCTCTTTCTTCCTTTATCCTGTTCTCTTTCTTGTCTTTTGCTTGGCACAAAAAGCCCTTGGTTCTACTCTAAAATTTCAGTAAAACCCAGAAGTTACATAAACCTCAGCATGAGAAACTTCCAAACATTAAAACTCTTTTTTTTTTTAAGCTGAAAAATGTATTTTACGGAGACTGCCCAGGAGAGTTCATTATTGCAAAGCTGGTTGTAGCACCTAAATAATTAACCTTTAGCCAATATACATGTGAAGTTACTGCCTTAAGCTCACCTTGGTGACTGTTTGCCATTAAATTAGTAGGGTAAATAATTTATGCCAAAATATAGGCCTAAGATAACACAATTAAAACTGATAACACTTGTTCATTAATTGTAAGAAATTAGATGAAACACAATTCCCCAAGTGTGAGCTATCCTGTGGCGTAAACGCTGTGTTAGTTCTGTAGTAGTATGGAGGAATAGATGAAGATTCTGGAATTGCTCAGCTGAGGCAATGTTTAATTGAGTCAGGTGTGTGTAAAGTGTTGTGCCAAATACACATGGAAGAAAGGGCGAGTGTCTGTGTGAAGCTTTGAAATGATTAGAAGCATGCACATAAGAGCAAAACATTTCTTGGATAGAAAAAAATTGAACTGTTTATTTTTGGTTTTTAGTTTATGGCAATGATCTTGAACTTTCATTGATCTACAATCATCAGGACTACTACTCCCAAAGAAAATCGGATTCAGTAGGTCTAGGGTGGGGCCCAAGAATATTCCTCTTAAGTAAGCACTGGAGGCGATTCTGATGCAAGTGGTTGGTGGACCAAATTTTAAGAAACACAAGTCTGTGCAATTGGATGGGTTTGACCATCTTTTTGGCAAGGTCTGTCTCTTGTGTCTTTGTATAGCTCTAGCAATAGATTAGTGCCCTTACTAAATAAAGAGTACTTTGTGCCTGGTTCTGCGCCTAGAGTGGTTAATAAATCAAATGAGGTTTGATTGCTTGAATAGAGGGAGCAGTTTTCAACACCTCACCTCTTGGCTCATTCTCTCCAAGTGGCTCCTTTGCAACAATCTGAAGGCAATATATTGACCTGCTGGTGATGACTAGGATAAACAGTTGTCAAACAATGCAATCCACATCGGGAGGTAAACTGTTCAATACACTATGGAAATGGAGCTCATGTGGTAAGGGTCTCAGTCTGTTTGGGCTGCTATAACAAAACACCAGGCTGGGTTGTTTAAACAACCAAAATTCATTTTTCACAGTTCTAGAGTCTGGGAAGTCCAAGATTAAGGTACCTGTCTAGGTTTGTTCAGGTGAGGGCCTTCTTCCAGGTGAGGGCCTTCTTCCAGGTTCGTAATGGGTGACTTCTCAATGTGTTCTCCCATGGTAGAAGAGTGTGTGAAGGAAAAACTCACTTCTCCTATGTTTCTCCTATGTAAAAACCCTCAAACTACTACTACACTTACACTTCTGACATCAGATGCATTTTTTTCCTCCCACACCAAGCAATTCTCTGTGACACCACCTGGGTGTCTTACAATTCAACTTAATGCTGACACTAATTGGAGTTAGCACAGACGCCATAGGTTAAGGACTCAGTCCCATGAGCCTGTCCTCACTTCAAATGGTAATCACAAGCATTAGGTCCCCAGGTCACCTACACTTTGGTCTGACTTGTTTACAAATCAGAGGTTTCCGTGATCCCTTTTCCTTGGATTGAATTATTTGCTAGAAGACTCACTGAATTCAGGGAAACACTTAGGTTTACCAGTGTATTATATAATAAAGGATATGATAAAGGATACAGCTGAACAGCTAGAATAAGAGCTACAGTGAGGTCTGGAATGGTCCCAAGTGGAGGGGCTTCTGTTTTTGTGGAGTTGGAATGCTCCATTATCCTAGGAGATAGATGTGTTCACCAACCTGAAAGCTCCCTAAACCTTGTACTTTTGAAGTTTTCATAGAGATTCCATCATGTAGGCATGATCAGTCATTAACTCAATTTCCAGGCCCGCTCCCCTTCCTGAAGGGAAGTGGGTAGAGCTAAAAGTTCCAAGCTTCCAATCATAGTTTGGTCTGTCTAGTGACCAGCCCCTATCCTGAAGCTATTCAGGAATTGGCCGTAAGTCCCCTTATTAGAACAAAAGACACTCCTATCACCCAGTAGATTCCAAGGAATTTAGGAGCTCTGTGTCAGAAACTGCTGGAAGACTAAATATTAAAGGAAAAGATGCTCCTAGAACTCTTATCACTTAGGAAATTTCATGGGATTTAGGAGCTCTGTGCCAGAAACCAGGGGCAGAGACCAATACATGTATTTGCTTTTATTTCACAGGGGCCTAGCAAGCTTTCCGGGGCCTGCTTTTATAAAGCACTGATCCCATTCACAAGGGCTCCACCCTCATGGCCTAAGTAACTCCTTAAGACCCCACCTCCTAATACAACCACAATGGACATTAGGATTTCAACCTATGAATTCTGGGGGGACATAAACATTCAGATCAGTGAGACAGATAGGAAAGAGTTGTGTTGCCTTCTTTATTTTGCTCCCACACAAGCCAACAGGGCTGATCTTACGTCCTGGCCTAGACCTTCCTCGAGGATGTTCTTCTACTGTTAGTACCAGCCTAGTGGAGAATACAACATCAAATAGATAGTTTTCAGTCTGATGTATGTATTAGATAAAAGATAGTAAGTAAGCATGTAACAAGGGTTGCTGAATTAGTCTGGGGTGGTAAGGGGAAATGTTGTAAGGAATTGCTGTTTTAGTTGAGAATTGAAAAGTCAGTGGAATTTAGGTAAGCACAGGGGAGTGAGGATGGGTGAGGGAAATTTTCATAGAAAGCAAACTGAATATACAGTGAAGTGACTTTGAGGAAGAAAGCCTAATTTGTAACAAAAGCTGAAAAACCAGTAAGACTGGATCCCTAGAGAGTGATGGGAGATATGCTGGAAAGATAAGCAGAGGTTAGTTCAAGGAGAATTTTGCAAGTCAGTGAAGTTTTAAACTGAGTTACTAGGCACTTAATAAATATTGTGATCGAACATCACAATCATCTCAAAATTGAGAAATAATCTCAAAGTTCATAAATTTCCATGAATTTTGATATGGTAGAGCTTAGTTTCATGGTAACACCAGTCAGTAGGACCCACCCAGGTAATCCAGAATAATCTCCCCTCTCAAGATTATTAACTCAATCATATCTGCAAAGTCCTTTTGCAATATAAGGTAACATTCACAGGTTCTGGGGACTAAGACAGGGACATGGCAGCCATTACTCAGTTTACCACAACGCCTCTGGGTAAGTCTCACTTCCTAGTAATCAGAGAGCCCTCTTTTCGGTCTCCCCTTTCCTTGTCAGGAATGTTTGGGAGAGACCTATTTTTTGTAGCCATGTATTTAAAAAAAAAAAATTAATGTATTCCAGCTTTATTGAGGTATGGTTAACAAATAAAAATTGTATATATTTAGGTTGCACAATGTGATTTTTTAGAGGTGTAATATATGTGTATATATAAATGGCCACCACAAGACAAGTTATTTAATACAAGTTAATTAAATCTATCATCTCACATACTTAGGTTTTGTGAATGTGTGTGTGTGTGTGTGCTGAGAACACATAAGATATACTCTCTTAGCAAATTTCAAGTATTCAATACAGTATTATTAACTATAATTACCAGAACTTATTCATCTTATAACCGAAAATGCGTACCCTTTGACCAGCATTTCCTCATTTCCCCCACCCTCCAGCCACTGGCAACCACCATTCTACTCTATGGTTTTTTTTGAGTATGGCTTTCTTAGACTCCACATAATAGTGAATCTACAGTACTTCTCTCTCTGCCTGGCTTCTTTCACTCAGTATAGTGTTTTCCAGGTTCATCTTTGTGAAGGCTTTAGTGCCTGGAGGTGTTGTAGCCAATTTATAAACAGTAAGTGACGTCAAAAAATGAAGACACCCCATATTAAGGACAGAAAGAACCTGTATTCTCCACAGCAGTGCCGAGCTGCTGCACAGAATCATGATCAATATGCCTCCAAATTTCCAGTAAGATCATTAACTGCCTTTTCTGGTAGTTGATATTTTACTTGCATCTGACTACATCTTCACTGTTCCACTTGACAAATGAAGTTTGGTGCTGTTTGCAGCCAGGAAAATGCTACGATCAAGACCTTAGTATGGATATAGGAACAGAGACTTCAAGAGATAGAAGAAAATGAAGAGAACATTTGGGATCCATCTCTTTTTTTTTTAAAGAGTATTAATTTGAGGCTCTGAGAGAATGATAGCTTTCTGCAAAGTCAACAGCCAAAATTAGTTCACAATTGGGATTATAATTTTATCTCCTGGTTCCTGGTTCAACATCTCCCACGAAGCCTTGGAACAATTGAAATGATAGCTGTCAGGGGAAAAACAAAAAAAAACAAAACAAAACAGCAAAGAACAAACATGTTAAGCTTTCCCTGGCATGCAGGCTTTAAGCAGGTTTCAAGTTCTTCTAACATAATATAATTTAATGGAGAGAGCTCTTGACATTAAGAGGCAAAATTTATATTTAAAAGTCTAAGATCACAACATTAAAGCACGAATACCAAGAGTAACTGATGGTTGTTATTATCCAAGAACAAAGAAGTTGATTCTCTGGAATTAAAGGTGGTTCGTGTCATTGTTATTCCTGGGGAGGAGTAGGCACCTGGGTTTCTTTTTTCCTCAGGACAGCTTTATCCAAATAAAACATGGTGTGTTTCATCACCCATAATGGAAAGGGCCCGTCACTCCTTGAACATCATCATATGGTTGGTGGCCGGTGGATAATGGAGCACTGAGTGTCAAGGTGACTGGCTTTCAATGCACACAAAACTAAAAATTATAGACCTGTCATTCCAGAGGCAGGCCGCAATTAGCTGTCCATGCAACTTGAAATTTCCATTTTGCCAGCTGAGTAATCAGTTGACTGGAGTTTCTCATTCTGGATGCATTTCTAAGCCTTTTGTGCACCAGACTTTTAAAATGTGGATTCTAAAGTACATAAACCGTACACTTCATCAGGTGTTTTTTGTTTTTTTTTAAAGAAACACCCCTTTTCCAAACATATAGGCAAACCGCAACATTGTTATAACAATATGACAGACAAAGCAATATAAGCCTTGGGTATTTTTGGATAGTAAAAGTTCAAGCTGAAAAATAAGAATCATGCTTTAATATCTGGGAGTCCAGGGTTGAGAAAGGCAAACTGAGATTTTGGCAGCTGGTAACTTGATAAGGTGACCAAGTAAGTAGAATCAGTATGAACAGTCAAAATTTGGGAATTTCAGTCTTGGAGCACTCACTGACTCAAAACTTTTCATTTATCTGTTTTCTATTTAGATTTGGTTTCTCATTATATATCTGAGTTCTATCTTTTCTCTGCCCTAGTCTTTTAGAGCTAGTAAAAATGATGCCAATGTGAGGTCTATTGGAAAATTGTGTTGCCATTTTCATTCAGTTACTATAAGTGCAACACACTTCAAAACTCCACAATCTCAGTCAGATTCTGGACCATCTAGTTGAAGCTGGATCTTCTCTACCCTTCTTGTCCCATGCCCCCAGTTCACGTTACTTTCTCCCTTCTTGGACATTCCTTGTTGTATAGAGTATATACAATGTATTATGTATGTTGGATTGAGGGGTGCAAAACAAGTTGTTTACTAGTAGGGACAGGACTATGGCCACACATGTTTGAGACTGGTAAGAGTGAAGTAAAAAACATGTTGTTGTTTTTTTGTGTGTGAAACTAAGTATAACAAAATTGAGTGATAAATGTTTACAGAACAACTTCTGGTTATCATCTAAGAGGTAAACAACTCCTGGCAAACCACTTCTGGTTATCACCTAAGAAGTAAACAAGTAAGTCCAAAGAAAAGAGGATAAACACAGAACTCCAGAGCAATGCTGTGAGAAGTCTGACTGGGGACTCCAGTTAAGACCCTCTGCGAGGTGCAAGCCGCGATACTCCGAGACTCTCCGAAGTTCTTCCTTGACCAACTTGCCTCAGACCTGTCATGGACCTAGTCACCTCTCCCGGACCAGGGACCTTCTCTATCCCGATGATCTGGAATTTGGTTCATTATTAAATTCTATTCTATTCTGTATAATCTTCTGTGCTTACCAGAGCACTGGCTTCTGGAGGGACATTGGCTCCCAAGTAAAGCTGTGTTACTCACTCGATCTGAACCTATGTGTCAGGACTTCGTTCCCCACTAGCATCACAAGTACCATGCAGGGACGTAGGGTCCTGGGGAGGGGTTAATGTCCCCTTGACTTTCAGGAATAGACTGAAGTGTAGCAGACTGCCTTTACAGGTGCTTGCGACACTTGTCTAAATTGCCAACCAGAAGAACGCAAGTGAAGTTGACAATCAGTACAAATTAAAGAAAAGATCAGAAGATTTTGGGGGAGATTCTCTCTATAAGTCTTAGAAATCTCATGATTTTATTTAACTTTCCATCATGGTTTTGATTATTGGGAATGTTGGGCAAATTTACATGGAATAGAAGCGATTTGCCTGGCACAGTAGAAACCCTAAATTTATATTGTATTGAAATACGTCCTAACTAGACTGTTGATGGTGAAATATTGACTATTCTATTGTTTTGAATGACCGAATGTCGTATTTTACTGTGAATTGATTTCTGAGCCTCAGTCAAGGAGTGACTGAATTTGCAATTAGAGTCAATCTGTTGTATAACTCACATTATGTAAAGATCATTCTGAAATAGTAACTGAGATATAACCCATGATTTGGTGCATGGTTTCTCTTTAACTTCTCATTTGGGGGGGGGGGGGGCAAGTTCAGTTTTTCATGGACCAAAAGAAGACTTTCTTTTTCAACTCTCTAGACGATAAAAAAAAAGGGACACAATCTAGGATTACAGGAGGCCTGAGTGTCTGTTTTATAAGAATCTAAACCTACCAATTAGTTAATATTCTGTCTTCCACTTAGAAAAATAGTAAGCTTTGTCATTGATTCCTAATGATTAGTACAAAAAGGGGAAGGCTTTTCAAAACCCAGATAGAATCTCTTTAATTCCAAAAGTGTCCATTTAAGAAATACAAACTGTGAAGATAAGCAAAGGCTATTTGCTATAAAGGAAAGCATTTTCAAATGAACAGAACAAGCAAATGTGGACTTAATTAGGTGGAGTCAAATGACTATTAATTATTCACCTTTCCAGGGCGAGAATGGCATTGTTGCTAAAGAAATGAAATAAGGCATGCTATTATTGGCTTCTTTCCCTTCCTTTCTGTTGCTGCTGCTCTGACCGAACTGGCTGAAGATGTGATTGCAGGAGGACAGAATGAAAATTTGTCCTTCCCTTCACTGGGAGTAGGAAAATGTAGTATCCTCTATTGAAATAAAATGTCATTGACTATCTGCTTTGAGACATAATAAACCTTCTTCTTATGTTTGGAATATACACATGCTCATATATATCTAATCTCTGTGTTAATCTCTTTAATACTTTAAAAATAGCTTAATAACATTTGTTCTCATATTCAGAGTTCCATATATTCCAGGCTTGGGGATCGTAGCCAAAGTAGCCAATAATTCAAATTGATAATAATCCCACCAGGACTAAATCTGTTTACTTTTGCATAGTCTTTTAAAAAAGCATTTGTTAAGCATCTGCTTCCTTACCCAGGTAAGATTGCATAATGCATATGAAGTCTACCAATGAAATATACTTAAAACCCGTGCAGTAAATAATTAGCACTTATCTGAGTACCAAAAATGTGTTAGTTCCAAGTGGCAAAAGCGGAGTCTGAAAGAATCTGGGGATAAGATTAACAAATTTGGGTTCTAGCCCTGACAGTGACAGTTACTATTCGTTACCTTCCTCTCAATATTGGTCAAAATATTTGTCAGTGTGTATGTGTAAGTTGGGTGGTGGTGAGAGTGTGTGACAGGATGGGGCTGGAGGGAGAGAGAAACTCACCAAACCTGAACAGTGTTTCTAAGAAGCAAAATGACTCTGTTATCATGTCTACATTCTAATTATACTCGTACGCTTCACTTTTAATTCTTTAGGTAACTGCATGTTAACTGCCTTTTATAGCTGAGGCAACCAATATCCATGAAAACAAAGTGATTTGGCCCAAATTGGACAGCTTGTCAATAGCAAAGCTGGAACCAGACTCTAAGTCTCTGATTTCCTGCGTCAGATACATTTTTTCCTAAATGAGTTGTTTTAACCATGGGACTCTGAAAATAAACCGACTTTTCCAAGTAACCCGGCATCCTTGTGTGTTGTTTCAAGTAGCTTTTTTAAAGGTTGAAATAACTATATCATCTTAACAAGTCCATTATAAATTTTGATCCAGTATAGACAAATACAATTTACTTATATATTAATTAAATCATCTTTTAAATTCCATGACTTGTGCAATGGCTGTTTTGGTAAGATTCCTTGGTGGAGCTGGAAATTGCTCAAAGAAATTTGTAGACATGTGGCAAAAGTTTGCCTTAAACTGAAATCAGCTGATATTATTTTTAAAAGCAATATTCCTTGTGGTAAAGTTTAGGAACAGTGCAACAAAGTGTCCCTTTCTTTGGGAGAGGAGTCAAATTAGACCAGCTTTCTTAAAAGACTGAGTTATGAAATACACTGTGAATCACAATAGATAAACATTCTATTTCTACTAAAATACTAGACGTTTAGCCTCTAAATTAAGCAAAATTTCAATCTACCTCTGTAAATATGTTTTTTCATATTAGTTGCTGCATTATGAAGAAAGTTAGGTGAGTCATAAATGAAATAAATGTTATGGGGAAGGTTATTCATGGACAAATGCAATGAATAAATTAAACTCCAAATTAGCTCAGTCCTAATAATGTATTCTAGTTCTTTTCCAAATCTCAATTTATTACCATTTTGTAACAGACTTTCTGTATTTTATAAGTCGCTGATGTTATGGTGTTGTTTATCAGGGGAAAAGTACCACATTTTTGTTTTGCTTTTTAATCAATGAAATAGAAGTTAACCAAATTTTAGCTTAGACTATTTTTTGCAGATCCAGAATTATACCATTACTATAAATTATTTTAAAATTATAGGTACACAAAGATTGGCCATTCAATGAATGTATTATTCTTTGTTAAGATTACAGGTGGGCTTGTATCCCACACTAAAGTGGTCATAAATAATAGAGTGACTGCTAAGTCAGGTTAATTTTAAAAGACAGAGTTTTGTGGTGCATATTAAATACCATTATTCTCAGTCCTCTAGTTAAGCAAGCAAACAAAAATCATGCAGCAGTAGTTTATCTCTCCCACCCAATTCATCTGGCTAAGTTTTGTGGGGCTCTTTCTTTTCATGAAAATTATTCTATCACAATCGTGTACGTGTATCTGTTTCTGGATCTGAATTGCATCTGAATTCTATAGACTTCTAATAGATGCCCCAACCTGGAGAAGCGAAAATGTCCCCTTCTGAATATTTTAGACTTGTGTGAGTTCTCTAATATTTTTGTTTTTGTGCAAGGCCGCTTGTAAGGCGGCCTGGAGCCTTGAATGCTGACAGCCTCCATTAGCATTAATGCTGTTCTCTTATCTCCCCTCGCTCTCCTCGCTCCCCCTTCGCTCTTTCTTGTCTGACGGTTCCCTGACATCGTTGACAAGGCTGACACCACCAATCAGCTTCGACTCAGCAAGGTCACTGTTCAGACTTGACTCGTGATTGGCTGCTGCGCTTCAGCGTGTTATTACTGTCTGATTTGATCGGAGGTAGGGGGTGGTCTCCAATCAAACAGAGAAAAGGTCCTAGAGAAGGTAATTAAATCCTGTCAGAGGCAATTATCGGTTCCAGGGCCATGACTCTGGCCCTGAATGCAGATGATCTGAAACTGTATTCGTGTAGAAATTCAAGAGCGCTCCTGGCATGGTTCAGCTAGGCATAAAGGAAACAGCAGGCTTTCTGCAAACAATGCAGCTCTGTATTTTGAACCTTTCTGCCTTTTTTCCCCTTTACCCGAAGACTTCTGTTTTTACTGATCAAAAATATTCCTTTTCAGGTCACATTCTAATTAATTTAATAGACAAGGTTTTCCTTTCTTGTATGTAAATAATGACAAGTTTTACCAAAGAACTTTTGCCCCCAACAGCAGCGGTAACAAACAGCCTTTATCAAGGCAAACCAAAGCATTTAATGAAAGGACACCAATCTGTAGTTTAGACCAAGGGAGGAAAAAATGTAAAGCCTCTTGTATGCATCTTCTGCCTGAGGTGGACCCTGCCCTGTCTGTTTATACCTTACACGCGCATGATGGAGTTTGCTGCTCTGACAAATCTAGAAGTTTCTCCAAGATAGTCTAGTGACAGCAGTATGCATTTAATGGCTACAGTTTTTAAAGGAGAGAGAAAAGCTGCAGCAGATTTCAGTATGTGAGGAAAATGTCTTTCCCTTCCACTCCCACCAAATATTTAGGAGTGTTACATTTTTAAACTGAGACCTAGAAAATGAAAACAGAAAGAAAGGAATGCAGTATTTTTAATTGGGAAGAGAAAGCAAAGACAAATTCCATTGGTGCTCTCTTGCTCATAAAGAAATCAGATTTCAGTTTTGTTTCCTGCGTGATTTCTCTTGAACTGTTATTAATGTGCTTTGTAATGTGGTTTTTTGCCCAAGAACCCAGCCCTAAAATGTCAACCCCTCTTCAGCTTCTGAATAATATTAATTGTTCTCAATAGTATCAATAAGTTTGGCTTGAAAAATATTCGATCCAGTATAAAGGTATATCATATAGTTTCTATATCCTCCATCTCTTGGCTTGAACAGACTTTGTGAAATATTGCACTCAATAAATGTCAACTTTCCAAATGAAGAGCCTTGATTCCACCCTTTGTGTTTTATGAGCGTGGGTATTATTTTTTCAAGAATTAAGATGTTCAAAACACCATTAAAACAATTTCTGTTTGGTTGCTGATGAAACAGTTTAACCACTAGGGTTTCTCCCGAGGGAACAGTTAACTTTCCTCTAATCTTGGTTGGTTTCTTTGTTTCTAAAACACCATATTCCTTAATAATCCTGACTTTATTTGTTTTGTTGAAACATAAACAGACGCTTTAAGCAAAACATCATTTACAAA
Source organism: Rhinolophus sinicus (assembly GCF_057876585.1). Taxonomy (NCBI): domain Eukaryota; kingdom Metazoa; phylum Chordata; class Mammalia; order Chiroptera; family Rhinolophidae; genus Rhinolophus; species Rhinolophus sinicus. Next base: position 162,906,887 of record NC_142514.1, read on the forward strand.
AGTAGTCCCTGCTACTAGTCCATTAATCAAGATGAAATATTAGGCCAGGAAAGACATTGGTGGGAGAAGATGTTAATAGTAATGAAAACTGCTTTGGACTCTGTTCAGCTGGATTAAAAAAAAAAAATCTCAGGTCCAAATCTGCACACGTGACGGTGAAAATGATGTTTAATTCATCCCATATTGTGTTTTTTGGAACATCAAAGGCTTCATCAACTCTCCTAATAAAGATAAAATAGATATGTAGATAGAAGCAAACTGCTCATGAATCTGGCAGCATGTTAGATCATTTTAGAACTGAAGTTCACTGCTATTACAGAACTATTTCGCTTTTCTGCCATCTGAGTGACAACTCTGTTTCATTTTTGAGCAGGGGTGTTTATTTTTCTTTGACCAATCATTGTATATTATTGTGTGGTTAGATTATTTGGTTTAGTTTGGTTTTGTATTGAAGGGGTAGCTGTTTTAATTGCAGACAACCTCTTGTGAAAAATTAAAAAAAGAGCTTTATCTGTGAAGAAAAGAAACAACAGTTTTTGTAAGTAAATAAAAAAAAAAAAAAGAAAACTTCAAATATGTTCCCCTAATAATTAAGATCAGTACACCCAAGAGAGAAAAGAAAGAAAATTAGACTGCATTACATGTGCATAGTTTACTGAAGAGTCCTCTTAAGGCAGCACCATCCTTTCTGCCCCAGATACATTTTTCAAGCTTCCTCACTACAATGGGTGGTGCTTGAGGGCAGGGATGGTGTCCAACTCCATCCAGTATACCCAGAAAATCAATAAACAGAAGACTGTATCATTCCACAGACATTTATAGGACACCCCATACGGGCTTCTGTGAGGTGGGACCACTCCCAAGTTGAAATCTGGGAAATGATCAGTAATTACATAGTAACTTTATTTAATCAGAGAAGGGGGCTCACTAAAATGTCCTGTTGTGGAGTGGACCCTGATCTGACAGCTGTTACCTAGTGTAATTTGTGCTCTAAATAAAGATGGAAGCTTCTTTATGCTGTTATTTAATTCCTTGACCATTTAAGCACCAACCATTAGAACTGATTGCCTTAATGCAAAATATCTGAGGTCATTAGAATTATAAGGGTGGGCTGTCTGCATGATGTATCTTTAAATGGTTTGTAAACAGAACTCTCCAGGGACAGTCGTATGTTGTGCTCCATATTAAAATGTATTTTAAAATTTACAATGTTTATGCAAAACACAGAAAATAATTCACATTTATCTCCTTATGTTCAATTACTTTGATCAGTGTTATTGGAACAGGAAGAGAGGGGGTTGCCTTTTAATTGGTCATTTCCAGATTTCTGGTGAGATTCCTACTACCACCACTGCAGAAATACACTACCCAAACAAAGCCCACTGGGGTATATTTTCAGGATGGGGCGTATGGGGAGAATAATTTATGAACAGTAATAGGAGCTGGGTATGCAGTTCCCTGCCCAACACCCGAATAAGTATAACCCACTGATTACTGAGTGCGCTGAAAATACTTAAGTAAATAAGATAAAAGCCATCTGCAGTTCCTTATTTGTACGTTGGAATTCCTCAAAAGCAACTGAAAAGAAAGAAAGGAAGGACATGAAAATCACAATTAAGTAATAGCTACCAAGAACTACGTATTTTTTAAAAGGGGATTTGGCAGTGAAAAATTAGCTGGACTTTACAGCATAGGGAATGCAAAAAATTAACTTTCACTATTCTGTGTTGTTGCTGTGAAGTCACTGTGTTGCAAACTGTATATTCACCCCTCAAGGGATCTGAAAACTTACCAGATTTTATTAATTTATTGGCTCTGCGCTGAGGTGTATTGTAAACCAATTTTAAGTACTTCATTTTGGTATTTATTCACGGCTTACTGAAAGAAGCAGCCTTTCCTATAAACCCCGAGGGTTTCCACAGTCAGTTACATTGTGGTTTTCCTCAACCTGAGAATATGAAATCTAAATACATTTAAATATTTTATTTGATGTTTCTTAATGGGTGTCACCTTCATTCCTGATTTGCAAAATTAGGGATGTATTCATTCTCTCAGCAGCAGCATCAAGATTGTGGATGGAGGCTGCAATTGAAGAAGTATCCCCCCTTCCTATTTATAGTCGATGCCAATTTTACCTCCCTCTTCTGGAGACAAAAATCGGGAGATGTAGATGTAGAGATGCTAATTTTACCATGCACGTGAAGTTGACCATCAGGGTCAGAGAATGGTGGGGAGCAGGAGAGAGCCATGGTTTGGACCTGGGAGATCTGAAGGCCAAGAAATGGGAATGAATGAAAAATGGGAATACTGGAGGGACCGCTGGGAGACAGGTGAGGTAGGGGCTAAGGGGGAGAGAAGGAAAGGAAACCCTCCTTGGTAGATGGAAGGGATGAGGGGCACCTGACCGAAAGTCACAGTGCTTGGTTCTAGAGCGGGTTCTGTCCTACTGAGCCACCAGGACTGTTAGCTGTGGTCAGTTCTGCTCAGCATCTGCTCCATTTCCTTCCTTCCCCCAGGGTTGCCTGATAAAATACAGGACCCTCGGTTAAATCTGATTGTCAGACAAATAATAAAGAAGGTTTAAGTAAAACTATGTCCCAAGTATTGCAGGAGACATACTAAAAAATTATTCTATGTTTATACGTGAGATTCAAATTTTATTGGTATTTTCTTCACTAAATCTGGCAACTCGACCCACCTGACCCACAGCAATACCTGCAGCCTAGTGCAGGCAGATGCAGAGGTTCTCCAAATATGGGGGCCAGTGTCCGTATGAAAACTGCCTGTGATCAAATCTCTGCTAAGAATGTTAAGGTTAGTTTATTTCTTACCTCTGCCATCTTTAGGTACTACTGCAAATATGTTCTCTTTCATGTTCTAATACCTAAATTCCTCTGTGCATCTACTGCCCCACCCCAAGTAATCATTCCCTCCCTTTCTTTCTCCCAACTCCTTGCAGTGTCCCCAGGAATCCACAGTCCATTACAGGACTGACAAAATCTTCTTTATGTAAAGAGGATGGAGTCTCCTCCTATCGTAATGGAAACCCCGCTCTTCCTTTGTAGCTGTCTTGAATGGAGTCTACTCCTTGTGACATACTTCAAGAACTATGGAGGGAGTTCTCATTGCTATTTCCATATGCCATGAAAATTCTCTCTCTCTCTCCACACACACACACCTTTGTCCCTGTCTCTCTCTATCTCTCTGTCTCTCTCTCAGAATATTTCCACTTTGTGAACACGCTGAGTATAACATAGCTGATAAGAAATAGAGATCACATGGGGCAGAGACAAGCAGACCCACTGACATCTAACCGCCAGGAAAGTGAAGGAGACCATTCTAGACCATTCAGCCTCAGCAGAACTGCAAGCCAACTATAGAGATCAGTGGTTCCCACCAAAACTAGAAGAGCTGCCCCAGCATTTTCAGTTGTCCCACTCATCCCATCCAACTCACAGAACATGAGCTAAATAATAAACATTTGTGGTTTCTGCTTCTAAGTTATGGGGTGATTGAGCAGCAAAATTTAGATGAATGCTTTGGAATCTGGTTCCCCCTTTTCTTCTAACATATGAATTCTACTGTTATCCTTGAGAAATTTCATCATCCATATAAAGATTTTACTGACATCCTTTCCTTACAGGATTTGGCTTCTTCATCTTTGATGAAGATTACCTTCATCTTAAACAAACAAACAGAAAACAAATAGCGCTAACATTAATGATTACAATGTGGAGAAAAGGGTTATAAAGGAGAAAGGGGAGTAGGATCAAATCTCCCAGTTGTGATTTACAGAGGTGAAATCCTTTTTGGACTGACCGCATAACTGATGACGGGCAAGTGGGAAACCTTCTATTAAAAGAGGGACAAGTCTAGACAATTTAATCAAGTTTTTCTGCCTAAAAAACATCTTGCCCCTAATCTGCCATGGGCCGTATTTCCCCACATAAAAACCTGAGTGAAAGAATCGGACAATTGTAGTCAAGGTTTGGTTGAAATAAATTGTAATTAAAGAGTGTCTGTAATTACAGAAGTCGCAAAACAATGTAACAATTGTGTAATAACAGTGAACTTTTTTCAGTTAATTGACATCTTGACGTCTGAGGAGGTGATGTGCCAACAGATATAGTTCAATGGGTTCCAAGGATTAGATGGGAGGGATGAGACCTGAGTGGCGGTTGATATAAAAAGTAGAGACTAATATGAGGATGCTGGGAACATGGAGGTAAGTTTTGCGGGCTAGTGACCTGATGAAGAATAGGCATTAACAGTGGAGAGAGATGCTGAAGGAGAATGGAAATGGTTGGGCAATTTGTTAATCTCATGGAACAGCAAATCCAACTCTCTGGGCCTCCCTTTTTTCCTTTGTTAAATCAGTGCATTGGACTAAAGCTTGGACAGAAATTTTTTTACATGTTTACCACCACTTTCCCTGTCCAAAGCTAGCCAGACTTTCATAACCAATTATATCCCTGTGGGAACAGAGCCAGGAGTGCAGTTTCCAGGCTCTCGACTTCACGTGGAAAAATGCTGGCTCAGGTAGTAAATGGCCATCAACTGTGATCGGATGGCCATCAGCTGTGGCTAGTTGGCCGTCAGCTGTAACCAGTGAGCCATTGGCCACTAATATAACTGCTGTGGTTACTCTAGCAGAAAATGGGGTCTAGCAAGAAGATGGTGACTGAACTAGCAAGCGTGGATTGCAGTTAGCAAGTGGGGTTGGTTGGTTGGCAGAGAAGCGGATCACAGGTTGTAGATCATGTGGCTCCTGCTTCCTGTGTCTCCAACCCAGCCGTCACCAAGACTATTGTGGTATGACTCCCCTGTCTATGGCTCCGTGAGTGTTCCTTTTTGGCCTCACCATGTCCTGCATTCTTATGTGGGGAGTGGGACCAGAGACCCCACGTGACACCCTGCATGACAATCCCACTGGCTTGTTCAGCGTGGCTGTGGATTCTGAATCTCTTTCAGTCCAGCAAACCAGGCAACTCAATTAATACATTAGAGGTGACTCAGGAGATAAAAACCTATTCGTTTATTCTAGACTAGATGATCTCAAACAACTTTTGTCGTGTTAAAATTATTTAATGCTTAATGTGGAAAAATCTAAATGCTTCCTTCCATCTCTGCTTTAGGAGATTGAAACAAACGGTGGCATATTATAACCTGACCACTCACATCAAATTACTTGAGGTTCCAAAAAAAAAGAAGTCGGTATAGATATTTGTTCTCTTCAATCTATTTTTCAAAATCCTTAACAGAGAAAAACAAGAGAGACATTTAAATTTAATTTTATCAAGATGAAGGGGAAAATTGATTTTTGACATGTCTAACCATCACATTATCAGATATATGGATTTCAAGGGCCCAACATTCAATTTTGTGAACTTTTTTCTTTCCCATATATGTCATATTGTAAATACATTTTGAAGATACAGTTTTTGCTACTGTTGTTTCACTGGATTTTTCTTAAAGCCGAACCCAAATCTACCCTTGAAAACAACAAAAGTCTCCTCCACACACAAAATTAACTCTTTTCTCAAAGATCATCTGCGTTTCTCCGCTTTCTTTTGACAGAAAGTGGCACTTCCCACATTACGTGTGTTGGAAAATTGTAGAGCAGGGGTGACATTCAGTTGTTGTTTTTTTAATTAAATTTATTTGGGTGACAATTGTTAGCAAAATTACATAGATTTCAGGTGTACAATTCTGTATTACATCATCTATAAATCCCATTGTGTGTTCACCACCCAGAGTCAGTTCTCCTTCCATCACCATATATTTGATCCCCCTTACCCTCATCTCCCATCCCCCTCCCCCATTACCCGACATTCAGTTTTTAATAAAAGCTTATTAACATATCTTGAATAATCTTGCCCTCTGCCTATGACACCAAAGGTTGCAGAAATGTAGAATGTCATGTTTTGAATTTCGTTCTACCAAACAACCTTGAGAAAAGCCAATATTAAATATACAGAGGATGCCAAAAAACGTATACACATTTTAAGAAAGGGAAAAACTGTATTAACATTGTAATACAACGAATGACGCTAGCATTCATTTGACTAACGCCATCTTTTGAGTGAACGTCATACTACATACACATTGCTACCATAATTCAATTCAACTTTGAAAAGTAATACATACTCACAGATAATATCTCTTAAAATGTATACATTTTTTGGCACCCCCAGTATATTGAATATATACTTCAATACTTGAAATACATGAAAAACTTCTCTTCCTAAGCTAACACTTTTTTGGGGATCATTTTACATTTTAAAAATATCTTTTGTTCTCTTTATAAGTATAATCAATGCTCAATGTGGAAAACTTGGAACACAGAAAACACAAAGGGAAAAGAATGACTCGTTTCTTCCACCCAAAGTCATCATACTTGTCATACTTTTTTGTCCTTTAGTCCTTCCTTCTTCCTCCCTCTCTCCCTCCTTTTTTCTCTCTGACTTCATGAATCATCTATTGTTTTTTATTGTCTCTGTTTTACCTTTAGCAACATGCTAGAAAAATACCTCAACATAAATACATATTCTTTCTCAATAATTTTTTTGCTGAGGTAAATCTTACAGTGAAATACGCTGTAAAATTTTATGAGTTTTATAAATGTATACAACCATGTAACCAACACTACAACCCAGACATAGAACTTTTCCACCTTTCAGTCAATTACCTACCCTAACATAATTCCCAACTCTAACCCTAATATAACTAATGTTTAGTTTTGCCTGTTTTGAACTTATTTAAATGAAAATATACAGTATGTAGTTTTTTGGATTTGGCTTATTTTGCTTAGCCTACTGCTTTCAGGTGTTGTTCATGTTTGCTACACACAATAATCTTTTTTATCACTGAGTAGAATTTCATTGTATGAATATGCCATGATTTGGTTAGGTTATCTATTCTCCTGTTGGTGAATATCTGAGTTATTTCCAGTTTTTTGGCAATTTTGACTAAAGCTGGTGGAAAGATTCTGGTCCAGGTTCAGTGGTTGCAGCGTATACCATTGAATTTATATACCACATATACCTTAACTCAACCTCTCTGTTGGTCGGTAAATTATTCCCTGTTTTCACTATCGTAAAGAATGCTAGAGTGGAAAACTTTTTTGCTTTGCCTTTTTTATTTTGGTAAAATACACATAATACATGTTGTCACTTAACTATTTTTAAGTGTACAGTTCTGTGGGATTGGGTACATTTGCATTGTGCAGCCATCAGCACCATCCATCTCCAGAAAATGTTCAGCGTCCTAACCCGAAACTATACCCTTTAAAGGATCAGTCCTGAGTCATCTCTCCTCACAGCTCCTGGTAATCACTAGTCTACCTTTTGTCACGGAATTCCGCTGTTCTAGGTACCTCTTTGTGTTTGTCTCATTTCCCTTAACATAATGTCTTCAAGGTTCATCCATGTTGTAACGTGTCAGATTTAATTCCTTTTCCAAGCTGAATAATATCCCATTATATGCACATACCACATTCGCTTTATCCGTTCATCCATTTGATGGAAGTTTGGGTTGTTTCCCCTTTTGGGCTACGGTAAATAGTGTTGCTATGAACATTGGCGTACAAATGTCTGTTTAAGCTTCTACTTTCAATTCTTTTTTGGTATATACCTGGAAATGGAATTGTTGAATCATAAGGTAATTTCTATGTGTAATTTTTTGAGGAACCTCTGTACTGTTTTCCACAGTAGTTATACCATTTTACTTCCCCACCCTGTAAAATGCACAAGGTTCCAATTTCTCCACACCCATGCCAACACATTAGGAGGAGGAGGAGGAGGAGGAGGAGGAGGAGGAGGAGGACGAGGAGCAACAGCCATCCTATTGGGTGTGAAGTGGTATCTCAGGGTGACTTTGACTTTGTGAGTTTTTGCACCTGACTTTGAACATATCCCTGATTATGTGTTTAGGTGAACTTTCTCAAAACAGAATTCCTGTGTACAAGGTTATGTCCATTCTGAAGTCTCCTGAGATACACAGCCACATTCCCCTTCAGAAAGGTTATGCTGATCTTGTCCATCAGCAGTGACAGGAATCATTTTAAGGTTGGTTTGTAATTTTTTTTTTTTAATCAGTGAAAATTATTCTAAATCATTTGGTTGGTTCCTAACATCTGGATGTTTGCCTTTATTATGACAAGTATTCAGTTATTTGGAAATATGTTCATATTTTGCATCCTGGTGGTTGTAAAATATGGTTGTGTTAATGGCCACAATTAACTACTATCTATCAATAACTTGAAACCTTTGACCAATGAACTATATTCATCCATATTTTGTAGACTGTGCCTGCGTTATTCCGTTCTCCATGTAACACTTTGTCATCCTCAGGGATCTTGGTAACAGTAACAATACTTATTCCTTGTATTTATATAGAACTTTAACTATTTAAACGCTTTCACACACCTTATCTTCCTGGAGTGTCATAACAATACTGCCAGGTAGGTAGGCAGGAAAGGTCTTCTTTTTTTCATTATTATAGGTGAAGAAACAAATGCAGAGAAGTTAACTGTAAGGCCAGCTAGCTAGTTAGTGGTGTACTCAGGGTAGAGACTGAGTTTCCCAATTCCTATTCAAAGCTCTTTCTTGGACACTACACAACTTTCTATAAATGTATAAAAAGAGTCTTTTTAAAAAACACCATATGTATCACATTTAATGTAAAAAAGTAAGCTCAAAGAGAACTTGCCACTTTGTCAGGCTCACCACATAAAATTTTGATTTGATGCCAGGGTCTAATGAGGATAAGCATATAATTTCATCATTACACTGAAAATAGACATTTCAAAGAAAGCAAAGTGGACAAATTAACTCATCATGGACAGATAATAGTTGTTATTTTCCATTACTTCGTGAGTCCTTGTCTCAATAATATTTTCCAATTGCAACTGTCTGTTATTTGCTATTCAATAAGACGTCTGAATAGCAGGGGTAAAAGTTTCCATGATTCTTTCTTAATCATGAAAAATTTATTAACATGAATGTTGTCATGCCTTTAAAAATTAAAGTAAGAGGTGAAAAAAAACAGAATCCAAAATTTTAAATGTACACTATTTCAGTATGAACAAAAGGCAAGAGTTTTCCAAACTCAGAGTCTAGCTACTTTCTGTAGAAATGACATTCCTGCACAGGTGTCCGCTGACTCCGTTTAACTTTAGACCAGGAAACCCTGCAGAGGTAAAGAAATTCCTAGCTCAGTGCTGCCACACATTAAATCATTCTTTAAAGAGAAGTCTTTATAGAGTTCCAGGATGTGAAATAGAGAAATGTGGAGCAAACATAGTTGAAGCAGGGATGAGACGAGGCTGACTCCCTATGCCCAAGATTTACTCATATTCATTCATTACTGAGCATTTGTTATGCTTGGTGATGGGGAACCATGGGAGTTCAAAAAGAAAGCAGGTCCCTGCCCTCAAGAAGCTTACAGTTTAGTAGAGGAGACAGATATTAACCAGATAATCATGCTATCCAATGTAAAATTACAACTCTACCTATAATGCACTGAAGATGTACCTAGAGCTACGATAAATGAGAGTGGGAGGGACGGTGGAGCTGAAGTCAGGGAAATCTCTAAGGAGCTGGTGCCTGAGCTTGTATCTGAAAGATGAGTAGAAATTTACTAAATAAAGATGGGAATTAAGAATATGCTAGGAAGAGACAAAAGTATGTACAAAGGTGTGTGCCCAGAGTTAATGGAACTGAGAAAAAAAAAAGTGGTCCTGGAGCAGAGACGAGAGAGAAACATAGAATGAGACATGGCTAACGGGGCAAACCATGTAGGGGATGGCTGGCTGTGTTAAGGAATTTTGTCATTGTCATAAGAACAATGGGATGCCACCGAGTTTGTGCGGCCTGTCTCGATTTGCATTTGAAGAAGATTGCTCTGCTGAGGTGCACGGAGCACTTTGGGGAGGGGACTGACTGTGGACGTGAGCAGATAAGTCAGTAGCCTTGTGTAGTGATCCAGGCAGAAGAGGACAAAAGGAACAGTGGAGGAAATGTGGAGGAGTGGATGGATTAGAATTGCTTAGGAAGTCGAACTTGCGGGACTGAGAGGATATTAGGGAAGTGTTATGAAGGGGAGTTAGATGTTAAGAGCAGGTTTCTGGCTCGTGTAATAGGTAATGCAACTGATGGGGGTGGGAGGGTTTTTTTTCCTCTAGAGCAGAGGTCAGCAAACTATGGCCCATGGGTCAAATCGTGCCTGCTGCCTGTTTTTGAAAGTAAAATTTTACTGGAACACAGTAACGCTTATTTGTTTATGTATCGTGTATGGCTGCTCTTGTGCTATAAATACAGAGTTGGGTAGCTGTGACCGAGACTGGCTCACAAAGCCTAAAATATTTGTTATTTGGGTCTTAACAAAAAAAGTTTGCTGACCCTGCATTCGAGAGGGAATACTGGAAAACACATGAGTTTGGGAGGAAGATAATGAATTTAATTTGGTACATGTGCGCTTGAGTGCTGTGAGAAAGCCAAGAGATGAAGTAGGAAGGTGTATAAGTGACTTGAGAGATGATATAAATGTATGTGTCAACTTACGAAGGTTGTAATCGAAGTCATGAATAGGAATGAGGTCAGGCAGGGGGAGATTCGAGTGAGGAAAAGAGGAGATCGAGGCTAGAGCCTGGAGAAACTCCATTATTTGAGGGCCAGCTAGAATACCAGTTAGAGACAGTGTGACACCAAAGAATGGGGCATTACAGAAGTTACATGTATTCGTTTCATAAGACTGCTGCGATAAAATACCACAACAGGGTGCTTAAAACAGAGTATTTTCTCTCACCCTTCAGACAGCCAGAAGTCTGTAATCAAGGTGTCGGCAGGGTTGGTTCCTTCTGGGGCTCCAAGAGAAAAATCTGTTTGTGCCCATTTCTTAGCTTGTGGTGTTGCCAACCATCCTTGGCATCCCTTAGCTTATAGATAACATCACTACTTTCTCTACCTCTGTTGTCACATAGAGTTCTCCCTAGATACGTCTTTGTCTCTGTGTCTCTTTTCCTCTTCTTACAAGGACTCCAGTCATATTGGATTAAGGGCCCACCTTACTCCAGCCCTGAAACGTTATCTTAACTAATTACATCTGCAAGGACTCTATTTCCAAATAAGCTTACATTTTGAGGTTTGGGGTAGACATGAATTTTAGGGGAATACTATCCAGTCCAGTATACCAGGGGAAAAGGTAAGTTCCAAAAGGAGGCAGTCTAGAGAATGCTTCCAGACTTGACCTGGTTTATTGGAAAGCAGAGATCCAATAACATAGAGAAAGAAGATAGAACTTAAGTAGATTATCCTTAAATCTGCATGCGCAGATGCCCTTCTTTCCAGTCATCCTGGAGTTTCATTGACGACTTGTACTGGAGAGTTCATCTTTACCTTTGAGAGATGGCACAGTTGGTGTCCCTCGTGTGGCACGGGGTCCTGGCTCTGGAGCGATGTGAGTGCACAGACGCCACCTTTGGAGTTTCTCTTTTTGATCTCTGCAATCACTTGATTTCCCTTGGAGATTTTTCCTTAAGTAATATCCAAGCCCTCTCCTATTTAGAGTGCACGAGGGCTAATGGAATCACTAGCTGAGGTGAAATGGTTGCAGATGGTAATGTGAAGACTAATTTATTTTCAGAGGCTTTTAGGAATTCATGTGCTTTTAATGATAGCTTACTATAACCACAAATCCCTCATTTTCATTCTTTAAAGGGAAAGGATAGTGGCCATTATTAACAACGGAGGAAGACAGAGTAGGCAGCTAATTGACCCAGCAAAGCTGACACAATTGTGATGGGGTTATGAAAGCTGAAGAGTTTTACTATGCTCCTAGGACTTTTGTCTCATTTTTCATATCGACTTTTTTGACCTCTTTTCAAACCATACTCACCTGCTCGTCTCTCTTCCTTAGTCAGGCTTCCAACTGGCAGGTCCACAGTGAAGTCGATTTTCTATGATCCTTTTTTTTTTTTCTTTTCCATCAAAAAATTAACGCTGCCTTGTGCTCCCACCAATGGATGGCAACTTTTTCTTGGAGAGGGAAAAAATTGGTGGGATTACTTCCTGTCTGTCACTGTGCTCTGGGGGTCCTATTAAATGCTTCTTCTTAAGCCAAGGGCTAGGGATGGCATGTTGGTTGTCACCAGTCTGATAGGAAGAGGAAAAGTGGGGGGTCGGTAGGAATGAAAAGATGTATTTTCTTTCAGTCTTGATATGAGGGGAGGGAACGAAGGTCTTCCATAGTCATAAATTATTAATTTCAGGAGGGAAAGTGTTGGTTCCTTCTGCTGCCTTTTAAGTGGGCTGGACTTGATGATTCCACATATCTATAATTCTTAAGAGCCAGAGGTCCTGAGACAGTGCTTACCGAGGCCAGAGCCCTCCTTTGCTGAAAGCCTGTCCCCCTTCCACCACCATCTCTACTCATGTTGGATTCTTGGATCTGCTGCCCAGATTTACAGTCTGCCTCTGACAAGTTGCAGGTTGATTGTTAGACTTTCCAGGTCTTGGAGCTTGGATTTTTCCAAAAGGTTTTCATAAGGGTTGCATGTCTGACTCTAAGAGGCTTCAGTTCCTCCGTGGCTCAGCTCTGCTTCACACTCCTCCCATCCCAGCCAGGAAAGCCGTGGAACTCTGGCACCCAGGACAACAGTCTGGTTCTGAGATCCAGAAGAAGATTTCCCATGGTTTAGGAAGTTGCACATCGTCATTCATAATGGGAAAAAGTGTGGGTTTTGAAGTCAGTCACACCAGGGATTGAATGTCAGGCTCTGACCATTTTTATTTTCACTTTTTGGAAAAAAACCCAAAAACCATTAAGTATGTTCTAAACACAACAATGTTTATATCTATACTATATGTATAAAAACAAGGACTGGAGTATATATACATGATGCATGATTGTTATTCATCCAAAATGAATCTGGAAACTAAGCAATACTAGAGAGGGGATAAAGGGGATTTTAGGCTTATCAGTACATTAAAAAAAAAATCTAAAGCTGCTATGATGAAAGATTAACATTTAAAAAATTCTGATGGTGGGTTATATTATTCTTTCTATTTTTCAAACTGAGCATATTTTTATGTTTATTTGCCATTTTTATTTCTTCTTTTATGAATTGTCTGTTCATAATTGCCTCCTATTTTTTTCCATTGGGTTGTTTATCTTTTCCATATTTCTTTGAAGCAATTTATATATTCTGATATCAATTCTTGGTTAGTTACGTGCATTGTATCTTTTCTGCCTGTGGCTTATCATTTTTTTGACATCTTTTGATAGATAGTAAGTGACAGAAGGAATAGACAAGCTGACTTATCAAACTTTTCCTTTATGCCTTAAGCTTCTCAGTGTGGTGCCTAAAACATCTTTCTTTATTTGAGTTCATAAAATTAGTTATTTTCATCTAATACGCAAAGTTTTATTTTCCCTTGCAGGTTTCTAACATATCTGTAATTAATTTTTTTTTTTGCCATGGCAAGTTATGGATTTAATTTAAAATTTTCTGTATGAAAATCCAATTTCTAAAACTAGTTAATGATTGGTTACACAAAACCTATGGATTGTTGTGTCCAGAAAAATTGTAGTATTCTCATACATTTTAACATTCATAGCTTTCTATGTAAATAAATGCATAGTATTGCGAACAATGGCTATTTTGTGTATTTTTTCTTAGTCATATATATCTTTTTTTTTTCTTGCCTTATGTAGTGTCAGCGTCTATAGGACAATATTGAATAGCAGTGACGACAGTGGGTGTCCTTATCTCATTTTTGACATGAATGAGAATGCTTTGCAACTTTTACTAGTAAGTAGGAAGCACGCTATAGGCTTTGTTAGCTATTCCTTTGTCACATTAAGAAAGTTTTCTTCTATTTCTAGTTCACTGCAAATATATTTTAAAAATCATAAATGAATGAATGAAACACAGTTGATTTCTCTCTCTCATGTAATGGTTACTATGTGAATGGTTCAATCTGGTGGTTGAATGCTGTTTCTTGAGGTCATTTGGGGGCCCAGTCAACTGCTCTGTCTTTCCTTAGGTCATTTTTCTCACTGTGAGACAGAAGACGATTCGGAGGCAGATGCCCAACATCTTAAGATCTAGGCCCCAGAGTGGCATGCGTAGATACTACTCTTATTGCATCAGGGAGAAATTAGTCACCAGGCTGCACATAACTGCAAGGGAAGCCATAAATAGGAGTGGGTAGGAGTCTCTCTCCAGAAGATTAATCGTATGCATTTTAAAATCTCTGATTCTGGTTATCTTTATTAACATTATTGTTTATTTGTATTATTTTTTTCCTGATTAGTATTGAAGTTTTTTTCTATTTTTTTTTTCCTTAAAAAAAAATCTCTAAAATGACATTAGTGGAAAAGCTGGCAAAATCCAAATGAAGTCTGGCATTTAGTTCACAGTAACGTACCATTGGTGTACCAACTACCAAGGATAATACATGGTGTATGAAGACATAATAAAAGTCGTCATCATTTGTAAGCATGTACTATGTACCAGGCATCCTTCTAAGCTATTTTAGTCCTCAAAATAGCGCCATGAGGTAATCACTACTGGTATTCATTCTGTTTTATAGATGAAGAAACTGAGATGTGGAAAAGTTAAGGAATTTGTTCAAGATCACATGGTAGGTAAGTGGTTGAACCATGATTTCAACTCAAGCATTTGACTTTCACACCAACCCTTGGAACCACTGTACTCCAAATGACCCAAAACTGTAGTTATAAAATGACTTTATAGGCAATTTCAAAAGGTGAATGTGTCAGTGAGAATTCCAACAGGAAATGGATGACATACTCAAAACTGGCTAACTGAGGAATAAAAGAATAAATATTACAGAGTTTAGGGAAACCAACCAGGAAAGATGCAATCCTCTGGGGCTAGTAACAGTGGGGAGCTATTACCACTTGTCGATCTAAAAGGACGAGGGGAGGGAATGGTTACCAGAATCTAGAGAGACTAGTTACAGTTAGAAGTGAGGGCTGCTGGGTAAAAGCTGTGGCATTTGGTTGAGGAATGTAGCCAACCTGCCCTGACTACACATCAAGGGAGCCAGAGGAAATACTTCCCTTTCATTTCCCTCCCATCACCCATCTCCGGCTGTTCTCAAATGGATCACGGAGAGCCAAGAGCCCAGTTGACAGTCTATAAAGTTTTGCCTCCCAGAGTCCAGAGCAGGTTGGGGAATATCTTGTAGTGGTAACAGGAAATATCCAACAGAGTAATTTTCCTTATTACAGAAGTATTTTGCTCCTGGAACAGTTTTGTACAAAACTGAAATCTAAAGTAAAATTAGCATATTCAATAAGGTGTTAAAAAGATTCCTTTATCCTGTTTTAAATTTTCACTGCTTTGGAAAGGAGCTGGACTTCTGTAACAGCTCCCACATCATGTTTGCTTAGTTAAATCTCTGTGACAAAAATGTTTGTATGTCTTTGCATAGGTAGATATAACTCGGTGGACAGAAGCCATATTTTGCTCCCACTTATCAACATAGGAGTAGTGTTTTACCTTTAACTCATCACAGTACATAAACGATTGTTATAAGCTGGCAAAATTTAAAGCCATTCATGTCTTTAATGCTAGAAATTGGGTTGATTTAATCATAGTTTTAACAGACCTTTGACAATTAGATGAAACTTCTGGATTATCTGGTTTAATTTACCCCTCTTTGAACAAATGCTTTCTATAAGAAATCCTAAAGGATCATTTTCCAATCTATGAAATGATAAATCAAGGAAACAGAATTTTCTGGGACCTTATGATTACTGGTCTGCAATTCTCACATTTTCCAGAATGGACTTTTCCTCTCTTTTGTTATTATTTCTAAAGTATTCTACTTTATATCAATCATATAGCTTTATTCAATTTTTGGAAGTATTGCTTTGTTATCTAATTTCCTAAATAAACAGGAGCCAGAATATGGCAATGCAGAATGAAACAATGAATTAAAACTCTATTCACCTCAAAGCATTTCCTGGAGAGGAAGGAAAAAAATTGGATTCTGTGCTTGGTTCAAGCTAACATATTCACCAGGATAGGCCTACGTACTTGAGTATGTATCAAGCATTGTATTTTACATGTTTTATTTGATCCATAAAACAGTGCCCAACTAAGAAACCCTGACTTACCCTACCCTAAAATAAGGCAGAACACTGAAACTGTTTATGTTTTAGAAGTGACAATTAGAACATTCATGCATTTATTATTTTATGGATTTCGATTATGTATATATGTCTTTGCTTTAAAAAAATGTGGTGGGGGAAGAAGTTAGATTTTATAAAGGAATTTATGGATCTGGGTAAAAAAATAGAAACCAAAGGAAAACTGTCATACTGTAAAACAAGTAGATGATCATGTGACTGCCAGATCTGCTGAATTCTGGCAGCCTCTTATAAATCATGGTTAAAGTTGGTATGGAGAAGTAAAGATGTATTGTATGGATTGCCAGTATTTATTAGTGTTTCAGGCAGTACTTTTTAAGCAGCTGAATTGGTGCTTGAAAGATGTTTCTGGGAAGCCTTATTGTTAAGCTCATCTCCACTCTGATAGTGGATGAGTTATAGCCCCGCCATTGGCTCATATGCTTTCTTGTCAGATCATGTAAATTGGCTAGGGGGAGGAGTAAACATTTTGAACTTATAGTCTCTCTCTTGCTCTGATTTGAGAGGTGCAGACAAGGAGAAGTGTCTTCTTGGAAGATTCAGTCTCTGTATTAATCTTTGCATTTCCAGGCCCTTCCTAGTTTATTTCTTTCTCTACACACGCAGGAGTTCTCCACCACACTGACTTTTAATTTGTGTTCAGATAACATAGATATGTAATTTGTGTATTTGTGGTTACAAACCATTTGGAGGGGGTCACTGTAGGAGGGAGTGGAGTAAGGATAAGGGTGTAAATAAAGTGAAGATGGGGGTATGGGCTCCAGGCATTCTGAGTACTCTTAGTCACTACAGTGTAGACCAGGTTTAATCCCAGTTTTGTACCCCGTTACTTAACTTCATATGTAAAATAGGGGAACATAATATGGCATTCATGGAGTTGTGAAAATTAAATGAGATGATGGCAGTAAAAGTACCTGATCTATATAGTAAGCACTGAATGCATGCAAACTATTATTATTATCCATCATCTGGCCCTATCTTATTGCCCCAGCTTCTACCCTCTCTTGACATTTCCACACTCTATGCTCTAGTTATATCAGACAAACTAGTCAGCATTTCCAAACCACCTTCCTGCTGGGGCTCATGCAGCAACTCTTCTATGAAGTACCACTCTTCTACTCTATGGGGCACAATCCCACTAACTTTCCAGGCCCAGCTAAGATGTCCACCTAGTTCACTTATCAGAATGAATTGCACCCTCTCTTAGCTTCTTTGGTAAATGCATACCCAATAACCAGTCCCTAAATCCCTTTTGCTAACATAACTCAGACTTTGTTTAAAGGCAGAAATATGCTAAACCCCAGGATAGATCATGGTTGCTCTAAGCCAAACACAGAAATACCATTCCTTGCTTTCCCAAACCTAACTGTATCTCGGAGTGATCATGTGACTCATTTCTGGCCAATAAGGTATGAGGGAAAGTCTGGATGGGGCCAGTTCTCGGGAAATCTTCGCTTTTCTGATAAAGGGACTGCTGTGCTTTTTTAACCTCTCTTTCCTCTTTCCTTCATTGAAGAAGTTAGGTCTGTAGCAGCAGCAGCCATCCATGATAATCGACTGTAAATATAAGGGACAAATCAAGACCATTGGCAGCAAGTTGACTCTAATGTAACTGAATTACTAAGCCAATGCTTAGAGCCACTTAACCTTATATTTTTTATTATGTGAGAGAATAGCCTTTCTTTTTTAAACCATTGAAAGTCAAATTTTCTAGTATTCTAGCTAAATGCTTTCTAGCCAAAGAGAAGTAAAATTACTTAAAAATCAACATCTCAAGATATTTTTATTTTAATAAATATTATATGCACTCATTGCAGAAAATTTGGAAATGAGAGAAAGGCCTGTTCACCTTTTTATTCTGAATATATGGGGCCTTTGCTTACGGGAAGAATGTAGGTCTTCCCCCATGAATATAAGGCATGGTCATGTGACTTGCTTAGACCAATGAAAGGTAAGGAACGTTGCATGTGCCACTGTCAAGAAAAAGCCATTTGTTTTGACCTCTGTTATGAGACACCAGTGTCCCAAATAGAGGTTTACCCTTCAGTCCTGGATAAGAAAGAAGACAGTATGGAACAGTGCTGTATCTAACCACACGAGACATGAACATGAGAGGTGGATGAGGTTTTGGGATCATTTCTTCTTGAAATGTATCTGAATCTAAGGTGATGGATTTAGAACAAGAAGAAGGAGAAGGAGAGAAGGAAAAAAGAATTGTAATTCCACTAACAGGAATCAAATACTATTAGTAATTTTCAATGCATATTTCTTATATTTGAGATATGTCCTATTTTCTCAAAAACTTTTATAATCTTATTTTTCCCTGCTATTAAAAATCTATCAACTTTTCTTAATGATGATACAATGTCCCGTTGTTCAAAAACATTTTTTGCAAATCACAAAGAGAACGTTTGTATCATTATTTGTGTGAGCACATACAGCTCTCCTTAGAATTTCTTATGTATTGACGTAGCCAAACACCTAACATAGTACCTGGTGTATAAGCTCCTAAAAATTTTTGTTCAAGAGAAGTAAGAGGAGAACAGAAATGACACAGCCCTGTGGCAGGGCTACAATAGGAGGCATGGGGAAAGTGGCAACAACAAAAACCACGTTTTGTCTTTCTCCTTGTTTCTTTTTGGAGTTAGTTGTTTATAGCTTCTCTGTAGTGTCCCTGTCATATCCCATTTCTCACTACCTTACTGCTATGTATAGGAGGACTCCTATCTTTAAAGGTGACTGGTTTTTGTCATGTCATTAATTAACTGATTTGTTCATATTTTCATTCAATAAAATTTTTGTTATGGGCCAGATCATGTTCTAGGCCTCGCAGGTACAGCAGTGAGTATGACAGACAGGTGTTTGCTTTACGGTATTTTACATTTCGCTAGTGACAAAGGGGAGGCAAAAAACAAAGAAGTTAACAAATAAATTAACACGTGATTTTGTATAGAGAGGTGTTATGAAGAAAGTAAAATGGGGTCATGTGGAGAGCAAATGGGGAAGTGGAAAAAGGGGTGGATGTCTAACTTGGGTGATGAGGAAAGTTTTCTCTCTGGAGGTGACATATGAGCTGATGGCCCGGCTGACAAGCTCTGTGAAGCTGTGAGCTGTGAGTGTGCCAAATAGAGGGAATGGCAGGGGCAAAGTCCCTAAAGAAAGAATGAGCTTGACATACTTGAGGGAAAAAAGAAAGACAATGGGATGAGTGAGAAGGAGAGTAGGAGGAGATGAGATGAGGAGGTCGACAGAGCCCAGACTGTGCAGTTTAAAAGACTATGGTAAGGACATTGGATTTATTCCAACAGGGATGGAGAAGGCAGTGGAGGGCTTCATGCATTGGAGCAAAATTGGAGCAATGTCTAATTTATATTCTAAAATGTTCAGTTGGCCACTGTGTGGAACATCAATTGTAGGAGGATAAGAATGGAAACAGAAACTAGTTGGGGACTACTGCAATTCTCCAGACACGAGACGGTGGTGGCTTAGACTGCGCTGGTATAGGTGAAGATGGGGAAAAGTGAATGGACCAGGAACATTTCTTATAAGTAGAGCCAGCAGAACTTATTAGTAGATTGAACATGTGTTGGGTCTCCTTTGTGTAGTGTTATTGGGCTTGGGCACTGGTGTCAAAATGTCTCTCTTGGAATCCTGGTTCCACTATTTACCAGCTGTATGATTTTGGGAAAGTTACTAAACTTCTGCAATTCAATTTCTGCATCTTTCAGATAACTATAGGATTGAATAAATGAGCTAATGCCAGTGACATGCTTAGCACACTACTTGGCTCATAGGCATCATTTGAATAAATTTTAGCTATTATTATTATTATTATTATTATTATTATTATTATTACAATGATGCAACCTATAACATTTCGTTCAAAGAGAAGCATGCTCAAGCCACTTGGCTTGAAGCAGGTAGTGAAAAGAAGATGTGAGGCAGGTAATACAGGAGGTTTATCTCAGAGGGCTTCTGTTTCCCAGAGGGATAGCTTCTGATTTGGCTCTAGACCGAATGGCTGGAGATGTATTCTCCTTGGTCACTGATAATTCAGTATAGGATATAAAAGACTATTCAGGAAGAAGCAAAGTACTTTTTCTCATCTTTGGTAATTCCTCCTAAGATTCCCCTTTTTTATTCTAGCACATTATTCATCTGTATTATAAAGTAGATAATATGGAAATTAAAGTGCTAATTTCAGCTGTTATGGGAATCAGGCCACAGTGTGGGGATTAGGAGACAAAAGAACAGGGAGGAAAAAAAGAAAAAACAATTTTCCAGTCAGGTTGCCTTGAGCCTGTGGATTTTTATGAACAATTTGCCTAGCATTGAATGGAAAATGCCCCTTTTATTGGTAAATTTCTTAACACTGTAGAGTTTAGTGGCACTCGCAGTAATTCATGGTCCCATATGTGGGTTACAAATGTTTTTCTACTGATGAATAGACTAAGAAATGTTGCAGGCAAGTTGAACATTGTGCAGCCTGCTTACTGTTAGATTTTTGTTCACTAAAATTTGCCATTTATTGAGCATTAACCACGTACCAGGCACTGTTGCTAACCTACCCTATCTTTTTAAATTCTTACTAACCCTTGTAAGATAGGTATTGTTGTCTCCATTTCAGAGAAGATAAAACAAGGATGAAAGGGGAGAATTAATTGGTTCCTAGTTACAAACAGTAAGTGGTAAAGTGGAATTTGAACTCAGATCCATCTCCAAATCTTGTGTTTTTTATATGTTATTGTTTATGTGTTATGTGTTACATGTGCTATTATAATACCTATGTCTGCCAACGTCTTAGTAGACTTTATATGAATTATGTGCTTAATGTGAAATATAAACCCATGAAAATACAGATGTAGTTCTTATAAGAGCAAAGACAAATAAATGTACATGTTATAATTCAAGTAGAATAGGATACTTTGTAACTGACTTTTAGAATTACTATCTTATATTGTTCATTGTGTGATGTGTGCTTGACTGTATACAACTTTTTCTCTCTAAGTTAAAAATTACATATATCCTGCAGTTTAAAGACAAATGAATGAGGGAAATAAGCCCTGACATATTAGATTCATGTATAGCTTGGTTTCGTCTTCGAATTACTGTTCTAATCACTTCTGACCATGAACCTTGCCCATTTGACGTTTTGTTTATTTCAGAGAGAAATAATATAGACCAAAGTCATAATGTCTGGAGAGTGTATAGAAATCCTCCCTACTTCATCTTGTCCCCAGGAAAACTGCAGTGCTATTGCCTTTCACAGATTAGCTCCTTTGGTTAACAAGTAGAGAATATCCCAGAGCTGCACTATCCAAAATGGTGACACCAGCCACTTGTGATTATTGGACACTTGAAGTATAGCTAGTCTGAACTGACATGTGCTTGTACGTGTGACATGCACACCAGATTTTGACAACTTAATGTGACAAAAACATAAATAAATGAATAAAAAGAAAAAAAGAATGCAAACGATCTCAACAATCATTTGTTATTGATTACATGTGGAAATGATAATACTTGTGGGTTAAATAAAACAGATTATCAACATTAATTTCTCTTGTTTTCTTCCTTCTTTTTGTATGTGGCTACTAAGCAACTTAAAATTGTACTTGTAGCTCACAGTATTTTTCTGCTTGAGAGCACTGTTTTAGAGTCCTATATTTAATGTGTTTATTTTCAAACCCATTTTGGAGGTTAACAGGGGAAGAATTCATGCCCTGAGATACACAAAGAGTGAGTGTATAATGGTCCACTTCTGATATAGTGTAAAATCAATACCAGATCCTCATCTAATTGCCAAGGGTAATAAACTCCTGCTTAAGTTCCACAAAGCCAAATATCTTCTTGGGAACTCATCTGAATTATGGAAGGCACCCAGGCCTTGCAGTCATGCAGGCCTAATTTTAAGTATTGAATAACCATATGACCTTGAGTATTAACCACCTCAGTGTATCATTTCACTTCCTCCCAGCCTCATGTCTGTCTCGTGCAGCCACTGCTGTCTTAGCCGCTTCTGCAGGCTTCAGCCAGCTTTGCACAGATGACACAGGACAGTGCCTTGCCATACTCCACCCCCTACCTCCCATCTTTAGCTTCTTGCCATGAGGCTTAGATGTGGGACAACCATGGGAACACTGTTGGCACTGTACATGCAGAACTGGAGGGGCCATTGTGGTAGCACCTGTGGGCCTAACTTAACCAGTCAGGGCAGAAGGCCAAAGATAAACTCTTCTCTTTTTTCTAACCCAGGTACACAGTCCTGTGACACACTTCACAAACCTCCTCGAAGGGCATGGCAGGGTCAAGCTCTGTCACCTTCAGCGAGGTCAACTTTATAATGCATCCTTGTGCCGCGTTTCCTCCTTCCCTAAGTCCTTCAGTCCGGTGCCCTGGCCCACTTCCCAGATAAACTACCTACATACAAGCCTTTGTGTCGGGCTCTGTTTGGGTGGGGTGGGATGGGAGGGGGAGAGAACTAAGCTAAGGCACCTTGGGAAAATGAGGTGTCTTTATGGATCTCAATTTTGTCACAGGTATATTGGGGATAATAATGTCTATTTTTAAGAGTTGTGGGAATTAGAAGGTAGAAAGCTCTGAGAAGAAAGCTTAGATACCCATTATTATCTTCTCCCTTGACATTTCCTAAGGCAAAATTCTATGTGCATGGAAAAATAGGGTTCTCTAAAGAAGTTAGTTCTTTCACAGGAACCCTGGGAAAGGCAATGGTTTTGAAAAGTTGTTGTTGTTGTTTTTTCCCTGGGGGGAGGTTCTGAAGTTTACCATGAAATCATCCAAGTGGAATAGAAACATATGTATATTGAAGGAAAACGTCTCTTCCTTGGTAAAATAATCTATTTTGAAATGAAAGGGGGAAGGAGATGATGACACAGGTCTCTGGTCTGGTCCATCTACCTCTCCTTTGTCTCTAATGTTTGAATGTGAGACGTACAAGGACAGGTGAGATTACACGCACCTGATGGGTTTGGAAAAGAAAGCAAAGTGCCCATGTTAGTTTAAAAAAAAAACCAATAGTGTTGAGAGTTCAATGTGTATTAAATATCACACAATAATCTCAAAAGTGAAATACGCTTTTTATCCCCCTAGAAATGAACCTAATTTCTCTGTAGAGCCCCCGATCTATTGATAGTGGAGAATTAGTCTTTATCGATTCCAGGGAACCTCAGCTGATTTAAGGTTTCCCACTTCTTTTTCTCTGTGAGGTTGCATCTAAGTTCACAGAGGGGAAAGTAGGGGTGTCAGGGGACTGTGCCTCATAAAATCCTTAGGGTCTTTATGGAGAAAAGAGGCTGTCTGGTCCTTGACCACCATCTTTCCATGCTGGCAGCTACTGAAATGTACCTGGTTTTCCATTCCTAGTTACTGGTCCGTTATATAAATCTCTTGCTCTGTTCTCCTGAGTCTGACAGTACAACCTCTCTGGGACCTTCAGTCCATGTTATTGTCCATGTTATTCTCAACTGCATGAAGGGAAAACATTTTGCCATTCACTGTGGTACCTTGGACACTCTGTGAGGTTGTGTCAGTTATCACATACAGCACCGCTGTGATAGACAGAATAATGGTTTTCTGAAGGTGTCCTTGTCCTAACCCTCAGAATATGTGTATATGTTACATTTCATGGCGAAAGGGAATTATGTTTGAAGAGATAAAGTTATCAATCAGTTGAACTTAAAATAGGGAGATTATCTTGGATAATTCAGATAAGCCCCATGTGATCATATGGGTCCTTAAACGTGCAAGAGTGGGCAGAAAAGTCAGTATCAGAGTCAGAGAGACTTGACTGGCCATTGCTGGCTTTGAAGATGGAGGAAAGGAGGGTGGGCAGCCTTGAGAAACTGAAAAACGCTCAAGAGCATTCAGAAAGGAATGCAGCCCTGCGAACACCTTGATTTCAGTCTATTGAAATCCATTTTGGACTTCTGACCTGTATAACTGTAAAATAATTAATTCATGTTGCTTTAGATCACTTAGTTTGTGATAATTTATTAAGGCAGCAATGGGAAACTAATATACTCAGCCATTTCTATTCCATTGACCCTGCCAGTACTGACTTAGGGGCTTTTCTATCCATATTGTCACTTTGCTGAACTCTGTGTTTAAAAGGGGTACACAGGTCTCCTCTGCTCTTAGATCACAAAAGTTATCAGGATATTTTGTTGTTTTGTTCCCTTGAGGGTATCATATTTGGATCCAGGCAAAATTTGTGCTTTGTACTCTCCTTATTTCCTCAACACTTTGTCATCTCAACTGGGGGACAAAAAACAAAACAAAACAAAAAAACTCTTATCAATTATATATTCTTCCAGATCAGATCTATTAGCTACTCCAAGACCTTGGCAAGAATCTGACTTGTTGGCTATATCTTCCCTTCCCTAAGACAGGAAGTCTAGAATACCTTAGCAGCTGCTTGGGTGGAAGAAGTTTCCAGAAATTTAAAAGCAAAACAAAAGAACACCAGTTAATAGATAAAAACGCGATCTTATTACAAGAGCAATCATTCCTTAACATAAAGTTTTCATTGTCAATATAGTTTGTCTGAGTGTGTTGTGCATGTGTGTATCCCTATACAACACAGAGATGTACCACGCACACACTCTTAGACAATGAAGGAAAGAGAGAGAAGAAAGGGCAGGTAACAGGAAGGCAGAAAAAAAGAAGGTAAAAGTCAGGAGGAAATAGAGAAATGAGAATTAGACATGATGAAGACAGACAGGCAAGTCAGCTAACAATGATGTGCTTAGAAGTTGGCCAAAGATGATTGTTTTAGAAGAAAGGGTGTATCAGAACCAGACCACTTCCTGCTGATGATGGAGAGCCTTCTGGATCTCCTCCAGGGAGCGAATAGTGACTCTCTCTTTCTGCCAAATCTCATGAATACCTTGATTTTCATCTTTTCACTCAGATTTCCTAACTCTCTTCATTACTTTCTTTTTCATGGGTTTCTCATGGTTATTCCCATCATTAAAACTTGCTGGGTATTCTGCTGAAATTTTGTAATATTTTTAAACATTCATTCAGCAAACATTTTTGAGCATCTATTATGTGCCAAGCATAGCAGAGATGAGACATGCTACTTTGCTGAGTTAAGTGAACAAAGATAATTTTTTCTTAATGAATAAATATAAAGGTCGAAGTAATAAGAGAAACAAACGGAATGGATATAGACCTATGTATATCAGCATTCTCAAATTCAAAGAATTTATATCTTTTTAATACAGAAAATTATAAGCTACTTATTCAATATGGAGTGGAAAGGAAATATTTGCATAATATTTTATATTTTATAAATAAGAAGTTCTCTTTCACCAAACTGATGATGCATTATT
This sequence comes from Rhinolophus sinicus, assembly GCF_057876585.1. NCBI lineage: Eukaryota > Metazoa > Chordata > Mammalia > Chiroptera > Rhinolophidae > Rhinolophus > Rhinolophus sinicus. Next base: position 162,932,422 of record NC_142514.1, read on the forward strand.
ATCATCCTTCCTGTTCAGCAACGAAGGAAACTGAATTTCAAAGACATTAAGTGTTTGGACCCAAGTCATTTGAAGCTGAGGCTCAAACCCAGGTCTCTTAACTCAAAATCTCATGATTATTTTACCATACCCTCTAATGTGTCATATACCAGATTATTAAATAAATGTGAATTTTATTATGTATTGCATTTTATATTTTATTTTATAAGCTGTCAAAGCTATGAAGTTCATTCAGTAGCCATTACGTGTTTGGTAGCAGGTTTTATAGAGACGGGAGCATTAGAATCACTTTTATTCCAGAATAGTTCACCTTTTCACATTTAATTGATAACAGATGCTGTTTTTCACCGGGTGGAAGGATATTTTCATTTTCAAAGTCTCCTGATGCAGTCATTGTGCAGAAGTGTGGATTATCTTTTGACAGAGTGAATTCCAAACCTATCATAAAAAGAAAATGTAAAATCCACTGCTAAGACTAGGCAACCATTTTCAAAATCAAGAACTCCCTAATTTCGGCCTTCATTGAATATATTATAAAAAGGAACATTTTAGGAGAAAAAAAACAATTGTCCTTAAACCTTTTGCTTAAGGTTGACCTATAGTTTCATGACATAAAAAAATAAAATTTTAAATTTCAAAATTTAAAAAAAAATTTAATTTTATTCTAGGACGAGCTCTGAACACTTATCATTTGCTGACCCTACTGAGGCAAGGATAATATGGAAGTTATTCCTTAAAAGTTGATAGGATAAGAGAGAGAAAGAGAGAGAGAGAGAGAGAGAGAGAGAGAGAGAGAGAGAGAGAGAGAGAACAAAAACCTGGTGAATGCCACAGTTACAAAGTAGGCAAAAGAAGAAGAGCTACAAAGTATCCTAAGAAAGATCAGTCAGAGCCTAAGAGGAAAGGTTGAGTGGAAGAAGAGGTGACAAGCTGGTGATGAATATTTACTAGGCTGTAAGCTTAGAGACAGAAATAGAATAAAATAGTTGGATCTGATAGTGCCTATGATCTCATCTGGCTCTGAAATTCTATGATTCTTACTGAGAAAGAATTGGAACAAAAGACCCTAATCTATGCAACCCACTTTTCAATTTATTGATGCCAATTGGATTTGGGGACAGGAAGTGTAAAAAATATAATACTTCTTTCTGAAACCAAGTGGGAGACAAGATAGGTAACTGAGATTTTTATTTAAAACAAAACAAACTTCCAATTTAGTATTTCTTTCCCCAATGAGGGATGATAGGCTCTCTTTTTTAGTAGAGCTAAATCATCTAGGAAGGGAGTCAGGGACCCCAATCAGCACCTCCAATTGCCCCTTTGCTATTTCTGTAAAAAGGGAGTTAGTGATGTCTGTCTCAATGAGCATCTAGTGACAGCCCAAGAACACACAAGCAGAGAGGGGCCACATCTTTCTGAATCCTTGTGGATTGAAGAGCTTGCCTCTGGAGCCCTTGAGAACCCAGAATAACGTTGGAAGGATTTGATGAGGCAAAGAAGCAAAACACAGGCAAATTTAAGTGAACTGAAAGAAAGAAAGGCTTAAAACCTTTCTTTAAAATAATCACTGGTTTTGTTATGTAACATATCATTAATTTTTGGTGCGATCCACAAACTCAGTGAAGACAGTCTTAGTCCGTTCTAGCTGCTATAACAAAATGCAACAAGCTTGGTGGCTTGTAAATACCAAACATTCACTTCTCACAGTCCAATACCGTGGTCTTGGCAGATTCAGTGTTGGTGAGGAATTTCTTCCTAGAAGGTTGTAACCTCACACGTTCTGAGGAGCAAGGGAGCGCTCTGGTTTGTTTTGTTTTGTTATTTTAAGGACACTAATTCCATTTCTGAGGGCTCCATCCTGATGACTTAAGTACCTCATAAAAGCCTCACTTCCTAATACCATCATATTGGGCATTAGCTTTTAGCATATGAGTTTTTGGGGGGACATACTTTATAAAAAAGAGTAAATTAAAAACAGAGTGAGTGACAGAAATTTCTGGAAAAAGTTTCCCAGTTCCTTCTGGGAACATTATGATTTATGAGGTCCTTAGACTATCTGCCTTCATGGGCTCTTTCTTCCCCAAAATAAAAATTGTCAAAAATTATATTTTCTGGCTGTGTTAGTATAAAGACAAATATAATCCAGGTTGGGTCGATTATTACACATTCATTGTTATTATATTCATTTTGTACTTCTGCATTTAAAAGAAATTAAAATGAAAAGACTTCATGGACCCCCTAATATATCACAGGCCCTGGCTCTGTACTTACTGCACCTACTGGATGCCAGCCATCCTGTTGCAAACACCTTCCTGCTTTTCCTGACCCTGCTCTAAATCCCATCATGGCCTCCTGTTCCATGAAGCCCTGCTGACTGCTTCTGCCCGTGGGAACTCCTTCAGTAGTTATCATCTACCTGACTCACTTTGCAATTAGTGTATTTCGGGTTCTAGATCATTAATATTTATGCATGAATCCTTTTATTTCAAGTAGATTTTAGGTTACTCAAGGGCAGGGCCACATTTTATGCTTCTTCCCCTCCTTGGCACTTACCATGTTCAGTGATAGCTCCCATTTGTTGAGCACGAGCTATGTGCTGGGCGTGGTCTACTATATACAAGTACGTGGTATTATCCTCACACTCCAGATAAAGAAAATGAAGCACATAGAAGAAAAGCATCTTGCTCCAGTCCTCCTAGCCAGACTTAGAATTTCAATCTAAGTTTCCCTCGTTCTAAAGATGGTAGTGTAACCATCTTTCCACTCGTTTACCCTGCCTCCTCCACATGTGGGTGGTGGCGGTGCCAATGAGGAAGACAAATCAGGAGAATGGAAAAAAGGCAATGAAAATGAAATTAACGAAAAGCTCAACAGACATTTTAAGTCTGTATATTAGAACATATTTAAGGCAAATAGTGCTTGGATCTCTTCCATAGCTCAGTTAAAATCTTTATTCTACGCTTTTTTAACAAGAGGTACCTATTTATCATTGTGACAACAATGGGATGGGTAACCTACCCTTGGTGTAAAGGAATCTCTCATGTCACATGGTAAAGATTTCAATGTCATGTCTTCATTTTAAATCAGAAGAAGAATAAAAGTAATTTCTTCCCAAGGACAAGATGCTCAGGCACTGATTCTTCCTTCGAATACGTCATAATCGTGTTCCATATTTCATCCAATGTTGGGGAATGTCAGAGTTAAGCCCAATAACATCTATTAAGATACAAACAGCTCTTAAACTGATTCATTTGGGCCCTGAGGTGGGATGGGCTTTTTATGTTGTTGAAACAGCCCGGGAAATATAAGTATAAAAATCACATTAAAGTGTTTCATGCAGGGAAAAATAAGTGGTCCCCTAACTTGATTTTACTCATTTATTTTTTTCAGCAGGCATTTAACCATAGTCAGACCCTTAGAACTGGAAACATCTCATGGCAATTAGAGGTTTACATGTAATGGCTGAGGTCTTTGGGGGAAAGAGATATTATCCACACACCAGCCCATTCTCACCTCTGTAACCTGAAGCCACCTTTGTTACAACAAGCATTTTACAACACACTTTTAATGTCCTGAAATGAAAATTGTAGATTAAATAATCTATCTACGCATAATGTTATTTTTAATGCCCTAATTATAATATAAAGGAAAAATAAAAGGAAAGTAATATATAATAAAATATATAAAATGCTTGGGCACAACTACATTGGAGGACTTAGTGAAGTAGTATATGCTTACAAATAGATGTCATATATGTTTATAAATAGAATCACTTTGACAGTGGTAACTACAAATACAGGTTGATACAGGTGACTGAATTGGCAACTCAGATACCAAAACCTGTATTGCATTTTTGGTAATTTTTTGAAGTGGTGAATGACATTTGATAAAGTTCCAAACAAAGCAAAGAACATTCTTTCTTTGATTTACATGATAATTACATTCCTGAAAAATTAGTGTATATTAAAACTGCAAACATGTTTTGTGTTCTATGCACTGTGGGGCTAAGCTGTACACCAAGAAAGTTATAAATAACTATGGACATAAATGTCTAAAGGGACATTCCAAACATGTATAAGACTTGGGGCAATTTCTCATTGTGCTGGATTGACTTGCCCATTACAGAACATATAACATCCCTGACCATTTATCATTTATAGGGCCACCAGTCTTTGGGACCAAATAAAATATTCCCATTACTTTTTTTATTAAAATTTATTGGGGTGACAATGGTTAGTAAAATTACATAGGTTTCAAGTGTATAATTCTGTGATACATCATCTACATATCACATTGTGTGTTCGCCACCCAGAGTCAGTTCTCCTTCCATCACCATATATTTGACCCCATTTACCCATTACTTTTTTTTAAAGCATCCCTTTGGGAGCAATCCTGCGCCCATTGGGAATATTTTCTGGTGATAGTACTTGGCAATTCTCTGAATACTCAGGCTTTGCTCACTCTCTTCCTGGGATGCTCTTCTTCTACTCGACCTTGCTACCATTTACTCATCCGTAAATACCCACCTCCAGGGTCTCTCATCCAGGAAGTCATCTGTAGAATTCCAGTTACTCTTCCTTTGTGTTCCCATAAGACCCTCTGCTTAGGACTTTCGTAACTTTGTACTGTATTGGTTGGTTTTATTTCTATTTTCCAACATTATTCTAAGAACACCTGAGGACAGAATCCGTCAATTTATCTATCTTTCTATTTACTTTTACTTATTTTAAAGATGTATTTCTTTATCGTTAGTAACTGACTCATGACTATGAAAGATGGATGGGCAGATGTTTGAAAGGATTAATAAATGAATAACAATGTTTTTACCAAATTTTTTTTCTACTTTTTTAAGGTACCATGAACTGGATCTGGGGTAGATAAATTAAAAGTGGACCCTGTTCTCAAGAAGTTTGTAGTCAAGGAAGGGACTTACACCATTCATGGCCGTTTTCAAAAAACAAGTATAAACTATAGTGTGTTAATTAGATATGGCTTGAAACTTATCTACATGGTGCCATCAACTTCATTTGGACTTGGTGGATTAAAAATGGCTTTTGTAAAACTCTAAGTTTAGGAATCACTAGTGTTATTTCAGGTGGTCTAGCTAGGTTATGCTGATATGGTACAAAACCGCACAGGATTGTTTTTAAATAGTAGTTTTCATACTGGGGGTATTTTAAAGTACTTTAAAGTGCTTTACAAAGTAATGAGTTAAACACTGGTGGTTAGAAGCTATGTAAGCTAATGGAGAAAGCCATTTTGCTCTTGACAGCAGTTCAAACGAGACTGTGGAAATTAGAGGTAGTTTTATTGATATTGGCCAGGTTTGGGGATTAATTCTTGCTCCTTTTGAAAATTGTCATGGGGTCTTTAAATTGCACTTGGATGGCCACCATGTTTAATAAGATGTTTTCTGGACCTGAAACTCAACCAAAAAGTTTTTGCATAGACATACTACAAATAAAGCACATTTGCAGATAGCACTTTTCTTCCATAATGAATTTGGATAATGAAAGATTTTCATAGAAGAAGAAACAGGGAAAAAGAATCCCCATAACCCTTCCCTAGCTTTTGGAAGCAAACTCATTGGAGGTTCTGAAATATTCAGATAAATGTGTTCCAATTTTGCCTTTGCTCTTCAGGGTTCTGGCTGAGTCTGATGTAAAGGTGCCAAAAATGTAATGAGAAAGCCTGTCCATGAACTGTTTCCATACCACTTTTAACAGACTTGCAAGGTTAAGAAGCTCTGAATAAATATGCAACTTTATAATATCGAAAGGAATCATTTTCATGCCTTTGGCCTTTTAAAAATTTTGTATGAAATTCTATCCAAATTTTATCCAAATATAAGTGACAATTTAATTGGCAAAAATGAAGCAATTTGCAGTTTAAATTTCATTTTAATATATTGCATCATCTATTAAGTTAATATGAAATTAAAAGTGAATGGCATTATTAGTATGCTTGAGAAATCTCCACTGTAAGCCTACAATGAAATCTACAACTTAAATGGTAGATGTTAAACTAATCATTTAATAAAATTGTTTAAAATTTTGTTTAGAATTTGCTGAAAACTATGTCACTGTAATTCACCATTCATTCAACAGAATATGATTGGTTACCTAAATGCTTCTAATACAGAGATACATATTAAGAAAGGAATTTTGGTGAAGACTCTGAAAATGGATGTTTATTTAGTTCAAACATTAGACTTAGCAATAGTAAGACCGTGTATTAGCCCTGGAATTTAAACTAATCTCCAAACTATCAGCTTGTTGTTACGCACTCTTTTGATTTCTTACAGAGGTTCAATATCCCAAAAATCTTCACTTTGAAATTTGCTTCACTCCAAAACCTTTCAAGTCCATGCAGAATACATTAACCAAGCCACATTTCAAGAGAAAATAAGAAGGAACTGTGTTAAGTATCAGTGTCTGCATTACTTGCCCCATCCAATGCAAAACAAAACAAAACAGTACAATACATTCTTTATAAGTAAATGTTACATAAATTTGACCGCAGATGGGCTTGCTTTCTTCAGCACAAGCAAAAGGTTGAACTTGACATTAGGACTTAGGGTTCACATCAGGTTAGCCCCCATGTGGGTTTTAGAAATTGGAGATGAGTAAGAGGCAGATGGCTTCCCAGATCTCACTTTTACAATGCAACCGTGAAACTTTCAAGGGGTGGGAGCCTAAGGAGATATAAGTATAGGAACGTAACAGATATTTCAAGAACACAAGAAATATTTGAAAGAGAACTCGTTTTCATTTTAATGATGTTATGTCTTTCTCAGTTACTGAGATTGTAATGATTACCCGAACTAGGGCAAAAGCTGTGAATCACAACAGCAAGATCACTGAGTTGGGCTATAACCCAGTTCTCACAATCTTACTCCTGCCTTTACCCTGTCTTTCTGCCAGGCAAGGCCCAAACCTGTCTAACTTGCCAGTGTGTTCCAAGTGCTCAGTGCATTGAGTGTAAGGGTAAATATGTTTTGAATGAATGAAAATATTTTAGGAAAAATTGCTTTTGACTCTGACTTCTGTCTTGGCCTCCACTTCTTCATTTGTGCAATGGATGGGGTAGGCTAGATGATCCTCTTCCCTCTCCAGTCTAGGACAGTTTCTTAACTACTCAGTCTTGCAAAAATACAGATTTCAGGACCCAACTGAGTTGAAGTCTCTAGGGATGGAGCCTGGACAATTGCCCTTTTCATGCTTCACAGATGCTTCTTTGGCACAGACAGAAAATGTGTTCTAGGGCCATGTAAGTATCTTAAAACATGTTTAGAAGTAGGAGCTTTCACTACACCAAGGCATTTACATGCATAGGGCAAATGGAGAGTGGAGGGCATCACCCAGATAATTTGGTTCTCTAACTCCTAAAACTCTTGCCTTAGAGATATGGCTACTTTATATAAGGCCTTTCTATCCAGAGAATTTCCTCCATTCTTGATTTAGTTGAAAAGTTTTAACTCAAATAAAACAAACTCTACTTTTTCTTTCTTCATGAAAATGTAATTTTCAAGCTCTTAATCTTTCCATTGACAGATACACTGCTAAACTGGGGTTTGAAATATGTGACAGATACAGAAAAATTTCTTTAATTGACCGATAAAAATATAATTGTCTTTCTCAAGATTCAAATAAATCGATTTCCTAACATGTTAACTGACATCTACTTTTCTGGGTGTTTTCTTTCATAAAAGTATAATTTTAAAAATTCTAAATTTAAGTTAGCATTTTAGAATCTTAAACATAAAGTTGTCATTTTAAAGAATTAAATATGAATTCTTCATGTCGACAATAGAGAAGCTAACTCCTTTTACTCAAATTCCTATTAATCACAGAGAGTACCAATGAGACATGATTAAACAAACAACTTTAAGTCCTTTCATTGACATTTCCAAAGGCCAAAATTAACAGCTGGTTTTAGGATGCTCAGTTGCTCCTTTGTTCTTCCAAACTTCGTACTCTTGATGAGGTGTAGACTGATAGGACTCAAGAGAAGCCAAAGCAAAGATAGTTGGTTTATGTATCTGAACTCCATTCAAATTCCAATAGGTAGACTGTTAAGGTAGACCCAAGAGCTAGATTTTCAAACATCACTCAGGCAGAACTCATGCTGGGCTCCCTCTCATTTGGGGGAGTTGTCCAAACCAAACACAGTCATTTCCAGTTTTTTCCATGGGTGTGCATGGTTTCCAACTACGGAAATAGAGAGACGATTTGCTTGACTTCGTGTCAGATGTCAGGCCTGCTGACCTTCAAGGAAAGCAGAGCTTGACAATGGTGAACACAGCCCAAGGCGTGCAAGTCTGTGGTCTGGTCTAAAATATTTGCTCCTCTGCCAGAAATTACAGATGGATATAAAACAGGAACATTTTAAAGGTTTAAATTAAACAGTGTTCTTCAAAGAACACATTATACTGAAACCTATTTTTTTTCTTTAATTCAGAGCTATCATCCATTTAGGTTGTAGGTGAAGAGTATTAAGTTGATTGAGATGATATGGCACTCCCCACCCCCCTTCATATTTTAAAATATACTGTTCATTTCCAGGGCATACTGTTACATAAAAAAGCAAAGTACCAAAGAGTATCTATAACAAGAAATAAAAGAGCTGAGAAAATACACATATAGATATTCATTCTTGCAGAAGAAATACAGGAAGGGTAAAGCAGAAACAAAAGAGATTGGTTCCCTAATGGGGTAGGTGGAAAAAGGATGGAAAGAATAGGGGAATTGGAACAGGTTAGCAGGGATGAGGAGGGCATGGCATTTCTCTGAGTATATATTTAAGAGTTCTGGATCTCAGAACTATAGCCGTGTTTCACGTATCCTGCACCTACACAAATAATGTGAAGGATATATGAAACATTACTTTTAAAATTATTTTTATTATTATTGAAAAGTAAGAAATAATAAATCCAACCGGAAGCAGAGGGAACACAAAATGGGACAGAAACTAACACGTGATCCAACTACAATGTAAGTGAATAACATAATCACACTGAAGGGGATGGCGAGGAAAAGAACCAACCTGTTACCTTTGGAAAATATTATCTTGATTGGATATTGTAAGGCTATAGACCCAGAGAACTAAGCATGCATGAATTCTGTAATACTGTCAGTAGATGCTTTTCCTAAAGGTATATGGTTTAGCAATTCTGAAACAACTTTATGGGTATACTAAAATTTAACAAATAGGTAAATATATTGCAGGTAATAAGAATGGGGTTTCTCACTGGTGGAGAAAGAATTTAAAAAATAAGGAAAAGGAAAAGGCTAAAGTGAACTCTGCAGTGTTGATTGGAATCTGATGTATTAGGATAAACTCATGGTTTTTCACATACACACATACACACACACACACACACACACACAAAGACAGATACAAAATCATAGGTTTGTGTCATGTGTGGGTTCAATTACATAAATATCTTTACTAGTTTGTCTGCTAAGAAGGCTTAGAAGCAATGACGTCCAATAATAATATATTTGGTTGGTGCAAAAGTCATTGCAGTTTAAAAGGTTAAAAATAAATGCAAAAACTGCAATTACTTTTGCACCAACCTAGCACATGTAGCACCCAGCTCTTGGTTTCTAAACGTCATTTGCAGTAAAAGGAACCAGGGCTCCTAGGAGAAGTGGTTGATTCCAGGGCTGAGGTGAGAGAAACAAGATGATCCTGGACATCTTATGGTACCAGAATATAATGATTAATAAAAAGATGGGATTGAAATTGTTCTTTTGTTCAAGAGCCAACCTCTAAAAGGGGCTTCTGATGACCAAAGCTTGAACAACGGGAGCAATGAGATAAATGACAGTATTGGATTATAACCCATGGAATAAAATAAGTATCCATGAGTACACATTGATATAAACAAATGTTTGCTTAAGTAAATAAATGAGGGAGAAGGAAGAGCTCTTTCTTACTGTAGAATTATCATTAATAATTGTACAAGGGAGGAAAGAAATAGAAAATCACCAAAACTTGTTCCACAAGATATTTACTATTTACAACAGGGAAGATAATGAATATACACTGGTGAAATGCAACAGACACCAACTTAACCAAGTGAGCAGAGTCAATATCACTAGCAATAAAGATGTATCAGTATCATGAATTCTTTGATATGAAGCACTAAGAAAGATATATCACTTGTGTAGTATTCTTGCCAAAAAGGCACAACCTCACTCCAATCACAAGAAAATATTAGACAAACCCAAGTTTTTGGCAAAATATTATACAAAATATCTGATAATACTCTTCAGAATTTCGAGGTTATGAAAAACAAGGAAATACTGAAGAAATGTTATAGAATGTAGGCAACTAAGGAGAAATAACTAAATGCAATAAGATGTCTCAAATAAGCTCCCGGACAAAATCCTAGACCTCAAAGACAAAATTAGTGAAAAAATTAGTGAAATTCTAATAAGGTCTATAGTTTAGTTAATGGTGTTACCAATGTTAATTTCCTTGTTCTGAGCATTGTACTATGTTTATGTCAGATGTTGACAGGAGAAGTTTCAAGTGCTACTGTTGCAAGTTTTCTGTAAGTGTAAAACAGATTAAAATTTAAAAGTTAAAAAAATAAAATATAATGTGATAAGTGAAAATGGTTTCAAAGACAACTTTTGGGTGTGTTCTTTAAAAATTTTTGAAGAACATATATAGTCCAGAGTCTTTACCATGGCCTACAACGATTTAAATCATCTGACCCATTCTTACCCTCTTATATCATCCCCAGTTCTGTGCCACCCACAGTGGTTTTCTTTCTGCTCCTTGAGTATGCCAAATGGATTCTCAGCTGCACACACACACACACACACACACACACACACACACACACACAACCCAATCCTCTCAAAATTGGCTCCTTCTCATTGTTTAGCTGTATATATTACTCAGTTTTTACCAGGTTATACTGTGTCTCACAAAAACAAAGTCTTATTTCTTGCTTATGTTGCATGGCTGATCCACAAACTGTGAGTTAGCTATGGATCTGCTCCCCAGGTCTTCTTCCTAGGCTCCAGGAACAAAGAGCAAACCCAATGTGGAATATGCCAAACTCATGGCAGAGGGAAGAGAACCAGCAAGCTGATGAAATCAAACACCAGTTCTCAGAGCCTCTCCGTGGAGCTGGCACACTGTTGCTTGTGTTCACATTTCATTGGTCAAAGCATATCAGATGACCGAGCTTGATTAGTGTGGTAAGGAAGGAAACTCCTCCTACAGACGGCAGTGCGGTCATATGGTGGGGATGTATTGTCTACAAGGAAGAGGAAGGGAATTGGGAAACAGTACTATAACCTATCACAAGACTTAGCTCATATGAAACCATCTCAAAAGAAACTTTTTGTAACACCTGCACCTTAAGTCATTCCTTTTTCCCAGATTAGTTAATCTTCTATTGTTTTATTTTCTTATCACTTTCTGAAATTATCTTCCTTTGTTAAGGTTTGTGTTTATTATTGGTTTCTTCCACTAGAATATAAATTCTATGAAGCAGAAGACTTCTATGAATTGTTCATAGCTCTGTCTGACAGTTCTTGGCCTTTCGTTAAGAACGCCAATATTTGTTGGGTAAAAGGAAGTCACAGCCTGGAGGTCCTTCATTTCCATGTCTTTATATAACCAATCACATACAATGTCTCACTAATAGTAGGCACTGCTAAATGTCTGTTAAATAAATAAATGAATGCATATTTATATTGAATAACATTAAAAATTTAAAAATATATTTATGCACACTTTTTTTTTTTTAATGGCTCTGACTACAACTAAGAGAAAAGAATTTCCTTATTAAGAGGGAACATTTTTACACCTTGAATTTTTCTCCAAGTCCACTTGGACAAAATAGATGAGATTTCATTGTTCTCATGTAGTTACAGCTAACCTCACCTATGAGTAAAATGTTTGAGGATTTAGTTTGGCAAACGCAGAGCAGGTCTGCAGAAAAGACAAGTTTAGCAACTTGTCTTGGGAGTGAAGCAGGAGCAGGATGGGAAATTGGAGGCGAATGGAGTAGAGGACACAACGAGCACAGACTCACTGGTGTTTTCGCTATTTCAAGTGCTTTCTTCTTTCTTCTACTGTTAAAAGCTACTGTTGGTAGCTCATTTTAATAAATGGTACGTGTCTACAAAATTTTCTGTTCATCTTGTCTTTCCCTAATATCTATGCAGTTTTCATATCATTCTCCTGTTTGAGTTTTCACGTCCCCTGAAGAATGGGCTAAATTATGTTCTAGTTACTTTCAATGGATATGACCCTATAAAGGATGTTTGTTTAGCAATGGCTGTTTGTAGGTCCAAAGTATCCCCAGACTCACTGAGATGTAACCTTACCTATAGATGGAGTTGGTGCTATGATTGCAGAAATCTTGGGTAGACTGACTCTACCTTCCTTGATCATAGGTTTCCACTCTTAATAGTTTATTTCTGTGGCTTTGAACTAGATGACCCCAGAGATGAAGGTTGTTTTCAGTCATAACTATCTTACTATGGAAAACATTTTGATTCTTTTCTTAAAGAAGTTTAATTGGGTCCCAGGAAAAAGAACTAGCGTGGGATGCCATTATTGGGAAATGGGACATGGAAAAGCATGGGAGGAGTAGAACTATGAAGCTGAAAGGTCCATGAAGACAAACGTTTTTATTTTCCAAGTTTACCTTGAGCTGGCTTTGACCTTCGAGTAAATTACCCACTATTGTAACCATGAACCTGCAACCTGTTATTGCACAGACTGAATTAAGATGAGATTTGCAATGAACCCTGTTCAAGAAGGTTCAGTTATGGGAAGTTATCAATGGATCTCTTATTTCAGTGGTCCTTCAAAGCCATACTTTCATAGAGTGAGTCACTAAGATATTTATTTCTTGTCAGTCTTTCTCAAATATAGAGTTTGATTCCAGACAGTAAGCAATATTTACAATGGTGCTAATAAATTGTGAACCTTTGGAATGAGAAATTCTGAGATTTAATCTTTAGTCTGCCATTTGTCAGCTACGTATATTTGAGCAAGACACTTAATCTTTCCAAACCTCAGTTTCTTCATTTGAAAAATGGGTGCGTTAATAGTAACTATCTCAGAACGCCTTGTAAGGATTAAATGAAAACATTTTTCTATGCTGTGAGGATATCATCAGTTGTAGGTCACAAATATCCAACTCAAACACAAAGGGAAATTTATTAGTTCAGTCAATAAGGAACTGAAAATTCAAGGCTGGCTTTAGGCATGGTTGGATGGGGATATTCAATGAATGTATTCAAAATCTACATCTTCTTCTCCAACTGTTGGCTCTGCTTTTCTTTGGTTTGGCTTTATTCTCAAGTAGTCTCTCTTTATGTGTTGGCAGAGATGACCACCAGCAGCAAGCTCCAAACTTACATCCTGCAGCTTAGCTACTACAGTAAAAAATTGTACCCTTCTTTCCATGGTTCCAGCAAATGTCCTAGGACTGAATCTCATTTCTGAGTTCTGGGTGATTCACTGCAGACTGAGTCCAGGGGAAAGGATTCTCAAATTGGCCTGATCCTGGAACCAGTGGGTTATACCACCCCCACCCAAAACAACATGGATAGAAAAGTGGGTGAGGGAAACCTTCTCTCATACAACAAAGGAGGTTTTGCATTACTACAAGAAAAAAAAATGGGGGTAGACAAAACAACAGATGTCCTCTATAGTATTTAAAGCATTCAACATAGTGTCTGACACAGATCAAGCCATCCATGAATGTTTGCTGTTATTAATATCGTCAGTTCCCTGGAGAAGAAAATAGATGGTGACCTTAGGCAGAGAACCTCAGGGGAGAATTTGGATGACTAAAAGTTAAACAAGGATGTGAAATGTGAACACATGTCGAAATCTTCTTGAACTTTCTATTTCCAGTAACCAGCACAGTAGCTGGCACATAACAGGTTTCTTGAACTTTCTATTTCCAGTAACCAGCACAGTAGCTGGCACATAAATGCTTGTCCAGTGAATGACTACATGCCAGGAGTCATGCTATGCACTCCCCATCTAATAGCCACTATAATAACTAAGCTGCTTCTTGGTCTGTTGTCCCAGAAGCCTCTCTCTTCTGTCAGACTTGTTGTAGGGTGCTTTAAACTTAAAAGTGCATGTGAGTCATGAATCACCTGGGCATCTTGTTAAATGTAGATTCTGACTCAGTGAGTCTGGGGTGGGACGAGATTTTGAATTTTTAATAAGCTCCCCGATAGAGTCCTTAGGGGCTGGTCTGTAGACCATCCTTTGGATATCTAGGCTTTAACGTTCTAAACTATTTCTAAGGAGGAGTTGACATAAAGCTTTTCGCAAGGGCCTTTCAATTCCACTATTCAGTAGACAACCTGCCTTAGGGTATTCTTGTAGCGTGCCATTTCTTTAGTGAGCAAGGAGGCAAAAAGGAGCGAACAGAGAATTTATTCAAAGGGTAATAGATTCAAAGGGTGGTCCCCCGAAAAAGAGAGAAACAGAAAACAATGTAAAATGTTCTTTTGAAGAAGTTGATGAATCAGTTTCCACCTTTTACAATTGCTCACCGTGATAAAGCGAATAGCTGCCATTTATTGAACATGAACCCTGAGCATTGGGCTTTATGTCTACTATTTCCCTTATTTGCACAACACTCCTGTGATACTGTAAATAGTGTCCCCAGGTCACACATGAGGAAAACCGTCCTGTGAAAAGTTAAAGCCAGCCAGATATGCAGTGTGTTTATGCAATGATTTGTACTTCAATCACTCTCTTAATCTCTATAATTTATAATACAAAGTACAACAGGAATGTTAGAGAATGCACCCGTGGTTATTAATATCCTTCAGCCCTTTATGGTGTGCAAAGCGTTTTGGCATTTGTTGCCTTATCTGATTTGGCTACTCCAAGACAACTGCTGACCTTCTGAAATAAAATTCTGAAACCGCTTCTGGTTGGCTTGAATGTACATGCTGAAGAGAGGGAATATGGAGTCGCTTGGACATACAACACAGAGAAGGAATGACGTCCTCATCATGCTGGTCATCCTGGGTTGCCTGTAGCACAGATTGTGGGCATTGGTGTGAGCAAGACCTGGGTTTGATTCCTGCTTCAACCATTCTTAGCCAACTGTGTGACTACAGGAAAATACTTAACCTTTGTTCTGCCTGTTTTCTCATATGTAGACTGTGGATGCTAATTGCACTCCCTATCACAGGACTGTAAACAGTACATTTAATTATGCAAGTGAAGAGCTTAGCTCAGTGCCTGGCACTTAGTAAGCAATGCAATTATATACGTAACGAGGTCTGAATATCACCAAACACGTCTCATTAAAGGTCAGCATTATATACTATTTCTTTTCTCCTTTGGTTATAGATATCATTTTAAGGCACTCATTATCATTCTCAATCTTTCCTCCATCAACTCAATTTCTAGGATTTTGAATTCCTGGCTCCACACCTGAGATTAATAATTGCTTCCTTCTGTTTAGGCAGCTGTAAGAAAATAGTCTCCTTCCTCTCTCTGTATCCATGACACTGAACATACATTTTTCCTTCCTCAGCAATTACATGGAGGTTACATAACCTACTTGTTGACCTGCAGTAGCATATCTAGACTAATAAATTTTACCATTGACAGGAAAAATTTATGGGTGATCTGTAAGTAAATGAATCAGAAAGGCCTATTTGCAAATGTACACAGCTAAGCAGAAAGATTTGAATGGATCTAGACAGGAATCCAAGGAAAAACAGTTACCCTAGGGAACACCTGGCTTCTTGGAAGCATGTCCAGGGCAGTGGGCTTGCCCCCTGCAGCTAGTGTCTGATATGGAAGTTTCTGTCCAGATACAATTATGCAAAATTCAGACACTCTGAGGAACTAGTTAAATAGATAAATATCTACTCCCTTTCAAAGAAAGAAGAGGTACAAATCCATCATCTCTTCCATCTAATTTTTTAAAAATTTTTATTAAATTTATTGGAGTGACATTGGTATGGAAAAGTATATAGGTTTCAAGTTAATTTTGGTACATGGTGACAGATAGCAGTCTAGTTTCATTCTGTGGCACGTGGCTTTCCAATTCTCCCAGCATCATTTATTGAAGAGGCTGTCTTTTCTCCGTTGTATGTTTTTGGCTTCTTTGTCAAAAATTGTCTGTCCATATTTATGTAGGTTTCTTTCTGGGCTTTCAATTCTATTTTGTTGGTCTGTGTATCTGTTTTTCTGCAAATACCATGCTGTTTTGATTATTGTTGCCCTGTAGTACAAACTGAAGTCAGGGAGTGTTCACACAATGTGATATATAGATGATGTATTACAGAATTGTACACCCAAAATCTATGTAACTTTACTAACAATTGTCACCCCAACGAACTTTAATTTAAATATATATATACGTATATAAATATAAATACATATACGTATATATAGAGAGATATATATATAGTTTCGGGTGTACAATTCTATCATTCGTCATTTGTATATTGTATTGTGCTCACCACCCAGAGTCAGTTCTCCTTCTGTCACCATATATTTGACCCCCTTTTATCCTCTTCTACTCCCCTATCTAATTTTTGAAATTCCTCTGCTCCTTAAAGGGGGTAAGAGATGAGGAACATATTGCTGGTTTAACTTCATTTCTCTAGGGACTCAGCTTGAGGGCTAAACATCCTGAATTGTTGATTATTCTTTTGTCTGACAGTTTGATCCCCAAATTTGGAGTTTCCCATAATGTGTGTTTTATCTCAGATTTGTCATTTAGGTGGGAATATGAGAAATAATTCTACCCATGTTCTAGGCTTGGTATGTTACAGCCATTTGACGACTTAATTTTTTTCTTTTTAGTAATAAAATAAAATTAATATTTATCTAATGATAAAAGCAGGACTTGTTTACTGTAGAACATTTAGAAAATATAGATATGTTATAAAGAACAGATAAATACCACTGCAAATTCTACCCCTCATAAATAACCACCACTAACATTTGCATTTGATGTTTAGTTTCTCTAATCTACTTTTTATTTTGTGTACCTGTGTGTATATTTTTTAATTATATTGGAATCATAATGTATACATAATTTTGAATGTTGCTTTTTTTGTACTTAGTATTACATGAAGAACATATTTCAACATCACTAGTTTACAAAATTTTTTCTTTATTTTTTCTTTTTACTTTTAGACACCCTTCACCCATTTTAAAATGTTTTACTCTCTGTGACAATTCATTATAAAAGTGTACCATAATTTATATAACAATTCCTCTATCATTGTGTGCTCAGTACACTTCACATTTTTCATTTTTGTAGATCTGAGGTTGGCAAAAGTTTTCTATAGAGGGTCAAATGAAAAAATATTTTCAGCTTTGTGAACTATAAGGCCTCTGTAGCAACTACTCAATTCTGCTGTTGCAGAAATAGCTATAGACAATATGTAAATGAAGAGTAGTGGCTATGTTTCAATAAAACTTTATTTACAAAAACAGGTGGCATGTCGGATTTGGCCTGTGGGCTGAGTTTGGCCCAACTTTGAAATAGATGACACAGAAATAATCCTTGCACATGACATCAACAATTATTTCTATAGAGTAAATTGTTAAGAATGGAATTATGGCTTAATGGGGATGAACATTTTTAAAGGATCTTAATATATATTATTAAATTTCTTTCCCAAAATATTGCAAAAATTATATTTCTAGTAAGTGAGAATAAACATAGTGATTTCTCTGCGTTCACCAACATAGACTACAATCATTAAAAAAAATTAATTTGATAGACACAAATTAGTGATATCTCACTGTTTTGATTTATTTTTTTAATTACTATGTTTAAAATGTACCTGAATGTTTATTGGATATTCGTATCTATTTTTTGTGTTGAAAATGTTTTGTGATACGTAGGAGGATTTTATTGCATGACATTTAATTGTTTTCTTAAAATTGAATATTAAAAATTCATTGTAACACCAAATTTAAGAGAGAGACATCCAGAGGTTGAACATAAACAGATAAAATTCATCTGGGTAAGTTAACTATTTATAAAAATCAAGCCTTGAATCTCAGTAGTTTAACACAATAAAAGTTTATTTCTCACTCATGGCGGCCCCATGTAGGTCGTTGATGACCCTGCACTGTGGAGTCATTCAAAGGTAGAGGCCGACAAAAACTGCGCCATCCTCAGTGCCTCATTTCCCTGCACATTGAAATCCAGCTTGCAGTTGGGGAACCATACGGTGAAGGTGGACCTTCCCTTAACTGAGCCTAAAAGTGGCATTGTATCACCACTCACGTTCCACTGGTGATAACATCATATAGCCTCACTATGCAAGTTAGCGCTATACCCAAAAAGAGGAAATGGGTTGGGGGAGCAGCTAGCCAGTGTCGCCACATAATCAAAAGTTAAACTCCAGATTTCAGGACTTTTTTAAAAGTCTTTTTAATGTTTATAGTGAAGACTAGTACTGTGTTATAGAAATCGCTGGCCGATGAATACAAATATAAAATGTAAATTTCTATAAGAAAATACAGAGAATGTGTGATAAAACTATAAATACTTTTGGTTTTCGGCTTCTTAGTCTAAAAAACATTCAAGTGTATCTTTGCATTTCTTACTGGTCCCATGCTATTATAACAGTATCCAAAATTTGCACAAATTTTTCTAATTTTCTCCTGAGTAAGAAGATTTAACCATTGGCTTTCCTCACTGAGTGAAGCCAAATAGAAAACCTATAGGTTACATAAGAAAAAGAGGAGCATCTCTGAAGAGAAAATTCAAGTATAGTATATCCGAACAATTTCTGCAAGTAAGCACCATTAAATAAAAACTAATAACATCACACTTGACATGCTAATACAATCTTCCTAACAATGAAGTCAGGAAAAATTGAAACACAAACAGGAGCTCATTAGAGATTTATGTACAAGATCAGAATGAGAAACCTTTACATTATTTTCTTAGATAAATAAGATTGCAAATGGAAATCGTGTGCTTGTTTCTTTGATGCTTCTGTAGAATCTTCTCACGAAGAATGCTTAAAAGCATCAGGTCACTGTCCCCTTTCTCATTTTAGGATGTTTATACTAATACAGGATAACCTGGCCAGAAAAGCACAGGGAAGTGAGGAGGTCGCTCAGGGAAGACACTTCAGACCAGAAAATCCAAAAGAATAGATTAACATTGTCTGCCTCTAAACTCTTCAAAGAAGACCATAATTGTGCCTTTTATATCTTACCCCGTGCTCCAAATGCAGAATTCCTCAACTCCCAGGAGAAGCGTCCTTGAGATGCTGTGCTGTTTGATTTGGCACTATTCACAAACCTTGGCAGATGATCAAATAGAGGGCACAGAAGTGCAGGAAAAGTCTTAAGAAACTGTCTTCGGTGTTGTCGTTACTGCCTTCATGAATTGAAATCTCAATGGTAAGCATAAAGAAGCCATAGATATTAACCGAGCCTGCCTAACTCCAATTTAGATGTTTAACACACCCTGACACAGAGAAAGTATGCAAATTTACAGCTTAGGGACTTCCTCTTGAGTTGGATTTGTCTCAACTTTCAAATAAACTTACTTTCTTAAACTCATTAAGTACTGTTTGCCCCGAAACTCTTGGACTAAGTGTGTAGGCATGGTGAATGGGCGTGCGTTGGCTTTGAACTCCAAGGATCTGGGTTCCGGTTCTGATGCTAGCAGTTCTGGCTCTGTAATCTTGGGCAAGTTGCTGAACTCCTCTGAGCCTTGGTTCATGTGTCCATTCAATAGATGCTACCCAGCATACTTCACTGTATTTATCTGAGAAGCAAATGAAAATTATATTTGGGATCATGTAAAAACTGTATATAGAAAACATTTGGAAAAATGTAAAGAGCAATACTGTTGTGAGAAATTATTAATATAATTAAAAAGAACTTTGCAGGAATGTTGTACGACATCATTAAGGGACAGATATTTTAAGTGATCTATTTTATAGTGAAGGAACATAATCCAGAAGAAAGCCTACTAGATTGTTTCAGAATTTAAAACATAAACGTAGAGAAATCCCATTAAAAAGAAAAGAAGGAAGGAAGGAAGGAAGGAAGGGAGGGAGGGAGGGAGGGAGGGAGGGAGGGAGGGAGGGAGAGAGAGAGAGAGAGAGAGAGAGAGAGAGAGAGAGAGAGAGAGAGAGAGAGAGAGAGAGAGAGAAAGAAAGAAAGAAAGAAAGAAAGAAAGAAAGAAAGAAAGAAAGAAAGAAAGAAAAAGAAAGAACACCAAATTGAGAAAAGTTATTTTGCCTATGCAAATTACTGCCAAATAGTGGCAATTCTAAACCAGGAAATTCTCAAATGTAGATTAATTATATTTTGGGGGAACCTTCTTGGAATGCATTTGATGATCTTTGGCCATTTTCTCTCAGCCTATTCATTCATTCATTCATTCATTCATTCATTCATTCACAGAACATAAACTTTGTTGGTTGCATTCCCTAATTGATTCTAAGGGCACAGAGTCGGTGCTCATTAAATATTTGTAGAATGAATGTGTTGATAAATTAATGAATTTATTAACTCACAATTTTCTGTGCTATTCATTGTGTTAGTTGCTAAAGGTAAAAGAATTCTGTAGATACAGTTTCTGTTCTCGGGGAGATCCTAACCTAGTGGGGGAAATAAGTCCATAAAGATATAATAATATATAATACATGAGTCCCATGGTCGTGCACTTACTGATTCTTTTGGAAAATAATCACAAATAATAATAAATAAAATATAAATATAATAATAACAATATATATGTGTCAGTTAAATAAAATATAAATATAAAATATTTACATATAAATACATTAAAATATAATAATAAAATAAAAATAATCACAAATGTGAGCTTATACTGCTCCACAATCTACATTTAAATTCTTTAAAATTTTCTTTTAGATTCCCATTCATCTTACTGAAAATTATAACATTACTTATATGGAGAGAGTGTTTTGATGATTACCTCAAGCTTGTTCTCTCTCCCCTTTCCCTGCATGTAATTATTGCTGTGATTTAGTCCATATCCTTCCAAAATTGTGCATGTATGCACACACAGACACCCACACATGCGTGCACTGTTTTTCAAGTGTATGATAATTAAAAGAAATGCACATACACATATTCTTCTGAAACTTTCTTTCTCTCATATATTCATATTAGCACATTTAATCTACCTCATCTTTTAAGATGCTACAATAGTGGCAACAACAGGGCTGTTATTCGTATATGACACTCATGGAGTTGTGCAGTGAACAGCCTGCACAACTCTTTGTGGAAGCTCTCTGCCTTGCTTGCATGATACGACTATGCCACAGTTCATTTAGTTGTTCCTCTATTGATGGACACATAGGTTTTTCCAGTTTATCAGTATTACCAGTAATGCTTCACTGAATATCTGTAGACAACCCATAATTGCTAAAATGCCCAGATGAGTCTAATAAAATCATTTATCTATTTCAAATCCTAGATTTGGCATCAGAGATTCCTTTCTGAATTCTTGGGGTTATGTGTACACTGAACAGCAGAACCATAAAAAACAAAACCAAAACAAGGCTTTTGAGAAATTGAAAGGGACAGATAACCCTCTTTTACTTTTTAAACTCATAAGCTTTGAAAGACTAAAGACTTCGGCCTTTATTTCACCATGTAGCGAGCACAGAAATTAAACTTTCCGAGTCAGTCTTTTTGCTTCACCCTGGTTTGATTTAGCTGTAGGAATCTGAAGATGTACTATGTACGTACTATTTGAAGCAAGCTGGGGTTTTATGTGTTTTTGAATGGCAACATTTCTTTTCCACAAAAGATAACTTTGTGACAAGTCGCATTTATATGACACTGCTCTGACATTATGCTCTTATAGATTCATATAGCTTGATGCATTCAGCAGAGATAGATGCTTCCCCCATAAAGCCTTTGATCTTTTTTTCCGTACAGAGTGCTTTTGAATATTGAGGGCTGTTTTTCTGAGGTACAGCCACTTGTACCCTGGAGGCACCTCAGAGGAGCTATGTATTACCCAGATAATAATAGTGCAGGGACCAGCTCTTTCTGGGGCTAAAGATTGCCTTTAGTGCAGGCATCTTAAGGAAACAAGGAGTAATGAAATTGACTTAATGAAATGACTAAGTGTTAGAAATGGCATCTTTAAAGGGGGCAAAAATGGACAAGAGCCTCCTTTCTGTCATTTGGCTGTGATTTGTGGTATTGATCTGGCCTTTGGCTGGATCTTGAACTAAGTACAGCAGAGGTCCAAGTGCCTTGACCTCAAATGCAATGTTTACTCCATCACAGAAAGAGCTGGCTTCCTGTACATGAAGAAAGGATGGTGGAATAGAGGCTGGGAAGCAGAGTAGGCTGGAGAAAGAACGATAGAAGACACTCCCCAGGCCTGAGGTCAACGGCCTCATTCTAGACAAGATGAGGCTGCCTCCTAAGAAGGGGCCTGATAACCTGACCCCACTTGCAGTTTTTTTAAATTTTTTTCCAAGATATTTGGTAAAGGAGTCTAAGGTGTGGCAAGTCTTCTCACAGTGGCGTTGTGAGACTGAGCAGGGCTGGTTCTGTGGCCGGAGCAGCCTGCCTGACTGCTTTGGCAGGGTCAAAGCATTCATTCCTGCCTTCACATTTGCATAAATACTATAATTCATCTTGCTGCTTCACTTGGAGTTACTGAGTTTTCAAAAGGTAAAGGAGAATAAAGATTACCTACTAAAATCTCTTTCACTTAAAAGATGAGGGCACCAAGCCTGTGGGGACAAAGCCAGGAGTGCAGTTTCCAGGCTCTCGGCCTCACGTGGAAAGGTGCTGGCTCAGGTAGTAGATGGCCATCAACGGTGATCGGATGGCCATCAGCTGTGGCTAGTTGGCCGTCAGCTGTAACCAGTGAGCCACTGGCCACTAATATAACTGCCGAGGCTACGCTAGCAGCAAATGGGGGCTAGCAAGAAGATGGTGGCTTAGCTAGCAAGAGCGGATTGCAGTTAGCATGGCGGATTGCAGCTGGCAAGTGAGGTTGGTTGGCAGAGAAAAGTGGATGGCAGGTTGCGGATAGTGTGGCTCCTGCTTCCTGTGTCTCTAACCCAGCCGCCAGAGAGACTGTAGTGGTATGACTCCCCGTCTATGGCTCCGTGGGTGTTCCCTTTTGGCCTCATCATATCCTGTGTTCTTATGTGGGGAGCAGGAGCTGAGACGCCGCATGACACCTTGCACGACAAAGCCCCTACGTGGATAAGTGTCTTCTGAGACTAGGTGTCGTGCGGGAGACCCTGCTCGCTGCGCCATTTGTCATGCAGGGAGGCCTGCGGGGTCTCTGCTCCTGCTCCCCACAAGAGAACGCAGGATATGGTGAGGCCAAAAAGGAACACCCGCGGAGCCATAGGTAGGGGAGTCATACTAGTATACTCTCACTGGAGGCTGGATCCACACTGTTCGCAACCAGCCATCCTAACTGCAATCTGCGCTTGCCAGCCCAGCCACCATCTTCTTGCTAGCCCCCATTTTTCTGCTAGCGTAGCCACAGCAGTTATATTAGTGGCCAATGGCTCACTGGTTACAGCTGACGGCCAACTAGCCAAAGCTGATGGCCATCCAATCACAGTTGATGGCCATTTACTACCTGAGCCAACACCTGTCTATGTGAGGCCAAGAGCCTGGAAACTGCTTTCTGGGGCTCTGTCCCCACACTAGGTGCCATGCAGGGTCTCAGCTCTTACCCCCCACATAAGAACACAGGATATGATGAGGCCAAAAGGGAACACCCACGGAGCCATAGATAGGGGAGTCATACCACTATAATCTCGCTGGCGGCTAGGTTGGAGACACAGGAAGTAGGAGCCACACCATCCGCAACCTGCCATCCACTTTTCTCTGCCAACCAACCTCACTTGCCAGCTGCAATCCGCCGTGCTAACTGCAATCCGCTCTTGCTAGCTAAGCCACCATCTTCTTGCTAGCCCCCATTTGCTGCTAGCGTAGCCTCGGCAGTTATATTAGTGGCCAGTGGCTCACTGGTTACAGCTGACGGCCAACTAGCCACAGCTGATGGCCATCCGATCACCGTTGATGGCCATCTACTACCTGAGCCAGCACCTTTCCACGTGAGGCCGAGAGCCTGGAAACTGCACTCCTGGCTCTGTCCCCACACTAGGTCATTCAGCAAGTTAGTGCGTCTACCAGTTGGTTACCCTTTGGGCAATTTGACAGTTCCTGGTTTTTCTTCTTCTTCTTCCTCCTTCTCCTCCTGGTCCTCTGCATAATTAGCATACCATCGTCACCATCATCATCATCACGGGGTTCCTGGAATGTGCTCTTGTACCATCTGCTTAATACATACTGTTCCATCAGCATTCAGTGGAAAGGACCCAGCAGTTTTTGTCCTTGTTGTATAATAAAAAGAGCTCCTGATTTGGAAGCGGACACACTTGAATTTAAAAATAGACTCTACCCTTTACTTTTTCTGAGTGACCTTGAAAGCCACTTGATTCCTCTGAGCCTGTTTACTTGTCTATAAAATGGAGACAATAATATCTGCTTCAGAATTTCTACGAGAATTAAACGGGGGTGATATCATTACTTGTCTAGGGCCTGCTGCATGGGGTCCTCAGTAAATGGGATCTGGGATCACTATTACTATTTATTATTATTATTATTATTATTATTATTATTATTTGCAAGTAGGCTTGAATTTGAGTCCTGGTTCTGTTATCTAAGCTTGGGCAAGCCAGCTCCTTTCTGAGAGGCTCATTTGCAAACTGTGTAGTTGGACCAGATTCTTTCTAAAGCTCAGCGCATATTCTTTGTGCTTTATCATGACGCAATGGTTCTCCAGCTTTGGTATACATTCCAGTCACCTGTCAGTCCTGTGCCTAGAGATTCTGATTCAGGGGGTCTGGGAGGGGATGAAGAATCTGTATGTTTAACAAGAACTCCACATCTTAGTTTTCTCTTGTTATATCTGGGGCAAGTACTGTTATATCTGGGGCAAGTACTATCCTATATGAAAGGATAATGGTGAAGAGCAAATGAAATAATGTCTGTAAAGCATTTAGTGTAGCTTCTGGCACATTACAGTTACCCAATAAATTGCCAACTACTGTTATTTTTCTGATCCTCTGTCATAGCCTGGATGAGAGGCTAAATTTGGCTCATAAACAGAACTGTATCACATGTGAATTAGATGCAAAGATTTAAAAATTAGAAGATTTCTGGATTCTTTTGAAATCCCAGAGAGCTGGCAACACCAAGGCTGCAACAATTTAGAGTGGCTGTCTCTGGACATTGGCTTAGATGAATTTTGGACATGAATTCCCTATGAACTAGTCCCCCCTGATGCTGCTCTACTTATTCACATTTCTTGTTTGTCCCCTGTAGGCATTTGGGTTTGTAGATTCCTGTTACAGGATCTAATTTAGCCTCTCTATCCAGAGTTTTAGAAGAGCTAAGAGACTATCCTTTCATGGTGTTATTCCAGCTATTCTGGATCAATTAGCCAGCTGTCCCTGGACAGAGGCACGCCCCAGTCTCAGCTCCCTTAACCTAGCAAAAATAAAGGAGAGAATAGTTTGTCTTTATAACTTTTATGATTTAGTGGCATCATTTAGGATGAGTTCCAAGGGGCAGCAGTATGAAAGTCTACTGAAATACTTTGTTAGGGAACCTAACCCAAGCTGAGAAGTTGCCTAACAGAATCAAAGCAGGGTTTAAAGTCAGCTGCTGCCTTTATCACACACTCAAAACTTGGCAGAGGAAGTTCTTTGGGTTGGGACCACATAAAAGAAATCAAGGCAAGTGAAAGATGGTTGAAGAGAACAGATGGACTTGGACATCTTATACCATCAGAGTGATGCTGTGACTTCCACAGATACCCGCTTGGATGCCCTGAAAGTTATCATCATCTTTGTATTTTTTCCCCCTCTAGCTATGAGTGTCACACATGAAAAAAAAAATGAGGCAAGAAAGGGCTTTATACAAAGGTATTGAGGCCACATTTGTCAAACCCAGAATCCCACGCAGATTTGGGAACTATGTTTCAAGCTGAGCTCCAAACTTTCAACTCTCAAAAGTGCTACTTACCCAAGTGAAAGGCAATTTTCCAGCTCAAAGAAAGGCAGTTCTGCAAGGTTCAGGAAAAAAGGTCAGAAGACTCCTTGTACATCAATCAGCTCCTGGAAAACAACATGTCAATGAGTTAAGTGAACACGAATCAGGCACATATGGATTGAATTTCCCTCGAAATACTCCTGGGGTCCAAGTTGAAAGGGTGGAGTGGAGGAGGGGTGAGAATTCTTAGGAAAACCTAAGGTACTTTTCTGCAGACCCCAAACAGATGAAAATACTTCTAAGATGTCCACTGGCCAGGCTGAAAGTCCTGCTGGCCTGAATCAATGTTGAGGCCAGCTGACCTCAGTTTCTGGAGACAAGCAGGCATCTAAGACCCATATGACAGCCCAGGACTTCCTGCCTTGATTTAAACTTCATTCCATGGCATGGAGATAGGGAGATCTGGTAGAGGGTGGCTTTGAAGTTCCAGGGAAGGGAAGTAG
Organism: Rhinolophus sinicus; assembly: GCF_057876585.1. Taxonomy (NCBI): domain Eukaryota; kingdom Metazoa; phylum Chordata; class Mammalia; order Chiroptera; family Rhinolophidae; genus Rhinolophus; species Rhinolophus sinicus. The sequence continues at coordinate 162,958,959 of NC_142514.1, forward strand.
ATTTATTTCAGAGAAAAAAATGAACTGCAAGAAACATGCAAGGTTACTCGTTGTTACTGCCCGTAGACTATGTTACTAAGCAAGTAAATCAATCCTTCCATGCTTTCTTCCTTCCTGGGATCATAAGAAAAGCAAGCAGGAATTAATATAGATATGGGAGAGAAAAGCAAGTGTAAGAGAATTTTCCTAAGACCATTCCACATGGAAGTATGTGGCAGAGTGGAAATATGCTTTACAAATAGAGGTTCTTATAAAATCTTAAGAGAATAATGTAGCTTTGAAGTCTGTTCTAATCCAAAACATAATAAATGTAATGAGTAAATAACATTCAGATTTTGCATTTCATGTGTGATCTGTATATTTTGGAACTATTTAAATCTGATTTTGTGTGAAATTGTAAGATTTCAATGTCAACAATAATAAGCTAGTTCTACAACATCCACATGGGACCTAAAATTGATTAATACGAAGTCCTGTTTTCAGAAAACTTCATAGAAAACTTACACTGAGGATCTTACATTTTAAACTCTTTCAAAGGAGACCTGTTGAGAAACAACACGCTTCATTTTTTGTTTTGTAGGGCTTTTGATAGTTGAAGGATAATTTCTCTTTAGCAAAAGTATTAAACTAGAAACTTCTTGGTGGCAGAGGGAACCATTATGGCCTTCCCCCACCCCCCTTTTCTTTTTTTTTTTTTTTAAAGGCAGGAGGTAATCAGAAATAAATGTTAATGGTTTAAAAAAAAAAAGAAATGATGCACTGTCAAGAGAAAATTTTTTCACGATTGTCAAATTGTGTAGACAGTGTTCAAATGGCTCGTTCATTATTAGCAGCACCACCAAGTTGAAAACATACTTTTTCTCGTCTGCAGTTGATTGATGTCCATTACTCATATCAGGCTAATGGCACTTTATTTTCCAACAGTAGCAAGTAATGAGTGACCTTGAGTGCATATTGTTTTCCTGAAAGGGTTTGTTGCTCTGCTTCCTTCATAAGCACCCCAAGGAAACAAGGCCCTGTATTGGTGTTTTGCAGCAAACCTCATTTCTTTCATGGCTTTCTGTAAAAGAATTTGATACAGGGATAGAAGCTAACCTCAGTGAGTAAATGAAATATTGATCCATGCTACTCTGGCCTTGCCTTCACCTTGTCCCAGGGCGGTGAGTTACTGACTTTCCCGTTTTGGCTGTAATAGGAATTATTACAACAGGCCTGTGCAAGTAATTACTTGGCATGGTAAAAAAGGAGGGTCCATCATATATTTCTGTAGAGACGTTAGTTTCCATCAGCCCAGCAGTCTGCTTTTTTGGCTCTGTCTTTCCAACTCTTGATTCAATTCTTTTAACCATCATTAATCACACTCCTTGTCAGCAGAAGTTTATCAAAAGTATTAAGTGAGCAAGGTTGCCTGGCCTCCTTAAAAAAAAAATCAGCCAACACGGGGCAGTAAATTTCAAAATATGGAAGGTTGGTTCTGTGATATATATGAGTGTCTCTTCAGCTAGAATGAGCTGTTTGTTTTAGTGATAGATATTGTAGTTTGAGCTGTGATAGAATCCTTCTCAAGTTTATATGTCATGGGCTATCGTTTATGAGGGACCATGTGTTTCTAAATGGTGAAGGTCATGGCTGATGGCAAAAGTAAAAGCAGTAGTGATTCATTAAAAATAGTTAATAGGGCCTGCGGCTGACAGGGATAAATAGGAACATGTGGCTTGCCAACCCACCAGCACCTAAAATGACATTGTGTTTCTTCAGTCCCAACTCACCAGACAATTGCCAGACAACTGTGAGTGGACAACAGTAGGCAAGATCACCTCTTGTTAATAACAGATGCAGAAAAAAACCTTTTTGGAAACACACAGCAGATTATCCATTGAAACTCACTTCCCTTCAGTTTGGCCATGTCTATTATTTATTTTTAAATTGGCACCGATTTTTTTACTGATCACAGATACATTCATGATATGAAATTCAAATAAACACATGATGTAGAAAAATGAAAATCTGCTCTATTATATCTGAAATGTTGAGTTCCTTTAAAAAATGATCTACAGCAAAATATGGCATGATGTTAGGATTTGATAAACCTGAGAGATGATTCCACGAGTGTTTCTTATGTTAGTCTATTCTGTCCCTGTTTGTTTGAAATACACCTAATTTTTTTTTCCATTTTCACAACTAAAATGAAATCCGTCCATCCACACAAATCCCATCTCCCAGAGAAAATCAATTTTATAAGTTGTGTATATCCCTCCAGTTTATTTTTCTTTACATATATATGTATAAACATACATATATTTTACTTTACCCCATGTATGACCATATATATATGACTATATATATATATATAATATGGCAAAGAAAAATAATAGATTCAGTGTGCTAATAATGGAATATATATAAAAATACTATATTTTTAGATACTAGCTCATTTTATAATACCAGTTCACAACTTGCTTTAGCAACTTTTTAAATGTTTAAATGTGAATATGTGATTAAACTCATGGATTCATTCATTCATTTAGAAAATATATTGAATATTTATCCTATTTAGGGCCAGAGTTCTATTTCCAGTTTGCATTCAATGTTTATCTAATAAATGCCTCTGCTCCCTAATATAACATACATTCTCCTTGCAAAACTTCCTGACTAATTTGGAGACTGCTAAGAACCAGCAAACTAAAAGGATTTTGCTGATTAAGATCAATAGAGTTTGACGATCCATTTAAGAAGTGTAAATCAACACAGGAATGTGTGGAAGTAGATGCGGCCCTTAGGCAATTTCCAAATGAGGAAGTATGGATTTTCTATACATTACTTCTAATGAAGAAGGTTTTGAAAACAAAATTAGTTAGGGATTTGTGGGGGTTTTGTTATTTGGGTGTTTTTGGCTTTTGTTTTTCCTCTCTCAGTGAAAAATGACGCAGTGCCTTGAAATTATACTGGGAGATAAACATCTTCACTTTTTCACTGTAAATTGCCTCTTTTTCCTAGAAAAACAAATCATCTAGGATAGTTAGAGAGTGATTGCTGCCCCTGGCTGGATGGAAAAATGGTAATAGCCATCGATATTGGGGAAACAGTTCCTGAATTCATTAGACAGGTTTCAGAGCATATAACAAAAACAAAAATCAAACCACAAAATTTTATGTAAGTCTATAAGATAAAAAAGAAAGAAAAGCAAGCCAAAAACAAGAAGAAGCTTGAGTTTCTCACTTGCAACTATGTCTTTGTCTGTCTTGCCTGCAGAATCCCAGCTTGTAACTCCAGGCTGTTCTGCCCGCGTTTGCAGTCTGGAGAACAATCCTGTCCAGAGAATATCAGTCTCACAGAAAGAATCATCCCTTTCCCTAATTTGAAAAGGAGCAGGTCATCTTACAGGACAAAGAGATTGGGATTTTGCAAACTAAGTCCTCAACCTAAACTTGAGTTTCTTTCATTTGTTAGCAGTTTAGGTTTTTGGGCCACTGTCATGACAATAAAACTGCCTGGGCAACAGCAGTGCATTCAGTTGAGAATTGTTCAGCAAAATGATGGAACAGCATCACAAATGAACATGTTTACAGGGAAAAGCACTTAGCATCAAGTCAGCCAGAGAGGACAGGGGAAATGCGTTGTGCTTAATTCAAGGCCAAGTAAGTGACTATGGGCATGGAGGAGGTTTTTGGATCCCATCCTCTTGAAGAAGACATTCACAGTGGTTACAAATTGACTTTTTATGGAGAAACTAAGACTGTTTCTAACCTATTGCACTGATATTATATTTAGTTAATATTTTATGAAAGAAAAATCCTCCCATTAGAGGTAGCAAATTGCTTTATAATTATAGTACTTCACGGAACAGACTGCTTCGTTGTGTGGCAAAAACAAAAAATACAGCTGCCTTTTCCTCATAACTTCTTTGTGGAGTCCTTGTGGTAAGTGACTTCCCTCCCATGATTTTTTTCCCCTTTATTTCAAATATTAGTTTAATTTGAACAGAAAATCATGTTGCATATTTGGTATGGGTTAATGACATATTGATGTAGAAATTGCACTGAAGCAGGGCTGGGGCATACTGGGGACCCGAGTATAGATACCCCCCTCATCTTCCAAATGCTGGTCTGACTCCCTGCCACTCTGACAGTGACTATAAGCAATTAAACATGATGGCTGTTTAGGAGTCATGACTGTAATGAATTGGTGGGCAGATTACCATAAAGGTTTTTCAGAGACTCTAGATAGAATGGGAGTAGACATTGGGCTATTTTTTTTTCTCTTCCTTCTCCTTCTTTTCTCTATAATCGTCCATGAAAACTAACAGAGCTAAATTCCTAGCAGACAAGGAACATGTTGTATTTATTTTTGTATTCCAGAGAACATCACATGGTTGGTGCTAAATAAATGTTGCCATGCAAAAACCTTCCTTTGATTGAAATGTGCTGGGTAGCAGAAGTTGTTAGTGCCCTGACGAATGCCGTGAGCAGTCCTCATGTCTGCACCCACCAACGGAGTCTTACTGCCAGCACCCAGCACTCTCCGCCTAGGGACTTTCTCTGGCCCAAGAAGCGACTCTCCACCAGTGAGGAACGGGAATTGGTGAATAAATCCTCCTGCTCCTCACCCTTCACTGGACAACTCAAAGGGGTATTCCACAGACTTTTCCAGAATTCCTCAGTGGGACTGAACTCCAATTACCCACACAGCAATCAGCTCGTGAACAATTCCTGTTGTCACTTCATTTCCTTCCTTGTTTCACTTGCTCCTGTCCCTCCCAGTATTTCCAGAGATCCCATCTCCAAAGAACTACTTGACCTCAAATCCTTTTTCTCAGGTCCGGCTTCTGAGAAATCCAACTTAAGACATGCTGGATCCCAGAACACCAGGATAATCGATTGATGAGAATTGACAGAGAGGCTTCTGTGCGCCTAACCTTGTGCCAGGTACTGTGGAACTATTAAGCCATTTAAGATATTTGCTCTTAACGCTGCTCAGAAAACCCTCGCAAATTAGCTTGGAAGATAAGACATAGGCATTTAAAACAATTAGTGGACCAGACAGCATTATACGGGGCTATAATAAAGTGTAGAGTGCGTTTTGCAGATAATTGGACATAAGAGCAGTGGAGCAAGTTTCTACATATGCAGTATGAATGGAAGTCATAAAGAGGTTGTTGGATGAGGGGGAGGCTAATAGGAGCTTATGTTGTGGAGGAGTCAACGAGGATGGTGCGCTTAGCAGACAGGACAAGTAGATCTCTAAACAGTGTGTTCTGCATGCAGTGGGCTCAAGAAATGCGTGGATGGGAAAATGAGCAGGAAAATGAATTAGTCATCAAAACTCAGATGAGCCACCCTATGCATTCCCGTTACTAAAGTTTTGGTTTTATGTTATATAATATATAAGGGCAATCAACTCTTACCTGCAGGGATTTTAAGTATTTGCTTTCCCACTCTTCGCCTCTTTCCTTACTCCACCTACATCAACTTATGTCTCTCTCCCCTTTAGGAGATCTGCCATTTTGTAACTGGATGACCGTAGTCAAATAATTTATTTACTCTCTTTAATCTCATTTGTAAAACGTTTATGGTGGTTTATTTAACTAGTGTTCCCCCCATCCTCAGAAAAAGTAGAGTCTCCACCTCTCTATGTGTTATCTTATCCACTCCTATATACCTTTATTGCTGAGCTCCTAAAAAGATTGGAGTTTGCCATCCCTGGATTAGATGATGTGTGAATTTCTTTATAACTTTAACAAAGCATATCGGAACAAGCACAAGTGTTTGGACCTACAGTTGTGTGGCCTTGAAGAAGTCACTTAATCTCTCTGAGATTCAATTTCCATTTTCAAAATAGGAGATTGTTGCTTTTGTACTAGAGATAATTATGTAAAGCACTTGGCTCCCGAGTGCTTAGAAAATTGTACATTTTTTCATCACTTCTATTAAGATAACTTACATATAAGAAAACGCATGCATTTTAAAGGACACACTTTGATGAGTTTTGAAACATGTGTACACCTATGTGACCACTCCAATCAACATATGGAACATCTTTATCACCTCTAGATATTCTCTTGTGCCTCTTTGCAGTTGATCTACCCCTTCACCCCTGGCTCCAGGCAACACTGATCTGCTTTCTGTCACTAAAGATTAGATGTGTCATTTTCTAGAGTTTTATATAAATAGAATCATACAACACGTGCCCTTCTGTGTTAGGCTTCTTTTGCTCAACATAATGATTTTGTGACTCATTCATGATTTTATGTGTGTCAGTGATTTGTTTCTTTTTGATAAATGGTAGATTTTATTTTACTAATGGAGGAAGAATGTTCTTTCTTTCTAGGAGCCTTTGGACGTTATCATGTTTTGCAGCTATAACTGTAACTATGGATGGGTGAATTATAAATGGATTTAAATGATATCTAAGATGATAATATTTAATTCTTTTTCTAAAGAATGTTTTATGAAAAACAATAGCTGTTAATTAAATACTTAACTTTATAACAGGCCCAGAACAGAAAATTGGAGGTATAATAGTTACCCATTGCTGTGCAAATTGCCCCAAATTTAGTGGCTTTAAACACTAAACGTTTATTATCTCACAGTTTCTAGGGGTCAGGAATTCAGAATTTACTTAGGTTGATGATTCTTGCTCAAGATCTCTCATAAGATTGCAGTTAAGACGTTGGCTAGAGCCGCCATCATCTGAAGACTTGACTGGAACTGGAGGATCTGCTCTTAGACGGCTCGCTTATGTGGTTAGCAAGTTGGCCAGCTATTGGCAGATGGTCCCAAGTCCTTCTCACGTAGACCTTTCCAGAGGGCTGCTTGAGTGTCTTCTCAACATGGATCACTTACCCCAGAGTGAGAGATCCAAGAGAGAGCAAGGGGTAAACTGCAAAGTCTTTTATGACCTAGCCTCAGAAATTACATTCTGTCATGTCCCATAATCGATTAGCTGCACAGGTCAGTCCTATGGAATATGGGAGAGGACAGCTGTGGGTTGAATTGTATCCTGAAAAAGACAGGTTGACGACCTAATCCTGGTACCTATGATTTGACTTTATTTGGAAACAGGTCTTTGTAGATGTAACCAAATTAAGGTTAGAACATAACAGATATGGTGGGCCTTAAGCCCCACGACTAGTGTCCTAATAAGAAGAGAGAGATTTGGAGACCGGCAGACACACAGGGAAGAAGACCACGTGAAGACAGAGGCAGAGATTGTGGTGTTGCATCTACAAGCCAAGGAGTGCCAACGATTGCTGGCAACCACCAGAAACTAGGAGGCAAGGAAGGATTCTTCCTTACATCCTTCAGAGGAAGTATGGCCCTGCCAACACTTTGATTTTGCACTTCTAGCTCCCAGAACTATGAGAGCATATATTTCTGTTATTTTAAAGCCACCCAGTGTTTGGTAATTTATTATGGCAGCCCTAGGACACTAATGCAGGGACTGAATACTAGGAGGTGGAGATTATTGGGGGCTATCTTGGAGGCTGGCTACCACAGGACGGGAGAACTTACTTTGGTAGAGTAGCCAGGGAATGTGATAAAATTTAGGTTGTTACCCAACAAATGAGAAAAAAAGCCAATAAAGTAAAAATATGAGGAAGAGCACTTCAGGCAGAGGAAGCACCCTGTGGAGGAGAGGAAGAGGGTGGCTGGTGTGTTTGAGGAATGGAGAGGCGGCCAGTCTTGGCTGTTTCCTATTGGATAAAGGAGAGAGATGTACAAAATAGGCAGGAAAGATGAGCAGAGGCTACATCACACTGGGCTCACAGACCATTGGAGGGAGCTTGTTACTCAATGGGCAATAGGAAACGTTCTAAGAAGGGGAGTGATATGCTTTTGATTTTAGATGACTCTGGCTGCCACATGGACAATGGATTGAAGAGAGGCAAGAATGAAATGCGAAGACCAAATAGGAGGCCATTGCAAAAGTCCAAGCAGAAGTCCAAAAAGTCAGCTGAGGGTGAGGAATGAAGCTAAAAGGAAATAGAATACTAGCGAGGTATATTGGTGTTCAATGTACAAGGCTTACTATTTAGGTGTGGAGGATAGGGAGAAGAAAACAGGAAGAATCAAGGATAATGCCTACTAAATTCAGAATATCCTTCCTCAAGTAATTGAAAATCCTATTACTTTTAAATATGGGTTTTATTGATTATGGCTTTATTGATTATTCGATCTCTAAATTTAGAATTCCTTGTCATTCCCCATTGCCTATAGGAAAATTTAACACTCCTTACCAGGGCATAAGGCTCTGCCTAAATCAGTCCTTTGCCTAAATGGCCAGATTCACCTCTTCACCTACAACTAGTCATACTGAGCTGCTCACTATTCTGGGAACATGGCATTCCTACAGAACACCTTGCATTCCCTCTGCCTGGGAAGTCCTTGCAGCTCACATGCATGAAGCCTCCCATTACTCCCCCTGCTTTGCTCCCACATCGCCCAGCCTGCCTCTTTCTTTGTTCCTACCCCACCATGTATTAACTATCTATCCTTCCATATGTTATATGTCTGTATTCCCTTAACCATGGGCCTCCTGAGATCAAGTAAAGAAATCTAATTCTTATTTTATATCTGTATTTTCTCCTAGCACTATCTCTGATGCGTTAAAGAGACTCAATATTTCACAAATGAGTTACAGAGATGGGGGAGGGATATTTGACAGTGATTGGTAGATAAAATTATTTCTGGTAAGTATCAAGATATCATGTTTTCTTCCTAAATTAGAATCAAAGAACCCCAAAGATCTACTAGAAAAGACAGAAATGTGATGCACACATTTACTAAATCATTTGTTTGACAAATATTTACTGAGCATCATTATCTATCTATCATGGTTCTAAGTGTAGTGGAAATAAGATGGACAAAACCTCACTTCTCATAGATATTACATTCTGTTGAGAGAGACAAAAAGTAATCAAATGTGTAAAAAAGTGAATAAGGTAATGTCAGATGGTGACAAGGGCTGCGAAGAAAATAAAACAAGAGTGATGTGACTGAGACTGAGTGGCAGTCTCTGATAGGTGATTGGAGAAGACTTCCATGAGCCAGTCATGTGAAATTTGGGGAGAAATGTTTTCCAGACAAATAGACCCTGACTGCAAAGGCCCAGAGTAGGAACCATCGTGGTGTGTTTGAGAGGGGGGCGGGGGGGGGGGGGAGAGAGAGAGAGAAAGAGAGAGAGAGAGAGAGAGAGAGAGAGAGAGAGAGAGAGAGAAAGCTAGTTATATACACTAAGCTCTATTTCCAAATGCCATGGCAGGCTTTACATTTAAGAAAATCAAAACAAACAAAATTGTTAATATATTTTAAAACAAATTCACAATGTTATTAAAATCATATGATACAGATCTATAATCTACTCCCCTTTCTTAACTTACCTTTCATTGCCATTAAATTTGTTTCACAAGATTTTAATGACTGTAAAGTATTTCCTTATGCATATAATACAGTTTATTTAATCATATCTCTATGATAAACACAAACAAACTTCTAGGGTAAACGTCTTTAATTCTAAATATTTTGCATGTAACATGATTATTTTTTGTGACAAATTCTTAAAAGAGAACCTGCTGAATTGAACAAATTTTAACCAACATGGCCCATTTGCCTTCAGAAAGTTTGTACCCGTTTTCCAGCTATGCCCAGACAAATGGGCTTCCTTAGTGCCAGATTAGAGTCAGCTTGTTATGTATCTTGTGAAAAAAGGAGAGTGTGCAAGTTACTCCCAAGCAAAACCAGGACTGTGATTGGAGCTGCCATGCTTCAGGTTACCTCCAAGGGCAGCTTCCAGTAGAAATTGTTTCTACAGTCATTGATTGGGGCTGTAAGTGCCCTGACTCATTCAAAGCAACTCAAAATCAACCAAACCATTCTCAGTGGGCAGAATGGGAGGAGCCCCATCTAATGAAATGCCCACGGCTATCAGTTTTGTCCAAGCATCTTACCTAAACAAAGTCTAAGATCTTCTAAGCTTTGACAAACTGATTACCAATAGGATAGGAAGGCACCAATTTATGCACACACAAAAACACACACAAAAAAATCACTGGCAGGGGTGGGGGATTCAAACGAGCAACCATTGCTAAATGTACCAGCTTCTGCTTTTCAAAAGCTATCTCAATGAAGCACTTGGGGAACTCACTGCTCTTGCCAAAAAAAAAAAAAAGCAACACATGAAAACTGTATGTATGAGTGGGAAAAAGTAATCTAAATGCATCGCTCCTGACTGTTTTAAAAAATTACTAGTCAAGTCATTTTAATTCTCTCTGGAATCATAGAAATTTACGACTTGGAGGGCTTTGAGATATCATCTTGGTTTCTGTTCTCTGAAGAAGGCCCAGTTTTGATGTAAAAATATTTTGGGGAGTCCTGATTTAATAGTATTAACCCCTTTAGCTTATTGTTTGAGAATGTACATCATGACAACAAGTGTATGAATTTAAAAATAATGTTCGACTTTATTTGAATATTCCAGAAACAAATTTATCTACACACCTCTAAAATAAAAGCATTCATGTAAGCAAAACAGATTAGTTATTCTGTCTACAACAGTACATGTAGGACTTGCAGTGAACTCCGAGTCCATTTCTTGCCCCTTCTACACCTCATAAGTTTGTCAGCTACAGCTTGGGAATTACTGAGCTCGTAATTTTACTGATGAGAAAACGAAAGTGCATAAAGGTCTTGTAAATTATCCAAACCGTAGACTTAGAAAGAAGCTAGAAGTGGAACCAAACTACTTGATTTTCCCTCAAAGGCTCTTTCCTGGGCCAGGCTGGAACTACAACAAAATCATTTATGACCAGCGTGATCTTGGGCAGGCCATTTAAATTCACAAAGCTTCAATACCTTCATGTATGAAATAAATACTGAATTATATCATTCGTGTGGCTGCTTCCTCTGAAAGCACAATGCCTGACCCAGTGCGCTGTACACTTTTTTTACTATTATTATTAATCATTGTTATTATTATTTTAATTGTTTCCATTTCCATAATATGTCTGCTTCAGGATTTGTGACAAATTAAAGAGCCCAAATCTTTACAATTTTCCTGCCAGGACTCTTTGTTTATCAATTCTTTAATTATTTGATGCGACCCTACATAATTCAAGACTGCAGAGATACCTTTTAATTTGGAGAGTAGGAATGGGAGGTGAGCAATTCCGTCTCTGTAACTTACAAACTAAAATTGCCTCCTGGATATTTACATAAGAACAAAAATGTATTTGTCAGGAAACTGTGGGAATAAATTGCCTTTAACTCTTCTCCTACAATTATGTGCTATACGTTTCCACCATTTACATCTATATCTTTGCAGAGTGATAGTCAGTTTGTTTTTAAAAAGTGAAGCCTTGTATATCTTGATTTGTAGGATCATGAACTCTGCTGGGAAAAAAAATGCTATTATTTCTGCTATGAAAATTGGTCTATTTACTGGGTTTTCATTAAAATATATTGCGAAGTAAAACAAACATAAAACAGCAACATTCTCATTTCTCAGCACTATGATTAGAGTATAGAGAAACTCAGGGGTCCTCCTTTTAACTCTCCTCGTTTTTTCGTTTGTTTTGTTTTTTGGCTGGTGTGGTCATTAGGACTTTAATGTTGTTAAAATGTTACCCTAAAACAAATTATAGTAGGAGCTAAGAATTTTATTTTATTTTGCAAAGGACTATCATGAGTGTATTTCAAATTGCTTTTCTATATGCACAATAATAACACATTCGGTGCTTTTCTTTCGAATATGTATACACATGTATATCACAAATTATTTTATACATTGGAAGCGCTCGTCTGAGACAAAAATAGGCACGAGAGAGAAGTTTTCACTGTTCCTTTGATGTAAATTTTAACGCAAATTTACGCCATTCATTTTGGCTAAAAGTTTCTTGAATCAGCTGCAATAAAAATTGTTTTCCAACATAAGACACACTGAGCTCCACGGTGACAAAATCAAAACCTGCATCAAGTGAAAAACTGGAAGAAAGGAAAGAGTGTGAGCAAATGGAGAAAATATTCAGGCTGTGTGCTCACAACAATACTGCCTCTTGGCTCAAACATGGACGATTTTATCTCGGACTAATCACTTCACCTCTTTGAACATTTTCCCTCAGTTATAAAGTGGGATAATAATGACTTGGGCATGTTGTACCACTCAGCATTGTGGTGAGAATCAAACCAGATGAGGAATGTAAAAGTGTTTTGTAAATTATAAATGTCCACAAAATTGCATAAGTAAAGTTATAGCTGTTTAAAAAGTCTCCCTCGATTTGTCTCCACATTCCAAAGAAGAAATTCAGTAGGACGTAAAAGAATAGTTCACTTTAATTCCTTATTTTCACACATAATGAAATACGCATCATCTGAAAGAGAAATAAAACAAGGCTTTTATTCTTGCATCATAAAAAAAACAAGAATAAGATCTCCTCTCTCTGCATGTTGTGATCTAATCGTACTTTGCTGTATTTCGTTTCCTCCGTAGTGGACATTCTTATCTGACTATCAAAGGTTAGGGTCATGATGTTGAAACTCTATATTCACTTTTATCTCCCACCTCTCTCACAATCTGCTTGATGCAATCAGTATCAAGACTGCCTTATCTGCCTTCTAAAATATTTTTTCTGTTAATCACCAGGTAATTCAATTGAGACAGTAATTGCTTCTTAAAAAATAACTGAAAGTATACAGTTTTCTTTTTGATGTGCAGTAACACCCAAATGATACATTTTCTCTATTTATATATAGATCCCTCTGTGAAATTATCAACAGCTCTAAAATGTTACTTTTCACATACATTTTTAACATGAATTATCTAAGTCAACACCACAATAAAATGTGTTATTTCCTCATATTAACCTAATGATCAACTTAAAAAAGAAGGTTTTCATACATGTGATCAGGCTGGGGTTCAGACATGGTAAGGGAGGCTTCTTTAACAAGAGCTGGGGTGTTTGGAAAGGGGAATATTATTGGTTTTTTAGGCAAATCTGAATTTCTTCATGTTTATTACTGTCATCAATTATATTCAATTTAAATCTCTGATTAATACCAGGGCCCCTGGCCCCTGGGGGACATGTTACTTTCTGAACATCGTTTTAGAAGGAAAGTAGTGCATATGTGCTTACAATAGAGCAAAAGGGAGAACTGAGTAAAATCTTACAGATGAGTTCCATAATGAAACACAGATGCAGGGGTTTTCTCAGCGATGCTCCATGCTTTTAGCTCACAGGGTGATACTCGTGGCAGCTATAGTAGCAGACAGTGTGTGTTTGGTGGCAGCACCCACATGTTATAACCTAGCACGCACAGCCAAAATACTCAGCGTGTGATTTACCAGTGAATCAGACTGCACTTGCTTCTTTTAAGAAGAATGGTGCCTGTATGTAAAAATCATGAAGCATGCACTGTTAGGCGCACTTGGTGGCTTATTCATTATCCTGTTTGGTGGGCTGGTGAGGTAGAAGAATAAAGAGTTACTATTCACATTTCCATGTGATTTGACTCAGGCATGTGTAAAGGGTAGTTTTTGTACTAGGGAGATGAAGATTTGATCCTGCACTGCTCCTAAAGTAAATATTTATATTTAATTTGATCTAAAGGGCTCTACCATTATTTTTTTTCTCTTTGTATTTTCTCTTCTCATTAAAATTTCTGATGCTACTTGGTCATATTTTCCACCCCGACTCAGGGTCTTGTGCTCATTATATGCTAGCTCTGAGTTTTGGGACAAAGGTCACTTCAAGAAGAGAAAAATCACGTTTCATAAAACTTGGGGAGAAAATTTGAATATGGCAACAACTACAAATCAGTTACAAATATAAGGAGTTTGACTACTTTTTCTCTAGAGAAAAATACAAGACATCAAAAAAATCTTTAACTAATAACCTTTTATTTCATCACACAGTGTTGTTTAACTTCTTACTGATTTATCTTATTTTGGAAATATAAGTGATTGCTTAAGTATATATTGACTGTTGCTAGAGCCACAAACCAATTATCTATCTTTCCAAATAGATTTATTTCCTGGAGGGATAGAGATGTGAGAAGAAGGTATAAATACAATTTAAAATTCAATGGAAAAAGAATAAAAGGTATTTAAACATGGAATCAGTTGTAGGTGACAAGATGAAAACAAGAAAAAAGGAGGTGAGTTCTATCTCTTATAGAATAAAATATAGAAATTGGACTAGAAGAATGAGAAAGAAGTAATGGTAAAACTGTGGCAATAGGGCGCAGCAACTGCCATTTATAGAACACTTTTTATGTGCCAGGCATGTGCTAAATATAGTCTTTATCTCATACATAGGTGCACCCAGAGGAGAGTCCATTTAGGTTGTAACAACTCAACTTCTTGAGCCCTTTCATTTTATACTCCTTCCTAGCATGTGAGGTATTTATGTCAGTTACATTTACAAAGACTGGCATGGATTTGGTGTAGCCCACACAATGCTGAGGGCTGGGATGGGGGCTACGATGACCTCATTTCTGTTCTTAAGGTGGATCTCTGACGTTCTCCTGCCAGAGAGCTCAGGTTTAATATCCCTGGCAATCTCATACATTGGGTGCTATGAATTTCATCATTTTCTTTTTTTTTTTTTAATGAAAGTTAATTGGGGTGACAATGGTTAGTAAAGCTACATAGATTTTAAGTGTACAATTCTCTAATACATCATCTATTAGGCTGGTGCAAAAGTAATTGTGGTTTAAAAGGTTAAAAATACATGCAAACACCGCAATTACTTTTGCACCACCCTAATATATATCACATTGTGTGATCACCATCCAGAGTTAGTTCTCTTTCCATCACCATAGATTTGATCCCTTTTACTCTCATCTACCACCCCTCTCCCTGCTTACCCTCTGGTAACCACTAAACTGTTGTCTGTGTCTATGAGTTTTTGTTTCTTTATTTATTTGACTTGTTTCTTTGTTGCTTTCAGTTTTATATCCCACATATCAGTGAAATCATATGGTTCTCTACTTTTTCTGTCTGACTTATTTCATAATTTTCATGATTTTCTTATGTCCTATTCTGCTTTTAGTTTTTGTTTTGTTTCTGCATTAAAACTGAATTACTTAAAACATTGAGTGTTACATGTGTCTTGTATGAGGGTGATCCTATAAATATGGTGCATAAGAGCTATAGACAAACTTGGCTAGAGGAGAAAAAAATGGCTAAATTATAAAATAATTAATGAAGGTGGTGTCTTAATTACCTTCATTTATAATGATAATCAGTATTAACTGTTGAAGAAATTACATCTATTATGAGTTTTGGTGTTGGTTTGGCATCAATAGTGTTAATATTAGAGTTTGGAAACACATAATACAATTCTTTGAAGTTAATGGGATTCTATTTTTATTTCTGATAATTAACCTTTTAATGGTTTTCCAGGAACAACTCTCTGAGATAAGTATAGTTATCCTCATTGCCATATGAGAAACTAAATCATAAATAATTTTAATAATCTGTCCAAGGTCATACATCTCAGTAAATGGTAAAGTTGAGGTACAAACTGAGTTCTGACTCCAAGAGCTAATGTTTTCAAATCCTGTTATCAAGACACAATGCTTGTCTATCAACTTGTTCACCAAATGAGAGTTTTGTAAACTTTGTCCAATCATTATCCCATTCTCTAGAATAATTTAGAAGTTGTTTTTGAGTCCTACCTTTAGAGGCTATTTATGAAGTTCACAAAATGACATTTCAGTACTTTACGGTCATCTTTGAATATAACTTGACCATCTATCTTGTTGACAAGAGCTTTTGCTGACTACAACTTGTAAACTTCTAAAAGGACTAAGATTTGGCACCAATTCTATTTTTTAAAAGAATGCCATGCAGGTCTTAGGTGCTGAAAGAGGAGTCTCTAAAATAGCTTGAGTAGTGATAATATTATGGCCTCCCAATTAAAAAGTCATCAGTCAGTGCAGTGCTTTAAATGATTAAGTTTTGCACATTTGTTAAAAAAACAATTTTGTCAATCATAGATTCAAAGATCTTGACAATTTAGAGAATTTTAAAAGATTATGTGATTTAGAAAAGATAACATGCGTAAGTAAGGAAAATTTTATGTTGCCAGAAATTTTCTCTGAAGGGTAAATTCCATAGGAGACAATGAAATAATATATTCAAAGTGTTAGGAGGAAATAACTGTAAACTAGAATACTATATTCAGTTTGGTTATCATTTAAATAGGATTTAAGGCCTTGTATTTGTCAAGACCGTGGGGCAGGTAGGGGGACAAATGTTGAGAATAATGAGATCCTAGTAGGAAATAGGCAGAAATGCATAGGTCAATTGAAGGAACTATGTGAAACTTGTAGAAAGATTTTTTAAAAAGGCTCTTGAGATGCTGATAGTCACCCATATATATCTTGGCTTGAAATGATATTTATGTTTTCTTTGTCTTCATTCTACTTTTTTTCGCTATTTCCCATTTCAGGCAGGTATTCACTAACTCTGTTTATTGTTTCAGGAGAAGGATGTGGTAAATTGCCTACCAAACACTCATCTTGGATTTTGTTTCCAGAAGACTAAGACTCTGAGATTGGAAAAGATTCATAAGCATAAATCAAACAAATAGACAAAATACGAATATTTAAGGAAGTACTAAAAGTCTCAAAAGAAACACTTCCCTACAATCCCTCCATCCTGCACTCTTGCTCTTATGATTTCCCATGCTAGGAGATTAGAAGGTGATGAAGAGAAAGATGAAAGGAGATCTAGAAGACTCAAGGGTAGAGTGGAACTCTACCTCATATAAGATCTAGAGATGGTGCAAGTTCTCAGAGAGGTTTGTGGACTTCAATATCAGAAATAAATTGTCTTCCTTGTAGTAATATCATCCAATGAGCAACACATCATCATAGTGGCCACAGCTGTGGTGTAAGTAGAGGGAACCATAGGTAGCTTTATATAAAAAAAAAAAAAAGTTCCTGTGGCCAAAAAAATAAAAAATAAAAAATAAATCAGAATTGCTAGACCTAAAGAATTGGGCTTCCTGGTTCAATGGACATCTCAGTGGTAAGCTTTGTGGATATATGACCTCTTAGTTTTGTAGCACGCTTCCACCAAAGTCTTGACACTACAAGTCACTACAGAACTGTGTACCAACCCAGTCTGGAGTTTAGAGATAAGAGTGGGTAGGTGATTAAAGAAGTGAGCATGAGAAGGGCAGAGGTTAAATCTTTGTCTGAGAATGAAAATTTAAGTATAGAAAATAAAAGTAACAGTATTTGTGTATTTGAGTTTGCATGGTGTGATTCATATCTCATACACACTTCCACCTGTCCAAGGGAGGCTTTCTTTTAACTCGACACGTTGTTAATATTAAATATATTCATAGGTTTAAAGCTATAATAATATTCATAATGTAATTTTTTTTTAATATTCAAATTGTGCAACTCTAGACTTGGTAGAGCCTAAAACATGGTAGACTGAGCTGACAAGACAAAGGATTACCTTCCTATTAAACATTTTTACAAATGATGAGTTAAATCTAGCTAATTCTGAAAGAAAGAAGGGAAATCTCCATGTACCAGAAACAAAGAAATAAAAGCTAATGAAAATTTTTGTTTCAGCATCAGCCAACAGAAATGTTGAATCCATGTATTGTTTCTGAATGCTGAGGACAGGGATATGGATGATGAAGGGAATAGTGGAGACACAGGGCAGGGAAGCTAGAATTGAGTTTCCTGAATAATTCTTGGAACTGGAGGAATCTTCCAATCAGGAAAACGGGTCTAGAATAACTCTACCCACTAGATTAAGAATGTAGTTTTCTAGATCAACAAGGCTTACCTAAGTGAGAAAAAAAAAAAGTTACCTGTGAGATGTCAAAACCCAGTTCTGCACCTCACCCTGATATGGTGCACATAAATACAGTGCTTTCAAAATGAAGGGAAACTAAGATGAAAATGTTAAGACTACTAGGGCTCTGGCAGAAGTGATTATAAAATCTTTTTAGGGGCACTCACAATGCAGGATTCACAGACTCTTATTTATAAAACCAGACAACCATACTATCCCCTCAAAATATGAATGCATAATAAAAATATTAAAAATGACATGAAAGTATCAGAAAGTAGAGACAGTAAACGAAACAAACAAAAGAATAGCACTTTTCAAAAAAGAGCAGATAAAGTCACAAAAAATCCCAAATATAAATATATTCTCATTGACATCAAATGCATGTAGAATATTTGCAAAAGGATACATAAGGAACTGACAGGTTTGTTTCTGAGAAAGGACACTATGGAACCGGGGCAAGAATGGGAAGATTTATGTTATATATACTATCTTTTAACTATGCTTAGGTTTTTATGGTATATGCCATTAAAAAATGCACTTTTTACACAGCAGTGTAACCATACTATTCTTAGATACAATGGACTTTCAGAAAAAAATAAAGATGAACATTTTTGATAGTTAAATTATCTTTTGCAATGGATATATAACCATCCTGTTTCTGAGTGCCCCAAAGATATAGTCTCAAAATATGTGGAAAAAAAAAGACAAATACGCTACCATAATTGAAAATTTTTAAATAATACCTCTAGAAACGGGTAAAGAAAAATCAGTTAAGGATACATAAAATTTGAACAATGTAATCAACAATTTTGATCTAATGGGCATATATATATCCTGTACACAATAAAGATTGTGTACTCTTCCCAAGGCCATTTGCACATGCAACAATTGATCAGTAATGCTTGGCAAAGGAATCTCAACAGATGTCAATGAATCATTATCTTATAGACCACATTCTATGATGTAATAAAATCAGAAATCAGTTATAAAGAGAAGGAAAAAAACCCAAATATTTGGAAACTGGAAAATGTGCTTTTAAATAATTCATCAGTTAATGTAGACATCACACTGGGATATATGAAATATTTGGAACTCAATAGTGAAATCATCACATATCTAAACTGTCAGCCCATAGCTAGCGAAGAACTTAAAGGGAAGATTGTAGCCTTAAATCCATCAATTTTAAAAACAAGAAAGATTGAAAATGAGTAAAGCTATTATTTCAAGAAGGTAAAAGGAAAGAAAAACATATACTTGAATAAGATGGAAGGAAACAATAAGTATAGAAAATAACACAGAAAACAAAAATAGAATAGAGAACTGAAAGTGAAAAGCTGGGTCTTTGTAAAGACGAATGCAATATATAAACTATCAAGAATTATCATGGGGAAAAAATAGTACACAGAAAAACAATATTAGGAATAATAAAAGAGGATAATTTTATATTGAAGATGGTTAAACCATAAGAAAATACCATGAGCAACTTTATTCTAGTAATACTGAAATCTTAGATAAAGTAGGAAAAATGACTTACAAAAATTAAATTAAAAAGAAACATATTATTATAATGCACATATGATCAACCATTGAAGAAACAAAATTAATGAGAACTTTAGTCACCAATTTAAAAATGGTATCGGATCCAGACAGGTGCTTTCAATATTGGCACGTATGCATCATTTTATATAGTTTTTTAATAAAAATTAGAATGAGAGGAAAAC
This sequence comes from Rhinolophus sinicus, assembly GCF_057876585.1. Classification (NCBI taxonomy): domain Eukaryota; kingdom Metazoa; phylum Chordata; class Mammalia; order Chiroptera; family Rhinolophidae; genus Rhinolophus; species Rhinolophus sinicus. Next base: position 162,978,494 of record NC_142514.1, read on the forward strand.
TGCTCATCTATTGTTATGGAAATATCAAAACTGGAAAAAATAGTATATAAAGGAAAAATTATAGTCCTATCTTACCAATGAAGACAGATGTAAAAAAAAATGTGTTAATAAAATAAATACAATAGTGTACTTAAAATACACAGTTACGAAGAATACAAAGATGATTATCATTGAAACTTTGTCAATAGAACCATGTTCAGGTTCAAGCAATAAGAGACTTGTCTAGAGTAGATGAGTAAATTTCCTTTACTCATACAGCAAGAAATTTGGGGGTAGACAGTTGCTGGTATTGTCTCAGTGGCTCATTAATATTGGAACTGATGATCTGTGATTCTTTAGCTTTGTTTTCATGGTTATATAAGGGCTGCTGCCAGCTCCAGCACTGAAACCAGGTTCAAGAAAGAAAGAGGAAAGGTGAAGGGATCTGTCTGCCATGTTTTCTCCTTTTATAATACGTATATTTTCTGGAGTCCTCCTGGCAAAATTCCACTTACAGGTCGTCAGCCAGACTAGCAAGAATGGCACTTTTAGTCGAATGGGAAGACACAAAAACAGTGAAAAGCATAATCATAAATAGCTTCCACAACTGCTGTCCTGAACAAAACCAGGATTCTGTTAGCAAGAAAAAGGAAGAAAAACGAATATTAAGTAGGCAACTAATTGTGTCTGCCTTAAATACCCAGGAAATAAATTAATTATATTAACAGGTTAAATGAGAAGATTCACAGGGTCATCTCATTAGTGCCAAAAAAAAGTATTTGGTAAAATAATAACTTTTAGTCAACTAAAAACAGTAGGAAGTTTCTTTAACACAATAAAGGGCACATGTCAAAAACCTCTAGCAAACATCCTACTTAATGCTGAAACTTTTAAAAATGTCCTCTTTAATGTGAGGAACAAGACAAGGGTGCCCATTATCTCTGATATGGCAGGGAATAAGTAAATTATAGTCTATTCACTTATTCAGTAAAATGTTAACCATCACTTAAAATGAACGCGCTGGTCTTTATCAACCTGGATACATCACAAACATATATAAAAATATCAAGTAACCAAAGGATATATACTGTATGATGTCATTGATGTAACATTTGAAAATCTAGAAAATATTACTACATATTTTTATGAATATCTGCATTTGTAGTAAATGTAGAAGCCACAGCACTTCATCTAAGGAGAGAAGGAAGGGAAGGAGATAGATGGCAGCTACAAGAAGACTTACTGATTTGAAATATATTTTCTCTCTTTTTTTTAACAAAAAAATATAAAAGAAATATGTCAAAATGTCAGAAAGTGTTAAATCTGGATTATGGGTACATGGTTGTCTCTTTTATATTCTTTTCTGCACATTTCTGAATGTTTCACATTTTTCATAAGGATAAAAACCTCAAAATCATCTTTCTTTTGCCCCTGAAGTCTCTAGGCTATGCCAAGCCCTCGAATGCCAAGAGTGCTTCGGTGGTTTGTCTGACCTCCCATATGAGACAGCCAGACCCAGGAGCTGCAAGGAAGTGTGCCCACCTCATCTGTCCTACAGGTTGCCCGGGACCCTTTTCCTCTCACCACCCGAGGTCTAAGCTCGCTATGTGTTGATGAGCATTTGCATCAGAAACTAATACACACCAGAAATTAAACTAAGGACTTTGTACTTATTTCATTTAATCCTTATAGATACTTTATATGTAGGTATTATTATTCTCATTTTAAAGACAAAAAGCTGAGATTATCCAACTAATAAGTTTTTGAACACATATTTTGCCTGAATTCCTATCTCTTATTCCACTTTATAAATAAGAAAATAATCCAAATGGGTCATTAACTCAGTTTATGGTAGCCCAATGCCAGACAACATTGATTAAAGCCCCACTGTTCAGAGGTCTGGATACTATAAAAAATCCACAAGAACTAAATATCTCAAGAAGTTTCCAAGTTGTTGGAAGACATGGTGTTTTAAGTACAAACATCAACAAATCCTATGGGGGCCATCAAGAGTGCCTGCAGATATTCTGTCTCGTTCTGGCACATGGCAGGATTGCACTGTCCCAACTACTTATGGCTGTGCAGCTTGCCTTTTTTAATGGAATGTGAATCCATTGGATTCATTTGAGAGAAGAAGCTTTAAGAATCTATATAACTCAGTTATTTTATCTTTCTCTCTGCCATGGAAAGAAAGTTCGAGATTGTCACTGCTCATTCATCCAGGGTTCCAAAATAAGAACAATCATGTAGAGTAAAGCCCCCAGATGGACATAAAGCATAATCCTTTGTTGTTTGAAGAAACTGAGGATTTGCGGATTGCTTGCTATTGTAGTTTAAAGTAATCCATCTGGATTAATGCAAAAGGGCACCAATGCTGAGGGGAAGTAGTCCTATCTTGTCACTATAGTAATAGAAAATGAACTAGTTGCAGATAGCCAGAGCAGAAACACCAAAACATGTCTGCCACACTGTGCATATTTGACATATCTTTCAATTGCCAACCTACATATAATAATAGTAAAATATATGTGCAGTGCTTATTCTTAGTGCTGTTCAAATGCTTTATAAATACGAACTCATGTAGTCTTCACAACAACCTATAAAGTAGGTATTTTTATCTTCATTTTACAGAAGGGGAAACTATGCAGAGAGGTTAAATACCTTGCCCAAGTCACACTGCTAAGGAGCGAGCTGGGATTTGAACTCCAGGACTCTGATTCCAAAATGCATACTTTTGATTATAAAGCTCTGCTGCCTCTTTGTAATTCAAAATAGAGACCAATTTAGGGAGTTCAAGATCTCCTTCAAGATCAGAGTTGTAGAGAACATAGATTGCTCACCTCTTCATCATACAAGTTGCTCCCCTCACCCCTTGCTTTCAACTTTCAATAGTATTCTGATATTTTCAGGTGTTTCTATCTGCTCTACTTTTAGTCCACCTGGTTTGGATGGGGTTGGCATCTATTCTGCTCTAAAAATACATCTGGATTGCCTTCAACTAGCCAGCATATCTCTTCTCTTATATCAGTCTGGGAATTAGAGTCAGTATGAGGAGAAGTTAGCTGGTGTTTCTGGGGAAAGAAAAGTTTCTTTCTCTACCACTTTATTGGCAGAGTATGGATATGAATGAAGCCTGAACCTGCAGCCACCTGAGAGGCAACTGAAATTCACAAAGCCTGAAATGGAATGAGTCCAAAGGAAGCAAAGCCAATCCCCAGGAAGCAACTCCCAGAAAGCAAAGCCGTTGAGCTGATGCTGCTGTCACTGATGGGCCCTGAATCAAGCCATACCTGAAGACAGATGTACCTGTGGAATCTTTGAGATTCATGAGCCAATTAATTCCTCCCTTCACCTTAATCCATTTTGAGTTGGTTTTTCTGTCCCTTGCAGTAAAACGATTCTTAACTCATACAGAGGTAAACGGAATGAACAAGAGCAACCATAAAATACACTATCTTCTACAAGAGATATAACCTATTCATTTCTACTTAAAGGGTGATGGTTAACCTGAATTATTAAAGTGGCTGAATTAATCTTTAGTAAACAGCAAGAACAATACCTGAAGAGTAACTCTATTTCACTAACTCTGGGGATATCTCTAACAATACATTTAATGCCAAAGGTTGGAATCCTGTGAATCTTAACTTGTGTCTATTTTGTTTTTAAGCAAATGACTAAGAATCATTTATGGCACCTTTAGTCATTGGCACCTTTGGTCAACTGGCACATTTAGTCATTGTTGTAGTACAAGAGGCACCGCTTAATGCTGTTTAAAGAATTATAGATTTACTTTTTAGGATCACTAAAATGCATTCTGTTACATTATTAGGCTTCCCTTTTAAAAAGGAATTCTGGGGGTCCTTCCACAGTAGCAGTTACATTTATTATTTGGTGGTTGAATGACCCAAAGCTCCTATGAATGAATTTCATAAAGCTCTTAAATACATTTTTATTTTATCTATCACATAGCATTTATGTACAGTTGGAAATTCGTCACATATAAATGTGCCGGCTCTGTTCATGGCACTGCTCGCCTCACACACAGATTCTCAGATCTATGAAAAGCTCTATAATACTCCCTCCCAGACTGGTGCTGAAGCTCAGTTTCTTTCCAAGCTTTCCAATTATTACAATCGTTGCATCGGTATCATCTACAACACGGATTAGGGACTTTTTCTGTAAAGGCCAGATGGTAGGTATTTTAGGCTTTATCAGTCATATGATCTCGGTCATAACTACTCAGCTCTGTTGTTGTAGCAGGAAAGCAGCCACAGACAATAGACAAACGCATGAGCGTGGCTGTGTTCCAATAAAAGTTTATTTACAAAAACAGACGGCTGGTCAGCTTTGCCTCATAAGTCATGGTTTATCGACCCCCCTGGTCTAAAATATGACATTTTAAGATGTTGAGCAGACAACTCAGGCTGGTGAGATTTTTGTTCCCTAGGCCTGAGTGGTTTTAAGTAGCCAGATCATTTGATTTTGGGGAAAAGAAAAACAAATCTCTTGGATCATATGTAATATTTCTTCTGGTTAGCACTGACTATAATTACTAATCATTGTCCAACGAGCAGAGTATGAAAATGACAATTTAATGAATATCAATATGTGCCAGGCACTGTGCTATTTGATTTATTTATATGGCATCCTTTACTTCTCACTATAACCCTAAGAAAGATATATGTTTAGAGATAGAAGAGCCTAGTGGAAAAGAGAAAATTTATGGGTGTCAGACAATGACCATAATGAAAAGAACATGAGTTTTGGACAGATAGACTTGATTTCAAGTCCCAGCTTCACCACAATCTTCCATATGACCTTGGCCACATTTCATATCTCTATTAATTTTAAATAATTTATAATTAAAAATGTAAAATTGTATGACAAAATGATATCATAATTGTAATTGATAATATCACCTACACTTTAGAGACACTGTGAGGGTTTATTGAAGTGAGAAATAAAGTATGGAACAATGGCAACTTGGTAAGGAGTGATGGAATGTGAGCCGTTCCATGTTTTACACATAATGATGAAGTGACTTGCTGAAGGTCACACCATAGGATGGGTTGGAACTAGGATTTGCACACCAGCCTGACTGACTTCAAAGCTGGTGAACTGTCCACTGTATGGCACTGAACCACCAATTGTAAATGTGAAGTGGCGGTATTTAGCTCATACATGGAAATTGCTCAATCTATTAAAATATGAGATTTCCAAAGCCAGTCACAGCAGGTGAATCCTGTGTGTTGGGCCATGGAAGCTGGGTACATGTTTCTGGAAGTAAACATGACATATCCGGCATACCTTGTGGCTGAAGCTGCCGTGCCATACCTGACTTGTCATTTCTTCTCACACAGATACTTCGGGAAATACTCTTGACCTTCTAAGTCTACTTCAAATTCCCTTGCTGCCAAATTCTGAAACAGCCACAAAATGTAGCCTGCACTCTTAGATTCTCAGGAATCTCTCCGTTACCTCAGAGGATCTGGCCACAGACAGGACCTGGGAGGAAACAGGCCCAATCTCTCCACAACTGCTCTCTTGAAAGGGGCAGGAAAAGATAAAATCAACAGCTCTCAGCTGTGGCACATGACATGTCTGTGGTTATGTCAAGAACATTTTCAAATAAGATGACTTTAAGTTATGAATTTTATAGTTGGAAATGAGTGGAGAGAATATCTGGATCTGGATCTTCATTTTGCAGATGTGAAAACCGAAGCCCAGGGCAGTGAAATAATAAGCCCAAATAACAAACACAACCCTTCTCAATTCCAGTCTCAGGCCCTTTTCCCACACCACATATAATTTCTTTGGGGAAAAGAAGTCTAAATTACGGTTGCCAGATTTAGCAAATAAAGACACAGATGTCCAGTTAAATTTGAATTTAAGGTAAGTAAATACCTTAAGTATCACTATATCCCATGCTTAGGACAATGTTCAGGACATATAGTTACGCAAAATAATTATTCTTTATCTGAAATTCAAATTTAACTGGGCATCCAGTATTTTACCTGGCAAACCTAGCCTAAATCAAATAAATGCTAAGATTTCTACCTTCTGAAAAACACTTGAAAGTATTAAGTTAGAAATCTGGCTTAAGTGGCAAAAAAATTGAGTGGACAAGAGGAACTCAAAACCTCATTAACTGAAGTTGAAAACAACCAATGGCAAGAAAAGAAGTAACATGAAGCTTAAGAAGAACGGGGAAGGAACGAAAGAAAACAGAGAAAGAAAAGGAGCGAAGAAAGGGTGAAAGGCAGAACAAAAAACCCTTTAAAGCATGGTGGTCTCCCTTATCTGTGTAAACGCTACCTCTACAAAATACTGCCCTTTTGTCTTTTTTTTCCTTAGCCCCATTCACCACCTTCTGTTCCTACTCCATTGTTTACTTCTCTGCCACACACAGTTACCTTCTTTCTTCTCTACTAAAATAGCATTATATTTAAGTTTTAACTTTTAAGTCAAAGCCATACATGTAGATGATTTAAAACTCAAAGAGTACCAAACGGTTTATGAATAAAAACTCAAGTCCTTTTGCCCACCACTTGGTTCATTCTTTCGAGGAACGACTTTCAAACTTGGTATCTGTTTTTAAGGTGACCAGTTGTCTTGTTTGCCCAGGACTGAGGGGTTTCACAGGACTTGGGACTTTCCGTGTTAAAACAAGAACAGTCCCAAACAAACTGGAACCATTCATTGGTCACCTGATCTCTTACTTTACAGATATTTTCCTCTTTCTAAATAATATCTCTTATTTTTGCTTAAGTTATCAATTTTGGGTATTATCTGTTGATTTCCTCCTTTGAGGGATGAATATTCATTTTGGTTCCTTTCAAACAGTTGGTAAAACATGTTTTGCATGTAGCTCAGGTTCACCATTTTGGCCTAAAAGGCTTCATAAAGAGGCTTTAAAGAGTGTGTTTTCTCTTATCAGAGAAAAAAGAATCCACGCTGTGTGAGTGTCAAGGTGCCATTTTATTTTCCTGCTGAAATGCTTTCCCCCACCTAGGAGTCCTTTTAAGTATTCTTAACTTTAATTGCCTCCCCCCACCACAAAGAAGTCAATTTAAATTAAACAGAATCCATCACTATGATAATTTTTTAATGAGTAAAGATAATGTACTGTACACAAATTGAAATGAGGTGTTCCCAAGATCATTTGCAGTCTCGAAAAGTCTCCTAAGAGTCAGCTGAAATTAGTGAATCTCAGAGTCACAGGACCATCAGTACCTTATAACTGAGGACTGAGTTCAATGGAAAAAAAAACAACAACAACAACAACAACTGGAACAAAAAACCAACAATAATAATACATTTTCCAATTTGAGCATTTAGCTCCTTTCATCCCGAAATCCTGAGGAGTTTTATAAACATTAATTAAGCCTCACATCTGATTTATTAGACTAACTCACTGATAACCACCAAGGACTCTAAAACTATTGTTTGATGGAGCTGGATTGAGAAGAGGAATAAATTAACATCCCAGACAGACTGCCACCCTGAGATAGAGCCCCCAGAATTTGGGGAAAGTCAGGAGAAAAGATGTGTTCCTTAGTTTAATTTCTTGAATTAACTCTGATCTCAAAATACAGTGACCACAGTTGGGCGTTTCATAATCTCTGTTGGAATATTCCTCCTCCACAATTTATTTGAGCCTCTCTTTATTGCTCTGTCCTCATTATACCATTGGGTGACAGACATGGCTTATGAAATGAGTGACCTTCATTTCAACAAAAGAAGTTACTATGATTGTATAAATCCAAATACCTGTTGGTGACGTTGGGGGTTGAGGAGGTAGTCATGGTACAGATTCAAAACCTAAGGTTTTATTTTATAGGTTTTTCAGGCCCTTCTGGAGCAGAGGGTAGAGTAGGGAGAAGAGAGTCACTACATTTTTGATAGTAGGTTGTGAGCAATATGTTGCCTTAATAAATTTATTTGTGCTCAGGAGGCAAATGGTTGCAAATTAAAAATAAGTTCTCAATGATAATTTTCAATAATGGATTGAGTTAAAATGGACTGAGTAAAAAAGGAGATTTTCCTCATTCACTCTGTGAACTGAGGGGTTGATTAAGCATGAATAATACAAGGACAATAAATTGAGGGATAATTAATTGTCTTATTTTAGCAAATTCTGAATTGAGAAGGGTCAAATGGGACAAGTTTGGGGAATTGGAAAGACAACTTTCCATAAAGTCCGGGCTCTCAAGATAGAATTGGCACTCTCGACTTTAACCTCTTCCTCCTGGATCAGCAAATTCAATCCCCTCATTCAGATGATAAATTTGAATCCTGGAGAACTAAACTGATTGAATAAGTTAAGAAAGCTAATTGTGGCAGATCCAGGATGGAGCTAATGCCTCTCTCTTTCTTGATGCTTGTATCTCTGCTATAAAACCACATGAAGACTTGGCCTGTTTTCTTCTAATATTGCATTGGCTAAATGCACTTTCTGGAGAGAGAAATGAGAAATCAGGTTTGCTTATCTGACAAACATGAAACAGTGGGTACAATTAGTGGAGCTTTCTTGGGAGGGTGACAATAGTTTTTAAAAATGGCCTACTGAATATGCTAAGCAGTGGAGGAAGACAGCCATGGATAATCCAGAAAGAGAATAGTTCACCTTTGGGTAACTGGAAATTTACTGTGATTCATATTATTTTAGCAAAGGTTCAACATGAGATTCCAATTCCCACTTATTCAGTTGTCCAAAAGGCCCTCCAAATAGTCAAATGGAAAAAAACAAAAGGTATAAATGCAGATTGTAATAGTTAATGAAACATTGGTATGATCTTGGAAGACAGACATAACGAAGGTTTATAAGTAATAGTGTCTTGGGAGCTGAAGAGCCATAAACAAAAATTCCATCTACCCCGCCCTCCCAACAGATAATCATTCAACTACTGATCAAATTCCACAGAAACATGAAGCTCACTAGTTAATGTGGCAGGGCTTTTATTGTCACACAAGTTGGATCACTGGAATGTTTCAGTGCAGTGATTCAATATGGTCACTGAGTGTATAATTGTTATTTCATAGGTCAGTCCCACAAATATTTGAGGTCTGTTATTTTCCAAGGTGTGTTGGATTTTCTCTGTTGGTTTCCCCTTTTCCCATACTGTCCAGGATCCATTCTTTGCCTTATATGACCTCCTATGCTTTTCTGACACTCTCATTATTTGGGTTGCTTTTATCTGGATATACTATAGTTGGTCAAGTACTTCCTAAAGAGTTTAACACATAGTGGGGCAGGACAATCCAGATTTAATCTGTCTGTTAGTGCATCATTTTAACATCTCTTGTTTATGATACTTTTTCTCTGTCAATCCATTCTGTATCTTTCCAGGATTTATTTTTTTGCCAGCTATGTTACACTGGTGCTTCACTTGGAGCTTTCATTTAGTCAAACTCCTAGATTTTTTTTTCCACATGATTTTCTCTCATGTCTGGTCTCCCTCATCTTATATATATTACTCCTTGTCAGGAGACTGAATTGTTTAAAAGGCCAGCACTGGTATTAACATGTGGGTCCCAAATGGAGACAGAGCACAGGGCATGCTATTGTTAAAGCACTTTTAGAAAAGAACATCTTTGATGATCTTGTCCTAGACTTGATTTTCTCTCAGAGACTGCAGTCATAAAACTTTCACAAATGTTAACTCCCTTTGTCTGACTCCCATGGCTTTGTCTGGCCTGGGCACTAACTGCTCTTTTCTGATTGTCTTGGTTTCTGTTGACTACTTTTCCTTTTTCTCCTCCTTTAGTTTTAAGTGTTTTGTAAGATTCTGTCTAAAGCCTTCATCACTTCTTTCTTTGCAAAACAAAAAACACACCTATTGAAGTCCTACTCTGTCTAGGCACTGTAAGTCACTTTGCAATCAAGCCTCACAAAAACCATTTGATATATTTGTATTCTTACTTGATCAATGAAGAACTTGCCATTATACACTACTGAAGCTAAGGAAGCATTCTGCCTTACAGAGAGAGGCCAGACCACGTGAAAGCTGGTCTCTTCGGACAGGTTACCCTGGGTGATCTTGAACGGTTTCCCTGGCCACATTGCTGTACATTAATAAGAGGGAAAATGAAGGAAGCATTTTGTACATATGGATGGTAGAGTGGCTTTCCAGGAGGTCAGTTAGCCACCTCCAGAGTTATTTCTGACCAGCATAGTCATTTTATGAGTATATTTATCAGAGTACCCTTAATGGTAAGCTCATTGGGCAGAGGGTCCATTTCTTATTTTTCATAATACATAATAATTAACTATTCTCTACCCTAAAAGAACTTTTATTATCTTTACCACATTAACATTTTGTTAAAGAAACACTATCACAGCATTGTTTACAAGAGTTATTATATACAGATTAATGAAAAACATTGCTCTTTAAATACATATTTAACATGTTAATTACTAAGAAAACTGAGGACCGGGAGGTAGAGAAACACAGATGAATGAACACAAATTGAGGATAAGAACTAAAAGCAAATCATTTTATGATAAATGCATAATAGCAAATCTGGAATAATATTATTTTCCAGTTGTCAATAACTGCCACCCATTGATTGATAGTGTAGGTTTTTATAACACACAATAGAAATATAATACTATATTTATATTGCCCATTAGAATTGGGAAGCAATTTAGAAGCTCCAAGATTTCAGTATTTTTTAAAAAGTAAATTTAAGTGGAAAAAATAACACACATGCACAAGCATGCATACATACCCCACCCCCGACACACACACACACAAAATAAAACATACTATGCTGTGCCCACACTGTAATTTATCAACTGGGAAGGAAATTGGCATGTCTTTTCCTGCTGATTTATTGGTTAATTCCAACAATTCACTGTAGAAAAGGCCAACAATGAATTACAATGTGAGAAAAAAATTAAGCAGAGCATTTAGGAAGGTGTTTCAGTACACAGCCCTTAGAAACAACTTACATAGCTATTTTATAGCCAGTCTGAAAGCAATTGGTGCATGTGAAATGCAGCATACAGGACAGGGTATATACCAGAAAATGTCACATGTCTCACTTCTCATGTTTAGAAGAATATGCCATGTCACATGGAGATTAGACTCCCCCTTTATCTTCAAGCTAGTATCAGTTAACATTAGATCCCACCTACTATTTGCTTTAGGAATCATGTTAGAAAGACAGTGACAAACATGAGATATCATAGAGAAGCCAGTTATGGACACTCTGCTTTGTGATAGAGACATTCATCTTTGATCCAAAAGGGGCAGAAAGCTCATGAGGAAGAACAACAAATGCTGAGAGCTTGAATTCCTGTCACTATCATGCATCCTCAACCCCACCCCCAAGGAGCCAGAGCTGATTGAAGAAGGCAATTTCCCCACCATGAATCTCCATTTTTAATCTCTTAAATATAGTTTAACAAGCCAGTTGACTGTCTTTGTTTTCAAAGGTGAGTTCTTTCGAAGTGACTTAAGATGCATGTGATGTGTTAACTTGGCTGGGTCATGGTGCCGATATTTGCTCAAACATTATTCTGGATGTTGCTATGAGATTTTGTTGTTGTTGATGAGATTTACATCTAAATCAGTGGACTTTGAGTAAAGTAGATCCCCTATTATAATGTGAGTGGGCCTCATCCAATCAGTTGAAGGCCTGAATAGACCCAAAAGACTGACCTCCCCTGAGCAAGAGGAAATTCTGCCACAGACCATCTTCAGTCTGGAATGCAACCTCAGCTCTTCCTAGGTCCTCAGCTTGCTGGCCCGCCCTGCAAATTTTGGACTAACCAGCTTCCACAATTGCATTAACCAATTTCTTAAAATAATGTTCTTTCTTTCTCTGTCTCTCCACATCTCACTGGTTCTGCTTTTCTGGAGAATCCTGACGAATATAATGCACAAAGTAAATTGCAGCTTAAAACTGTAGAAAACATTATAGATGAGATTTATATTATTAATGTTGAGAGACATGAATCCTACACTTTTCATAGGCTTCTTTATTGTTACTGTGCTTCAGGTGGGAAAGAAGAAAAGGAGTATATATTGAATGCCCACGATGTGCCAAGAATTAAGCTTATTTATTTATTTGTTTATTTTTATAAACACCGCTGACTCTTTACAGTGTTCCTATAATAAAGATATTATCTCTTTTCTATAGAAGAGAAAAAGGAGACTCAAGAATATTAAGCCACTTTCTGGAGGCCACATAGCGAGTGAGGAGCCATTTGACTCCAGAATCTATCTGCATATTTAATTGCTGTTGGTGTTGTTTATTTGAGACAATGCTTTTCCTATCTTCCATGCTGCTTTCTCTGGGAAAATAATGAGTCCTGCTAGAAACACATCCGTATATTGAAGTGCTCCTTCATGAAGGAAACTACCCTTGTTTGGAGCTTACTATGCCCTAGACACAGTGCTAAGGGCTTCCCCTGTGTCATCTCTAATCCTCATTTTAACCTCATTAGCCCAGACCTAGTGTTTCCATTTGGTACCCAGGGAAACTGAGGCCTAAAGTCAAATAACAGACATCAGGTTACACAACTAAAGGGGGATTCACACCCAGGTTGGTTCGCTTGTCTCCAAATTCGACCCTCTTAACTCCTACACTAAGCTCCATACTCATTTCTTAGGAATTTTATGTCAATGTATTCCCACAGATCAGAACCCTTAGTTTTAAAACAGAAGCACTCCCATGTTGTCAAGTTTTCTTTTCATGATCTCAAAGAAAGAGTGGAAGGATTGCTACACTTATAGCATGTTATTTACTGGATGGAATAAGAAAACACAAAACTGTTCCCTGAAGAGAGTAGAGAACGGGTACTATGGTTTCTGTCGACATATCCTCTTTGTTGACACTGGGGTCTAAGGTTGCCTTTGCCCCAACACACTGCTGTTAATGTTGGAGCTGCAGATTGCATGGGCAAGCCTTCTTCAGCCTTCCTGACTCGTTGCCACAAAGGAATCTATCAGCACCCACATTCCCTCTTCTTGGCCCTGTGCCTATTTGGTGTAAAAAAATGCAGAAACCGAAATAAGCACCTTGTTGAGGTTATTTCCCCACCTCCACCATTTTGTATCAATACCCAGACATCATTGTCCATACCACGTGCATGTCTAGCAAGAAAAGAAAAACAAAAGAAAACTTCAAGAAAAAGATATGAAAATGATGTTGAGAGAAAAGTGAGCTGCTGGGGATGGGTGAAATGTGGCTCTCTCATCTGGATGTTTGTAAATGTGCAGAGAAACCTGTCTTGACTCAGAAGCAAGGATGTGCTTTTTGATGGATATGCCACTGCAAACTTCAGGAAGGTGAGCCCATTTTTTATTGAGGGAGAGTGACAGAAATCTATCAACCTGGCTTATCATCCCACAATTACAGCAATTTATAGTGTGCTTTTCGCAAGGTCACCTGTACCAGCAACCAAACAAAAGCACTGCCCATGCCTTTATTCTGAAGAGACCTAAAGTGCTCACTGTAGCTCAGGTTATCCAGAATATTTTTCAGTTCATTTGCAACCACTTGGGCTGAGCAACACACACGCCTGGCTTATATGTGACATTTTTCATTGGCTAGAAACTCTGTCATAACCCCCATGTTATAGAAGAACTGCTTTTTCTTTTCCTTTTCAGCGCACTTCATTCAGCGTTTGCTTTTCTCTTGAGATAAGGAACGTGCAGTGAGAAAAAAAAACCTTCTTTGTGATTTCTAGAAGGAGCTTTCTGTTCTGATAAGCTGCCTATGTTTTGCCTATCATTGTCTGAAGCAATTAAAAGCATGGCTCATTCTACTGAAAGGATGTGGAAACCTCAGCATTCAGACTAGGCCTGCCCTGAGACAGCACTGGGTACCAGGATCTTCAACACCCAGAAACTGTGTGCAGTGGGAATGTGTGGAGACCAGGATTGAAATTTTTAGGTCAAGAACGTGCTCATGGACATTTTGAGGGTGGAGATGAGAAAGCTCAGCAGCCGGGCCTTCTTTTCTCCACCATTGTCTCTCTTCAGTGCTTCTCTTGTCATAAAGTCTTTGCTATCACTTCTCTCTGCAGCACCCGGTCCGGCCTCTCTGTGCCACTCACTCCAGCTGCCAGGGTTTCTGCTCAGTTCTGCGAAGCTCTGAACTCATCTGATCATTTTCGGTCTCAGGGTGCACGTTTTCAGCGATTCTTAAATCCATCATCCCATTGCCCTTCAGATTTGAGGACAAATCTGTCTTCAAACACCTCCTGGCTGAGAGGCATTTTCAATCTCTTCCACCCACTGGGGCCACAGGAAGGTTTTTCTTTTTCTGTTTTTCAGTCCCCACTCCACTCCAGGTGCCACTGTCCCCTGGCCCATTTTATGCACTTTTCTCTGTGCGTTTTTCTGTCATCTCTCAGCACTTTTGTGGGGGAAGTATTGTTGAGTGGTTAAAAAATAGCGTGGGCTCCGATGTCAGACACATCTGAGTTCCAATCCCGGTGTCACGATTTAACTTCCTCAGTCGCCCTATTTGTAATGGTCGCTACTTCATAGGACACGTGTGCTCATAAAGTGGAAAGTGCTGAGTACCAGGCTTCCCCACTCATTTTTAACAAATATAAATGGTAAGAATTATTGTTTACCCAGCCACTTTCCCTCAAATCTCCCCTTTCCTTTCTCTGTTTCTTTTTAACTTCATTTTTATTTTTTGAAATCATAGGTTGCATGCCCTATTAAGTAAAAATAATTACCACCAGTAAAATGGGCACTACAAATCTCGGAAACAATGTGCTGGTACAACATTTGCATTTTACAAGGAGAAAACTGATGCCCATGGGAACACCCTCAATGTCAGAGCTAGAAGGTATCTTCTCCTCGCTCCAGGATCACATCAGATGGAAGAAACAATGGCACACACTGTCTTGGAGGGTCTGGGATTGGCAAGCCTGCTACTCAAGTGAAATTAGTGCCACAGATCTGGACCTGCAGTGAATCAAGTCCAAGGAGTTAGGTAGGTGGGGGTGGGGAGTGGACAGCACCCAGGAAGTTAGTGAGCAGGACGGGGCGTGCTCATCCCAGGGAAGAAGCTGTCTGCTCTCCTCTCCATCATTTCCTTTGGGCTATGGATGCTCTTAGCTCCATGTGTGATGACAGTAGCCCAAAACTTTACTTTTTTTTTTTTTTAAGGAAGACGGAGCTTACAGTGCCCCATGTAGGGATCGAACCAGCAACCTTGGTGTTATCAGCACCACGCTCTAACCAACTGAGCTAACCAGCCAACCCCTAAAACTTTACATTTTTACAAGCAGGCACAGTCTAACCAGCTGTTGGATCCCCCAGGATTCCCCATAGTTGACTTGCCAGTATCAGTTGATGCCAAATTAAGAGTCCCATCTAACTCTCCACTAGTTGCTCATGTACTAGTTATTTTTCATAGCCTGGTTGAAATATTCTGAAGAGGTTCTGATTTCCTTTTCATAAATCTATACCACTCAAACAACCTTTTCCTGATTAGATTCGTTTCTCAGAGAATTTTGAAAGAGGAAAAGGGTATTCTTGCTAAAGGAGAAGTGTGTTGCTGAACAATATACCAACATGTCTTACACCTATGCATGGCATTTTTTTCCTGCTGAATTTGGACAAGATCTCTGAACCCTTCCCAACAGGTACCCATGTACTTGCCTACAAATTGATTGCAGTTATCATGTAGCAGTGCTCACTTGTATTCCATGAGTTCTACCTTTCTCAGCTTCCTTCAGAAAGACTGTGGCCATATGGCTAGTTCTATCCAAATAGACGGTGAGTGGAAGTGGTATGTGCCACTGTACTTCATTTTCATTGCCGAGGCTAATGTATTTCCTCTCTCTATTCTTCTTTAACTGTGACCAACTTGGAGGTGATGTGTTCCAAGAGACATAACTTAAAGAGGGCGACGGCAGCCTTATGTCCACAGGATTTTACATAAATGAGAAATATGCCTGTACCAGAGAGCACCACTGAGGTTTGGGATTTTTATATTATAGCAGAGCAATCAGGCCTAACCTGACTAATAGAGCAGGTCCAATAAACCTTCTTTTCATTCTTCATGGTTATTAAACAGGTAGAGCAACCATCTTTAATAAACATGCTTAGCTGTGTGTAAACTGAGTCAACTCTCTCTGTGGACCTAGAGGTCCAGGAAATGATGCAAGTCTGGACATACTCTGAGTCTATGCCCGAATTACTGACTGGCTTCCCTCTATGGCATCTCTCTCTTTACCTCCAATAAACTTAATTTTCATAGAGTAAGAAATGAGGTACTATGAGGTAAAATGGCTTCCCCAATTCTACACACATAGTAGATTAAAACTAGAAGCCAGAGCGCCTGACTCCAGACCCAGGAACTCTGCCCTCTCCCTGCTGTTCTCTCTCTCTCTCTCCCTTTTGCCTCCCTCTGCATGGATGACAAGTGGGAGCAGTGGGGGTTCCAGCCATAGATTTGCTTCTCTTGATAAAGTGGAATAAACAACTAGGCAACGGCAGTGTACACACTCCAAATTACAAAGATCATTCGTCTTAGGAATTATCTTTAAATCTGCAAACTCTGCCTCCCATTAAGAAGTCCTCGATTTTTATTCCACCCCCAAACTAGTCATTGAGTTTAGCAAGCAAAGATTCTCATTGTAGCATCAGGCAGGTCTTTCTCTCCTTCTTGATTGATTGATTAATTAGTTATGTGTACTTGGGTCCAGCAGGGAGCCCAGTGACAGCTGTGACATGAAAATTACTGGAAAGTTACGAAAATATGTGACAGTGTTGACTTGCTGAAATGTAGTACCAGGGATTGATTAGAAACAGACACATATAACGATCACATCTTGAAATTACCTGTCACTGCTGAGGCCTTGAGAAGAATCCTTTTGATTAGCATGAATTAATTCCGTTTCAATCTAATCACCTACAAAGAAAGTAGTGAGTGTTTTCTATTTTTATTTCTACTTTATTTATTTATTTATTTATTTTGGTCTAGAATCCTGGAGTTTGAAGAACACCTCCTGTAGAGACAAAGTGACCTTTGAAAAACTCAAGCTCACTCTGATTATTTTGTACTTCAAATCTTCTAATCATCTCCCATTGTCTTAGAGATAAAACAGCAAACTCATCCTGACCATGGCCTCTAAGACCCCATCTTGTCCAGCCTTCAGCTGCCTCCCAGCCTCATCATATATCCCCTTTCCTCCTCCCTCTCTGTACTCCAGCCACACTGTACTGCTCTCCCCTCCAGGTTTCACTATGGCCCTCACTCACCACAGGGCTTTGGCACATGCTCGTTCCTTTTTCTGAAATTCTCTCTCATCAATTCTTTCTTATTCTTCAGGCCTCAGCTCATGTCATGGTCTGAGGGATGTCTGATCTCCTGATTAGGTTAAATCTCCCTATCAAAGACTCTCCTAGTATTACGTATCTCCCTTCATAGCACCTCCCTTGTCACATATGTAATTTTAAAATTTCAGCTTTTGTATATATGTGCCATTATAGAATTAAATTTTCTTTCCCTGAATTAGAAATTAACTTCCATGAGGACAGAGAAGGCCTCTGTTTTCTGCTTGCAATGTTTTCATCCAGCAGAGAATTCCTCTGCCACAGAGCGGTGCCTCGATTTATATTTGGTGAATAAATGAATGAATAGCTAATTGACTCAGAGATTTAACCTAGTACAAATTTAAAAGAAATCACAACCAGGCATTTTTTTTTTTTTTTGCACTTTTGGACAAAGAAGATGTATAAATAGACACGCATCTTAAAAGAATTCAAAGCTTAATGTGATTTCCAAGCAGCAGATATGCTATTGCACAAATAAAGCAGCAACGAAAAATTTCGTCCTTCAGCTTTCACCTCCATGACTGTTAGATGGTTTTGCAAACCTGAGGCACTCATAATTCAGAAGAAACTGAAAGTTGTCTGGTGCCCTGCATGCTCAATAAAATGACTACCTTTGTGCTTAAAAAGCTCTTCTGACTGCAATACTCCATACTATGAGCAGAAGCACATATATATTAACAGCGGTCAGTAGTATCAGCCAAGGTCCCAGCAGGAAGGACTTCGCTCATTCCAAAGAAATTAACTAAAAAATGTTTAAGGAAGAGACTACTTACGGAGGTATGGGCAGGTTTAAGGGAACCAACAAAGCACGGTGAAGCATCCAGGAGCAGGCAACATAGGGAGATATTACCCCTCCCAGGCTCTAGGAAGCAAAGGACAGGAACAGTGTTAGAGAAATCTAATAAAAATGGGTGCCCTGTAGGAGGGGCTGCTATCAGGAGCTGTAGCCATTCAGACTATAGCCATAGAAGAATGCAGCCACAGCCAGAGCCCTTGAGGGAGGGGTGCAGTCAGGAAGGAATAAATCCTTGAACCTCTGTCTCCTGCTGCGCTATCGTCTGGCAAACCCAACTGGAAACCAGAAGTGAGAGAGTTTGGGGACTGCTGTCTATCGAGGTCAGCTCCTCGGGGCCCAGAGCAAGGAAGAGAAGTGTGAGAATGGATTTATAATGGGCTAGGGAAGACAAACAGAGAATGGCCGGCATGCCTTTGATTTTATAAAGCACTTGCTGTGTGCCACTGTTTCAAGCTCTACCTGTATAATTCAATCAGTCCTCACAACCCCACAGGGAAAGCACCCATGTTTCCCCCTCTTATAGATGAAGAAACTGAAACATAAAGAGGTTAAATAATTTGCCCAAAGCCACACAGCTTTAGCTGGTAGTGGAGCTAACATTCAAACCCAGACATTCTGACTCCAGAGCCCATTCACCACACCAGCATGTTGGCCTTCTGAAGAATAGTGTCAATTTTGGGGTGAAGATTAAAGGCATCTGTGCTCTTGCCAGGAACACATCACCAGTACAGGAATGACGAAAGGAACAGACTCAGACTTTTTCTCAGAACTGGAATAAATACTGACTAGCTCTTTGGAGATTGGGAAAATTCAATTTATTTTATATATACTGGGAATAGATTCATTTCCCAGTATACTGCTGTTTCGGATTACTGACTACTAGCTGCAGTGGTGATACTCAGTGATGATACTGCAGTGGTGATGTGGGCTTTAATTAGGCACCTCAATTAGGACATAACTGAAGCTTAACTCAGAAACTATCTACAAGTGTGTCAGCACCATCTGGTTAAATACGAATATTAGACATGGAGTTAAAAACAATTCGAAGTAGAGGAAGAGAACACATCCAAGATTTGTAAGTCTCACATTCACACATATGCTCCATGGCTTTGATATTTTATCTAGCAGTGAGTAACATGGCTAATATCAGATATAAGTTGAGAGTTGAAACTAAGTCTGAAAACAAGGTCATATCAATCATATCTTATTTTGATGTAAATTAACTTACTGTTTTTAACGTTTCTTTCCTGTAAGTTTAGAACATACACATATACAAAAGGAAGAAAACAAAAACTAACTATAATCTCATCATCTAGAAAAAAAATAACTATGTCCTAGGTATGTCACCATACTTTTTTCTGTTTGGGTCTGTGTGTATTTACAGAATTGAGATCAGACTGACTATATTGTGTTTAACTTTATTTTACCTGTAGTATACTACAAGTATCTATCCATGTCATTAAATATTTTTCTCATTTTATTGCCTTTGGTAAGGTTTTTGTTTTATAAAAGGATAGACCACATTTTATCTACTCAGTCCCCTAAAGCTGGACATTTAGGTTGCCTTCAGTTTTTCTCTAGTTTATACTCTAGTATTTCTCTAGTTGTTTATACAACATGTTCACAACCAAACCTTTGTATTATTCTTGTAGAGACAACATCCATGATTTTTTTTCCTATTTGGACATTCTTGACACCACTTACTTAAAGTCCAGGATTTCTGTTAATATTTAGAAGTTTTTTCACATGGTTAGGTTTGGAGGATAATAGGTCTTTGAAAATTTGATGAAATTGACTCAGCTTACCAGTATACATCAGAAGCTTTAATACATATCCTAATATCTAGTTTTAAAATGTCAGTTTCATTCTTGCTCAACTGAGGTTAACATTGGATACTTTTTAAAAGACCATAAAATGTGAAAAATACATGTAGTTTCACATAAAATGTGAAAAATACATGTCTACTAAGCAGTTAAAAGAACTTTCTACTAAGGGAAGAAAAAAAAACCTGTTGTACGGCGCATTGAGCACTTGTAGATGAGGAAGTGTGTGGCTCATGAAAACAGACCTCTTTGTTTTCGTTTGCCATGCTACGCAGTACTAGCTGTATTAGGTTGCAAGAAAAAAAAAATCTTCACAGACCTGTAAGTCTATAAAAAGAATGTAAGTGTCATGCACAGTGGTGGCTTCTCTCTGAAGTCCTGAAGGCATTTTTAGATACTTGTGCAGTTCAGTCCTAAGACGAAAGAGCTTTGATCTTTCTCGCTAATTTAGCATGAAAAGAAATTAAGACACTTGGTCCTTTATGACGATAGCATTAATTCTAAGCAAATGTACTTGCAAAATTCAGAGACACTTCAGCATCCTAAATGGGAAAGTAAAATAGGAGTGTGGGGCAAGAGATCCAGTTTCTCAATCTCTCGGAGAGACATCCAATTATGGAGGCAGAGGATGCTTTCTCATTTAGTACAACTGCTGAGAAGCGGTGTCCTTCCGCCCAGATCCTGCTATGGGTTTCTTGTTTGTGGAACAGGGCTCAAGCTGCAGGCTACTAATTGCTACGTTTTGTGCAGTTTTCTCATTTCAAAGAGTCTTTGTCGGAGGCTGTTAGAAAAGTCTTGCTAAGGTATAATAAGTCTTTCAAGGTTCAAAATGAGGAACATACCTTCCTTTAAGAAAAGTAAAATAATACAACCTGTGTGCCACAGTTTGCATGGATTATTTCCCTAATCCCATGACAACAATAATAAGGAGAATCCTCTGATCATCTCAGAGTTTAAAAAGCGTCTTCCAGGTCACATAGCTAGATAATGGCAGGGCCAGGTATTCAACCAAATCTGACCCTAAAGTTGACGCTATGTTGAGTACACTATGTATACCACAGAGTGATATACTTAAGGGGTACAACCTATTACAACGCACCTTTGGAGCAGATATTCTTTTTTTGGCTGTCTGGCATTCAATTGTACTCCTCAATTTACTTTTGTGTGGAACTCTTCTTTGAATGTCAGTTAAATGAGAGGGCAGTTCTCACTTCCCTCGCTCTACAGAGCCTAGGTGATCCTATGGTTTCCTTTCAGGACCCCTGGTGCAGCGAGGAGACAGTTATGCAGCCAGGGCGGCCTGATCTGAGAGGTTGAGTTCATCACAGAGTAGCTGTGACCTGGGGACCAGACATTGCTTACAATAAGATATGGTGCTTCCTCTCCAGCCCCTGAAGTCCTTTCCTTCTGGTCCCTTTCCATAAATTAGGTGCTCCAACCTCCCATTGATTCTGTGAGCTAACCCCTCCTTCCAATAAATTATTTTGCTAAGTAGCCAGCATTAGTTTCTAAGGTTTACAACCCAGAGTCTCAACTGATATTAGTTCTCAGTTTTATGGGTAACTGGCCAGAAAAGAATCCATAGTCTTTATACGGCGCAGAAATCTATAATAGAGTTTCAAGGGATCCTCTGAAAATTATTTCTGGATTATTAACAGCAATGCATTCATTTGGATCAATACGAGGTAGATAAATTATTAGGGCCATGTATGGTGCTTAATGATTGCCTTCACCCTTTAACCCATCATATTTGGCCTGTCCCCACTGACCACTTAAGAGTTTTACAACTGTAAGGAACCCTGGTGATCATCTAGACGAACACCCTCATTTTCCTTTTATGAGGGTGCGCTCATCAGCTGAGAGAAGGAGATCACATTCTCTTTACCCTTTGGACTTCAATATTCATGTTGTCACTTCCAAGGCTTCCATTGTCCCTTTGCAACATTAGCCCAAAGTTATTAAGCTTAATGCACGGTGGCTTAATGCACCGGGAACGACAAAAGGGTCACTGAGGGAAATGTATGCTTCTCATTTGTTCTGTTTTGTGGGGTTTTAATTTCAAGTAGCCTTTTCCTGCTAAGCCCAAGGAGTTTTATTTTAAAATAATAATAATAATAATAATAATAATAATAATAATAATAAGAGGAGGAGAGAAATATGTCATCAAGAAAAAAATGAAATCTGAAAATCATTTAAGTGATTTAGAATGCAAAAGATAACTAACTAAAAATCATAGAAAACAGCAACAGCTCATAATTCTATCTGGAAACATAGGGCAGCCTAAAATATGGGTCTGACAGGCTGATCCTCTTGGGAACAACTTATTAGGAGTTTACTATGAAATAATTATATGGGCCAGTTAAACTGTCTCCATGCATCCACATAATGTGGTGCATGCATACACGGGAGCAAGACATGCTGGGACTAGAAGAACCAATGTTTTTGTCGGGGTTTACAGAGCACCAGGATCTGACAGATAGCAGAGGTTGCCCAAGTGTGATGCTTAATTTTATGCGTCAACTTGTCTGAGTCAGGGGATACCTAAGGTTAAACATATTTCTGGGTAAATTCATCCTTATTAAAAAGGGAAAAGTTTGCATTTAAATTGGTAGACTGAGTAAAACAGATAGCTCTCCCCAGTGTGCATGGGCATCATGCAACCCATTGAGGGCCTGAATAAAACAAAAGCAATGGAAGGTTTAACTCTCTTTTTCTGTCTCACTGTTCGAGCTTGGAATCACTCTTCTGTTTTTGCACTGGGACTTAACACCATCAGCACTCTTGGTTCTCAGGCCTTCAGACTTGGACTGGAATTTAAACAACCAGCTTTTCTGGGTCCCCAGAAAAGCAGACAGCTTTGCAGACAGCAGATCATGGAACTTCCCAGCCTTTCTGATGACATGAGTCAATTCCTTACAATAAATCCAATAAATCTCATTATAGATAGATAGATAGATAGATAGATAGATAGATAGATAGATAGATAGATAGATAGACAATCTCTTATCGGTTTTTCTGGAGAATCCTGACTAATACACTGAGCTTTGGAAGCTTGTACTAAGCTGTTGTACAGTTTGAAACACAGTGTCAAAGGACTGTGAAAGCTTAGAAACAGTTAAGGAACTGTTTGAGGGTGGCCAGAGTTGAAAATTTCAGGCAGGAAGTTGTAACTTCCAGTGAAGGCAGAATACTTTCCTGGTTCTAGCAATTGTACTGAAGATAGAAAGACTCTTGAGGTTGCGGTTCTAAGAAGGAAGAGCTGAGCAGGCTATCAGGGATCCAGACAATCATATAAGATACAAGTTAGAGTTCTGGTCCCAGGGAAAGATGGGGGTGCTAAGCAGTATAGCCGACTGCTTAATCATGTGACTGCGGAAGCCAGATTACCTATATTCAAACTCTTTCTCTGCTACTTATTAGATGATTAGCTTCTGTACTACATAAACCCTTTAAAAATCCTCATGTGTAAATTGGTAATAACAATAGTACTTACCTCATAGGATTCTTATCAGGACTAAATGAAATAATGCACACTTAGTAAGTCTTTAATAAATGTTGGCTATTATATTAGTGGGGAAGACTATGGAAAGGGGTATAATTGTAGGTGCATGCTATAGACTGAACATTTGTTCCCCCTTCCCCCCCTCAAATTCATAGGCTGAATCCTAAGGCCCAGTGTATTTGGATGTGGGGCCTTTGGGAGGTGCTTAGGTCATGAAGGTGGAACCCTCATGGATGGGATTATTTCTTTCACGAAGGAGACTTTGCCATGTAAAGACATACTGAAAAGATGGCCATCTGTGAACCAGGAAGCAGGTCCTCAGCAAACACTGAATCTGCTGGTGCCTTGATCTTGGACTTCCCAGGCTCCAGAACTGTGAACAACTGAGAAATAAATTTCTGTTGTCTACAAGCTGCCCAGCCTATGGTATTTTGTTACAGCAGCCCAAACAGACCAAGATAGTGCCTAAATCTATAGTTTGAGTGGGGGAGGGGGATGTTATAACTCAGAGGTTTAAAGACATCTTGGGCTATCTCTGCCATGACAGCTAGTGAGCCTGGCTGACCATATAACCTAATTCTAAAGCTTCATACTATATATTTCTTGTCCTACTTCTGATTAACCCAGAAACCGGGGCAAACCTGAGGCTGCTGGGTAGGTCTGTCAGGGATGCAGATAAGGGCAGTGAGACAAATCAAAAGCAGAGAGACCAAGTCAGGGGCTTATGTTGTACCACCGCCATTTTGGCTTTTGTGATAAGGTTGCTTTGCTGTGATTGTTTTAAATGCATACCTACACTAATGCCTCACCTGCTATAATTAGTTTGAGTGTTTTGATTTTGTACAATAATTCATAGCTAATTTTACTACATGATAATGTTAGACAAATAACATCAATCCCTGATATGATACTGGTGGGCAAGGGGTTAAAATTTCCTATCTGATTTGTTGACTGGGCCAGGTGAACTTGATCAGGCAATTTGTTAGGAGAGCTGAAATATAGTCAAAAAGATTCTCTTGGCTTAGAGTTTGTATTTGTTTTTCTTTTATCTTTCCCCGGTCATAAATCTTTGTTGGGGAAGAGAATGAAAAGGAAATGGGGGGGGTGGGGGTGGAACCAAAATGAAGCAGACAAAAGGATATCTCTCTACCCTTGCATCCATCCTCTGAGCTGGGCAGCAGAGATTACAAATCATACTACACAAATCCAAGTCTCTCATAGCTTCCCCAGAGGCAAGCATTTCGGAAATATATTCTTAGGGCTCTGTTCTCCCAAAACACAACTCCTCATGATTGGGCTTTACTCAGATTAACATGGCATTTTGACTTCAGAATCAATGAGAATGGATGGCAAGTACAACAACTTCCATTTTAAGGTGTTGCATGAAAATGACAGAACTGTGAATTGAAATTCTGGAGCATCCTTATCTGGATGACTGGCTGCCCCTCTGGGCCTCAGCATCATGATCTCTAATGTGGAAGAACAACTCATCTTAGGGAGCAAATGGGCTCTGAGTCTTGTCAGGCTATTATTTTACCAGATTTGCATGCATAGCTTTTCCCATCATTCTCATTCAAGTATCTGTGTCCTTTTATTTAAGGTTTAAGTAGTATGTAGTTGAGTTTTATCATGTCTGACAATTTTGGTTTTTAAATTGAAGTACTTAAAGAACTTGGATTTATATCTATTTATTCTTGAGTTTATGTCTACTAATTGCCTTATTTGTATCACCTGCTTTGTTTTCTATTCCCTCTCCTGTCATATTTTGAATAAATACTCTGTGTCTTCCCCCTATATATGCTGGTAGTTGTATATTCATTGACATACAGCCTTGATTTCTACCAACTTAATACAAGTACTTTGAGCACTTCACAGATAACACAGGGACTTAAAAATACTTTCACTCCATATCTTAATTCTGTGTATTTTGTAACCCTCAAAGACGTGATTACTGTTTTATGTGTTCAATATTTATTTATATTCATCCACCTATTTAATCTTTACTTTGCTTTGAGTTCCTTCCTGTATTTCCATGTCTCCTTCTGGAATCATTTTTCCATCTGTCCTTTGGTATTTCTTTTAGTTTAGGACTCTTAGTGATAAATTCACTCAATTTTTGTTTGTCCAGAAACATTTTTACTTGACCTTCAGTTTTGAAGAATATTTTTACTAAATATAAAATTCAGTAAAAATGGGTTGGTATTTTTCTTTCAGTACTTTAAAGATGTTTTCCCACTGTGTTCTGACTTCCATCATTTCTGTTGAGGAGCAAACTGTCAGTTTTAATGTTGCCATTTAAAGATAATATATCTGTTTAAAAATAATTTCTGGTTGCAATCTAGATTTCCTCTTGGTTTTTTGTTTTGTTTTGTTTTTTTAGAAAAATTATTCTGAGCTTAGGTAAGAGGTTTCTTTTTGTTTTCTGTTTGTACATGTGCTCTTTGGGGTTCATAGGGCTTCTTGTGTCAAACTTCTTTTGTCTGTGTTGGAAAATGTTTACTAGTTGTTCTTCAAATATTTCTTTTTTCCATTTTCCTTTTTCTCTTCTCTTTTCACCGTGACCCATATGTCTTTAGGCTCTTTCCTATTTGCTACTTTTTAGCTCTCTGTGCTTCAGACTGGATATTTTCTACCAATTGGTTTTCCAATTCACTAATCAACTTTTCTTCTATGTGTGATCTAATAGTAAACTGATATATTGAGGTCTTAATTTAAGCTATTACATTTTAATTATATTATTTCTATTTCATTAGAAAAAATAAATACAAGGTATCTAGTGCAATTCTCCATCTTGACACCTATATTCTTGAATATAATAATTATAGCTATGTTAAAGTCCATTTCTAATACTAGTAAAAAAAGAAAAAAAGGATCATCTCCAGGTCTGTTTCTATTGTCAGTTTTTCTCTTGGTTCTGTTTCTTGTTATATCTGGTAATATGCTACTGATGGCCAGCCACTATTTATGAGTATTAGAGGTTCTTGGTGCTATATCCTTCCACAAAGAGTTTATCTTATCCTCTGGTAAGCACATGGAGTGGTAACAGATAACTTTAATCCAAACAGGCATTGAACTGACTGAAGGTTGGATTATAATTTTCCATATGTACCCCTAGTTTGTCCATGCTCCTGGGGTGTCATCCTCAGAGTTTTCCAAATAATATTCTGGTGTGCCTACTAGAGCCCTTCCTCACTGATGGGTCCTGAGAATCTTTTGTTTGTTTGTTTGTTTGTTTGTTTGTTTTTTGCTTACCAGCACCGAGAGAATGGAAAACTGCTTTACCACATGAATCTTATCCTCCTTCGCTGTAAAATCAGCAAATATCTTAAGGGACACTAGGCAGAGAGTTAGGCTTACTTCCTTAGGTCTTTATTCTCAGCAGTTTCTTGCCCCCAACCAAATTCTTGCTGTCATGGCAGCTCCAAATTCCGTTTTTTTACTCTGTTGCCCTGTGAGATTGCCAAGTTTTCCACTGGATGCTTTGTCTTTTAACAGAACTATATACTCTGGCCCTCTGAGTGGATTCTTGGCTTCCTATCCTAAAAATCAACAAATGCCCTGAGGGGAAAAAGTGGCCATAAAATGTAAACTCATCACGTCTTTTCCATGGCATCTTGGCCTTTTAATATTGATTACATCAGCAGTTCTTTGAGAGCTGCTGCTTTTTTTTTTTTTTTAATTTAATCTTTTTTTTTTTTTTCTGATCATTCTCAGAGAAGTGTTAGTGTGTTGCTGTGATGGTTTTTAAAAGATGGCCACAAACCCTTGGACCACACTCCTATTGAGAGGTGACGTCTACGGCCCCTCCATAAATTTGGGCAAATTTGTAATGACTTCAACTGATAGATTATAGAAGAAGTCATAAATGACTATTCAACTTCTGCCTTGTGCTCCAGAACACTGGCCTTAAAGCCCTGAAGTACCATCTAAAATATCCAAATACTCTGTGATCGCCATACTGGTTAGGCCACATGTAGATGCTCTAGTGGACAGCCCCATATGACCTTGTCCTTTAGAGATCCTTCCTAGGTTCCATATATATGTATATATAGTGGTAAAGAATCCATCTTGGAAGTTGACCTCTCAACTTTATCTCTTCTTCCTCTCCAGCTGTTTGACCCACAGAATTTTTGATCCACAGATTCTATCAGCATTATAAAATGGTTGCTAAACATCTACCTGGTCCAGTAAAAATATACTACCTTTACTCCCATTACCTCAACAACTCTTTGCTTACCAGCTGTTAAACCAATCATGAATTTTAGGACTCTGTGGATCATGGAATCTTCAATGGCAATAAGATGGTCTAGTCTAACCTGCCACCCAAAGCAGATATTTGGATCCCCAAGAAGTTGTTATCTAGCTTCTTCCAAGCGACTTGTTTCTCTTGGCAAATCTGAGTTAGGAAATTTTAAGAAAGGGCATCCAGTTCACAAAAGGTGTCACAAAGGTGATTTAATAATATTTATTCTGCGAGAGGTGCTAGGAAATAAAGAAAAATGACACTCAGTCACTAACATCCAGGGTATCACAGTCTGTCATGGAAAAAAACATACTCACAGCTAAGTATTCTACAATGTTATAAGAGATAAAAATGTACAAATAAAGAATGACGCAACCATAAGGAAGAACAATTTTAGTTAGGTGTATGGGGATATTCTGGGAAAGTCCCACAGAGAAAGTGACATCTAAGTTGCACTTTTTCCATAGTTGACAAGTTGACATGGTTTCCACATTCTTCCACATTCTAATTGCCACCCCTCAGCGAGACATTATTCAGTTTTCCAGTTTCCTGGGGAACATGGTTCTCCTAATAGTAGTAAATAGTCTGAATGTGATACCTCTTATTTATGAAACTTAATATTTCATCATCATTTTATCAGCCAGGTCCATATACCCCTTAAAGTATATTAAGAATCTTTTCAACATGGGTCATTTTGAAATCAGATTTTTGTACTCTCCACTTTTTGAAACTGCATTCAAGACTTTACATTAATTCTCCATCTGGGTCCAGTGTTTCAGCCTCTGGAGACTTTTGTTGGGGGGCGGGGCAGGGGACAGAGTAGAAAGGTCTAATTTCAGATTCTAACAAATGAGCTCCTCCAGGTCTGTCTCTGCTACAAATTTAATGAGCAAGCCTTGTGTGCCTTTCTCCAAGATGGTGATTAAAAATGTTGACCAAGACAGAATCATGTAATCTAGGCTTGGACAATAATATATTAATGCATTTCTCCTATTAGGTGACTTATTTGCATTTTAACAGTGGCCTTCTGGAGAATAGATACATTTACCCATAGAAGCGATGCAGATGATTGGAATATTAGGCATGATAGATGGCCACTTTGGGAGATATTGTTAGGCATGAGGTCCTTTCATGCTTCTTAAATCAGACTATCTAGGCAGCCTTCCATTCAGTCTATTTCGAGTTCTCTCCTTCAGTCTCAAACTTTTCTGCACATTGGAATCCCCTGAAGAGCATTAAAAAAACACAGAAGCATGGGTCCCATCACTGTTGGTACAGCCTGGGCTCTGGTAGTTTGGCAAACTCACCAGGTGATTCTAATGTTCAGTCAAAGTAGAAAGCCACAGCTTTCGCAGAAAGTCATCAACTCTAAAAGAAAGAGCATTGGGTTAAATGTCAAAGCAGGATAGACTGCAACTCTGTCACTTAATAGTTTTGTGACTTGGACAGAGTGCTTCATCTCTGAGCTTCAGGTCTTATATCTATAAAATCAGTGCTAATAAGACCTACAATGCAAGGTTATAGGAAGGGGTAAAAGAGAAAATGGGTTTAAAGTAACTAATGTATAGTAGGCAAATTGTGGATGTCACCCCTCTCCCCTTTCTTCCAGGAGTCCCTAACTTGACCTATAGAACGAGGTCGGCAATGGCTAGAACACAGAATTGACACTTGAACTCTCATTCTTGGTGGCTGAGAATCAGGTAACCTCACCTTTGGTGACCTGTGTCTAAAATCATCTGCCTTTAGAATGACTTATACATCATTTAAAATTCACAAATGTAGCTTAGCTGGGAAATAAAACATATAATTGACTTTAAATTACTAAATGGAAAATAAATGTTTCATTTTCCAACTGTGGCCAGAGAAAACCATGCACTGCCCATTTCATCACTAAAGCTTTCAAGTATGTCACATTATTCTCATTTTTTCATGCAAAACAAATTTTTGTAAATACAGGAGAGAGAGAGAGAGAGGGGAGAGAGAAATCCGTGAAGAAAAATAAATACTAGCTAAAACGTTTATTTATTTTAGTTATTTATATTGGAAAATCCTAAGATACTAGCTAGAATAAAAGCTCTCAACATCTGAACTATTAAATGGTTGCCTAAAACTCATTTTGAATTGAAGTGATATATAGTACATGTAATGAAAATGAATGTGTTCTTAGGTTTTTCAAATATAAATATATATATATATAGCAAGAAGTCAGAGTACAGAATATTTAAATTTCACTAACATTGTAATGTCATTAAAACCTACTGTTCCATTTACATTCTGCCTTCAACCCAAAGATACACCTGTAATTGCAAGTAATATGAACAAACAAGCCCAAATATAATCTTATCTCCTTTTCTGTCTTCTCATTTCATTCATTCTGAAAACATTTATTGCGATCCTAGCATTCCTCAGGCATTACAAATATAAAGATGAATGAGATACATGGTTCCTGACTTTGAAGAGTTCACAGTCTAATTATTTAAAAAATAATTAAAACCCAACATAGTTGGTGAAAACTGAATAAGGTACGTGATCTAGTTAACAGTATTGTACCAATGTCAACTTCCTGGTTTTGATATCGTGCTATGGTCATATAAGATGTCAGTGTTGGAGGAAGCCAAGGGAATAGTACATGATACTATTTTTGCAACTTCCTGTGAGATTATGACTGTTAGAAAATAAAAAGTTTTTGAAAATCCAATATGATAAGTACTAGGGTAATGTAGGTTTTTTTTTCAGGATAACTGAATAAGAAGACGTGATCATGCATAGGGGATGATGGAAGGCTTCACAAAGGAGATGGCATGGAATCTGGCTCTTGAAAGATAACTAGAAATTTCCCTGGTGTGTTAGTCTCCTATGGCTATTGTAACAAATGATCATAAGTTTAGTGGTTTAAAACAAGAAAAATTTATTCTATTGTAATTCAAGAGGCCAGAACTTCTAAATCAGTCTGTTGGGCTAAAGTCAAGGCTAAAGTAAGGCTGGGTTCTTCTGAAAATTCTAGGGCAGAAATAATTTCCTTGCCTTTTCTAGCTTCTGGGGGCTTTCCCCATACCTTGGCTTGTGTGTGACCTCTTCCTCAAATCACTCCAATCTCTTGCTTCCATCATCATGTCTCCTACCTTCTCTTTTTCTCTGCCTCCTTCTTATAAAGACTTGTGATTACATTTAGGACCCACCTGGATCATTCCAGATTTCTCCATCTCAAGATCCTTAATCACATCTGCACGTCCCTTTTGCCATGTAAGTTAACATGTACAGGTTCCAGGGATTAGGACCTGGATATCTGTAGATGCTCTTATTCAGCCTCCCATATCTGGCAAGGACGTTATTCCTTGGGATTTACAACTGTGAAAGACAACTTGCCCAGCTGAAGAATGATTAATAGTTGGCCATGTCTGCGATACAGCAAAGGGAAGGAGTGGGACATAAGACAAGCAAGATAGGTTGGTGTATTGGTCAGCTCAGGTTGCACCAACAAAATTCCACAGAAGTCCAAGATCATGGGTCGGGCTGTGTTCTGTTTCTGGTGAGAGCTCCCTTCTTGGCTTGCGACAGCTGCTTTTACTCACATGGCTTTTCCTCAGTGAATGTGTTTGAAGAGAGAGCTCTCCTTGTTCCTCTTCTGATAAGGCCACCAATCTTATAAGATTAGGACCCCATCCTTATGTCCTCATTAACCTTAATTACATCCTAAAAGCCCTATTTCCAAATACAGTCATTTTGGAGATTAGTGCTTCAACGTATGAATTTGGGGGTGACACAATTCAGTGCATTGCACTTAGGTTCTAGGACACCATCTAGTCCTTGTCCTTTCTTAGTATTCAAGTTTCTGCTCAAATATCATCACTCCAAAGAGGGCTTCCCTGACCGTCCCACGCACAGCAGCTTTCTTTGTGTGATATCACTCTGTTTCCTATTCTTTAGTAGAACATTGGCTTTACAATCCTGGAATCTGGAGCAGACTGCTTTAGGTAAAATCCCGGATCCATTACCTAAACAAACTTCGAGATCGTGGCCACAATATTTAACTGCTCCGTGTCTTGGTGTCCTTATCTGTAAAATGAGGACAATCATAATACCCATCTCCTATGAATTAAATTAGCTAAAGGAGTTAAAATACACAAAAACCTGAGGATGTTGCCTGGCACAATTTAAGGGGTCAATAAATGTTAGCTACGATATTTTTATTCATATTTGTCTATTTTCCTCAACAGAGAAAAATGAAAACCTCAAGAGGGCAAGGACTTTCTGCCTCACTCACCTTGGTATTCTCAGTGCCTAGAACACTGCCTGATGAATACCAGATGTTCCTTATATGCTGGCTGAAAGAATAAACATAAGAATGAATGGTTTCTTGGAAGAGCTTCAGGAAGTATAGTTGACAATGTCAAATGCTTCAGACAGCTCGACAGATAAGGACGTAAGCCATTTGTCAATCAGAAGGTCATTGGTGACTTGAGCAGTAATAATAGCCACAATTTATTGAGGTACCTTGTTAAGTGTGCCAGTCTACACAATGACCCTACAAGGAAGCCATTATTATCACCATTTTATAAATGACAGAGCATTTCAGCAGCTCTGCGGGACAGAAGCAAGACTAAAAAAGATTGAGAGATGAACAGGAATTAAAGATGTAGAGACAACACTATTATGACTGGCAGCTTGTTTAAATATATTAGCCTGTATGAGGGAAATGAATTCAACTGGTCAGAGATATCATCTATCAACCAACGTTATCAAAGTAGCCAGGTACCATTGAAACAAAGGCAGTAAGGAAAACATAAAATATATCAAATTTCTCATCTTTATAATTTTTTTTTTCTCTTAAGACATCGTCAATACTACTCTTCAATACTGACAATCTCAGTTTAATTTTTTCTTTGGATCCTATATGCTTGAAAATACAGAGATGATACATAAAAAATACCACCTTGGTAAGAACCTTACTGAATAAGACAGATCTTTTTACAAATGAAACTACTGAAGAGATTCCAACTGGACTTGGAAACCAAATCAACTCAACCTATGACAGAATGATGACAGTAGCAAGTCCCTGGACCATTTGAGAATTACAGGTCTGCACCTCTGCAAAGACTGTTACATCTTTCAGATGGTGGGT
Source organism: Rhinolophus sinicus (assembly GCF_057876585.1). Classification (NCBI taxonomy): domain Eukaryota; kingdom Metazoa; phylum Chordata; class Mammalia; order Chiroptera; family Rhinolophidae; genus Rhinolophus; species Rhinolophus sinicus. The sequence continues at coordinate 163,011,271 of NC_142514.1, forward strand.
GAGGAGGTAGGAGGAAATTTTCTGGGTAGGTCTACCGTGTTTCCCCAAATATAAGACCTAACAGCAAAATAAGCCCAAGCGTGATTTTTCAGGATGACATCCCTTGAACACAAGATCTTATGAATCTTTTGGAGCAAAAGTTCATATAAGACCCGGTCTTATTTTTGGGGAAACACGGGATAATAACAGGCTTTTTAATAGCTTCCAATGACTATGAGCTACATTTATGGAAGCTGGGGCTAGGGTTTGAGTGTTTATACTGATCTTTACAGGACCTGTATCAAAGAATTAAGAGTCCTACCTTGCTTTCTTTGGGTGGTAATACTTGAACTCATGTATGGCCATCCTGCCTGTCACTTTTCAGCACTGAGTAGGGAGGGAGGCAGCAGTGATGAAGAGGTCTAATAATCACCCTAGATATGGAATATTTAAAAGTTTTGCCTTTTGTTTTCATCGGGAGGCTGACATATCATAGTTTGTTTTCAGGGCAATCGCGGACCATAAGCAGCGCTCTCCAGTGGTAAAGTTGTAACCAGAGAAGGCGTGGTACGTATTGTCACTGTGTTCATTTCTTTTTTCTGCGTTAGTTTGCAGGACGAATGCCTGCCCTCAGCCCAGCCTCCCTGTTTCTGTTCTTCATCAGGTATTTATAATTCTTGATTGCCTTACTCCTTAGTCCTAGCTATTTGTCTATTGATAAAGACTCCGGGTAGGGGTGGGCAGGGGCCAATGGTGGTTAGAAAGTCTGGATTGCCAAAATAAGAAGGATAATTTTATAATATGTTTCTTGCTTGGAATATTGAAAGTTAAAGCTGAAAAAAAATACAGCTAATCACCAGTCCTTTTTTTTCCCTCTTTAATTTAAAGCCTCCATATTGCTGAAGTGACCTTTCCTGTTCTGTGCTAACATCACCATATGAATTTTAAGTCCTCCCCTGTCCCTGTAGCTATGTTAGGTTGGTAGTTAAGACCCAGACTCCTTCTCTGAAGTGCTGTACTGTTCATCTCAGCTCCGGGCGGCAAGGGGTTAACCATCTCCAGTGCCTACCGAGTTGTAAAAGGAATTGCTGAAGCTGATCAATGACCACTGTTAAGACCTGGAAACCAATTATAAACCTGAAATTTGTGATGAACAAAGCCCTGAAACACTAGGATGAAAACTACTGAATTAGTCCAGTTCATTAAAATCATTAATAGTCATGAAATGAAAACCACCGGAGTCCAAAAAGGCTTAATGCTCTATCCATATTAATTAGATGGGAGCAAATCTGAACTGAAAAGCAGCACATGCTTTGTAGAATTAGCAATTGGTCTCTACAGACTACACAGATCTCTATTAAAATTCAGTTTAATTAAAATTGATCACGTTAAGAAACTGATGTGGTTAATTAACTGAATTCCTGGACTTCTTTTCATATGTTTCACAGACACCTTGTACACCGCTTTGCTGGGTGACCCTTCATGTTGCACAGAGCAAATCCGATTGCAAAGGTCTGTGTCCTGGGGATGATACAGACCAGGGGGAAGAGGGGAGGAAGAGGGAGAGGCAGCTAAGCTTATGGAGAGTCAAACCCCAAGCTCAACCCAAGTAAACTCCTTGGGAAAATTGGCCCCTTTTGGAGTGTACAAATTCATGTGTAGCTGTCAGCGACAAAGAGCTTCTTTCTCCCAAACTGCCATCTCTGGAGGAACTGAGAAATACTACCAAAAATTAAAAGAGTCACTCTAATGTCCAAAGTGGGATATTGCAGAGCTGGTGAAGTGCAGCTGGGCAGCCAAGTAGGTGCCACGCCCGTCTACCTGCAGGTATGTTAGTTTTATGGTCCACACATCTTCTTATTCTGTTCGGCTCAGACTAAGTTGTTCTATGTTTTTCCGTCTGAAGAATGGGAATCATGACACTTCTAGATTCCACCAGGGTGTGTGGGACATAAAATGATGACACCATCCTGCTACTTCTGGCTAAGTCTACTCTTCCTCCCCAAACTCACCAAGCCTATTGCCACCAACAGAGCCATTCCAAGACTAGATGAGTATGTCACGGATGTATGTCAATATGTCACCGCTCAAAACACTCTAATGATTAACGCACTGCCTATAGCATAAATTGCAAACTCAGTAGATTTGAATTCAGAGTTCTCCCTCATCCAGTCTAACATACTCTGATTTTCCTCGCTTCCTAGTTTCCTGTGAACTGTACTCCCCTATTTCAACCAAACTGGCCAGTTTACAAACTTTGAATTCCTTATTTTCTTTCCAGCCTCCATTCCCTTTTCCTCTTAGAAGTCTGTTTCTATCCAGCCCATCCTCCAGGGTTCAACCTGAATCCGACCTCCATGAAGTCCTTCTGTCATCAACCTACCAAAAGGGATCTAGGCCACCCTGTCCTCCTGTAATAGGTGTTATCATAGTTGCCTATTCGGCTCTTGTTGCCCAAAGTCTGAACTAATTACTCATGTGTACATACCAGCTCCTAAAGAGTTTAAAGTTCTTGGCAGGTAGAGGTCATCGCTTATATTTTAATGAATTGTAACAGGCATCAGACATAATAATGTTACTCCATAATTGCTTGTTAATAATGAGGATGATGGTTATCCTTTGACAGTTTCTAGCAATTGTTCTCAGAGAGGAAAGTTTGAGCTCTGTCTTATAATGAACAGGTAGAAATATTTGAGTGTGATAGGCTAATAACAACAATAATGATAGATGACATTGTTCAACTCACACGTAAAGCATTGTGCTAAAGACTTAACATTTACAAAGAAATCATCCATTTCCTCTGGTTTGTTGCCAGGGCTGTTAAGTGCCTCTCTTGATATCTTTTGTATCTGTAATTGTTTCTTCCATCTCATTTCTAATCTTGTATAGTTTTACTTTCTTTTCTAACCTTTCTAATTGGGTGGGCTTTTTTTTTTTTTTTTTTTTTAATTAGATCTTATCAAAGAATCAGCTTTAGAATATGGTCTTTGTCTCCATTTAATCAATTTTAGCTGTTATCTTTATTAATTTTCATTTACTATTTTTGGTAGATTTTTTGTTGCTTAATTGTTTCTAGTAACTTAGTAAGTTAAAAAATGCTTAATAGGTATTCACTTTCTTTTCTCCAGCTTTTCCCTTTTCAGTCTTTATTCTTTGATGATAAAGGCATTGAAGTCCATACATTTTCCCCTAAACACAACTTATATTGTGCTCTTTAGGATTTTAAGGAAGTATTTTCATTTCACTCCTTTATAGACCATTTGTAATTTCATATTTGATTTCTTTTTTGATTCAAGGTCTTTTATAAATTATTATTTCAGTCTATTTAAAAAGTTACTTCATCCTATCTTCATTATATTTGGTCATAGAACATAGTTTCTTTGGCCCAGTATGTAATTAATTTTTATAAACATTACATGGATATATATGCAATGTATTTCCTATTTAAATGTTATGAAATAGTATTATTCAATTATTTTATGTAAATCCTCATTTTTGGTCTAACACAACTGTCAAATTCTGAAATAGGCATAATAAAAGTTACTGCTATATTTGTATTTTCATTAAATTTTACTTGCATTCCTATGCATTTTTTGCTTTATATTGAGCTGCTATGTATTTTGATGAATAAAGTTTTATGACAAGTATATTTTATTTTGTCTAGTATTTTTAACCTAAATTCATCATCTAATTTTAAGACTGTCACTCTTTTTTCTTATTATTTGTCTTTGCCCGTTCTCTTTTTGCCCATTCCTTTACTCTCAAACTTCTTTTCATTTTTTGAGCATACTTTTTGTCATATTTTCCTCTAAAATATATTTGTATGTAGGCTATTTTTAAAAACTGCATACTACATCTTACAAATGACTTTTCAAAATGTATACTGTATCTTGTTATTAAACTTATTTCAGGCAACTTAAAAAACTATATAGATTCAAAAAACAAAATAAAGTATCTAGGAAAATTTGTGCTAAAAGGAAAAATTAGAAACGTCAGAGCCAAAATTTTTGCTCAATTCTAAAATGCAAAGTTAGTGGTACATATCCTTCTATTAATTGTTAATTAATTAATATTTTATCTTCATTTTATTTGTTTTAACTTTATTGTCCTTTATATTTCAACCATTGCAAAGACAGAAACAAGATCAGTTAATGAATGGCCATATTCATCTGTCATTTTTTTCTGATTTGTTCAAGCAAACTCTTTATTGTTATGTACCCCTACTTGCGTCCGTTAATTTAGAAGGGCAACTGTATTTTCCATTCCAGTTCCTTTCCTGAAATCCACAATCAAACACATACTTCTAAATTATTATATGAAAACAAGATACTAACTCTTTTCTTTCCCAGCTACCTCCTTCAAGAGGATCTATCCTTACACTAGTTTGTTTGCTATTGCTTATTTTTTCCCCATCTCAATCATTTTGAAAACTCAGGTTTTGCTAAGATAGTCTAAGAATTTTAGTTCCAATCCATTATTATGTCTTCCCTTGAAATATGGCTCTTCTGTTTTACGAATCCTTATATATCTCATATATATTTATGCACTCAAGCAATTTTTTAGCCATATGTTTTGCAAGGTTTATTGTTTCTCCTTCTCTTCATCTTCTCCTATCTTGAGTTCTCTGTTCTAACTCATTTATTATTATTATTATTATTATTATTTTGATGTAAGTCCTTTCCTCAAAGGGAGCATATTGGCATTAAATTCTTTGAATTCTCTCATGTACACATTTTTCCAACCTCCTGGTGGTTGAATGACAGTAAATCCTTCTGTCTCAATCATCTATACATGTCACCCCAATGTCAGAGTGATTGTTTTCTTTTGCAAATAGTTGTTATTTCTTTGCAAATAATACTTGGAATTTAGTGAGGCCTTTTACTCATCAGATTTGTTTTCTTCAGCAAAAGGACTTTAAATATTGTCTCTCTTCCACCTTTTTTTTTCTCCTTCTGGATCTTCTATTATTCATGTTTAGATATCTTCTAAGTCTTCTACCTTCTCCCCACATTTTGCAATGTTTTGGGATATATATTCCGCTTGATATGCTGGGATACTAAGTGTTGTGTTATTTTAGTAATTGTGTATCTATTTAACAACACTATTTAATTAAGAACCACCTTTTCTGGATGTTCTGAGTGTTTTTCTTTTCTCTGGCCACAAGAAATCTTTACAGAAATTATAGTTTTCCTTTGCCTATTGAGAGCACACAGGCTGAACTCATGGAGTCCTCACCTCCGTGGGTGGTAAGACACAAAAATAACTCTTCCTGTCTGGCTAGTTCTATACCAGCTGGGAGGTGTCAGTACCCAATTGAGGCTCCTAAAGGAAGGAGAAATGGAATCCCTCCTCCTTCCAGAACACTTTTGTGGGAGGTCACCACTCTTCCTCTTGGGATTCCATCGATTTCCAAGAGCTATGCTGTCTCTAAGATCATAGGTGTGCTGATTTTTGCTCCAGAAGTCTCCACAGTTCCAGAGTCTACCCAAGGCCAGAAGTGAAAGTTTGCTCCTAACTTTCTCTGTCTGAATCTAAAGAACCCAAAGGCCCTGCCTGTCTGCCAGATAGACTCTAGTGGGGAGACTTGCTGTTAGTAGCTGAGATTAATGAACTGTAGGGACACCTTCAGGGTGCCACATTCCCAGCATTTCCTTAAATACATTTAAAATGTTTTAAAATGTGAGGTATAACACTCATACGGAAATGTGCATGCATCATAAATGTCAGTATAATAAATGATTATGAAATGTATCCTTATGTAACTACTACCAAAATCAATAAATAGAATATTGCCAGCAACCTAGAAGATCCCCCTTTTTCCTTTTTTAACACAATACTCTCTCTCTGCACAAGTACAGGTAAGTCACTATCCTGTTTTTTATGGTAATCAATGTTCTTAACTTTCTAAAAATAGTCTTACTCTTATGTATGTATCTCCCGAAAATTTAGTTCAGTTTTGCCTATTTTTGAACTTTATATGAATGGATCATACTGCATGCGTTTTTTTGCGTTTTGTTCCTTTTGCTAAATGTTATATTTATTTGTGATATTTATTCATGTATCTGTGGTTCATCCATTTTCATTTTCTGTAGAGTATTTCATTGAGTGAATATGCCACAATTTCTTCATCCATCCATGGTAGATGGACATTTGGGTTGTTTCCAGTGCAAATTGTGCTTGTCTTAGTCGGCTCAGACTGTCATAACAAAATACCACAGACTAGGTGGCTGAAACAACAGAATTTATTTTCTCACAGTTCTGAAGATCAGAAAGGCCAATATCAACGTTCCAGTAGTGTTCAGTTTCTCGTGTGAACTCTCTTCCTGGTTGCAGATGTCTGCTTTTTCTTCACATGGTTAGTTTTATGGGTCCATTTGACTTGGGCTAAGGGATAGTTTTAGGTGTCAACTTGACTGGGCTAAGGGTTTACCAGATAACTGGTAAACATTACTTCTGGGTATGCCTCTGACAGTGTTTCCAGAAAAAATTAACATTTAAAATGGTAGACTGAGTAAAGACTATCACCTCACAACACCAGTAGGCATCATCTAATCCTTTGAGGGCCTGAATAGAACAAAAAGGCTGAGGAAGAGAAATTTGCTCTCTGCTTGAGCTGCGACTTCCATCTTCTTCTTCCCTTGGACATCCCATCAGCACTTTTGGTTCTCTGGCCTTTGGACTCAGACTGAATTACACGGCCAGTTTTCCTGGTTCTTCAGATTGCAAATGTCAGATCATGGGACCCCTTGGTTTCTATAGTTACATGAGCTATATATATATATATATATATATATATATATATATATATATATATATATATCTCCATCCTATTGTTCCTGTTTCTTTGGAGAACTGTTTCCTCTGAGCACTCATGGAAAATGCTCTGTTTCCTCTGAGCACTTTAGTGTCTCTTCAAGTTCTTATAAAGCTACCAGCCACCAGCTCTTTGGGATTAGGGACCCACCATTATGACCTATAATAATTTTAATTACCTCCCTAGAAACCCTATTTCCAACATTCAGTCAAATTGGGACTAAGGGCTTCAACATAGGAATTTGGGGGTAGACACAATTCAGTCACAGCAGTGCTGCTATAAACATTCTCAATATGTGCTCTGATTCACATGTACACAAGTTTCTCTAGAACATATAATTAGGAGTAGAATTGACGGCTAATAAGGCTGCACGCCTTTGACTTTATTAGATGATACTAACTTATTTTCTAAAGTGGTGGTATCAATTTATAACAACCAGCAATTTATTAGAGTTTCCATTACTCCATGTATTTTCAACATGTTGAACTGTCAGTTTTTTTTCTTTTTTCTTTTTTTTAACATTTACCAATCTGGTGGTTATACAATGTTATCTCACTCTGGTTCCAATTTGCTTTTCCCTGATCTAAGGTTAAGCAGTGTTTACCACATAAGGAAAAAAGACAGACATAGGCCTAAGGAGTAATTTAAAGCTAAGAGAAAAGAAGTTACATAATTGTGCTAAATGTTTCATGGAGTGGTAATCCTTACAACCACTCTGGAGGTAGGTTCTATCATCACCCCATGTTACAGATGAGGAAGTTGAACTTTAGTGAAGACACACAGTTAGACAGTGTAGAGCTAAGGTTTGAACCCAGACTTGAACTTCTACTCAGCGCTGAGTGCCCTTTGCTTCAAAAAGCTAACTGGAGCAGCCATGTGGAGAACGTCTAGACACAGGAGTTCCTAATGATAGGGAGAGCATGCATGAGGCAGTAGCCGTTGGTGAAGATTTTCAAAGTAGCCCACAGAAGTATAGTTTTAAGAGCTTGTTAGCTAAGGCCTTTGGGAAAAAAGCAAAATGCCAGATGAGTTGAGATTTAGTCTTAATGGAGTTTTGAGTACTGTCATGCAGGGTCTCTAGTCCCACTCCCTACACAAGAACACAGGATATGGTGAGGCCAAAAAGGAACACCCAAGAGAGCCATAGATAGGGGACTCATACCACTATAGTCTCGCTGGTGGCTAGGTTGGAGACACAGGAAGCAGGAGCCACACAATCTGCAATCCACAGGATGCTTCTCTGCCAACCAACAACCAACCAACCAACCCCTTGCTAACTGCAATCCGCACTTGCCAGCCACCATCCGCTGCCAGTGTAGCCACGGCAGTTATATTAGTGGCCAATGGCTCACTGGTTATAGCTGACGGCCAACTAGCCACAGCTGACGGCCATCCAATCAGTTGATGGCCATCTACTATCTGAGCCAGCAGCTTTCCACGTGAGGCCAAGAGCCCAGAAACTGCACTCCTGTCTCTGTCCCTACAAGTACTTGTGGCACCCCAAGTAAGAGGTTTTTGGATTTTAATACTCAAAGCCATTTTTTAAAAACGACTTTAAACTTTTTTTCTGATACTAAGAAATATATACATTTTTTTTACAGTCAAAATTTTGGAAAATTCAAAAACCCACAAAGATGAAACTAAAAATCATCTCACTACCCAGAGTTAACCACTATTAATATTTTATATTATCTTTCCAGCATTTCAGTTCCATGGACATGCATTACTTTTAGACAAAATTGAGATCAGATTGTGAGTGCTATTTCATGATCTTTTTGCCCTAAACAAAATATTGAGAATAACTTTTCATGTCATTGGCCACTGATTTTTAATAGTAGTCCATTTTTGGTTGTATCATAATCGTTTCACAATATTTCAAATAACGGACTCTATGATGAACATCCTCATAGATAAATTTTTGCCGATTTTCTAATTATTTCTTTAAGTAGTATTTCTAGAAATGTACATGACTGTGGATCATAGTCCATAAACTGAGGTTTGAAACAAAAAATCATACCTGTGTAGTTTCTTTCGATCAATTCAAATTTGATCCCAAGTCCCCTTCCCTCTGATTAGCAGGAAATCAGATTTTCGCTTTGAATGTGAGAAGCTTATGTGGTGTCTGGAGCGCAAGGGTGTGACACGTTCATCCCACGTCACCACGGGCAGCAGAGACAGCAGCAATGGCCAAACCCCTACTGATCCTTGAAGCCGTGTAAGTCTTTACCACCCATAAGACAGGAGGGCTTTTCCAGGCCTGGAAACCTCAGTACCCAGAATCCAGTCACTCCAGAAACAACACACAGCTGCTCTTCTCTGAGCTGCTGCTGCCAGGAAGAGGGTATGGTCTCTGCTGCCTTTCTTCTCGGTTTGGAAGAGAAAAGCCCAGTCTTTACCTTTTCATGTTCTTCAAAGGCACTCTTCTCCTCGACTCTCGCTGGGACACTTAATATGGACTCTTCACTGATGTTAAGCTTTTATCTGAGGTAGGACCTGTTCTTGACTAGAAGCAGCTTCAGCTTCTCAACATGCAGCAAAGTTGGAGCAAGGAAACCCCAAGATTTCGCTACCTACTTGAAATGGGGAGGATAAAAAATATGAAAACATCACCAGTCAAATTACCTTCAATTCTCATCATTACACATATCTCATATATTCTGTTGCCATGTCTAAAATACTTGTCGAGGTGATTTCTGTCTAGTGGAATAGATAGGACAAAAATAATTGTAACACAAGGTGAAAAAGTAAAAGGTACCATATGAAAGGCACTGATCAAGTTCTAATGAAACAAAACACACACACACACACACACACGCAAACTCAGGTCATCTCCTCATGAAAGAGGAAGCTTGAAAATGGGTAAAAATTGGACACGCTGAGCAGAAAGGACGTGGGAAACTGATGGTGTTTAAAATCTTGCTATTCAAAGTGTGGTCCATGGACCAGCCCCATCGGCATTATTTACGAGCTTGTTAGAAATATAGAACCTCAGGACTCACTCCAGACTGACCGAATCCGAATCTTCATTTTAATAAGAACTGCAGTGATGACTAAGGTTTGAGAAACTGCTGTACCAGGGAATTTGTTAGAAATGCAAATTCTGGAGAATCAAAAGTTCTGGAGGTAGGCTCCAGCAAGGTGCTTTCACGAGCCTTACAAGGTACTTCAGACGCATGTGCAAGTCAGAGCCACTGTTCCAAAGCCAAGATTGAAAAACTAAGCTATGAAATATTTCAGGCTTTGAAGGCAATAAGGTCTCTGTCACAACTACTCCACTTTGCTGTTGCAGCAAGAAAGTAGCAACAGGCAACATGCAATTGAATGAACACAGCTGGGCTCCGAAGAAACTCTATTTACAAAATAGGTGCTGGATTTGGCCCATTTGGGGTCATTTTAGCCAGAACCTGCCCTAAAACATGGCTTTTCAAATGTGACTGGACTGTATAGTAGAATCACTTAGGGGAGCATCATAAATCTTGATATTCAGACAACAACCCACACCAATTAAAGAAGCATCTCTGTGGTTGGGGTCAGGAATCAATAATTTGAAAAAACTCTCCAAGTGATTTGAATGCGTCGCTGGGAAGAGAACCAGGTGCTATAGGATGGAATAGATGGCCCCCAGAAGAAGGTAGGAGAGGATGGAGGGAGATTAAGTAGGAAGGCTGGCTGGAAGCCTGAATGTGGAAGCTTTTTAAATTGGGATATTCCCCAAACGCCACAATCACATGGGGGATTTGAATATCCATATAGGTCAGGATGCACATTTTCATTTTTTTTCTTAACCACATGTTACTGCATTTAAACCACAATATTAAAAATGAGAAACGTCTGAACAAGGGATAGGCCAAATGGCTTTTAATTCCCCAACAGCAAAACCTTGTTAATACCTTGCCCTGTGTCAGCAAAATAATTGTGGCTCTAGTGAATATAAAACACTTCCATTCAATCTTCTCCCTCCTCCCCAAGGCAGACGCTTTCTTATCATGGAGAAACAGTACTTTGCAGACTGTCAGGCTGCATCAGGAGAGTTGAACAAAAATTACAAAGCCAGGCTAAATCAAGGCATCAGCTGGGAGGGTTAAATTCTTCTGCAGGAGAGCTTTCTTTAGCCTACTCTGACCAGAGGCTCCCGATGTGGCTGCAAATGCTGGGAAAGAGGAGGCCGAAACTTTTACAGGAGAATGAATTAAATTTCTTTGGTAGCAGAAGCTGTCACTGGCTATCTCAAGTGGGGTGGAAAAAAAGGTTAGCTGAAAAGATCTGAAGTGGCCCATAAAATAAAAGGAAAAGCTGAAGAACTAAGAGCAGAACCATGGCAGATCTGGGCCTTCAGAACAGGAGCTGTGGATAGTGTCTTTATGGTGCTGCTTTTCTTCTAGATGGATGAGCTTTGTCTATTTTCTGCCCTAGAGCCCTCCAGCCAAGATGGCAGTTCCAGGAAGAGGACATCTGATTAGCCAAGCTTGGTCATGGGACCTTAATGAATAGTCCTACTTTGATTGATGATGGTTCCCCAAGTTCCAACTGGGATTCCATTACCACAGAAGGGAGAATAGTGGAGGTAGGTGCATGACCTCTTAAAATTCCAAAAGGAGACTGCCCACTGCTTCATCGGAGTTGGAGCAGGAACAGGTCTTAAAGATCCAACTCCTCATGTTACAGGGGAGGAATCTGAGGAAGATCAAATATGTTTCCCAAGCCTATTCCTATTAATGTTTAATGTTATTCATGACAAGTATACAATTAGACAGGAGTCCAAGTTAGACTCTTCTTCTAGATCATTCTGCCTGTGGCTGTGAAAGTGTTTTTAATTTCCCTGAAGACTCTATGCCTGTATCATAGAGTCTCACGTTGCTCTTTTAGAGATGAAAAATAACGGCCTCTCACATTTGTCCAGTGGTTCTTATTAAAAGCACCAATTGCTAGAGCCCATCCTCCTGAGATTCTGATTTGATAGGTCTAGGTTACAACCCAGTCACTGCTTTTTTAAACAAGCACCTATATACAGGTTGTCTGTACACCACACTTTGGAAAACAATTTGGTCCCATACACAAATGTTTGCAGAGGTCAGGGGGTGATGTGAGTAAAGCTGGGTGGGTATAAAACAATAAGAGATGAGGATGGTAAGTTGCAGAGTGTATAGGCTAAGGGTACTCAGATTCAAACTATTTTTAAACACTTTGCAAACCAAACAAAAAATCCTATTTGCAGGAGAAATGGTGCTTTCAGAAATTCTATAAGTTGTAAGTTTTATTAGTGCTTTTACATGAATTTTACTATTCAGTGAACTTCTAAGAGAGGGAAAAACAACTATTATTCTCACCTTCATGAATAAAAATGGAAAAGAGAGATGTAGTGTAACCCCCAGTGTTAAATGCCACCTGCTGAATTTGAATGCAAACCTTCTAATTCCTAAATTCAGGTACTTTAAAATACACCCAAGACAGGACCCCCCCCCCCCTTTATTTTCTCTGTGATGTGGTTTGCATAAACAACATTCCTTTCCAATGTGATTATGTCTGTTCAATCATAAACAGAGCAGGGGGGAAAAAGCCTAGCTGTAATTTTTAAAATATGTGGAAAGCGTATAAAACACACAGAATCTTTAGAATTTTAAATGGTGATACAAAGCTTGGCACATCATAATGTAAAATTATGGCATGCCCCTTTAAGACTGACTCAGTTTTCATTGCTTTATCTTATCTAATAATGTTAATATATATTATTCTCATAGCACAGTTGGATGATTTAGAAACACAAAATATGTTTGGCACAGATTCTCAATTCCTTAGTAGAATAAAAGACAAAGTTCCCACAACAGTTAGAAAGTTAATTATTTATCTTAGTCAAAGACTGAAGGTTGCTGTGACACAGATTAAAACTGCACTTTTCAAATAAAGTGGTTATTTCATGTCAAGCTTTGAAAGTGTTGGGCTGAGTCCTTATCCCAGTAATTGGAAATTCTGGACATATCTGACTCAATACTTCAAACCATTTCAGTGTTCCTACAGTGTTGAAGTTGGAGAACAGAATTAGGACTGGGTTAGAGGTCAACTGTGTAACATAATTCTTTCACTGAACAAAGGTTGGTTCAGGGAACATGCTCTGACCTACCCTACCTTAAAATCTTTGTCATAATGAACCAAGTTATAACAAGGCTTTGCAATACAGGGAAGAACTTTTGCGGACATTAGAATTGATCAAAGGAGCAGAGAAAAATACAGTCCCTTTTGGTTGTAAGGGAACATCATTATGGTTTTAATTGGATAAAGGTGAGGTTAAATTTTTACAAAAGTACATTAAAGTAAAATTTAAAATAAAATGTTACAACAAGTGAGAGAAATAGTTACCATCTACAATATGTAAAGAGTGCTTAAAAATCAATAAAAATTATAAAACCAACCAACTTCAAAGACAATAAAAGGATATTGACAATTTACAAAAGAAGAAATCAAATGGTCAATAAACATTAAAAATGTGACTTTTACTTGAAATAAAATCAATCATATTAAAACAAAAATAAGATAAACATTTCACCTATCAATTAATAAATATTTTTAAATGATATTTAAAGGTGAAAAGTGTACAGTGAAACAGAGATTCTAAATTAACGCATGTGGAAGTGAAATTTGGTATAATAAGTTTGGAAAACAATTTTGCATGTCATATTAAATTTTCCTTCCCTAATTTATATAATTACAGGCCTATCTCAAGAAACAAGAAAAATCCCAAATGAATAACCTCACATTACACATAAAAGAACTAGAAAAAGAAGAAAAAATGAAACCCAAGTTCAGCAGAAGAAAGGAGATAATAAAAATCAGAGCAGAACTAAATGAAATAGAGAACAAAAAGATGATAGAAAAAAATAATGTGACAAAGAGCTGGTTCTTTGAAAAGATTAACAAAATTGACAAATCCTTGGCTAGACTCACTAAGACAAAAAGAAAAAACACACTAATAAGCAAAATCAGACATGAAAAAAATGAAAACGGGAAAATTATCACGGATGCCACAGAAATACAAAGAATCATCCAAGAATACTATGAAGAGGTAGAAAAATTCAATGCCACCAAATTCAATAACCTAGAAGAAATGGACAAGTTTTTAGAAACATATGGCCTTCCTAGGCTAAATCACAAAGAACTGGAAAATCTAAACAGACCAATCACCAGTAGTGAAATTGAATCAGTCATCCAAAACCTTCCCAAAAGCAAAAGTCTGGGACCAGATGGCTTCACTAGTCAATTCTACCAAACCTTCAAAAAGGAGCTAATACCAATCCTGCTCAAACTCTTCCAAAAAATTGAAGAAGAGACAATACTCCCTAACTCATTTTATGAGGCCAACATTACCCTAATACGAAAACCTGGTAAGGACAACACAAAAAAGAAAACTGCAGACTAATATCGCTGATGAATACAGATGCAAAAATCCTAAACAAAATTCTAGCAAATCGAATGCAACAATGCATTAAAAAGATTATTCATCACGACCAAGTGGGGTTCATCCCAGGGGCACAAGGATGGTTCAACATACGCAAATCCATCAATGTGATACATCACATAAACAAAACAAAGGACAAAAATCATGTGATTATATCAATTGATGCAGAAAAAGAATTTGACAAGATCTAACATCCATTTATGATTAAAACACTTAATAAAATAGGAATAGAAGGGAAATACCTTAATATAATAAAGGCCATATATAACAAACCTTCAGCTAATCTCATAATTAATGGTGAAAAACTGAAGCCCTTTTCTCTACGTTCAGGAACACGACAGGGTTGTCCCCTATCACCTCTGCTTTTCAACATAGTGTCGGAAGTCCTTGCCAGAGCAATCAGGCAAGAGAAAGAAATAAAAGGCATCCAAATTGGGAATGAAGAAGTTAAATTGTCACTCTTTGCAGATGACATGATGCTACATATAGAAAACCCTAAAGACTCCACCAAAAAGCTATTAGAAACAATCAACGAATACAGTAAAGTTGTGGGCTGCAAAATCAACATACAAAAGTCCATTGCATTCCTGTATACTAACAATGAAATCTCAGAAAAAGAAATACAAAAAACAATTCCTTTTGCAATTGCAGCAAAAAGAATAAAATACCTAGGAATAAACTTAACCAAGGATGTGAAAGACCTATATGCTGAAAACTATAAGACATTTTTAAAAGAAATTGAAGAAGACACAAAAAAATGGAAAGACATTCCATGCTCATGGGTTGGAAGAATCAACATAGTTAAAACGGCCATATTACCCAAAGCAATATACAGATTTAATGCAATCCCCATCAAAATCCCAATGGCATATTTTAAAGAAATAGAACAAAAAATCATCAGATTTGTTTGGAACCACAAAAGACCCCGAATAGCCAAAGCAATCTTAAGAAAAAACAACAATGCTGGAGGTATCACACTCCCTGACTTTAGCTTGTGCTACAGGACAACAATAATCAAAACAGCATGGTATTGGCAGAAAAACAGACACATTGACAAATGGAATAGAATTGAGAACCCAGAAATAAACCCACATAAATATTAACAGATAATTTTTGACAAAGAAGTAAAAAACATACAATGGAGAAAAGACAGCCTCTTCAATAAATGGTGCTGGCAGAATTGGAAAGCCACGTGCAAAAGAATGAAACTAGACTGCTATCTGTCACCATGTACCAAAATTAATTCAAAATGGATCAAAGACTTAAGCATAAGACCTGAAACAATAAACTGCATAGAAAAAAACATAGGTACTAAGCTTATGGACCTTGGGTTCAAAGAGCATTTCATGAATTTGACTCCAAAGGCAAGGGAAGTAAAAGCTAAAATAAATGAATGGGACTATATCAAACTTAAAAGCTTCTGAACACAGCAAAAGAAACCATCAACAAAATAAAGAGGCAACCGACTGAATGGGAGAAGATTTTTCAAACAGTGCCTCTGATAAGGGGCTAATATCCAAAATATACAAGGAACTCATGCAACTCAACAACAAAAAAACAAACAACCCAATTGAAAAATGGGCAGAGGACCTGAAGAGACATTTGTCCAAAGAGGACATACAAATGGTAAATAGACATATGAAAAAATGCTCAACATCACTAATCATCAGAGAAATGCAAATAAAAACCACAATGAGATATCACCTCACCTCAGTTAGAATGGCTATCATCAACAAGACAAATAGTAACAAATGTTGGAGAGGCTATGGAGAAAAAGGAACCCTCATACACTGCTGGTGGGAATGAAGACTGGTGCAGCCACTATGGAAGGCAGCGTGGAGGTTCCTCAAAAAATTACGAATAGAATTACCATATGACCCAGCAATCCCTCTCCTGGGTATCTACCCAAAAAATCTGAAAACATTTATACATAAAGACACTCCAATGTTCATTGCAGCTTTATTTACAGCAGCCAAGACATGGAAACAACCAAAATGTCCTTCAATAAATGAATGGATAAGAAAGTTGTGATATATATACAAATGGAATACTATTCGGCAGTAAGAAAAGATGAAATAGGACCATTTGTGACAACATGGATGGATCTTGAGATTACAATGCTAAGCGAAATAAGTCAGACAGAAAAAGCAGAGAACCATATGATTTCACTGATACGTGGTATATGAACCAAAAACAACAAAAGAACAAGACAAACAAAAACTCATAGACACAAACAATAGTTTAGTGGTTACCAGAGGGTAAGGGGGGAGGATGGTGGTAGATGAGGGTAAAGGGGATCAAATATATGGTGATGGAAGGAGAACTGACTCTGGGTGGTGAACACAAAATGTGATTTATAGATGATGTAATACAGAATTGTACACATGAAATCTATGTAACTTTACTAACAATTGTCACCCCAATCAACTTTAATTCAAAAAAATTTTTTTTCCTTCCCTATTAAAACGTATCATAAATAAAGTACTACAATTATAGGTCAATATTAATGTATAATAATGTTCATAGCTGTACTTTTTATAATTGGGAACATCCTAGATATCCACTAGAAGATTAGTTAAATAATCCAAGTTGTATCTATATGTTGAAATATTATTCAACAATCAGATTTTCAAAGAATATTGAACTTTTTGGCAAAATTGCAATCATTAGAAAAGGAAAGGTACAAAATCGGATATGTAGTATAATCTTAATTTTGTTTCAAATATATATTCTGTATTAGTCTGCCTGTGCTGCCATAACAGAATACCACAGGCCTGAACAACAGAAATGTGTTTTCTCACAGTTCTAGAAGGTTAAGATGAAGGTGCAGCAGAGCTGGATTCTGCTGAAAACCTCTTCGTGGCTTGCAGACAGCCACAATCCCACTGCGGCCACTTCTGGCCTTTCCTCTACGCACACTCCTGCTATCTCTTCCTCTTCTTATAAGGAAACCAGTCCTATTGGATTAAGGCCCCACCTTTATCACCTCATTTAACCTTAATTATCCCTTTAAAGACACTAACTCCAAATACAGTCACATTGAGGGTTAGGGAATCAACATATGAACTTTGGAAGGAGAAACACAGTGCAGTCCATCACATGTCCCAGACACATAAAGGAAATCAACAAACAGATGAAGAGATACTTAGAATGAGGTTCCAAACAAAGGAACTTCTGTACTCACTGAGTTGGGGCCCAGCATGGTGACATGGGGAAGCATTCTGGTTCATCAATCTGGAAGCTCTACGAATCCCTTCCTTTCTGGGTGTGTATGGAGTCTTCATTACATAGGCATATTTGATTAAATCATTGGCCACTGGTGATTGATTCAACCTCCAGCCCCGTTTTCCTCCCGGGAAATTAGGGGTGTGTGGGGGCAGAGCCTCAGAAAGTAGTTTCCAGGCTCTCGGCCTCACATAGACAGGTGCTGGCTCAGGTAGTAAATGGCCATCAACTGTGATTGCATGGCCATCAACTGTGGCTAGTTGGCCGTCAGCTGTAACCAGTGAGCCATTGGCCACTAATATACCTGCTGTGGCTAGGCTAGCAGGAAGAATGGGGGCTAGCAAGAAGATGGCGGCTGGGGTGGCAGGCATGGATGGTGGTTTGCAGACAGTGTGGATCCAGCCTCCAGTGAGAGTATAGTGCCGCCAGAGAGAATATAGTGGTATGACTCCCCTACCTATGGCTCCGTGGGTGTTCCTTTTTGGCCTCACCATATCCTGCGTTCTTGTGTGGGGAGTGGGAGCAGAGACCCCGCATGACACCCCGTACGACAAATGGCGCAGCGAGCAGGGTCTCCCGCATGACAGGGTGGTACTGAAATTTTTAACCCTCTAGTCATGGCTGGTTCCCCTGGCAACCATCCTCCAACTTTAGTTGGGGTCCAAAGACCATAACAAGAGATACTTTTGTCCTATCAACCCTTGGGACATTTCAAGGGTTTTAGGAGCTTTGTGCCAGTAACCAAATATGTATTTTGTATTATAAATAACAATATCACGGGGAACTACTTTGAGAATATGTAAATATCCTGTTTCTCATCAAATTTTACCCATTATTTTTTAGCTGGTGCATTAATAATTGTTACCTGAACCAATTATTACTATGATGGTTGTCAAATGGTGATTTCCTGGTTTCATTATGCATTCCATATTGATTTGTTGGCATTCTACCATAAGAAAGAGTTTTTATTTCTCCTTTATTTATGTATCTATTAATTCGTATCAGTATTGATTCATAGATTTTTATTTTATTCAATAGGATTTAATATGTTCTTATCTGTTATCATTACTTTGATTTTCACATGGTCCCAATTGCTCTCCCTTTTCATATTTTCACTTCTCCTGTTGCTTCCCTCTTCTCCTTTTCTTAATCTCCTCTCCTATCATATTTTTCTTTCTCATCCAGCATCCCCTTGGTTTCCTATCCCCACTTTCCCATTCCCACTTCTTTTCTTGGCTTGATCCTGAGACCATTTTTTTCCCCTCATTTATTCACTGGATGGTCTAATGCATGGAGTTTCTCTTTCCTCACAGCTTTTCTTCTCACTTCCTTGGTTGTGTCACAAACTGCAACTGCCGCTGGAGAAAATCTGGTAGTTTCTGAAGGTGGTACTTCTCTTGATCTAATCGTAAAGATGCCAACTGCAGTTAAGTGTCTCAGTATTTCCAAGGGTTTATGACTTAGCTATAAAAATTCACTTTAGGCTACAGCTTGACATATAATCTCTCAGCCCAGGAGTGAACGTCTTTAACCATTTTCTCTTTAATTCAACAGTACTTCATTCAATGTAGCTTTCATTCTCTAATAATGTATGTTCATGAGTTATTGCTGCATCCGTATAAATCATGCCCATTACTAAAGTAATTATCGAGGATAAATATGAAAAAAGATACAACTTCACTGGTTCAAAGGTTATAAAATGAAAAAAGTATTGATCTTCTATGATGCTTTTTCTCCAGTCCATCCTTCTACTCATCACCCCCAAAGGTATGAATCCTGAAAAATATTCTAATGTTCAAAAAAAAAAAAAAGATACTGTGCTATTTGTAAGACACTGGCTTCTCTGGAGGTGGCCAGTATCCAGTTTTTGTTACATGATCTGGTTTCAAATTAAGGGACTTTACCTAACCAGGTGATTGGCCAGCTATTCTGTATTTTGAAGTAGGGAACCCAAATTTGTGGAAGGAAAATACTTAGAAATACCACTTGTAGGAGACTGGGAAACTAGTTGTGTATCTGTGGACAAATCTTAGGAAAAGAAATATGCTAAAATGTTAGGAAAAGAAACACGCTATGGTGGAGAAACAACCGAATTTGAAAGCAAGGCCTAGGATTCCAGGCCTGGTTTAGTCACTGCCGATCTGAGTAAGTCAGTCATTTCAGCTCCCCTCTGATCCATTTTCCTCACCTGTAAAAATAAGTACTTTGGGACCTAATAACTCCTAAGGTCCCTTCTAAATCTAATATAGTTCTACGATCCTTCAGATCCAAGAAAACAATTGTTCTTCTATTTAGTTTCAGTATGATAAAGCAAACCTAACCTTGGGATGGGAACATTGAGAAACAATAGGTGTATAGAGCGTTAACTATAAACACAAAATGGACTCTAATAATTCTGATAGCTATGTCAATCACAAAGTGACAAAATGCCAGAGCATCCTATGAAAAGCTACCCAGTGAATGCCCTAACCAGGTAACTCCAGATGCAGGGTGGAGAGACCGTCTGGACGGCTTTATCAGACTGCAGATGGGTGCACAGCACCCAGTCTTGAGCATAAAATCAGAGCTCTCTGACGGCTCATGTTCAGGCCTCAGTTGATGAGCTGACAGCCTCATCTGTGCTGGTCCCAAACAGAGCGCTTGAAGCCTTGCCTCCTGACCGTCTCATCAGCCCGGCCTGATGCCGGGTGCTATGCATTCCAACACCGTACGGAATCTCACTGAACACCAGACTCTCTTGCATCCTTCTTGCATAAGAATCTGTTTACCTTGCCTAACCCTATTGCCCACAAACCTGTGTGACCCTCTTGGGTGAAACTGTTCTACCTCTACTATTAGACACTATCCTCTGGCCGGAGCCTTGGTGAATGCTGGTGGTAAACTGAGTCAGTAGGACTAGATCCATGGCTTTATTCTAATAAAGTCTGACATTGTGGAAAGACACAAATGTGGTGAGACTTCTTCTTTGATAGCTATGTCCCGCTCATGACAAATAGGATTGGAATCATTTCTGCCACAACAGTTGATTTAGTCAATTTAGAGGGGGAAAAAAAAAAAAAACTAGGGCAATTTCGGTGGGAAAACTTGTTTACTGATTTGCCTAGTTACTTGTTTAAACTTGTTAAAATCCATTTGATCAAAGTGGTCTCCTGTGTATATCCAGTCTCAAAGGGTAGCTGGAAGTAGAACCATCTTTGAAATTGACTGTGCATACTTTTCTCCCTTCCTAGTTGTTACGATAGGAGGAAGGATACTTTTCCTGGATAGAGGGAAAGTGTTCAGGAATCTTATATACAGAATCACCCACTGAACTTAGTGCTTTAAACTTAATGGGCACTAAAAGGATATCGATTGAGTTGAATTACGTTGAATCTAAATAGTAGCCCTCCTAGTTCTTTGATAGTTTCTTTGTGTTTCCTTCAGTGGCTTCTTTGTTTCTTCACCTCTGAAACAAGTGTTTAGCACGACTTCTGGCACATAGTAACAAGGACTCCATAAATAATGCTATTGTCTTTGCTTTCACATTACATTTTCATTTGCTTCTGCAATCCCTTGACATTCCTGCTTTAATCTCCTTATAGCATACATGTTACATTAGTCAGTCCTGTAGTACTCAGGTACTAATTTTACCCAGGATACTATTAGTTCCTGGAAAGCAGCGTGCTCGGCTGGGCCCTCTGTAAGCAGCCATCCAATGAGCAGAGAAAGCATGCGGAGGATCATGTTTTAGGGGCAAACTTCTCTTCTTCCTACATTTCAGTGACCACAATTAGTCATATGACCCACTGTGGGGAGACAGGACAAGGGCTTCTCGTCCTGGCATGGCATCGTCTTTGTCCTACAAGGTGTGGTGATGAGGCAGAGGGATACAAAAACTGAAAGAAAATATCATTTCCTTTCTCCCATGTATCTACAGTATCCTTAGTTTAATGTTTTTCAAACTTCAGGATTCTAGTGCCACTTAATAAGTTTTGCATGATGCCATGTATCATTATTATGTTTTCTTTATTCAGACTTATTTTTTTTTTTTTTTGCTAAATGTGTCTGTTTTTAAAAATAGATTTTTGTCACTGTTATACATGGAAAACCAGTATTTTTCTAATCTGCATCAAAATAAATCATGAGTAATGCAATAAATTCATCCATGTCTCACCTAAAGCATTTCGTATATCGCTAGCAGGCAATCTACACTTTGGGAAATACTGCCTTGGTGGGTTAGAAACATCACACACACACACATCTCAAACCAGGAATGTTTACTATTCAGCCATGTGTTAAGGAAATATACCACGGAACATATTCAATCAGGGAAGACTTCTTCCTAAATGGATAGCTTTCTTTTTTCCCTCTTTCTCTCATGCCTCTTTTCGCCTTTCCTTCTTTCTATCTTTATTCCTTCCTTCCTTCCTTCCTTCCTTCCTTCCTTCCTTCCTTCCTTCCTTCTCTCTCTCTCTCTCTCTCTCTCTCTCTCTCTCTCTCTCTCTCTCTCTCTCTCTCTCTCTCTCTCTCCCCCTCGCTTTTAGATTTTGATGATAGAGCAAGATCTTGGGGAATATGGGGCTTTTATTAACTCCTCACCGTTCTTTCCTTGAGCTGTGATGAATTCTGATCATTAGGGCAACATCCCAGGAGAGTTTAAAAGTCCTGTCCAATTAAATGCCCTTTTAAGCTCCGGGGTGACCCCACAACACTCCTTCCCACCTTCCACCCCCCACCCCCCCACCCCATGCTCATCTTCATTTCCCAGAGAGGACCATCCTCAGCGTGCTGGGCTTCTCATCACCCTCACCATCTGTGACCCCACTCTTCAGAACAGAAAGAATGGCAAAATGTTTCATCTCTGACTGTTAACAATAGCAGAATTGGTTGAGGTCCTTGAGTAGTAGGTCAGACTGTGCCTGTCAGCCTTAGCCCGAGGGCTGCCAAGTTTGAGTTGTTATATCTACCTGCCCTCAATTATGCTGAAACAGGAGGAAAGCCTTCTCACAAGGTCTGGATTCAGTGCAGTGATCAAAACGGCTCAATGAGGGTGCCTGTGAAAACAGTTCATTTTCCTATGGACAGAGTTTCACATCTATCCAGTAAAGTTTATCCGAATCCTCTAACTCTAGTAAAATACAGCAAAGGGCAATAAACTTCACTTTATGGGTTTTACAGTTTGAAAACATCTCCAGGGCAGTCTGGTTACCGAGGGAACATGTGCAAGCAGTCTCCAAGGGTTGGTTTCTCTCTGCAGGGAGCTCTGGGGATGACCCCCATACCCTTTAGTGCCCCGGCCACTCAGGTGAGGCATTGCCTCCCACTTCAGCATGATTTAAGGCATGATACAAGTCCTGTGCCTCTACCTGCAGAGCTGGCTTTAAACACTAAAGAAAAAAAGCAATTAAATTACTAAGCAGAGGGCTTCTCGTTTCCTGGGCAAAGAGCAAACGAGCACCGTTAAAGAGAGGGATTAAGTTACTGACTTATTACAACCTCGCTGACGCCCCAGAAAGTCCCTAGGCCTTTTTGTCTTTTTCCAAGGGATTTTGAACTGCGAGTAAATCAAATAACATTCTTTAAGGGAAACTCTTCTAACTGCCCCACAACCAAAAATATTTCTGTAATTTACCCAGAGGCAGGCTTTCTTATTTCAACTGGCATTTAATTGACTGTTTTCCTTGTCTTTATAAATTGTTAAGACTTGAGAATTTCTTTTACCCTAATGAGGCCAGTCCTGGTCACGTTAGCAATTTGCTTCACGTAGGACCTCCCCCTACTCAGACTTCAACTATCAAATTCTGATTCCTGCTATCTTTTTTTATTCAAACCCATTAGGATTCCTGTTGAGTCCTTGTGATGGAGTCACTGGTGAAAGTCTTTAATCTTCACGTAATACCCCTCGCTGCCATTTACTGTTAGGCAGTCTTGGTTGGAAGCACTTTATGTTACCTTATTTCATCCTCACAAGGGGTGCATGAGCTTTCATTCTAGTCCCTTTTACAGATAAGGATACCGAGGCACAGGCTGGTTAAGTAATTTGTCCAGGGTCACAAAGCTAGCAAGTAGGAAACCCAGCTTCAAACCCAGGTATTCTTGCTTTAATCTCAGTATCTTACCCTCAGGCTCTCCTTCCTGCTAGGAGGTGCCTGGCTGGTGGACATATTCCCCTCTCCTCAAAGCATTCTCCTGCATGAATTGATCATGGGAAAGCTTTGGTTCTGACCTGAGGAGGAAAGAGTTGTTTTGGAAAAGTAAAAGGAGTCTGAGGGGAAAGGGGAAGAAGAAGAACTGGGTTCAAATGAATGTTTTGAACATTTTGGAATAGAAGGAGTGAGGGGATAGAATGTAAAGGTTCTGGTTTCATGAAAGACTGAGGGACATTGTGCTTTGGGGAGCAGATGACTTAGTTTAACAGAGTTAAGGGGACAGGGGAGCAGGGAACAGAGTCAGGGATAACAGAGGTGTACTCCTTTCACAGCACGGCAGTTTCCCTCCAGCCACAGATCTTAGGCATTCCCCACTAGAATGCAACTGACAGAAGCAGTTTTGAAGCAAATGGCTCAAGTGGCCCGCAGACATTCTCAGCCATTCCAGAGAAGCCTTCACTTCCCCATTCTGCATCGTCTAACCCAGCCCTGCTTTATATTCCTTGGTAGTGCTCATCACTGCTTGATATACATATACTTACCTTGTGTTCTCACCTTCCCTCTCACTAGAATGTGAACTCTGTGAAAGCAGGAACCTTATTTGTCTTGCTCATTGATCCTCAGTGCCTGGTGTATGGTAAGACCTTAATATATATTTGACGAGTAAATGAATAAAAGACCCAGAAGGCCAAAGCAGAAGCCCAGGGACCAATGTGTTTCTATGTAGACAAGAGACGTACCTGGAACTCCGAGAAATAATTCAGAGATGGTAGGTTGGAGTAGAGGAGTCGAGGTCGAATGTACTGGGACAGAAAAGTCCTAAACTGGAGACCAAGAGGCATCATCATTTTGGAATAGCAAAGTTTTAGACGGTTTATCACAAACATCAACTGAATAGAATTACAACCTGTGTGGTAACCGTTTCCATTTTGCAGATGAGAAAGCAAAGGCTCATAGCCATTTAACCAATTAATTCCCCTTTGTCCTACCGCCAATGTATGGAAAAACAGGCATTTGAAACCCTGTCTAGCTGTTTCTATAGGCATGCTATTCCCACTTACCATGTTGGTTAACGTCTGCCCCTTGGGCCTATTCCTCATCCATGAGATGCATGGACGAGAAGAAACAACAGGGACATAAATCTGCCAGAAGAACAGCTGCACTGTGTCTTTTGTTCTGACAGTACTATGTAGGGCCCAAATTAAAAAACAACAAAAAAACAAACAAAAGCAAACATGGCCAAAGTTTGTGGCTTTTGTCTGCCAAGGCACAGCCAAAACAAAAGAGAGATCAAGCTCTTTGACGTAGGTGATCTAAAATGATCGCCTTATAGTCAGCTTATGACATAAAAATGTTTTTAAACTGCTGTGACACAAAAGTGACATTGAGCTATCATATTTCATGGCCCACATAACTCTCTAGGTACTAGAGCACATGAGTGATAAGGTCACTCAGAAAGAAACTGTGGTGTTGAATATGTGTGGTCTGCTTGTTTAAAGCTAGCTTCTTTTTATTGTGGTTGGCATTTGAAGGATTTGCCCAGTTTTCACTGTCTTTGAAATGTCTTTTCAAACATCGTGGTAGAGTCTTTGTCCCATCCTTTTTTCCCTCACAACTCCCATGAGAACCCTAAACCTTATTTTACTGAGTGCAAAGACAGTCAACACGTACTCAGTGGTTGTAACTAAAAAATGCCTACCCCCAATTCAATTTCAACAATGAAGAGTAAAGTGATTGTTAAAAGAAGACCAAAGAGAAAGTCTTTTAAGAACATCCCAGAAAGTGTGTAAAGTGAGGATTAAAATGAAAGCTTCAATCTTTTGCTACAAAAAGAAATTCTGTTTCTGTAAATCATTCTTAGGAAAATAATACTAAATACAGAAGAAGCTTTATGCAAAAATCTCTTTATTGAAACATAACTTATGGTATTGAATAATTGGAAATAAACATCTACAGTAGGTAAAAATTATGTAAGTTAGAGTTGCATCCACAAAGGGAACATTAAAAGATTAAAAAATGACATAATAACCTAAGGGATTGTTTATGCTTTAAAGTGAAATGGAAAAAAGCAGAAAACAAACGTGAATATTTGCTATTAGAGTAACCAGAGTAGTCTCCACATTTCCAAGGGGAATATGTTCCAAGACCCCTGCTGGATGCCTGAAACCATGGATAATACCAAACCCTGTATACTATATTTTTTTCCTATACATAAATACCTTTTCATCAAAAAGAAGAATTTTACATCTTCTCTTTGCACATCCAAATTACCAGCATCACTACTCTTTCACTTTGGGGCCATTATTAAGTAAACTAAAGGTTGCTTGAACACAAGCAGTGTGATACTATGACAGCCAATCGGATAAAAAAGATGGCTACTAAGTGACTAACAGGCAGGTAGCATATACTACAGGATGGATACGCGAGACAAAGGAATGATTCATATCCTGAGTGGGACAGAGCTGGACAGTGTGAGATTTTACCACACTACTCAGAACGGTGCACAATTTAAAACTTCTCAATTGTTTATTTCTGGAGTTTTCTGTTTAATATTTTCAGATTGTGGCTGACTGCCAATAACTGAAGCTGCAAAAAGCGAAACTGCAAATAAAGGGGGACTACTGTAATGTATAAAAAATATTTTTCATATATAGAAAAAAGACTGGAAGAAAATATACCAAAATATTTAAAGGGCTAGATTTGTGTGATGGGATTAGAGATTATTTTTCTTTCTTGTATCAGCCCATCTGCATTTTCCAGGTATGTTTTATGTTTACATAAGGTAAACAACCTAATAACGTTTATATTTTTAATTTGATTTTTGAAAGGAAGATTTACAACTCTCCGGTAGGACAACAAATTCATATCAAATAATGTGCATTTCTTTCTGACTATGGTTTCAGGCTGAGGAGCAGTCTGCATGAGAAGAATCACCCAGCCTCTTTTAGAGCATTGCATATGAACTGGCAGATATCTTTGAACATCCCCAAGAGATGCAGGAGCTGTTTTAAAGGTATTCCTGGCCTCAAGAGAAATTGAGAATTAACAGACCACAACTCTCACATCTGAGTTGTATTAGCATCACTACGTGAGAGAGCATGCTGAGTGTGTTAGCCAGAATCCTAAATGGTCCCCCAAATTCCTGGCCTCTGGTGCATACAAAGCATCTCCCAGTTATTCAATGAAACACTAATCTAAATGTTACTATAAAAGGGTTTTGCAGATGTAAGTAAGGTCTCAAATCAGTGGATTAAAATAGGGACATTGGCTAGGTGGCCTGACCTAATCACATGAGCCCTTTAAATCAGGGTCTAGCGTTCAAAGGTAGGGATGTCAGAGATTTGATGCACAACAAAGAGTTGACACAGCCTTGCTGACTTGCAGGTAGAGGGGGCCATGTGACAAGGAATGCAGGCAGCTCTAGGAGCTGAGAGTGGACCTCAGCTGACAGCTGGAAAGGAAATGAGGACCTCAGTCCTACAACCTCAAGAAACAGAATTCTGCCAACAACCTGAATGAGCAGAGCCTCCAAACAACAGCCCACTGATTTCAGCTTGTGAGACGAAGTCAAGGACCCAGTCGTGCTTTGCTGGACTTCTGATCCACGGGATAAATGCGTGTTGCTTTAAGCCACTAAGTTTGTGGTAACATATCACTCAGCAATAGAAAATTTGTATAATGAGAACAGTGTGATTATTGTGAGTAAAGGAAGTTTTGAGCTATATAGAAAAGGAAAACTTTCCCTATCTTACCTCACCCCCAAACCATTTCCCAAATGCATAATTCACTCCAGAACATTCTGCAGGGTGTAAATGATGATGAGAAATCCTTTACAGAGTTTCAGTACTAAGTTGGGACAGAAGTAATGATCATAATACTAATATAGATAACATTTAGAGGGTTTGTCATGTATTAGCACTATGCTAAACACTTTATCTGCCTTCTCTCATCTAATTCCTACAATAATGATTTCAAGTCAGGAATTACGATTATTTGCATTTTGCAGATGAGAAAGCCAAGCCTTAGAAAATTATAGAAACTCATAAATCTTCATATATCAACCAAAGCTCAGGTCTGATTCTAAGCCCATTTGTTTGGTAGTAAGTCATAGATGGTGTGAAAATTAATAAATAGAAACCTCATTTAAAGTGGAGTCAGGAAGCTAGGAGAGAGAGCTCTCACACATATCACTCAACCGACCCTACTGACCCCCACAGGAAGAGATTTACCTTGCATCTTTGATAGAAAATGATACTACATTATTACCTCAGCAGGAGGAAGAAAAGATTCCTCCTTGCCAGGTACAGCTCAGCCAATGGGGGACTACCAAACTCAATGAAAACTCACTATACTTCAAACATTCAGTTTGCTCCAATGGACTCTTTGTTTACAACAACCCTTCCCAAGTTCATAAAAATGAAAAATAATAAAAATTTAAAATTTTCCTTTGTTCTCCAGACTTGCACATGGTTCACCATTAGACTGCATATCCTGAATTGCAATTCTTGTTGTTCCCAATTAAACTCATTTTGCTGGTGAAATATCTGGCTACCTAGTTGTTAAAGATCAACAATGGTGTTCAAATAGTTCACTGTTCTTTTTCTGTTCCATATACTCAGATCTGTTGGTAAACATGGGAAACTGAAACCAATACATTAACAACAATTTAAAAACTCAAAATAAGGTTGATTTGAAGTGAAATTTGGCAACAATTTTGCAGAAAATTTTTTAAATTCATTTTCTTTAGCAGGTTGGATAATACACTTATCTAAGTTAAGTAACTATCTAGGCTTGGTTCACTAAGATTTTTAAACTATTGTTTTATTTGTGAGATTTAAAAGAATCAGGGAACTTTATTTGCTGAGAGTTAAGAGCCAATCACTTAAGTAGAAATTATAGACTCTATTGAGAGGGATATAATAATCTGATTCTTTTTATTACATTAGGGTAGTGTAGACATTTTGAAAGCCAAGAAGTAAATTCTTCAGGACGAAGTAGCACATACTCTTATAAGAGCTATTAGGAATTATTGCCAAAAATTGATCCATGATTAAAGGGATTATGTATCTCAGAAAAAAATCAAGTACTACATATAAGTGTCTCCCAAGCGCCACGCTGCTCAATAGAAATAGAATGCAAGATATATACTAATGGTAGATTTTCTAGTAGCCACATTTAGCAAAACAACAAGAGGTGAAATTAATTTTAGTGCTATGTTTTATTTAACCTAATACATCCAAAGTACTACCATTCAACACATAGTTAATAAAAAGTATTTTAATGAAATATTTTGCATTCTTTTTCATACTAAGTGTTCAAAATCCAGTGTATATTTTACACTTACACAGTATTTCCATTCAAACTCGTCACACTTCAAGCGCTCGATAGCCACATGTGGCTGATGGTTCTCGTGGTGTTGGACAGCACAGCTGTAGAGCAGCTTTCTCCTTGGGGGTGATATCGTATGCACAGGAGCAGAAGTTAGTTGAAATTCATCCCAGAGGATGGGGATCTTACTCGCTTTATGTTTAAAGCACAGATATTTATACTGTGCACAAAAAGATATACAGTTTATCTGTGGTATTGAAGTTTCATGGACTGGGTGTGTATTAGGCAGTGTTCTCCAGAGAAACAAAACCAATTATACGATAACCGAGGGTGAATGTGTCCCCATTCTGAAAGGATAAAATGTCCTAAAGGGGCAACTGAAGCTTTGCAGCAAAGCACACAGGCCCTAGAGCTGTGCTGTCCAACAAAGTAGCCACTATCCAAATGTAAATTCATTTAAATAAAATAAAATTAATCATAAAGGTGGCACTAACCACATTTCAAATGTTCAGTAGCTATGTGTGTGTCTAGTAGC
Source organism: Rhinolophus sinicus (assembly GCF_057876585.1). Classification (NCBI taxonomy): domain Eukaryota; kingdom Metazoa; phylum Chordata; class Mammalia; order Chiroptera; family Rhinolophidae; genus Rhinolophus; species Rhinolophus sinicus. Next base: position 163,040,730 of record NC_142514.1, read on the forward strand.
CACCACATGAAGCAATGTAGGATAGAGAATGTTTATCATTGTGGAATGTTCTATTGGACAATGCTGGGCTAGCGTGTGATGAGTCAAGATTTGAATCCCATTCCTGCCACTTGCTCTTTGTGTAATCTTCGGCAAGTTGCTGAATCTTTTTACTATTTCTGTGTCCTTAGCTATAACATGAGATAATGATAAACCACCTATTTCAGAATGTTTTGCAAGAAGCAAATGAGTTACTGCGTGTAAAGAGTCTAGCACAGTGCCTGGGATATAATGAAATATTTCTTAAATGGTAGTTGCTATTTCAGTTATTGTATCTTTTTATTGATGTGTTTGTTGTTTGCTTGTGGTTTTTGGAATCAGTGAATATTTGTAGTATTACTTGACTTGAAAAAACGAAATAAAATGCCCACTCAAATAGCTTAATTTTTGCTGCTCAAATCATCTTGAAGTAATCTCAATCATTATTTGAGATTTGCTCCTAGTAACTCCATTATCATAGTATTTAAAGTATGATTTTCATTCTGGACTGTTTCTGTGAAAGAAGACTCACTCTCATCAAGATTTTAATTAATGCCTCAAATACTGATATACCATAATTTCGTCAGTTATCATTTAGCTGTAATAACGTGAAGAAAACAAATTGCATTAATTGGCAGTGTTTCATCACCCACACAGCGGTGGCACTGCAATTGACAAGGCCTTGGCAAATGGTATGGGGGTGGTAAGTTGGATCCTTTTCTTTTAGAATTGCCCGTTTAAGTTATTTTATATCATTGAATTCCAATCTGTGGCTCTTGTCTTGTTCTTTCCCCTTAGTATCTTTTCCAATGGATACAAACCTTGCTATTTCTTGTTAGAAACCACAAGTAACACACTCTCTCAGTAGATATATATTGCTCATAAAGTGTCACATCAGTGGATATACCAATTTAATTCCTGCATTTGGGTATTTGGTGAAAATAAGAATATCTGTTGATCAGGGCATTATTGATTTGATCAGCTGAGTTCATGTATAGTCTGATTTTTTAAAAAGCTACCCAGGGATACTTTACCAGAAGAATGGGTAAAGCTTTAGAATGGACAAAGATCTAGCAATAAAGAAAGCTGCCCAAGTTTCAAATTCTATGCGGTACAAAAATAGTGTTTATTTGTTTAAAATAAATGTCTGATACTGTTCAGTTATAAGAAGTCTACAAATGAAATGTAGCAAAATTCAATTTCTTTTTAAGCAGTAGTTGCAGATCAGAATACATTTTGAGTGAGTAACAACTGGGGGATGGGGGTGCAGTGATGGGGGGGTGCAGTGATAGGCAATGAGTCTTCCATCTGCTTGTTTCAGGCCTGGAGAGTACTTACTGGGGAAGGCAAGAGCTGCTAGTCTAATTAGACCTTGGATTTAGGTAAATGTTTTCACATATGGTATCCTACATGCTTGTATAGTTTGATGGATTTTAGTGATTTCTAAACTTTTTTTCCCCAGATGTATCTTATGTGGAGCATCAATATATAGTTAAAGGAGATAAAAGTGGAACTGTTCTGGTTAGAAGTGAGATGGAGCCCCTTTTCTTCCTGATCCAACCACCACCTTCCTGACAAGTTGCTTAATGCCCTAAAGCTCTCTCATATTAAAATTTTGGAGCTTAAGAGGATTCTGAGTCCTACCACTAAATATTCTTGTGTGACATTTCTGAGAAAAAAAGAAAGTGTAGGACCCAGTGCTTCACAGAATATTGTGCTGAAATAGAATTGGGGAGAACTTAGAATAGAAGGAACTATTCAATTATGTTACTTTGTGGAGGACACTCTCTTACCACCTATGGGTCATCTTTAGAGAAAAAAAGGAAGCTACAAAGGTAGAACCAAGAGATGTGAGTCCAAGTCCTGACCCCCACTCATTAGTGGGGTGTTCTTTGGCACGTCATTTGACCTCTAAGCTCTGTATTCTTTGATTCCTTCATCTGTACAATGAAAAGATTGGAATAGATATATTCTTGTAACCGGGTATTAAGTTTTACAGTGCTGCAGTACTAAATCTAGACACATACAGGGAATCCAGCTTGGGTGGGTGGGCGGTACAAATAAATGGAATATTGGTAATTTCATACGGTTCAACTCAATAGTACCTAAAGGAATCCAGATAGTCACATACTAAACACACACACACACACACACACACACACACACACACACACACACACACTACATTACCTCCATATAAGAAAATGTATTTTGAATCATCGATGTATCAATAACTTTTTCAGGGAATAAAAAGTAGGTTCTGGGAAACAGGAGCATAACTTGTCCAAGATGTGACATTCCCGTCGTTTTCTCTGTGGTACATGGCGCACCAAGGAATGGTAATAAGAGCCTGTGTTAATTCTGTCTGCAAACACCATCTGGTTCTAAGCACTTATCTAGGCCATGGATGTCAAAGCCTAGATGTGGTCACCATGATATTCAAAGGTCAAAGAGGGGTCTAATTACATGCCCCAGTACTTAAAGGGCAGATTCACCAGAGCATAAATGCAATCACTCAGGCCAAACAAGATCCATTTATAATTTTAATTATCAGTGAATCAGACAACTCTATCAAATACCAATTATTTGGCTGTTGCTGAAAATAACTGTCTTGTCTTGTTAGTCTCTAGAATAACCCCTTGAGGGATGTTGAAATGTTCCCTTTAATGTAAATATTTGTTAAAATCCATCAAGCAGAATTAGGCTTGTGTAATGATGTTCAGTATTTGTGGTTTATTTTATTTATCATTAAGAAACTTCCAGTGTAGGGAGAATGTCATGGAAAGGCTGTTAACATTGTGCATGATTGCCATCCAGAAAGGTGTATTAAGATACAATGCAGGTTCCACTCCAAAAGCTCACATTTTGTTTTCATTTAAAGAAATGGTTCACCTCACAATTCAGCTAAACTTTATTTGGGGTCTTATTTATAATTAGCTCAGAACAAACTTTTGTGTGTGTCTGTGCACCTGGGACACACAATAGAATAGATAGGGAGTCTCCTCTCAAGAGTTCACAGCCTACATATGTACTTGTTCAGAGAAAAGAATACATGCTAACCAAAAATTTAGCTTTGAGCTACAAATGATTTATTTTTCTTTAATTCCAAAATTACGTTTTGCATAAAGGATCCAAGAACTATTTCACAAACAATTCATGTTAACTTTAAGCAGTGGTTAACTCTGAATGAACATACTATTCGATGAACCATAGGAAATGGCGGATGCAGTAACTGTTGAATATCAGTAGTTTGAGATGGTTCAATCTAATAACATCCGGGAGAAAAAAACAAAGAAACAAAAAAGATGATGACACTATCCAGACTGTCCAGGTTTTAAAAATTGAATACCTTGAGAATGGATACCTTTGAATAAACAGTTTTTCATCATTTCCAGTGCTATCTGATGAGATCTGTCCTCCTGCAAGTGGATTCTGAAGACTGGTATGAACCATACTTCCTTTCTGTACTCTGCTGTCATCAGTTCTTCCCTTTGCTTTTTACCTACAGCAATTAAGACACAAGTAATATGTTATCTGCAAGGCTTTGATATTTCCATTCCATTTGCAACTTCAGAGCTCCTCAGTCATTTTTGACACTCTTATAATTTTTATCTGCAATTATACTTTCATTATCTTCCTCCCCGATATTTTAGATGTCCAATAAGCCTCTCAATTTCCTTAATTAACAAGTAACCTTCCTTCTTCATGCCGAAGGCTATTTTTATTCCTACAATATTTATTACTAATTGGCACACACACACTTTTATACTTACAATGATTTTTCTGGTCTGCCCTTTATTTCCCCTCTGTTTCTTTCTTCTAGAAACATTTCATCCTCCTTGGTAATACTTGAAATCAGTTCTAGGGAATAGCAATATACTGTCAATTTTCCTTGAACATAATTTGAGGTTTCACTCTTCATTGACAAATAATACTTTATGTTTCTGGAATGGTTGCCCCACCCCACCCTTCACTGGCTTTTTTTCAAAGAAATATCACCATCAGTCTCTGTAACCAGACCCTTAAGTTCTTTCTATGTGCTGCTACTTGGTTTTGATGTTCTTTCATTTACCATTTAAATATTTTGCACTTCTCATTCTGGCCTTGGAACAAAGAATGTGTGGCTTTGGACAGACAGCGTCATTGACACTACTTTCCTGTACATTTGGAGCATGTCTCCATCTCAATTACATCTCAATTACAAATTTATGTTGTCAGTTGCCTCTTCCTCTCAGTAGAAACTGGACCTCCTCTTGGCACTTTCTACATCATCAGAAATTATGATGTTGGATATGAATCACCAAAATACGCCGTTTTAGAAATAGTAAAACTATCTTTAAAAAATCTATGTATTTTCTAAACCAGAAATACACATCACCAGAAACACATATTAACTGCAGATATATCAGACAATACAGATGAGAAAACGAAAATAAAACCGTCTATAGTCGCCCCACCCAAAGATAACTACTACTCTTGAATATTTTTAATAGCCTTTTCTTTAAGTCCCTCTCTCTACTTTTCTACTTCATAATTTATGTTTTTTTCCTCCTCAAGTAAGGTTTATTGTTTTCTCAAGAGGTTTATGATGTGTTTTTCGCTTTTGCTTTCATCTAAGAAGTCTAATTTTTTATTTATCTATTCCTCACGAATAACTTTCTCCCCAGTTCTCTGAACATATTCACCTTCCATTCAGTGATACGGGTGTTTCTTCTTGGTGTTCCCTTCTCTGTTCTGTACTACGTGCAACACTAATGTACTTGGGGACTCAGCCTTCTTTCTAGGCTAGATGGAAGTTTTCATTTCACACATCGCAGTGAGAGGCCATTATGTCAGAGATTAAAAACCATCTCCTGTGCTTGGGACAGAAATGAAGGATATCTGATGATTACGATGAGGTATTTGCTCTGCAAGTCAAGTGCTTGCCCTCAAAGCTGTGTGATTGGAAAATCTAGCAGGCACAAGTCCAATGAAAAACACTTGAACTAAAAGTGTATTATCTTAAAGTGCACATTTTTATTTAATTCAGGGTAAAGCAAAATGAATCATAATAGGTCAATAATAATGACTTATGGCTTCCTTCATATGGCACATTTACAATAAATGGTAATTTACCATTAAAGAGAGGCATATTCCCTTTTTTGTGTGCACAAGAAAAATTAGCATTAAGTCATACTGAGAAAGAACAGGTTTTCCGTTCCTACATTTAGGATTCGTATTCAGGCTTACAATATCATATGCAAGCCACTTTCTCTCAGCTTCCCCCCTCCTCATTCCCATTTAGAAAATACAGGAAAGATTAAAATGTAACCATTTATGACATCATTCCAACTGTATGCTGATGGACTGCAGACCCATTCAGTGGAGCCATTTGGAAAATATTTCATGCTCCAGTCATTAGACTTGCTAAATGAGTTCAGACTTGGAATTATGTGGGTTGAGAAAGAGAAAGGTAATATCTGTAGGTGACCGTATATAAATAAATGTAATGTGTGCATATCATTCATCTCCTATCACCTTGACGTTTTAGTATATTTTGTGCCTTCTCTCTCTCTCCTTCCTTCCTTTTCTTCTTCCCTCCCTCCCTCTCTCTTTTCCTTCCTTCCCTTCCTTCCCTTCCTTCCCTTCCTTCCTTCCTTCCTTCCTCCCTTTCTTCCTTCCTCTCTTTCTCTCTTTCTTCATAAAACACTCTGATGCTTTACTTGAGGCATAGATAGATTGATTCTGTATATTGGCAAACTTATCGGCCATTATGTGTTTACCAATAAATTAGGATCTGGACTGTGGACTCTATTTTGGAAAAGTGAAAAATGGAAAGTGATTGACACTTGTTTGTTTGATATCTAACCCCACCTTTCTGCTCTAGCAAAACAAAAAGTATTAGTGTACAGTAGACTACAAAAATACAATTCTAAAAGTTCAATCTCTCTATTTACCTTTTAAATATTGGGCTAAAACCCTCCGCCATCTCAGATGCCAGATTAAATTACAGGGAACATCCTAACACTTTAAAACCTGCATATTCTATTTCTGTGACCTATACATTGGCTCACAATAACTTGATTAGAGAAAAGTCTCGAGTAATTGGATGTAGTCAGGCTCAGAAGATTCGCCCAATAATCAATGAAATCTCGTGCTTCTAGCTCTGCTGGTTCCACACTGCTTTTCTATCTATCCAAACAGCCTTTTCAAAGCTGAAGCTTTAGAGAACGAATATCAAATCCTCAAAACTGAGCTAATTTCATAAGCTTTTTGAAAGTAGATTGGATTTAACAGGGCTGTGCTTTTGGAAATGAATGGTTGATATAAATCAGATAGTGGAAAGGTAACGTTTATCTGATTTGATTTAGCAGCAATCTGGTCCAGATGGCAACGCGGAATTTAAAGATATTGAAATATACGGTTGCAGCTGGAGACTGTATAAACCTAAATATAAATAATTCAGATGTGTTTATGCATTTAACAATGTCAGTTTTAAATATAGATAAGAGCCAAGACTTCAGGCTAGCATTTGAAAACTGGAAGATGGCTAAATGCAGGTGCTCTTATGTATGTGACCATATTTCAATGCCTAATTTAGCTCCCATCTGAAAGTGCAGGTAGAATGCATCAGATATACCTGTCTGGCCTAAGAGAGTGAAGCACAAATTAGTATAAAGTTAAAGCTGGTACATCAGAAGCAAGAGGTCTGATGAAAAACAAAAGCAAGTAAGATGAATACCTGATTGAACATGACTCAGAAAAAACCCTCTACCCATCCCAGGATCAGCGACCTATCTTTTTGATAAGGAAAAAAAGAAATATAAAAAAGAAATATGGCAGTATGTCAGCTAGAGCCAACAAAGGATTGACACTCTCCTGAAAGCAGATTGGGGAAAAAAAAACCCATGGTGCCAGAATGTTGAGAAGCATTTCCAGTGTGTGTCACACTGCTCATCTACCTGTCACAAAGGACCCTGAATTTGAAAACCTGAATTCAAATTCTGCGTGTTACTTAAGAGCTTTATGGCCATGGGTCAATTACATAAAGTAGATAATAATCCACATCTCCTAGGGAACTATGAGGTCTTACTGAATCCAAGAATAGGAAACCCTGACCCCACAATACTTGTTAGTTTCTTTTCCTGTGTTCTCTTCTCTCTTTTTCATTTTCTTTCTTTCGATATCTTATTCCTGGACCGGAGGGCCATGGTTGGACTAAGACTTTGTATGAAAGTAGGTTTTCCTGAGGGATGGCCAATTTCACCAGTTGTGCTAACACCAAATGCTCTCTACTCTCAAATCAATCCTGCATAACTACATCTCTTCAAGGACAACTCTTTATGTGGTACTTTGGACTCTGCCTCCTCATCCCTCGCCCTTAACTAGGGCCTCCTGAAAGGGTCCTCAAAATGATGGATTGATGCTCGGTAAGAACATAAACTAAAGTTGGGGACAGAAAAAAGTGATGATACAGAAGGTATGTTAACTGAAAAATTAACAAGATTTTTATAAGATGTCTATGGAAAGGTAAGGGTAACGATTAGGCCTCATGATTGGGTCTGATTCAAATCATACCTAGAATCAAAGGCCTTACTTGAATATAAAGAATCTTCTTAGGAGACTAAGTGACTTGTCAAAGTTCACAGAGCTAATTATAGTTTGGCTTAGAGAAAAGGTTCCCTGGTTCCCAATATAGAGCCTGCTCATTCCATCTCCACAGAAAAATTGGGTGAAGGAGCTCACTAAAGTCATGGGAAAAAAGATTGATCTAGATTTTCATAATTAAAAACAAGTCTATGGGAGGACTCTGGACCCTTGGCATTCTTTCTAAAATAGATCAATGTCATCATTTTTCTTGGAGTCTATTTTAGGAGGAGAAGCAGGAAAGAAAACTTTTTATGGAGGGAAGAGGTGGTCGGGAGGATTGGACAAGAGGTGTTTTCATCGTGACACACTTAACATGGTTTCAGCTGCTTGAAATCATTATAAAGTTATTTCTTTCCCAGTGATAGGTGGTTTGATTTGGATAGGAATATTCTTGTAATGTCAACCACCTTCTCACCTGTCCCCCACCAGACGGTTCACAACTGTGCCTTATTCCTGAAGCAGAGCCCAATCCCACCAACCAAGAGAAGGAAATGATACTCCGTTTCGTACCACATACCACAAGACTGTGGCAACAAGTCATACCTTTACATCAGAGATGTCTCACAACGCATTCCAAAGGCTCACAGCATCTGCTCTGTACTTCTCTTACGGTCCATTGAGCTGCACTCTGTGGTAACTATCCATTTACCTATATGCTAGTCTTTCCTACTCTACTGTGATTGGGAAGGGGAAGAAAGACTCTTATCCATCCATCTTTGTACCCCCAGCCCCTAATACAGAATCTGAAAAGGAGAGTCACACTCTACATGTTAGCTGTGCGATACTATGATAAACCATTAGCATCTGCCTAACAATTTAGTCATTCATTTATTCACTTGCTCATTCATTCATTCAAATATGCATCCCCAGACTGTTCCAGTGCTGGGATTACTACAGGGATTATGATATATCCTCACCCTTCAGGAGCTACTATAATCTTGTCTTTGAGACACTCAGTGTAAAAGGCAATTCCAGTAGAGTGTAGAAAGTATTATAATAATGAAAGCGTAGGAGGCTTTATGTGGAAGGACTCAGAGAGGGCACCCAGTTCAGTCTTAGGGACAGGGAAATCTTTCTTCTCTGAGGAAGTAATAACTAAGCTGAGATTCAAAAGATGGAAGGAAAGGAAGGAAAGAAGGAACAGAGGAAGAAGGAACACAAAAATGTATGAAGGTGAATGAACAGGTGATAAAATGGTAGAAAAGGGTTACAGGTAAAGATGGGGAGGCAAGAGCAAGTTCAGGAACTGCAGAGTCTCCATTTTCACAGGGACTTTTATTCCCATTAACTTATTTGATCCCCCATAGTTACGCTCTGGGACCAAGAGTTTATGGGGGCAGGAGTGGGTTAATTGTTATATCTACTTTATAGATGAGTAAAGGGAGACCCAGATTCAGAGTTTAAATGGCTAGTTCAGATCACACTTGCCAGGGTCTTCTGGCTCCAATTTCAGTGCTCACTCTTCTCTACCACAGTGAAAACCATTTTGGCCTTACTTGATTCCTGAGGTTTATGCCTAAGTGATAAAAGCCAGGGCTGCAGGCCGGCCCCCGGGCCAAAAGGGCGTGCTGTCCCCATGCTTGGGATAGCATTGACCTTGCTCAGCCCAGTGGCCTCTGGCCTCCGCCTAAGTGCACAGATGCCCAGAGGCTTAAACTTCAAAGACATGCCAACTCTCAAGGCTCCAGCTCTCTGTGGCTTCTCCTGGAATCCACACTCCCTGTGCCAGAAACTCCAACTGCCATCAGAGGAATAACTTGCCCTGAGCCTGAGCATTTTTCTAATGTACCTTTGGAGATGGCCGTTGGGAAACCAGGAGTGACAGGGCAGGTCATCTGGGCTGAGCTGACCCCTCAGCCCACCACCAAACGGACACCAGCCTGAACCAAAGTTATAGCCCTTCTGGGGTCGGGTTGATCGCCAGGGTAAATTTCAGTCCTTCGCCCTCATTTATCTCCTGCCTCCAACCAGCCCCTACCCACCCCCGTTTCTTCAATTCCTGTACAATCTATAACCTGCTGTTCATAGTTGTTGCGTGTTGAAAGCATGCCAGACTCCAAGATAACATTGCCAGAGTACTTACTGTGTGGCAGGCACTGCATTACTTGCTATATGTGGATTCCCTTGTTTAATTGTTTACAACAACCTAGCAAAATAGGTACCATCACTATTTTCATTTTACAGATGAGGAAACTAAGTCAGAGAAAGTTTAGGGAAGCTTCCCAAAATTGAACAGCTTAACACAGGGAATAGTCACGTTATGAACCCAAGCAGACTGACTCCAGACTTGACTGCTGTATGTACCGTAGGTCATGTCATGGACTGAGAAATTGAAAGAAGAGGAGATGGAGCCTGCAGATGGATTTTATATCCCTGGTGTAGGCTGATGTTGTCCCCTCTGCTATGCTGCCTTGCTCTCTTTACCATCTTTCCCATTCTCTCCTGTCTGTTCATAAAACTAAATTCAACTCATTTATATAACAAGCAAGTATAATCTCCCTTTGGCTTCTTCCAAATCAGGCTGAATTCGTTACTCCTTAACTGGTATCGTCACAGGTACACAGTAATGATGTTATTGTGGGCCTGACCTCTTATACTCCCAAGATGCAGTACTTAGTGTGAGGGAGGGACTTATTCATTTTGCAGCCCTCCTACACGCCACAAAGTCTGACATATGCTGAGAACCTCACAAATGTTGAGAAAACAGGGAACCATGCAAAGGCTGCCATTGAAAGAGAATTGACGTTTATTCGTCAACTCAAGCAGTGAGAAAAACAACAGATGGAAGCTGCCCCAAGCAATGGAAGTAAAATGCAAAGGTAGAGGGAGCCCACAGGAGGTACTGAGTGCCTTGTCATATGCAGTTTCAAGTAGGTCTGGGCAGTCACATAGAGGAGGGACTACACAGGGGACCCCAGGCTCAGCTGGGGAGGCAGGTAAGGTTCCGAATGGAGACCCTGATTTCCACATATGCCTTGCCTGGCCCAGCACAATAACCTCTGGGATGGTTTATTTTATGTGTCAATTTGACTGGACTAATGGATGCTCAGAGATCTGGGAAAATGTTATTTCTGGGTGTGTCTGTGAGGGTGTTTCTTGACGAGATTATCATTTGAATCTGTAGACTGAGAAAGGAGAGGGCCTTCACGACTGTGGGTGGGTATCATCCAATCAGTTGAGGCCCAGCACAGAACAAAAAAGCAGAGGAAGGGTGAATTCACTTTCTTGACTTGAGCAGGGACACCCATCTTCTGCCCTCAGACATTGGTGCTCTTGGTTCTCAAGTCTTTGGACTTGAACTAAATCACACCGCCAACTTCCCTGGTTCAATGTCTTGCAGATGGCAGAATATGTAACTTCTCAACCTCCATATGATCCAATTCCTATAATAAATCATAGATATGTAGATATATATATACACACACACACACATATATACACATACATATGTATATAATATATAAATTGTACATACAGAGGGTGCCAAATAAAGGTATATGCATTTTAAGAAAACTGTATTAAAATTGTAATACTCAATATATAGCAATAATAAAACATGAACACAAGTCACATTTGACTTCTGCAATTACAAAAGGTGCTCAAAGTGGCTACCATCAGCATTATTTTAATACAGTTTTTTCCTTTCTTAAAATATGTATACATTTTTTGCACCTTCTCTGTATACGTGTGTGTGTGTGTGTGTGTGTGTGTGTGTGTGTGTGTGTGTGTGTATTATGTACGTACACGATTAGTTCTGTTTCTCTGGAGAACTCTAACACAGCCTCCTAACTGGTCTCACTCTCAAATCCATCCATACACTAATGTCAGTCTCTCTGTCTCTCTGTCTCTCTGTCTCTCTGTCTCTCTGTCTCTCTGTCTCTCTGTCTCTCTCTCTCTCTCTCTCTCTCTCTCACACACACACACACACACACACACACACACACACACACACACAGACTTCATTTTCCTGCACAAAAACCCCTCAAAGCTCCCCACTGTGCATAGCAGTTGTTCCTAAAATTCTGTTCTAATGACTCTTGGACTCTACAGTCAAAACTACTGGTTCCAAGTGGAGTAGAGGGTTGAGATAGAGAGACTCACCTAAAAAGATACTGTAACCCTTCCCCTGTCAGACAGCAAAAGTAGCCTCACTTCTTACCTTTCTTTGCCCCCAAATGCCCCTTGGGTTCATATCTCCATTTTTGGATATGTTAGAGGTGGTGGGCATCCTATGAATCATTTTCCCATTGTGTTGAAATCTTCTCTTTTTTAAAGGATCAACTCATTTATGTCTTCTCCGTGAAGTCTCCTACTAGCATTCCACCGACACAGGCACTTAACACAGCTTACCGCACTGACTTTGGTATCTGTCCCACTGAACTGTGAGTTCTTCATATCCCCAATGCCTCTCACACCTGCTCACACACAGTGTGTGCTTAGTAAATGCTTATTAAAATAACGTAATTGATGATACCTGAAGAAGAGTGATGTTTACAAAAGGTTGTAAGAAAATCCCAGGTTAAGTCTTCAGAATTAAAAATAACATAACGTAAAAGTACATGCCCATCGCCTACAGCCCAACTCAATGTTTTGCTCTAAAGGTTGATGGGCTCGGAGGACCAGTTTGGGATGGGGCTGTTTTCCAGAGCCTACAGTGCTGCCCTATTCCTGCATGTTGTCAATTAATCTAAATCATACTTAAAGGAAGTGAGAAAAAGATAAATAGCCCAGTGAGTAAATGGAGGAGACCAGAAAAATGATAAAAGATTCCAACCTGAGTCTTCTCCAATTTAATGAAGACCATACCTGGTGTCCAAGTGTTGTCACGCCTGAGAGCAAAAGGCGTGGCACCAGTTCTCACTAAGTGGAAATAACCACAGGGCAAAGAAGAAAATGATGTCAGTTGTGCCAACTTTTCCAAGATAAAACTGGGCCCCCTGAGCTGTCCTTACTCTTGTGGAATATGTACTTGCCTTAAGCAAGTGTATAGATTAGATTAGGAAAGCTGTGGGATTACCCAGCAAAGCTAAATTTCACTTCAGCTCAGGAAGAACAATTCCATTGTGAAAATTCAACAGGCAGCAAAGGAAGTGTGACAGTGTGTGTGTTTACAGAGACCAAGGAGAAAGTTTCAGCTGTGTCATCTGGAAACTGCTCTTTTGTATCTGAATTCCTAGCTGCTAAATTTTTTATGCTATAGCAGCAAGGTTTCTAAGAGTCATTAATACCTGCAACTTTAATTTACAAAGGCCAAATCTGAAGCAACTTAAAAGATCTCACTTTCTCCTGCAGTGGTTCGCAGAAAAGAACAATGAAGCGAGTTTTGATTCCTTAAAGGCTGTCGTCTCCAGACTCCAGGATAGCACCACACCACCCTTGCCTCATGGTATTCACACTTTTGAGTGGTCTCCTATTATTATTATTTGTAAAGAGTATTCTACGTATCCGTTATATCAGTACAATTTATCATAAACTAATATATGAGGTGTGACAACTAAGTTTGCAAACTTGTTGCAACGATGTTGCTAACCTTTTTTGATATCAGAGAGATTTTTTTCATTATGAATTTGCACCAGCTGGACAAAGAGTTAACCAAGTTTACTACTTGGAAGTGCTGAAAAGCCTGTATGAAAAAGTTAGATGACCTGAACTTTTCATCAATAATTCAAGGTTCTTGCATCACAACAATGCACCAGTTCACACGGCACTGTCTGTGAGGGAGTTGGTAGCCAGTAAACAAATCACTGTATTGGAACACCCTCCCTAATCACCTGATCTGGCCCCCAGTGACTTCTTTCTTTACCCAACGATAAAGGAAATATTGAAAAGAAGACATTTTGATGACATTCAGGACATCAAGGGTAATACGACGACAGCTCTGATGGCCATTCCAGAAAAAGAGTTCCAAAATTGCTTTGAAGGGTGGACTAGGGTCTGGCGTTAGTGCATAGCTTCCCAAGGGGAGTACTTTGAAGGTGACCATAGTGATATTGAGTAATGAGGTATGGAGCACTTTTTCTAGGATGAGTTCGCAAACTTAATTGGCAGACCTTGTATGTATATTATGCATAAATTTCCTGCCCCTCCTCCCCTAGAGTACTATTTATTGAACATTTACCAGGGTGCTGCTGAATAGAAGAGTGAATATGCAGCCTTATATCAGGCTAATCATTTGAGGCTATTATGTAGACAGTGGGAGTCATCAGGGGTTTTGGAGGAGGGGCATGGCATGATTAGATTTGCATTACAGAAAGTTCATCTGGCAGGGATATGGAGGATAGATTGGGAGTGGGGGGAAATAGGGGGGTAGAAATCACTGAGAAAGTCTATTCATATTCAAATGCAATTAATAATATCCTTCAGCTAAATGCTAGACATTATGCTAAGACATGTCTCATGCTATTTCTTTTACTCCTTATAGAAACTCTAATGAGATACATCTCCTCACAAGAAAGGCAATGATACTGGACAGAAAGAGGCAGACTTAGGCAGGAATGAGAATGAACAGGGTTTGCTGGCTGTTGCACAGGTGTGGACTTATTTGGTTGTCCCTATCGTGATGAACACCACCACTGGTCACCTCTGAAGAATTTCTTCTCCCGTTGTACGAAGGTCAGACAATTAAGTTCGCGAACTTTCCACTGTGTAAGCGCTCGGTAGAAAGTTTGCAAAGTTAATTGTCTGACTGGCTTTCCACCCAAGGAGTAACCACATCACCCAAGTTGGACTCAACAGCTTTTCTTTCCTTCTGTAAAAATTCAAGGGTGGGAAAAGAGGTGTGGATTATTTATTCTAGAAGTAATGCTTAGCAGAGATGGCTAAGTATTAGGTTGGTGCAAACGTAATTGCGGTTTTTACCATTATTTTTAATCTTTTAAACCTCAATTACGTTTGCACCAACCCAATAGTTAGTTCTGCCTGCATCTAGACCATTCATGTCTTTGTCCTATTTCTAAACCTAGTTCCCAGGCTCCAAAAAAAAAATGTTCTCTTTGCTTGAGTTTTCCGGAATTGCCCTCTACCGTTTGCAACCAAAAAACTCTCACCAACACAGTGACTGAGTAGCAGAGAAGCTACAGAATTGGGTGACATGTAGGGAAAAGCCTTTATGTTTAAGAAAACAGGAAGCAGTTCTGATTTTGATATGCCACAGACACAAGTGATTCTAGTTTGTTCTAGGGGTCTCTTTTTGTCTGGAGAACGATCTCCATTTTAACACATGTGTATGGTGGGTTTCCTGAGCTCACATAAAAGGGAACCTCAGCTCCTTTATTTGTATCACTTTCCCCACCAGCGGTACTGAGGTGCATATTAATGATGCCGAGGCAGACCCCTGCCCATGAGGCTCAGAAGCATGAAAGCCATACCTGTGTGTGTATGATCTGTGCTATCAAAGGCCACATGAACATCAGTGAGAAGGAAAATTGACACAGCGACAGAATCCACCCCTTATCAAACAGGTCTTAACAAATCCTCATTAGAGAAGGCTCTGTGCTTTGGCCTGATTGAAATGCTTCGGTCTGCAAGGACCCCGAAGCAAAGGTCAAAGTGGCCTTGCAATCAGGTCTCCTAGCTTGTCTTTCTGCGGCGGGGATAAAGGGAGGCCTTAAAATCAGCCAGGACCAGACCTTGGGCTAGCGGGAGTGCTTAATCAGCTGCCCTAGGTCCCAGGCAGGAAAATTCTGCTGGCTGCCAAGGAGGTATTAATGACAGACACCATAAAAGGCAGTGACCTCCTACCTCTCAATTTCTCTGTCAAACCCCTAGTTGGCAACAGATCAAGGAGACAGGTTACCACACTGGTCACTCCTGGCTATGTCTATAACAAAGATCAAAGTGACAGACCTATAAGTATGAGAGAAGCCCTCTTGCCAATTTTCATCTTAGCAACCTACTGCTTGGCACCTGGGGGTGGGGTGTGGTGGAGTGATACTCAGTAAGTATTTGTGGGTAAAGGGTGAGCAGCGGAAGAAGGAGGGATTTGCCACCCAGACTTAGGGGGAAAGTCGTGTCTTTCTCATCACTGCAGCTCCTGGGCCTTTGATCCAGAAGGAAGAATTTCCTTCCCTTCCACTCCGGCCTCCCTATTCCCAACATCCTGAATAAGGTGTAGGTCCTTATGCAGGCAGGTGGAGGTCAGAGACTCTCCTGATCATGCTTCCCATTATTTATCCTGGGAATACAACTTGAAAGACAAGCGGTGGTGGAGCTCCAGCCTGGAACCCCTACTTTAGATACTCTAGCTTTGCCCGTAACAGTAACTCCCTCAGGCATCAGACTCTTCATCTGTGAAAAGAAAGGATGAGCCAAATTATTCTAAGGGTTCTGTTCAACAATAATCTCCCACATGATGGACTGAACAGAATCATGTCTGTCACTGCCACCCTATATGATGGAATGTGTCTTAACTAAAAACACAGATTCCCTAAAGCACGTAGAACGTCTTTCCCTCGTGACATCCATCTTTTGTGTCAATACGATTATAACCTTCCTCTGACATTATCAAAGTCCAGAAAGCAAAAGCTCAATGCCGGAGATAACAAGGCAAAAGCACCCCCTACATGACACCTGAGTCATGGTCACGCACTAACAGCCACCCCAGACACCATGGCCAGGGGACGCGATCTCTCAGTTAAGCCATTTCCTGGAGGGAAAGCCCACATTTCTTAACAGATCTAACTATTCAAAGCTGCCCTCTCTGCCCTTTCAAATTTAATTTGTTTCAAATCTTGTAGGAGTCACAGAATTATTTCAGGATTGGAGTCAAGTGAAAACAGGTGTGCTGCTCTTTTATCCTCCTCCCTCCCCTTCAAAGGGGCCTGATGAAGCGCCAGATTAATCTAACTGGCCAATGGGAACACAGGAGACCCTTGCTCTCTTGGGCACCCGTCACCAGTGTGCTGACCCTGATTCCTAGAGGCCTCAGAATAGGTCCCCTGTCCTCCCGGACCTTCTCATGCCCCATCTGAGTGCCCATGCAGTGGCAGGACATGGCTATGGCACCGTTCACCCTGTGCTAATTGCTCTTGCACAGGTCAGTCAGTCTAGCCTTGAAAACCAAGGCCTGGTGATCCTGCCTTCCAAAATAAACCAGAGTTCTGTTCTTGGCTATCTCAGCATTTGCTTTGGCAGTTCAATTTAGGCTGACCTTCCTGATGTGTCAATATTTAGGGGGCTAAGCATGGAAAACATTTGCAAAGTGTAAAATGAAAGAGAAAAGTCTTACTCAAGTAGGAAAATTGGAGTTCAGCAAAAAGTCAAATCAAAGGAAATATGAATCTAATTGTGGAGTCCCGGGAAGGGAAGCTCTTCGCACTCGGGGACACTGCTAATGGAGGTTTTTGCCCCAGGGCCTGTTGTGGAGGGTTGCAGGGCTCACACCTGGGATGGTTCTGCTCATCAACCCGTGCAAACGTCTTGGTTTCCATATTTCTTCTCGTGGCTTTAAATACTATCTTGGCGTTCACAACTGCCAACATTAAATCTCCAACTTATACCCCTCTTGAACCTAAGATGATATTGATAATTGACTTGATTTGTCTTCTTAGCATCTAAAATATTCAAATCCACTTTAAAACTTGGACTTCCTTCAGTCTTCCCTAGTGCAGAATCACCCTTTCTTTTGCTCATGCCAAAAACCGTGGAATCATTCTTGCCTCCTCTCTTTCCATATCCAATTAGTCAGCACATCTCATCTCTTCTATCTTCAAAATATTTCCCAAGTCCAGCCTTTTTTCCCCGCTTACCATTTATTTCGCTACCACCCTGGCACAAGCCACCACAATTTTCTGCCTAAAAATTGTAGTCGGCTCCTAGCTGATCACCCTACTCCCTCTCCAGCCCCTCCCTCCGCACCCTGGCTGCACAGAGAAATGAAAATAATTTTCAAAGATGTAAATTAGGCTATATCGCCATCTGCCCAACACCGTCCAATGGCTTCCATAGGTTTAAATATATCTGTTTGCTGTCACATTTCCCACCACTTAAGCTGTGATCTCATCACCTACCTCTCTCCCTCTTGTTTACTCCGTTCCAGCCACATTGGCCTCCTTAACTGTTCTCAAATCTCCCTGTCATGCGGGAGACCCTGCTCGCTGCGCCATTTGTCGTGCGGGAGACCCTGCTTGCTGCGCCATTTGTCGTGCGGGGCGGCCTGCGGGGTCTCTGCTCCCGCTCCCCATACAAGAACGCAGGATATGGTGAGGCCAAAAAGGAACACCCACGGAGCCATAGGTAGGGGAGTCATACCACTACGGTCTCACTGGAGGCTGGGTTCACTGGACGTGCGACATGCTGTCCGTTTTGTCTGCAACCCACCGACGACTCTCTTTCACTCTCCTCCACTCTCCTCGGCTCTCCTTCGTAGCCGCAGCAGTTATATTAGTGGCCAATGGCTCACTGGTTACAGCTGACGGCCAACTAGCCACAGCTGATGGCCATGCAATCACAGTTGATGGCCATTTACTACCTGAGCCAGCACCTGTCTATGTGAGGCCGAGAGCCTGGAAACTACTTTCTGGGGCTCTGCCCCCACACTCCCAGCATTCTCCAACCTCGGGACATTTGCTTTTGCTGTTCCCTCTGTGTGGAATACTCTTCTCCCAGTTGTCTCTGTCTAGTTTGCTCCCTCAATTCCTTTAGTTCTTTCTCAAGTGTCACCTTAACAGAGGTGCCTTCCCCAACCACTGTACATAAACCTGTAATGGTCCCACATTCCACCCCCTTGCCTCATAACCCTTATTATATTGCTTATCCTGCTTTGTATTTTTATGTGGCAATTATCTCTTCTTGGCTTATTAGAGACACATTTATTTGTTTATTTTCTGTTCTTCTAACTGGAGAATAAACTCCAGGATGATGAAACTTTATTTTCTTCACTACCATATCAACAGAACCTAAACCAATGTCTCCTATGTGGTAGACATGAACACATAATTTTTTAGGTAATTAATATCCAGCACCCTTCAAGTCTTCTAGCACTTTCACCTTTCCTTTGCGTGATTATGCCAGTTTTAAGAGTAGAACATGAGACTCGGTCCTGACCAATTATAGCCTTTCCTGTTGCACCTCAATGCCACATGCAAAGGGATTAGATCAGGGATGATCATGTGACAACCACAGCCAATGAGATGCAATGAAATCTCTGACTTCTGGGAGAAGAATATGGCTTGTTCTATTGAACATTAAGCTAACAAGATAAAGAAGGGACTGAACCTGTTGCAGCCATTTGGTCCCTGTAAGGAGAGTCTGTGAAGCCTTTGAAATGCATTGGTGGACAGCAGTCACCCATGTTGAGGACAATAATTCTGTTGACCATGATCTACTCATCCCACATAGAGAGCCCTGAACTTCAGGGATAAAATACAGAGTTGGATGGGGGATAAGGTCTTCTTCTTTGCCCCTGTCCCCCTGCTGAGCTGTCCCATTTCCATCATCTAGAACGATGATGGTGCTCTAATGGAGAACAGGGATGGCAAATACATTGCGAGTCATAGCCAACTCCAATTGACATGTAGTGGTTACTTGGACCATAATGTGGAGAAATACACAGATGCTCTGAACAGTTCAGTGGGAACAGTTGTCATTACGGACTAGTGATGTCAGTTATGAGCACAAGCGTAGGGAGTGGTACATGTGAGTAGAATTTCTCTGTTTACAAATAAAACATAAAAATCACAGAAAGCGTAGATATGCTCTCGTGGGTAAAGCACGAAACCTGAGCTAATTTCAGGAACAGAATTGTTATGAAATATGTACATGATGAAGGAACACAGTGGGGAAAAAAGTGTGACTGATTAGATTGAGGGGAAATTCAGGGATGGCTTCTGGCAGGTGAAACGTGAATGGAAGCCCAGAAGTACAGATGGCTCAGAGACTGGTTTATCTGGAGCAGAGAGGCCACGTCAAGGAGAAATTTAGATAAGGCTGGGAGATGTTCCACCAGGGACAGCATAATTGACGAGGCTTTGAATGCTGGACTGTAAAGGGCAGATTGCATGCAGGCAGCCGTAGGAGGCTCAGTAGGGTCCTGAGCAGGTGAGGGTTGTAATAAGATCGATGTTTGAGACAGATTATTCTGTCAGTTGAATCCAGGATGAATGGAAGCTGTGGGAATAGGTGGTGGGGAGGCTGGTTAGTATCCCGCGGCAATGAGTCAAGGCAGTGCACTCTGGAAAATGTCTTAAGCAGACCTGTCATGAGCAGGACCACAGCCTCCTTAGCTGTGTCCAAACCTGTGTCGCGGACATGTTTGGAGAAGTTTCAGAACCTCCATAGAGCTTTCGGAGTGAATGACCTGAGCAATTGTGGAGGGTCCTTCCATTCCGTTTACTTGACAGTGGCCAGGGCAAGGAGGGCGGCAGTTTCGAAGCAGCTGTTAAAGATTCTGGTGTGGAAGGAATGTTGTGTGTTTCATTATTGAGGCAACACAGAGTCGGCTCAACAGGGTCTCCTGAAGTGTCCACTGAATCACGTACCCGGATGGTTTGTTCATTACCCAGTTTAACTCATATAAATGTAGGATATACACTTAGCTCCACATACATGAAACGCCAGCAGAGTCCCGGCTGGTAAAATAACAAAGCCAAGTGTCGCAGAGACTGAAGAACTGGGAGGGCACGTGCCAGAAAAACAGCCGTTGCTTAGCTCTCACTGGCCGTTTCCATTCCCAAGTGTGGGCTCACTGCTTCAGATTTTTAACGAGAAATCCTGTATCTAGAGTTTTATGTAAAATGTCCTAATGTTTCCATGTTCATCCCTAATTTAATTTTTCTAACTAGTTGAATCCTTCACCCAGATCCCTTAACTCAGATGTGGGTTTAGTACCTATTATTGAGTCTCGCTCTTGATTCAAGGAAAGCAGAAGAGCCTGGGCCACAATCGTGGCCTGCCCCCTTTTCCCTCTGTTACCACAAGCAAGGGACCCAACAGCACCCACCTTCCATTTTATTATCTGTCGAATAGAGATAATAAGGACAATAACCAGCATTAAATTAAGCGCTCACTTGTACTCACTAAGTCCAATGGCTGTACCCTAGGGGGTACTTGTTATTATTTTCCCCATTTTTTTCAGATGAGGAGACTGACACAGAATATTTAAGTAATATTTCACTAGACCAACATAGTAGTAGATGTGCAGCAGTTACAATGTTTGCAAAGCACATCATAGACAGTTATTTTTTCCAGTTTTACTGAGATATAACTACCTAACAGCATTTCGTTTTAGCTGTTCAGCATGATGATTGGATTGATATATGTAAATATTATGAAATGATTACCACAATAAGTTCAGTTCATATCCATCACCTCACATAGCTATAATTTTTTTCTTAGGGTGAGAACTTTTAAGATCCACTATCTTAGCAACTTTCAAACACACAATCTAGAGTTATAGTCACCATGCTGTACATTGCATCCCCAGGACTTACAATTGGAAGGCTGTACCTTTTGACCACCTTCACCCATTATTATTTTTATTAGTAGTATAACAGAGAGAAAAAGTGGACTTTAAAAATCAAAACTGCAGGCAGATGCTTCTGCTCCTAGGGGAGTGGCAAGCTCCCTTTCTTAAAATACTTTATTTAGGAAAATGTCTGGCAAGTCCTGTTAGGGGCTAAAGGCTGCTGCTTCTGGGGAGTGGCTTGAAACATGCATTTGAACAAAGGGCGATGCTAAACGTTCTGCCAAATAGTAGGAGGGTTAGGAGAATCCAGGGAGCCTGAGAGGGAATGAGGAGTCAGGAAGAAGGAAGAAGAGGATGGAGTGAGGAGAGCACAGCAGCCTGGCCAGAGACTGGAGGACCATGGAGACCTACAGTGAGCTTCCTCTCAGAGGCAGCTCATGGAGGAATTGTAATGACTGGAAAATCAGACTGCAAACACCTCTATGACTTCTGAGACTTGAAACAGCTGTGTTTGCAAAGGCAGCTTCCCTGAAGGCGAGGAAAGCGGGCTGCATCCCTTTACCTAGGTGAGGAACAACTAACACCTGCAGCACTTTTCCTCAGGGTCAGTCCTCTTCCCAATGCTTTCTGCTCATTTAATGCTTACAACTACCTCTGAGCAGGGATTCCATTAGCCCAGTTTTAAAGATGGGGAAACTGAAGCAAAGCAAGTAAGTGGATCGCCCAGTTACCCAGATGCAATTGACCCTGGATTCTGTGCTCTTAATCTCTACGTTATCCTGAAAGAAGAGCCCAACTGCGAGGCATGCCTGTAAAAATGAGGATTCGAAGGAAGGAGGTAGCAAGAGTAAACATGACTGAGAGAAATGGGAGGCCCCTGAGAATCCCCCGGGACATTAGGATAACTTGTTACAGGTTTTCCACGGACCTGGGAGGTGGGGGCTTGAACCATTTCCAATCAGAACATTAAACAAGGTGACCCAACTTAGGCAGATCTTTGTGTGACACGGTTTTTGTTTTTTTCAAGATTCAAACAGAGTATGCAAGCAACCAAAGTCCATCGTCCTAAGTCAGATGTTCACGTTGGCCTTGACCCCTGGCCCTGTGCTGGGATGATGGGTATATCCAGGGTATCCCAGTGGGGTTAGTTGCTTCCCCAAGTGTGGGGATAACACCACAGATGCCTCCTGGGTATCAGAGTAAACTTAACTTAGAGGATTTTCTGAATGAGGTGGGGAAGAGACCATTTTGTTATGCAGTAGCCTATCAATTGTTTTCAAAGACACAACTAATACTCAGATCTAAAAAGAGAATTCATTAGGGAGGGGGGAGGCTTTGATTTGATCTGATCCTGGGGAAAAGAGAGACAAAACTATTACATTGTTTTGAACTTTGTTAATTTGTGCAACACACGCTACTTATGTTCTTAAGGAGACTAAGATCCACATGATGGACATACTTTTCCTTATTGATTTGCTAAGCACAGGGCACTGCAATTACTTTTCAGAAACGATTTAACTTAACAACAATGGAAAAATCTTTGAATGAAAATGCTGTCCATCACAGGTAAAAAAGTTAAGACTTATCACAGAGGAAAATGAGGTAGGCATGATCAAAATGCAATGCATTTAACCCTTAAAGAAATCAGGCAGTCTCAAGACGCATTGTCTTCTCTCCCTTTTCCTATTTTGCTTGTAATCCACCAAGCAACGGTCAAAAGCTTACACAGAGGGTGCCTGTCATGCGGGAGACCCTGCTCGCTGCGCCATTTGTCGTGCGGGGTGGCCTGCAGGGTCTCTGGTCCCGCTCCCCATACAAGAACGCAGGATATGGTGAGGCCAAAAAGGAACACCCACGGAGCCATAGGTAGGGGAGTCATACCACTTTATTCTCTCTGGCGGCACTATACTCTCACTGGAGGCTGGATACACACTGTCCGCAAACCGCCATCCACGCTTGCCAGCCCAGCCGCCATCTCCTTGCTAGCCCCATCCTTCTTCTCTTTCTCTTTCTCCCTCCTTCTTTCTAGCATAGCCACAGCAGTTATATTGTGGCCAATGGCTCACTGGTTACAGCTGACGGCCAACTAGCCACAGCTGATGGCCATGCAATCACAGTTGGCCATTTACTACCTGAGCCAGCACCTGTCTATGTGAGGCCGAGAGCCTGGAAACTACTCTCTGGGGCTCCGCCCCCACACTCCACCCCTACAGGCTCTCGCCTCACAATCTACGCGACAAGCGTCTTCCGCGAGGGGACCTGTGCGAGGAGCCTGGGGGTGAATGCAATATCCTGGACACAGCCAGGCTCTCTGTGCACAGCCAGGGTTTCTCAGGGCACCACCAGTGCTTCTGGGCACGGCCAGACTTCCTGGACTTCTTAGGGTACCACCTGTCTTCCCGGACACAGCCAGGGTTTCTCAGGGCACCACCAGTACTCCTGGGCACTGCCAGACTTCCTGGACTTCTTAGGGTACCACCTGTCTTCCCGGACACAGCCAGGGTTTCTCAGGGCACCACCAGTACTCCTGGGCACTGCCAGACTTCCTGGACTTCTTAGGGTACCACCTGTCTTCCCGGACACAGCCAGGGTTTCTCAGGGCACCACCAGTACTCCTGGGCACTGCCAGACTTCCTGGACTTCTTAGGGTACCACCTGTCTTCCCGGACACAGCCAGGGTTTCTCAGGGCACCACCAGTACTCCTGGGCACTGCCAGACTTCCTGGACTTCTTAGGGTACCACCTGTCTTCCCGGACACAGCCAGGGTTTCTCAGGGCACCACCAGTACTCCTGGGCACTGCCAGACTTCCTGGACTTCTTAGGGTACTACCTGTCTTCCCGGACACAGCCAGGGTTTCTCAGGGCACCACCAGTACTCCTGGGCACTGCCAGACTTCCTGGACTTCTTAGGGTACCACCTGTCTTCCCGGACACAGCCAGGGTTTCTCAGGGCACCACCACCAGTACTCCTGGGCACAGCCAGACTTCCTGGACTTCTTAGGGTACCACTAGTTTCCCCGGGCACAGCTAGGATTTCTCAGGGCACTGCCACTTTCTATGGGAACAGCCACACTTCCTGGACACAGCCAGGGTATCTTCAGGGCTCAGCCAGACCTCTCAGCGCACTGCCACTCTCTCTGTGCCTCTCAGGGTACCCTGCTGGAACAACAGCGACTCACAATCAAGGTGCTTACATATTCTCAATGGCGGCCAGTCAAGAGACAAAAGCAAATATCCCCCAGTTCCACTAACAACAGTTCCCAAACAAACAGTCAAACAGTCCATTAAATTAGGGATGGAAGGCAATTCCCCATAGTCCATAGTCATTCACCAGGGCTGTCCTGGGGGTGAGGGATGACCTTGACCTCACCCTTATCTCCCACGGAGGACTCAGCAAGCGTTACCTCCTGGGACTATAAGTCCTGCATCCGGGCTGCCTGAGCAGGAACTTCCCTGGCCCACAGGGCCGCAACGACCTTCGCTTTCTCCGGCCTGTGCTGGTTGGGGAACCGTCCACATCTTTCCACCTCTCCGCGGGGCTCCATCTCTGCAGCAGCTGCATGGCTTTTCCTGTGCTGGTGGGAGAACCGTCCACATCTTTCCACCTTTCCACGGGGCTCCATCTCTCCAGCAGCTGCATGGCTTTTCCTGTGCTGGTGGGAGAACCGTCCACGTCCTCCCACCCCTCCACGAGGGTCCAGCTCTCCGGCAGCTGCTCCTCCTGGTCTTCCTCAGACTGAGTGTTCATACACACAAACTGCTCCACCGCCCTTCGGAGAGCTTTGGCCGGCACCATATCCTGCCGACTACGCCATGTGTCATGCGGGAGACCCTGCTCGCTGCGCCATTTGTCGTGCGGGGTGGCCTGCAGGGTCTCTGGTCCCGCTCCCCATACAAGAACGCAGGATATGGTGAGGCCAAAAAGGAACACCCACGGAGCCATAGGTAGGGGAGTCATACCACTTTATTCTCTCTGGCGGCACTATACTCTCACTGGAGGCTGGATACACACTGTCCGCAAACCGCCATCCACGCTTGCCAGCCCAGCCGCCATCTCCTTGCTAGCCCCATCCTTCTTCTCTTTCTCTTTCTCCCTCCTTCTTTCTAGCATAGCCACAGCAGTTATATTGTGGCCAATGGCTCACTGGTTACAGCTGACGGCCAACTAGCCACAGCTGATGGCCATGCAATCACAGTTGATGACCATTTACTACCTGAGCCAGCACCTGTCTATGTGAGGCCGAGAGCCTGGAAACTACTCTCTGGGGCTCCGCCCCCACAGTGCCAAAAAAAAAAAACGTATACACATTTTGAGAGAGGAAAAATAACTGTATTAAAATTGTAGTACTCAACATATACCGAGGACAAAAGATGAATACAAGTCATGTGTATACATTTTTTTGGCCCCTCTGGTATTTTACTCATGACCCATCAGCAAATTTGCCTGTATAGAAACAGCCTCCTTCTTTCTCTAGTGCCTCTGCTTTTGTTTCCCGGATGTGACAGTGGACACTTGGAGGGGAAAAAGGCTTACCCGTGAACTATGAGTTCCTTGAATATCCCCATGCAGTACATCAGGGTTCATTTCTTTTTATCAGGAGTACATTGCTCTTTGCACTTAGCATCCACTGTATCTTCTGTCTTGGAAATTCTACACGTGAAGCAACTATAAGTAGAGATTGAGCTGAGGGATTGGTGTATGTGAGTTTTTACGGAGAATCAAATCATGGGACTTCAAAAAATCATGAGTTTCTTTTAGGTGGAATTTTGTTAGCCTGATTGTGGTGAGCTAAACCTGAGGCAGAAGGGAAAGAAAAAAAGGCTCAGTGAGAAAAAGGCACTTAGGGAAGCTCAGAATTAAACAAAGAAGTCTTTTTGAGTATTAAGCAACAAAAACAATGGATCTAGAGCCATGGAATGGTGCCCAGTGGCCCCAAATGCTAATTTGCTTTTAAGGTTGTTTGGGCTTTAATTAGTGAAGCCTTGCCCAGAGGGATTAAAAATCTTGAACTTTGAGAAAGAACAATTTGCAAGGCCAAATGGGAAGAGGCTGAGTGGATGCAGATGGCAATGCTGAAATGTCTTGGCTTGTTTAGCCGAGGATTAGAACTCTAAACTCTGAGGCGGGGCTGGTAGTTTTATTCAAAAGAAAGATTCAGGCCACTTTATTCTGCTTTAGACATGAGATACAACTTATCATGAAGAAACTTATAGAAATGAGGTTCTTTTTGTCATTTTAATCCTGCGTTTATCAAGAATCAATAGCTCACATTTGCTCCACTCCAAAGCATACTGCACTTCTTACAGTTTCTCCAAAGCGCAAGCTATTTCACGCGTCTGAAACTTTTCTGCTTCTACTTTGTCAACTCCTGTGCCTTTTTCCAAACTGTGTCCCCCCATATCCTCCTTTGTCTGAATCTTCTCTGAATTTTGTGTCATCCACTTAGATCTCCTCTGCAGTTGCACTTAACACATTGTGTTGCAATTACTTGGTCACATATAGAATATCTGCAAAAGAATTCATGTAGTATATATGTACACTTTAAATAATGATAATAATTTTAAAAACACCTAGGTACCAACAAAACAGTGTAAGAAAGTGAATAGTGCCAATAACTTAAAACTTCTTTTATGACTTACTCGTACCTCTACCGATTTACCCTGCAGAGGCAATTGCTGAAGAAATTTTCTATTTATTGTAATTTTGCTTTTCTTTCTAATTTTACCACATATATTTGTAGCCCTAAACAACACATTATTAAGTGTTTCCTGTTTGGAATCTAATACAAAGAGAATTATATATGTTTTTAGGATTAATCATTATTGATGAATGAATCTTACATTCTTAATGGGGTAAAAACTGGTTCTGGGAGCACAGAAAATGCTTACTCTTTTAATGTATAAATCAAAGATATATATACAGTATATAAATAAATAGGTTATCTGTGGTATTAAAATTTCATGGGGGTTATTAGGAAAAATGTCTAAAAGCACTTCTTAAAGGTAGGATAATAAAAAAAAGATTGAAAAACACTCTCTGGGTCATATATTTTCATTGCTGTATAGTATCTCATTAGATGATTAGACCACAATTTACGTTTTCTAGCGCTGATGGGTTGATTCCAATTTTTTAAATTACTGAAACAGTGCTGTGCCTACAAATTAGATAACTCAGTGAAATGGACCGATTCCCTAAAAGATGTAATCTGCTAAAACTCACACAAGAACAAACAATCTGAATAGGCCTATATCTATTAAATACATTTACTCACTTATTAATTACCTTTCAAAACAGAAAGCACCAGGCAAGATGGGTGCACTGATGAATTATATCAAACATTTAAGGAAGAAATTATACTAATTCTCTATAATCTCTTCATGAAAACAGAAGCAAAGGGAATACTTCCCAACTCCTTCAATGAGGTCAGCATGACCCTAATAACAAAACCAGACAAAGACATTAGAAGAAAAGAAAAACCACAGAACAATATCGCTCATAAAAATAGATGCAAAAATCCTCAACAAAATATTAGCAAATCAAATTCAACAATGTGTAAAAAGAATTATACACCACAACCAAGTAGGATTTATCCCAGGTATGCAAGACTGGTTCCACATTCGATAGTCAACTAATGTAATTCATCTCATAAGCAGACTAAAGAGGAAAAATCACATGACCATACGAATAGATGAAAAAAAGCATTTGACAAAACACAACATCCATTCATGATTAAAAAAACTCTCAGCAAACTAGAAATAGAAGAAGACTGCTTCTATTTGATAAAGAACATCTACAAAAAACTGTAGAGGTAACATTATACTTAACGATGAGAAACTTGAAGATTTCCCATGAAAATAGGAGCAGAGCAAGGATGTCTCTTCTTACCACTGCTTTTCAACTTTGTATTGAAGAACTACCTAATGCAATAAGACAAGAAAAGGAAAAAAGCAATATAGACAGGGAAGATAGTAATAAAACATTTCACAGATTATATAATCGTTTATATGGAAAATTCGAGAGAATTGCCAAAAAAACTTCTGGAACTAATACACAATTATAGTAAGGTTGCAGGGTACAAGTTAATATACAAAAGTCAATCATTTTCCTATAAGCCAACAATGAACAAGTGGAATTTGAAATTAAAAACATATTGCCATTTACATTAACAACCAAAAAACTGAAACACCTAGGTATATGTCTAAGTACGTATAAAATCTATATGAGGAAAACTATAAAACTCTGATGAAAGAAATCAAAGGAGAGCTAAATATATTTATTTATTATCAAGAGATATTCTATGTTCATGGATATAGGAAGACTTAATATTTTCAAGACATCGGTTCCTCCTCATTTGATGTATAGATTCAATGCAATCCCAATCAAAATTCCAGCAAGTTATTTTGTGGGTACCAACAAATGGATTCTGAAGTTTATATAGAGAGGCAAAAGACCCAAAATAGCCAACTCAATATTGAAGTAGAAGAACAAAATAGAAGACTAATACTATCCAACTGATACTATCCATCTTTAAGATGTACTATAAAGCTATAGTAATCAAGACAGTGTGCTATTGGCAAAAGAATAGACAAATAGATCAATGCAAAAAGAAAATCTAGATGCAGACATTGCATGTTTCACAAAGGTTAACTCAAAATTAATCACAGAACTAAATGTAAAACATAAAATTATAAATCTCCTAGAAGATAATATGGAGAAAATCTAGGTGACCATGGGTATAGCAATGACTTTTTAGATACAACACCACAGGCATAATCTGTGAAAGTAATAATTAATATGTTGGTCTTCATTAAAATTAGTCTTCTGGTCTGTGAAAGACAATGTCAAGAGAATGAGAAGACAAGGCATAGACTGGGTGTCGTGCGGGAGACCCTGCTCGCTGTGCCATTTGTCGTGCGCGGAGGCCTGTTCGCCCCGCCATTTTTCAGGCGGGGCGGCCTGCGGGGTCTCTGCTCCCGTTCCCCACACAAGAACGCAGGATATGGTGAGGCCGAAAAGGAACACCCACGGAGCCATAGGTAGGGGAGCCATACCACCACGGTCTCACTGGAGGCTGGGCCCACCGGACGCGCGACCTGCCGTCCGCCTTTCCGCCAACCGACCGACCGACGACTCTCCTCCACTCTCTCGACTCTGTTCCTCTACTCTCTTCCGCTCTGTTTGGCTCTCCTCTTCCACTCTCCTCGGTTCTGCTCGGCTCTGCTCAGCTCCTCGGCAGTCCTCGGCAATCCTCGGCTCTCCTCCGTAGCCGCAGCAGTTATACCAGCGGCCAATCGGCTAACCGGCCACAGCCGACGGCCAATCAGCCACAGCTGAGCCAGCACCTTTCCACGTGAGGCTGAGAGCCTGTAAACTACTTTCTGGGGCTCTGTCCCCACACTGGGAAAAAATATTTACAAAACACACATAGGATAAAGGACTGTTATCCAAAATATACAAACAACTCTTAAAACTCAACAAGAAGAAAACAAACAACCTGATTTAAAAAAGGGCCGAATGGGCCTTAACAAACATCTCGCCAAATAATATATAAAGATATTTCAAATATGTGTATGAAAAGATGCTCTACATCATATGTCATCATGCACATTAAGTCAACAATAAGATACCAGTACATCCCTATTAGAATAGCCAAAATCCAGAACACTGACAACACCAAATGCTAGGGAGGATATGGAAAGATTCTCGTTCATTGCTGATGGGAATGCAAAATGGTACAGCCACTTTGAAAGACAGTTTGGCAGTTTATTTAAAAAAAAAAAATTAAACATACTCTTACAATACAATCTAGCAATGCCACATCTTAGTATTTACCCAAATAAATTGAAAACTATGTCTACACATACCTACCCACAAATGTTTATAGCAACTTTATTCATAATTACCAAAACTTGGAAGCAACCAAGATGTCCTTCAGTAGATGAATGCATAAATAAACTGTGGTACTTCTAGATAATGAAATATTATTCCACACTAAAAAGAAATTAGGTATTAAGCTATGAAAAAACATGGGGAAGCTTAAATGCACATTACTAAGTGAAATAATTCAATCTATAAAAGCTACACTCTATGATTCCAACTATATGTCATTCTGAAAAAGGCAAAGCTATGGAAACAGTAAAAAGATCAGTGGAAGAAGTGGATGAGTAGGCAGAGCACAGAGGATTTTTAAGGCAGTGAAACTATTCTATATGATTCAACAATGTTATATACATGTCATTATACCTTTGCCAAAATCCATAGAATATACACCACCAAGAGTGAACCCTATTGTAAACTATGAACATTAGGTGATACTAAGGTGTTAATAGATTGAAAAAAATGTACTCCTGGTGAGGGATGTTGATAATGGGGGAGGTTGTATATGTTTGTGTGGGTGCTGGGAGTGTATAGGAACTCTGTACTTTCTGCTCAATTTTGTTATGAACGTCAAACTGCTCTAAAAAGTAGTCTATTTAAAAGAACAACAACAGTGTTTCAGCAGAAAGTCCTGTACATGTCTACTGGTGCATATCTGCATCAGTTAATCTAGGATATGCCTGGAAAAAGAATTGATTGGTTGTATGGCACACGTGTGTCCAAATTTATTAAGGAATGCTAAGTAATTCACCAAAATTGTTGTCCTAATGTACACTCCCATTAACAGTGCTCGAGTCTTCATTGTTCCACATTCTCACCAACATTTGGAATTGTCATATGTTAAAAGTGTGCCATTCTTCTGGGTAGCAAATGGAAATTTATTGTGGATTTAATTTGCAGTTAGCTGATTATTAATAAATGGGAGCATCTTCTCGTATGCTTATGCCAATGCTAGTTTCATTATCTGTAAAATGTTTATTTATTTGTTTTGCCCATTTGGGGTTCTTTGGTAGGAGTTCTTTAAGTTCTGAACACAGATCTTTTTTTGCTACTATATGCTGCAGGTATTATTTCCAGCCTGCGCTGCTTGTTTTTCACTCTATGGTATTTTGGATGAACAGAATTTCTTAATTTTAACATAGTCAAATTTATCAATCTTTCCCTTTATTTCTATTATCTGCTCCCATTTTTAACATTTTCTTTCCTTTATTTTCTTTGGGTTTATTCTGTTGTTCTAATTTAAAGGTCTTCATTTTCAGCCTTCCTACTTTTTTTTTATGTTTATATTTACAAGGTATTAAGTTTCCCTCTAAGAACTGTTTTACTTTTTTCATTAGTTTTCAGTTATAAGTATTTAAAAATTTTCATTGTGATTTCTTCTTTTACCCATGTGTCCTCTTCCCCTCCATCTATGAGGTTATTTTAGTCATCTTTATGTTGTTGATTTCTAACATATTGTGTTATGGTTTGGAATGTGGTCTGTATGAAACTTTGAAACTTGTGAAGCTCTCCTTTATGGTCTAAATTGGAATCTGGGTTCCACGTGTGCTTGGGGAAAAATGTGTGTTCTCCAGCTATTGGTATGGTGTTTCATAATGTCTGTTAGATCAAGTTTCTTAATTATATTGTACAAATATTTTATATTTTATTCCTTGACAGCATGAGCTATCAATTACAGAGAGAAATGTGCTAAATATCTCCTAGTCTGATGGTGAGTTCTCCATTTTTCTTTGTAGTTTTGTTGATGTTTGCTGCATATATTTTGATAGGTTATTAGGTACATGCAGTTTAGAATTATGTTATATCCTCTATCACACTGTTGCATTTTGCCTTAAAGCCTATTCTCTCTAATGTTAATTAAATGACACCGTCTTTCTTTTTGCCAGTATTTGCCTGGAGTATTAGTCAGGGTCCAATTAAGAAAACAGAAACCTTCTATATCTAAACAGAGGGAATTTAATTCAGGAAATGCATTACACACCTAATAGGAGATCCGAGAAACCCAACAGGAATGTGAAGACAACTTAGAGATAAGCAACAGCAAGAAGCTGCTATATCACAAGGGCTGGAGAAACAAACGGGAGACACGATGATATCAGAAGCCAGAGTCATGGCCATCTAGCAGACATGGAAGCACAGTGACCAAGAAGGGGATGTAGCAATGGAGGAAATATCCCACAGTGCCAGAGACTCTGCTTGCAGGAGAGCGTAGGGAACCAACCCTTGGCCACTGCCTTTTACTATCCGTCCAAACTCAGGCGCCCATTGACCCGACACAGATGGAAACCAGAAGGCCTGGGGAAGGCAGGACCACTGCGGATCAGCATCACTTTGAGCTGACCAGTGGGTGCCCCTTCACACTGGCTTCAGTGTCCTTTTGATGTGGCCCCAACATTTTTGGAGCATTGACTTACCTTATACCATAAGAAGACATTCTGGGCTCATCTCGTTCTTTCACTGCAGCCCTCCGCAGAGATCTTCCTCACCCTGCTCTGGCTCGGACACCTTATGACAGCTCCTCATGCCAAGGAGAACCCTCCTTATCCGCTTGGACGCGGATACCTCCTGCTTCCCCAGAGCAGGAGAATGAGGACACGAGTCTGAGGGGAAACTACCCAGGACATTTTCCCACTTTCTGTATCCTGATGTCTTAGGTCTGGCTCCTGTGAACTGCATGTAGATGAATTCTGTTCTTGTGTCCAATCTGATCATTTTATCTTTTAACTAGATATTTATTTTTCATTGATTTTGATCATTAATATATTTAGATTAATTTCTACCTACTTACTTAATACTTTCTATTGGCCTCAGCTCTCTATGTTTCTTAATTGTTTTGTTCCTTTCTTGCCTTCTCTTAGATTTAGTTTTTCTTTTTCCTTTTCCTTATTCCATTTTTTTCCCCCTTTCTGCTAGTTTGGATGTTAGACATTCTACATCTATCCTTTTAGGGATTACCCTCAATTTTTTTAAAAATTTTTATTGGGGAACAGTGTGTTTTTCCAGGACCCATCAGCTCCAAGTCAAGTCATTGTTTTTCAATCTAGTTGTGGAGGGTGCAGCTCACTGGCCCATGTGGGAATCAAACTGGCAACGTTGGTGTTATGAGCACTGCACTCTAACTACTGAGCCAACTGGCCACCCAACCCACAAATTTTTAACGTGCATTTTTACTTTACCATGCTATAAAACTAAAGTTCTTTGTTTTTCTATTTCTTTATAATTTTTCCTCCTCTTCCTTCCCTGCTTCCTCCATTTTCTTTCCTTCAGTTTCCCTCCCTTCTCTTTCCCAAAACAATTTGGTCCTAAATCCAGGCTGGCTTGACAAGACAGGTGTCTCTACCAGGGTGAAGGTGGTAAAGAAGCTATGTCCGTGGGGGCAGCAAGGGGAAACCCCATGTGTCACAGTGTGTTGAAACCAATTGTGGGGGGGAGGGTGTCCATGGAGGAGGGTTGCCTGGAACAAGGTGTTGGAGCCTGATCAAAATCAGTAGGGAAACCTCATGGGAGGGAAATTTGGTGAGGGGTATTGGAGCTTGAGTAGGTGGGCTGGGTATACCCTCCAGAAGGAGATGTAAGACCTAAGGAGGGCATGGAGGTATCCATGCAGGGGGTGGCGAGGGGTGGGGGATGAAGACAGGCTTGAGGCCCAGGACATTCAAGTCCGGGGGGGTGGTGAAGAGACTGTTCATGTGGGGCGCAGTCTGTGGGGGTGTCCAAGCCAAGCGGTTAAGGAGGGTTTCTGGTCAAAATGGTGGCCCTGCACAAGATGTCGAAGCCAAAGCAGGGAGAGGAAGATCTCCATGTGGGGGCTGCAAAGAAAGAACAAGGTGAGACTGGAACACGTTTTTGTGCCACGATGTTGGTACACGCGCATAGAATTCTGGGGACGCTTCAGAACATCAAAGCAGGGGCTGTAGGGAATGTCATTGATAAAACTGAGGACAATTTGAGCATCAAAATCAATAATGAAAATAATGGATTATAACCCACTTAATAAAATAAGAAGGCATGAGTCCATATGGCATAACTAAATAAATGAATGAATTGGAAATTCAACGAGGAACAGGCTATTTACCGTTTTATTACACCTTCCACCAAATACTTACTACCAAGGGGGAAAAATAGTGTATTTTCGCCTCAGTGAATGGAAAAACTTGACAGATATCACTTTAATCAAGTGATCACACTTAGCATATCCACAAAAGGACAGCAACAAAACAGGATGCAATAAGAGTACAGCATCATTTCTGTGCTATTTCTGCCAAAGATACATTAACTTAAATCTAATCACAAGGAAACATCAGACGAATTCAAATGAGGAACATTCTACAAAATAACTGGCCTGTAATTTTCAAGTATCAAGGTCATGAAAGTCAGGGGGAAAACTTTATTGAATTAAGCTAGAGACATAACAACTAAATGCAAAACACAATTCTGAACAGAATCCTTTTGCTATAAAGGATATTATTAGGACAATTGGCCTAATTTGATTTGAATAGGTTTGAGAATTAGATGTAGCAACGTATTGATGTCAGTTTACTGATTCTGATGGTTAACTGTGGCTACATAGGAATATGTTTTTGTTTGTAGAAATCATACACTTAAATATTTAGGGTTAATGGGGTGTTTGGTCTGTTACTTATTCTCAAATGGTTCAGGGGAAAAAGTTTTTTATAGTACTTTTATAACTGTTCTGTAAGTTTGAAAATAAAATTTGTTTAAAGATAATCAATACTTTTCCTCTTTTTACAATCACTTTGAGAGAGTTTAGATCATTCATTCCATTCATCTACTTCTTGATTAAAATACTATTATGCAGGATTTTCTTTATATCTTTATTTTTTTATCCCAACAGATTCAATATTATTATTACTTTATACATCAAGTTTTCTTTAGATTTTCTCATATAGTTATATTTCCTTTGCTAAGAATTACTCCTTACATCATGAACCTTCCTTCTCAGATTATATTTGTTCTCTCAGAAGACAATTCTTCAGAAGTTCTTTTAGTGAGAGGGCATCAGGTGGTAGCACACAATATTTTGTTGTTGTTGGGTATCTGAAAATGTTTGTCTATAACCCCCATTCTTGAAAGATGGCTTTGCAGGGTATAGAATTCTAGGATGACAATGATTTTCTTTCAGTATTTTGAAGATATTGTTTCTCTGTCTTCCAGTGTCTATTGTTGCTTTCAAGAAGTATGTGATTCTAATTTTTGCACCTTTATAATTAATCTGTTTTTTCTTCCTGGATAGTTTTAAGGTTTTCACTTTGTCTTTGGTATTCTACAGTTTCACTACAAAGTCCTTTTCTGAATCTGATGATTAGAATCTTTCATGAATTTCAGGAATCGGTAAGTTATTATCTTACTGAATGTTGATTTTCCCCAATTCTATTAGCAATTTTTGACTCCAATAGACAATTATTGGACCTTCACAATCTATAGCTTATGTCTCTTAAACATCTTTTACAGTTTTCATCTTTTGTATTTCTCAAAATTTTAATACTCTCTTTTATTTTTAAATGTATTAAACAATGTAATTTTATATTCTGTATCAGGTAACTCCAACATATGTAGTCTTTGCAGGTCAGAGTCTATAGTTCATTGTTTCAACTGACTTTTAATTGTGGTGGCTTATTCGCTTATATGTGCGGCCACTTTTGATTGTTGACTCATGTTCCTTAGAATGATTATCCATGGTAATTCTTTTGAATTCTTCAACGTCTAGTCTTCCAAATAGTATTTCCATTGTTTCTGCCTGATATCTGAGGGTACTGTTATCTGAAATACTTTACACTACATTTTTACCTTGTGTTTCTCAGGTCTAATTTGGGTAGAGCGTGGGCCTATGGTTATAGATCCTTAGCAGAGACATTTTTTCCATTTCTACCCAGAGACAAGACCCAGAAATGCACATACTCCTAACACCCTCCTTGCAGCATAGGCTTTTATTTTCTAGTTCACATCCTGAGGGTATTATCCTATAGGGCCTCTATTTGTTATATGTAAGAAGTCCTTCAATGTCATCCCCTCCCATCCTCCTCCCATTTTTCCAGACCAGGAAGCCTCCCAAGCATCATGTCAGTATGATAGGAAAAAGGACCATGGAAATTACCAAGACTGAAGGGTGTTTTTGTTTGTTTGTTTTACCACTTTAAAGTGATAGGCTCTGGAAATCTGACTTAATTTGATTTAAAGAAAACAAAATACTGCCCTAGGCACTAATCAAGAAAAATATGATGAGTTTTCCCCGCTTTCAGTATGAGGTAGTTTCTTTTCTGTTGATCTTGTATAGCAATGTGAATCAAAGAAACTAAAGAAAACAATAACAGCAAAATAACAAACTAGGGAAGGAAACAGGCATCTAGTGTAAGAGAGCAGGTCATGACAAAGTGATTTCCCCACAAACCATCAGTAGCTACTATAATCCCTTCTATAATTTCTCCCAAATTCCAAGTGCACGGATAGTTTATTTACACGAAGATGACTTAAACAAAAGCTGTTGCTTACTAGATTGCAAGCAGTCCATCATATAGCCTTTAGTTGAGAGGAGACAATATAACACAGAGATAAAGCACACTTACTATGCGTCAGGCCTCCTGGCTTCAAACTCAAGCTCAGTTACTTCCTAGAAATAGGACCTTAGGTGAACCTTCTCTAAACTCAGTTTTTAATCTATATAACCTATATAGTTTAATATATATAATCTATATAAAATGGAAAAAACAAAAGCTTGTTATGAGGAGTTTCTAAGCTAATTTGGGTACAGTGGTTATTATAGAAAAAATTATGGAGGTTCAGGAAATCTTTCAAAGAAGTCATTGTAGAGAAGTGGGCCTTGAAAGATGGTGAATATTTGGATAGTCAGAAGGGAACCTAAGAATCTTCTCACACACTTGGATTTGCCTTCCTATTCCAGAGGGGTTAGCAGAGCTCCTAAAGCCACTTTGGATTTCAACTTCCTTCCGGATTCATGGACGTAACACCAAATAGGTCTTACATCCTCAGACTCTGGATTCGTTGCCTGGGATCAAATCATAGAATTATAGGTCTACCTGCATTATTATTTATGTATGTATTATATGTGTGTATGTGTGTGTGTGTGTGTGTGTGTGTGACTAAACCTCAGATTTTTTTTATCTGAAAAGTCAGGGTTGTTGAGTGGTTTAAATGGAACAACATATGTAAATGTACAATACATAGTCACTAAAAAAAATATGCGTTAGTTTTTAACTCTTATTCTTATTAACATTGTACTTCCCCCCTAATGTTTCTTTCTCAAGCCCTGACTCTCTGGAGTACTGAGAAATACTTGTTTGATCTGCCTTCCTCATCTACCCTTTGCCCTAGGTGGAAGAACACACTCCCTGATTAAAGGGGTACATCCTGCAAAAACAGACTGTGAAAGCAAGTCCACAATAGACGGAGAGACAATGCATTCTTGTTCAGAGCAGCCACCAACAGTGATGACAACAGCCATCAATGGGCTGGGGTCAAAGGTCAGCAGTCCCTCTGTCATTTCATTCTTCTTCCGGCTCCCAATGGAGTTCATAGGAACTCAATCTCAAGTCTAAAATCCAACCAAAGCCCATCCACGCAGGCCCACACCAAGGACACCTAATGACCAAATTCATAAGGCAAAACAATGTCTTCACTCGGTTTTCTGAAAGTAACTTTACCATCCCTTTGGTGGTTGTTGAAACATGGTGCAGCCACCAGCCAAGGGGGAGACATTGGATGAAACTGGTGATTCAGGCCCTGGGAGTGGGAATTACAGACCATCAGGAGAGCTAGCCCGGACCCCCTGGACACCCTGAGGAAACACCAGAGAGAGCCAGCAATGCATCTCTAGGTGGGCATCTCAGGAAGCTTCAAGTGCTGAACCAAATTAAAAATGGGAAATGTGTGAGCACAGAGGTTGTTTTTGACAAAGTTTCTTTCTTGTTTCTGCCTCGTGGAAAACAGGAACATCAGCTCCCTTGGAAACCATTAGTGTAGTGGATGCTCTTCCTATGCTCCTCGAGGCACGTGCGTGACATTTGTCCTGGATGCAGCTGGAATCCATCCTTTATGGTGCAGTTTATCCCTTGATGCCATTGTCTGCTGGGAGATTGCCCAGATACTGCAAGTGGGCAAGTAATACTTTTCAATTACTGTACATACATTCCGACATGCTGTGTGGCCTTCGCCAATTTGCTGCACAATCTGTCTTGATAGTACTCACAAAGCAGGCTTCTTGAGAGTGTGGACAAAGTAATTTCTCTCTTTGTTGCCTAGGAATCCTTTTGTAGGCTCAACCCAGTACACGAGCTATGTAGAGCAGCATGTGGGAAAGAGAAGCCTGAGTGGTCTCCACCAAAAGAGGGTGGGAATGAAATAGAGAAATGTGGACGGGGCTTGGCAGAGAAACTCTGCTCAACAAAAGGAAGGAAACCCAGCATTCACATCAGTATGAATGACTCTGCCAGGTGCACCTGGCGCCCTCTTTTCCCTTAATGTGGTTGGTTAGTTAATCTTGGAGAATAATCACATTGTGAACGCTAACTATTGCCAAGCCATGTGCTCAACACTTACATATTAAATATATGACCTCACTGAATCGCACAGTAATCGTACATGGTGTCTATAACTGTCTCTATTTTGCAGACGACAAAATGGACACTCAGGTTTAAGGAACTTTGGTAAAACTTGGAATTCAAATGCAGACCTGGGCGAGTCTAAATCCCACACTTTCAATCACATCGCTATGAATCTGGATAAACGGAGATTGGTTTGGCATGAAACACCAAATGGGTACTCTGCTCTCTGCTGCAGCTTGGAGTGGTTCCTTCACAGCTGAGGCTGCCCCAGAAAGCCTCAGAAGAACCCAGGCAGGCGGTTTGGTCACTTTTTATAGCCCTTTGGATACATAATGATATATAATTTTCTTATTAAATTTCTATAAACCTATATTGCTTCAAGACAAAGTTCTGTCTCCCTGTTCTGACCCATCCCATGTATCATCATCATCAGCGGAGTCTGGTCTAGTCACTTCTCTGCTCGGAATCCCCACAATGTCCTTGGCTGTCCCCAAAGCCGCAGCTACTCTTTGGTGTCCAGAGCTGGCCATCCCCTGCCTTTCCAGGCTGACTTCCTACTGCTCTGTGGATCTCTACATCAGCCAGTACTTCAGCCCAGAGCAGCTCTGCTCTAAATATTTTGTGGGTCTGCAGAGAATCTCACTTTCAGAAGGATTCTGTGGTTTTATAAAGTTTGAAAAGTACTTCTCTAACCTCACCACACCCCAATTCATTTGCCAGTCTCCCTCCCCTATATCTCTACTCCAGCTCTTCTCCTGAACTGCTCTTCCTGCCCACACCACCTTTTGGTGTTTTACAAGTCCTTCAAAGGCCTGGTAGAAATGCCACTGCCTGCATGTCACCTTCCTCAGTGTCCCCAGCCAGAAATCCTGTCCCTGTCCCTTAGGTACTCCCATAGCCTTTTGCTTACACTGTTCTTGGAGAACTTGCCACACCAAACCTTGTGGTGCGGTTATTTCTGCCCATCTCATCTCGTCTTTCCCATCTGACCCAATCCTAGGGTTGAGCCAGCAGAAACCATGCCCATATATCCATTACATCTGTGTGTTACCTCAGCATCTAATATTATGTTCTGACCATGCCAGGCATTTAATAAATATGTGCTGATTTGAACTTAGGTGATATTGATAATTGGGCATCACTTTAAGCGATGGCTTTGGTAAACTGATCGGGGAACACATCTTCAGGTCTTTGAAGCTGGTCTGGTTTAATTTTGTTACCCTCAAAAAGATATATAGAAGTCCTAACCCCCCGTACCTCAGAACAGGACCTTATTTGAAGATAGGGTCTTTATAATCAAGTTAAAACTGAGGTCATTAGGATGGGGGCTAATCCAATGACTTAATCCTTAGAGAAAGGGAAAATTTGGAACCAGAGATGAAACGCATAGAAGGAAAATGATGTGAAGCCACAGAGAGAAGATGGATATTCATAAGCCGAGGAGGGAAATCTGGAACGCATCCTTCCTTCCCAGACTTCGGAAAAAAAACAACCCTGCCAACACCTTGATTTTGGACTTGCAGTATCTAGAACTGTGAGACAGTAAATTTCTGTTGCTTAAACCGCCCAGTGTGTGGTGCTTTGTTAGGGCAGCGTTAGCGAACGAACACAGTAGCCAAGTGTTACAGGGACCAACAAAAACATCCTGTGTCTGCCTTTCCAGGCCTTTCTGCTCCCAATGCTAAGGCAGTAAGAGCTGCTTTCATTTTCTTCCTTCAAAGGATCTTTATCCAGGCAGGAGGGTGCCTGATTTTTTTGTTTTGTTTTGTTTTGTTTTGTTTTTACAGATGCCCTTTGGGACATTTCTATCTTCAACAGAAGGTCTATTGAGGGGGGCAGGCATGGTTCTATTGCTGGGATATAGCCTAAGATCTCTCATGGCTTTAGTTTTGTCTCCCTCCAAGTTTC
Source organism: Rhinolophus sinicus (assembly GCF_057876585.1). Lineage (NCBI taxonomy): Eukaryota > Metazoa > Chordata > Mammalia > Chiroptera > Rhinolophidae > Rhinolophus > Rhinolophus sinicus. The sequence continues at coordinate 163,081,145 of NC_142514.1, forward strand.
CAAATGCCTGAGGCATCAGAACAGCAGCTTTCATTTTTCTTTGTATCTTCGCCAGCATCTCTCTACCTATATGGACACGAAGTGTGAGTAGGGAAATAGCAGTGATTCTCTACTTCCTCTAAATGTTACTGTGGTGTGGCCATCCTTTCTAACCCTAATCACTTTCAAACTCTTCTTACAGTTATGTGTGTGCACGTTTCCTCTTTCCCTCCAGATTTAAACTTTCTGAGGTTGCATCCATGGATAAACACCACCTAGGACTCGGTAATAAATGCCTGTTGAGTGGACAGATGAACGAATAGATAAATGGAGGCAGGGGGAGCAGTGGCTAGACACATAATCTTGAAAATAATAGAGAAGAAAACCTAGTCCAAAAAGGAAAAGGGAAGTGGATCATCATTCTTTGGCTCCTGATTTAAAGACATGAAGCTGAGGTCCGCCTGGGGCTCATTTATAATTATTTACAGCCACAATGTCAGAATCTAATGGACAGAACCCAAAGATGTATGAGGAAACCTATGGAATATTCATGTCGGCCGTCACTGATACAGAGGGCTTCTAAAACAACAGCCACTCAGATTAATAATAATAATAACAATAATAGCTAATGTTTATTGATTTCTTGCTTTGGGCCAGCCACTATCCTAAGACTTTATACACATCATTTCATTTAATCCTCGCAACAACCCACTAAGATAGATGATGTTTTTAAAATATAGCTTCATGAGATGTTAAGTAATATACTCAAGGTCTCAAGACAGGAAGTTGTGGAGCTGGGATTACAATCCAGTTGGTACAACGCCAGAGCCTAAACTCACGACCTCTGCTACAAAGTCTCATTTATAAAATTTCCTTGCCAGAAGCAGCCAAAAGCTCCAGTGCTGCTTGCAAGGTTGTCTTTTGTGAAAACCTTTTTTCACAAAAATTATGAAAAACTTTTGTTATACAATGCATACTGTTTCCTGTATGTCCATCTGCATCTAATTAAAGAAAGATGAGAAGATATTTTGATGGGGACACGTTGGTGAGGGGTAGAATACCAAATGTTTCATAATAAAGTTTGGTTCTTGCTATCTCCTGGTGGTCAATAATGTTAATTTAATTTAATGCATTCAATTATGCTTGAACAGCCAAGAGTTATTTCTTGATGGCAGCCTTTGGACACTGTTTGCTCCTAGTGGTGATTTAAAGCAAAAGGCCAGAATAATCATCGTAATTGAGAATGGAATCTGTGGGAGTACAGGGAGGAGAGGAGTAACTTCGAATTTCATGTTATAGAGTGGCCCTTGCAAACGTTTCAAGGCTTTTCAGTGTAGAAGTCAATACATTCTTTTCTTCCCTAGAAATTAATTTGTTTATTCAGCAAATATTTTTTTGAGTGCCAGGCACTGTTATGTACCCCTTGGGGATACAGTGGTGAAAAAAAAACAGTCAGGTTCTCTGTCCTCACTGAGCTTACAGTCTAGAAAGGTAGGGAGTATTAAACCACAGGTAGGCACAGTCCTGTGTAACAGGGGTGATGACGGCAGAAATACAGGCTGTTACAAGAGCACATGGGGGGAGGGGCCGAGGAGGTCAAGGAAGACTTTATAGATTCTAGGATCTTTGTGTATAATTTTTGAAGAACTGAAATTTTTTAGATGACAATGAAATAGTACTTCATAAAGCATATGACTATTAAAAATACTTTTATTGTTTGAAATGATGGTAGGCGGTTTTTAAAAGGTCCTCTTGGCCAAATGGCTAGTTATCCACATGGGATGAAGGCACAGCTGAGAGGTTGTTCACATTATATCAGCGCTACCACCTGGAGAAGGGATTGTGCTGGCAGCATTCTCTTCCTCCTCCGAAGGGATGTTTCTTAACCCTGGAAATGCTGAATGCTGGAGGAGGGCCTTGTTGCGTTTATAAATCTGGCCAGGCAGTCTGTTAATTGTTTATTTAGATATGTTTTTTATCACACCTCATTGCAATTGGAACAACCTGATTAAGAGTGTCTCTGTACCAACTTTTCTATCCTTGCAAGGATTTCAGAACAGTCCAGGATTCTATTAGAACATCTCTTGCCTCATACAGTAGCTCCTTCACCACTGAATCTTCCAGTTCACAAATGCTAAGAGTTTCAATAATATTACAACGATCGAGTTCAATGCAATTTAAAACCTATTTTTAAAACAGTAGAGTGGATTCAGCGCCAATGCTTAGATCCAGCTTTCTGTGTGTTGAGATGCCACCTAGTGGACTAAATTGCATACACTAAGTAAAACTATTCTTTTATGAGTAATAATCTAGCATTTTCTTCCTAAAATTTGAAGCCCCAGTGACAAATCTTAGCTGGTGACATTTCTAAATTTGTAAAACTAATTATGTATATTAAGCATAGGTTCAGCTTGAAAGAGGAGAGTATCGGACAATATCTGCATCAAAGGAATTGGTTGAGTTGGTGGTAGTAGTAGAAAGAGACACGGATGCAAAATAAAAGTAGACTTTTATCTGAGGTGATTAAGATTTGGAGCAAATACAAAAACTAAACTTTAGACTTCAAAGTAGATAATTCTGAAGACACATTACGTTTCACAACCTCTTACATGATTAGGCATCGTTAATGCACCTCTGTGATCATTTGGTGAGGGCTAATATTCAAAGAACATTTCCTGACTATCTACTAAAGCTAGGGACTGAGACAGAATAATGAGCAAAACTGAAGAGGAAGCTGAGAGAGCAGAGAGGTACTACTGTAGAACATTCTGGATTTTGCCATTTAATTTTACAGTCAGTGTTATGTCAGTACTTCAGCCATCTGTGCTCTGGTGCATTCCTGACAGAATTGATTGTTCGGAATCAACTGAAGACCGAAGAGACCTCTGCTGAGATGATTTGAGCTCACTGACTTTCCAGAATTCCAGGACTCTTAGGGAATTTGTTCTATTTGTGTCAATAAACTTGTTGAAGCATTATGATCTTCCCTTTGATTCAAGATCAGATGAATTTTACCATCTTGCTGTCATGGGGCTTTGGGAGAATTTCTTTGTACTCACCTGGAGTTGGCTGAGAGTTGCTCACCTTTCATGGAGTGCTTGAATCATTTCCCTAGGGCCTGGACCTCAAGCAGTTAAAAGGACTTGAGACAATGGAGAGTAACAATGGCCACTAAATTGAAAATTCAGTGCACACCTTAATTCAGGTAACTCCCCAAGATTACATGAGTCGAACTGAACTTCTTGTTGTTCTGTCACCTTGGTTGAAGCAACATTGCCCTTAATTCTTCTTCGGCTATCTCGATCTGCTCTGTGGAAAACAACATCAAAACTTCTAAGAAATCAAATCTGATGCTTTCAGTAACAAAGAATTAACAAAAGTGTAGGCCAGACACTCCCTACTTCCCCATAACCTTCTCCTACTTTTGACATAGTGTTAGTCTTGGGGTCCAGCAGTATGATCTCTATTAAAAACAAAAACAAAAACAAAAAAACTGGTTCCTGCAAGTGAAATGTACCAGTAATGCGAGCCCTATCGCTGCCCGCCATTGCGTAGGTTGTTAGAGGCTGGTGAAATCTTGGTGAGAACAAGTCAGGAGGAATAGCATAAAAGCTAGTAGAGTTGTACAGTTTTGACTGCATTAAGAGAAGTACAGTGAAGTGGATAGAGTCTGAGCTCTGGCATCAGGGACACTTGGTTTGAATCCTATTTCTACCACTTACTAGTGGTGGGAATTTGAGGTGAGTGACAACCTCTCAGAACCTCAAATTCTTCATCTGTAAAAGGGGATAATAACAGAATCTTTGAAAGAGCTGTTGTAAGGATTACGTATTATAAGTAAAGTGTTTATCACAATGCCTGTCGTCTGGCAAGTTTTAAATGTAGCTCAGTTAGCTATTATTATTGCGACTTTTATGATCATTAATATTTGACATCACAGTGAGCTTTATTTGAATGATGCTTGGCTACTTCATTCAATTCTGGATAACACATTGTCAGAGGGCTCTGATATAACAAATGAAAGAGAATTCAAAAAATGTTTGATCAGATATATCATGAAATTATGTTGCCTGAGGTCTAAGTGGAAAGGGTACAGCTTTGGAGGAGCACCACATTGGACCTCAACTATTGAAAGGCCTGTCATGAGGAAGAGGGTTAAGGCAGCTTGTTCCTCATAGACCCAGACATAGAACTAATGAGAGTGAATAGAAGTTACAAGCATATATTTCAGTCATCATAAGGGAGAATCGTCCTTAGAATGGGCTGTCTAGGAAGGTGGTAAAATTCTTCTCCCTGGAGGTGCTTAAACCTGGACAATCAGCTGTCATGGATACAATGTTGGAGAGTGGTGAGGGCCACTTTTAAGCACTGGATGAGTATCTGCATTAGGAGATTATCCAAATCTCCCTCAATTCTGAGATTCATCCCAGGATAAAGAAGAAGAGAAAGATAAGAAAGAAGTGATAGAGGCAAGAGATGGAGGGAGGCGATCATTCCTGCTTCCTTCCTTTCCTGCCTTTCTCCTGGGTGCTGTGGGATTTAGCGATGGCCACCACTAGTCCCTAAAGCACTTTTGTGCAAATTAGAAAATGGTATGTTCTCTAGACTGGCGCAACAGCACGGGTGTAGGGGTCAGCAAGATGGTAGGCAGTGTCTTCATGAAAATTACAAGAAGGAGACTCTTCCTCTGGGCAGAGGTGTGGTGAAAGGAGTGAAGACAGAATTTCAGCCCCCATGCACCTTCTTAGCAAGGCACTCCTGTGCAGTGAATAACTTGGAGAACGTATATGGCATCTGAGCTTTAAGTCTCTGGCCTTTTCAGTGTGTGTGTGTGTGTGTGTGTGTGTGTGTGTGTGTGTGTGTGTGTGTGTATTGGTTTCTCTTTTCAGAGCATTACCACCTGCTCAGCAATCGACCTGGCAAGTCTTGGAGAAGGAGAGGTTGGAGATAAAACCTGAGCACTGTTTTCTCTTGCAGATTCACTCAAGACAAACTGGCGATCACCTTTATGTCTTCTTTAGCCCTTAGAACCTGGGAATGTGACTTGAGCAATACAATCATTACATTCAAAGCACATGGCTTAAAACAAAGTGAAAATTCTGTGGGATGCATTCTATAGAAGGTGGGATCAGTAACAATAGACATTTATGGGATTCGGCCACCAGCATACAATTTCCTTCTTTATACCCCAATTTCCCCTCATGGCCGTGAATGAGGTAGGAGTGTAATTTCAGGGACTGACTGATCTACAGATTCTTGTTCTTCCTGTCCCCCCACCCCACCCCCATACAGCAAGGATTAGGCAGGTCACCTGAGCTCGGCCAAACAAGGGTGATCTCCTCTCCTGAGACTGGCTATTTTGAACTAGTGACCCAGGTCTAAAGAGAATGATGGAAAGTCATTTACTTGCTGGCTGTCCTGGGTACCAGAGGGTTGCTGTGTCCTTTCCTTTGCTTCCTGCCTCCTGCTTCTTGGGTTTCCTGTCTATTTCTAAGGCTTGTCCTCTTGCATCTCTTCAGTTCTGTGAACCTCCAGTTATCTTTCCAGCAATCTCCTGGTTGCTTATGTTGTCAGTAGTAAATTTCTGTTCCTTGCAACCAAGAACGCTAACTGAAATACCAACATCAAAGCTGAAAATAGCAGGCGTCTATTCATAATATAAAGGGCTCCTGAGTCAACGTCTCCACTGCTAGAATGTAACTTTCCGTGCTGGGATTATGTGTCACCTGCTGGTCCAACCTCCATTTCTAGAATAATAATTATTACTTTGTTAGCTTTATATTTATTGAGAATTATTTGAGTATTAGGCTAAAAGCTTTATATACATCACCCCATTTAATTCTTGTAACAATGCTTCTAAAATAAATACTAATATTATATTCATTTTAAAGACCAGGAAACTGTGGCTTAGAATAACTTGCCCAAGATCAAGTTAGGAAGTAGCAGAGTCAATATTTAAACCCAAGTCTGGGTCACTTCAAGATTTGTACTTGTAATCATTCTACTATTTTGCCTCTTATTTTGCCTTACTGACATACACATAGTAAACACTCATTCAATGTTAATTCAAATAATGAAATAATCATAATAAATCAAGTAATAGAAACATATAAAAACACATATATTTACAAATTATGAGCTAGCTTTAGGAAAAGACTTAAATTCAGCTCATTTACAGAGTAGCCATGTTTCAGCTTTTGATATTTATGTGTTATCATCAGGACTCCCCATTTCCCTCTGTTCTCGGTGCATGGCAGCCGCCATGATATCTCAGCTGGGTCTTTCCTGCTTGTTAAATGTCTACTAGACTGAACACTCTCCAAGCTCCCAGCAAGTTCATTAGTTACCTGAAAATACCTACCTCATCTGTCATCAACACTCAAATGACCTGGGGGATTTTTCATTTCCACTCCATTTTCCAAACCCTTTCTAGCATTTACCTCCCACATCTGGAATCAATCCTGACCAGAAGCAAAATGCTGAACGGTTGGGCTCCTCCCAGGGAAGACTTTCTCCCAAGGAGTGACAAGAATATGTCACGTATGAATTAGCCATTCTCTTCTAGAGGAAACTGCCACGGCAGAGGCAGCCTTCATGCATTCTAATTTGCTCATATACCCCCTCTGTCGTTACTTGTTTAAGCAAAATATTTAGTTTAACATTTTTAGCCATTACAGCCTAAAAAACACACATATTTTAAAATTAGATTTGAGTTATAAATTATGAGAATCCTTTAGCAATACCTATGCTCATTATCTTTTTGTCTGTCTCTGTAGAAAAGATTTCAGATAGTCTTAGAAAACATCTCTGACTTTCAAGTCTCGTACCGTGGCCCACACCACTATTTCTGTGTGATACCCACTCTAAAGAGAAAAGACAGTATCAGTTTGCCAATTACAATAAAGTCAATTATAAGGTTTTTATTTTACACTACTTTTTCCCCTTTTCTAAGCAGTTTGGAGGCCAAATTCATAGACTTCTAGAATTGCTTTCAGGGGACAATTTGCAGATTCTTGTGAATGAAAGATAGTTAATTCAAATTTTTCTTTCTTTTCTTTTCTTTCTTCGTTTTCTTTGTTCGGGAGGGGGACTGGACAGGAAAAGGTGACCTCAGGATACTAAACTCCAGACACCTTTCTTTGGGAATATCTTCATGAAAAAACAAACACAAAAAACAAACAGTGATGAAAGCTGCTTTCTGACGGCCTCTAGGAAAATATGTGTATGCACATGGAAACTGTCAATCTCTTGATTAGATAAACTGCATTATTTTAGTAATACAGCACATCCTGTCCATGATTTCAAATCATCAAAAAGATTTTTTTTGTAGTTCTGGAGGAAACAACAAAAAGAAAATCCAAGATGTACAATATATCTCAAGATACCTCAGCACCTGCAAGGAGATTATCTATGCTGATAAAGTGAAATATTACTACGGATAATAGAAAGTTACAAAACACAAGAGAGGAAGAAAACAAGGCAATCAGGGATATAGAAAGGCAGTGTTTTACAATAGAGTCCATGATTTAAGAGACTAAATCCAGGCATTTTGTTTTGCTGCCTTTAAGGTCAATAATTGAACAATAGAGTTTTTTAAACAGACTCAGTTGTCAACAATTTTGAAGTGTCTACTCTGTGCCAGTTGTTGTGCTAAGTGCCTTATTCATCGTGTGGCAGCCACTGTACCACCTCGTGCGGACACTGGGTACTGTGGGGACCACATATGAATGACCAGACCTGGTCCTGGCCTTTTCTTACACAACTGGGCAATGCAACGGTGAAACCCCTGAGAAAGCAAATCCAACCTCTGGATTGAGGGAACAAAAACAATGTGAACAGTGAGCTCTTTGAAAAGAAAACTGCTTCCCTATGGCAGAAAATAAGGGGGAAGGGGGCCCATGCAGGGAGCCCTGCAAGCAGGGAAGGTAGGCCCTGGGGAGTGTGATATTACACAGGAACATAATGGGGTTGACTGCATACTTGTCTAATTACTGAAGCTATTAAAATCTCTATAACTTAGATTCAGGAAAAAAAAAAAAAAAAAAAAAAAAAAGGCTTATATGCACACACATGCTCCTGATTGGATTTTATGAATCCACTCCTTTCGATTCTAGAAGTACACCACCCTGCTGTGTACATGTGGCTGCTAAACCTGACTGACCTTCTCCCCTGGCCCTGCCCCTGCCCCAGACTAGTGTAGTCTGTTACTGTAATAAGCAGTTAGGTTCGATAAGGCGATGGGTGATGGGATCATCTGTGTTGAAGCCGAATTATAATGCCTCAGTCAACGAATTTAATCTAAACCAAATGCTTTGGGATTCTGAAAGCTCTGGGAACAGAGAAACTATAAGTTTTATATTTGCCCAAGTTCAAACAGAGAGCAGACAGAGAGATTCCAGAAGCTCAGAGAGTGGTAGCAAAAAAAAAAAAAAAAAAAAAAAAAAAAAGTCTTTTCTCCCGAGTTCAATCAAAGGAACAAGTAGGGTATACTTTGTACTCATCTCTCTTTTATTTTTTTTCTCTTCTGTGCACTTTCTTTTCTCTTGACACAAAGAAGGGTCATCGGTTTAATGCCAAACTTAACTTGATCAAACAAGGACTCAGCACATAGTAGGTCCTCAATAAATAAACTCAAATGAACAAATGGACAACAGTTAATGTAGGAGTTTAGTGCCCGTGCTTTCAGGGTCGGGCTTCACTCTGCCCCTTAGCTGTGAGACCGCAAGCAGGTTACTTAACATCAGGGCCTCGGTTTCCTGATCTGCAAGATGGAACTAATAATACTTGTAAGGACTACCTTAAACAGGATAATGAATATAAAGAACTATCAGAATGCCTGACACATAATGGGCAGCTTCCTAGCTAACATTCATTGCCTCTAGCACTTATGCTCCTACCTACTGTGCACCGCTTTGTCTTCTGACAACCCTGGTGGTGACAGTGGGTTTGGTGGCAGTGATAATAACGATTACATTCTCCTGAGGCCCCAAGAGACATACATATAAACTCAATTAACATTTCTGAAGTCATGTCAAAATTTATTATGCTTTGTCTTTGTCAGGAGCCAGCATATCTAAAACGTGAGAGTCTTCTGATGAATCGGATAATAGTTGCTAGTCTACATTCAAGACACAGATAAGATAGGAAAATTTCCCAACGTTGGTGACACAATTTGAAGAGTCTATAGAAGACATAATTTCTTATTTACTAACTCGAATCTACTACTCTCTTCCCCAAACTCTATGGAGTGCTTCCGAAGTATCAAATTATAGTTGTTACCCTCTGCAAATGATTTTTTATTTCACCATTCACTTACTCACTGAAAAAAATATCTTTCAATAACTATGTGAATTTGAATATCAATTTGTCCAGTCACTTTCTATCCATTTACTCAACATTCTTTCCTTCATAGCATTTATCCCTAGTTGTTTTCCTACCTATTTATTTGTTTCCCCTCTGTACTGACTGTGTGCCCTCACAAGGCCAGTGCTGTCCATGAGAATTAAGATTTTTGTCTTGTTCAGCATTATAGCCCAGCTCTGAGCAGTGCCAGCATATCAAAGGAGCTCCGTAAATATATGTTATATGAATAAATGATGCCAATTTCCTCTGCGTTTGGGGTATTTTTTTCTTCTCAAATACTTGAGTACACCACAATCCTAAAAATGTATGTTATCAGCACCCCTCTAAAATAATTTTTGCTAACTTTCAACTACAGCATTTGCCTCCCCCACCCCTCCTGAAGATCGGAAGTTCCCTTCTCCCCACTTACATGAGTGTCATGTAAAACCTCTCCTACTGGCCACAAGGCAGCTATGAGATGTCTTAGGTTGGATGCATGAATGAAAGAAAGCTCATCATTTTGATGTATTAACGCATGGCGTGTAGTGGTCCCTGTAATTTTAATATAGCATTAAAATTCTCTAAAATAAAATGTTTATTTTGAATTCTAAGTCTGTGATCTCTTTCTTTTCTGTACAATAATACAATGGTATTTACTTCTTTTATGTCTGCACGAGATCCTACAACTACTTTTGAAGACTATTCTGTTCTTCATAAAAAAAGGACAAATGATTTTTCATGCTTTATCTCATCTGATGCAAAAAACAACTTTTGAGGGTAGGAGAAGATATTGTTCTTCTCATTTCTCAGAGGAGAAAATACATATGTCCCAGGGGTTGTAAGAAGCACAGTCAGGGTTGAAACGAACTCCTCATTTGATATTTCACAAAGATTTCATGAGCACCTACTCTGTTCCAGGCACCGTGCTGAGCTCTGGGAACAAAGCAGAAAACAGAGCAGCCTTGGAGGGTGTCTTCGGCTCCTCGCTCAACGTCCTTTTCTAATCTGAGAACTCTAGCTAAGGACAGTGACGTTAAATCATACTCCAATGTATTTTTCATATAAAAATGTAATAGTTTTAAGGAGGTTTCTAAGTAGTACCTTACACAGAGTTAAAAGGCATTTTAACATCATTTCTGACTGAGAGTATGGTAAGCTTTGACTAAATTAACTGACGTATAGTGGCAACATGACAGAATAAAATGATAACTTAGAAAGTTATCTGAACGTGTGGAAACATCACCATGTTATATTAAAAATGAGTGTAACTAAAAGTATAGCAGTGGAGGTAGAGGAGGGGTTCCAACCCAAGATACTCTGTTGTTCAAAGAACAGGTATGACTGATTTCCAGGTAGGCTCCAGACATCTTCGGCCACTCCTCTGCTGAGTTTCACCCCAAAGCTGGGGCTGTCAGTGTTCCCTGTTATTCTCCCAACAGACGAAAGAGAAACAGCATGTATTCCCTTCTGCTTATAAAAGCAGCAAGTAAACGGGCTTTATGATCGTAAGAAATGCCAACTTAATTAGCTTTTTTTGTTCCAGGTAATAAGTTGTTTTCTCCAAGGAATGCCCAAAATTAACAACAATGTTTGAAGAAGTTTATATTTCCTTTTCTTTTCCCACTTAAGATTCATAGATGAAAAATTACATACAAAGATAGTAAGAAATTATCATGGTTTATTGTTTTTGAATGTAACAAGATAACATGTTACAATAGTGAGAGTTAGAAACTGTTTCATCTGACTTGTATTTTGAAATCTTCCATTGAGAGGGAAGGATCCTATGTGCCCCAAACCCTAAAGGTTATGGAAATCAGAAATATCTTCTTATATCAGGAGTTCTTCACTTGGACGTTCACAGATGTTTTTCAGGTAGGCCTGTGAATCCCATGGAAAAGTATTAAAAAACATGTTTTGTCTGTGCATTTTGTAAGTTTATGGCTTTTCAAAAGAATCTCGAAGGAGTCTGTGAACCAAAACAGTTTGAGAACTCCTTTACTACAGTCTATTGAGATTCTGAAGGTAGTGAATTCATTTATAAGGAATTTCACACAATTTTTTGGACGTTTCTTTAAACTTTGCATTTGAAACCAAGATGTATAGTCATCAAAGACATATTTTACAAATATGCCTACTTTACACGATGACATTTTTTTCATGTGCACAATTTGGAGAAGTGTTTCTTGCCCCTGAAAAGCAGAAAGGATTATCCAACTATAAGTCCATTTCATTTGACTCTGAGGATTTCATTCCCTGCACAGCTGACTGAAATGAAATTCTATAAAGCAGATCCTCTATTCCCGCTGTACAGTTGTAATGTCCGTTTGTGGTCCAGCACAAGAGTGGAAGATGGCCGAACCTCATCTTCCCACCAAGCTGCTCTGGCAGTGGGAATTTGGGGCATTATCTTTGAGTCCTTGTGGGCACAGCTCTGTCCCAAGTAAATAAAAAACAAGGGTCTGTGCCCTCTAGGTACGTACCACCTATTGGGGAGACAAAACATGTGCTCAAAATATATGCAAGTTTTTTTCCCCCAACAGGCCACGATATACACTGGAGAAACTATAAGTGTACACAGATTACTCTAGAATATACAATCCCCATGGCTAACATTGCCCTTGATTCTGATATGTCTTATTAGGAATATATAGATCATTTATAGTTGATTTATCAGTGTTGGTAATTCTTCAAAATCCGCCTGTGAAAAATCCAGTTGTTTTGAAGAATAAATTTTAGGACCTAATTTTTAAATAAACTACACAGATTTATTTTGCAAAAGTAGATTTTCCTAAATTCAGAGTGATCAGCAATCTAAATAACTGGACTTTCAATCACACGCTTCTGTTTTCAAGTAGGCGAAGAAAGTTTTCTTTCCTATAAGATAGAGAAAAACATGTATATTTTTCATATACATATGCTTATTTATATACACACATACATATATATGAAGTTTAGCAGAAGTTGCTATTTTACAAATATTTATTAGAATAGGTGCATTAAAACTTGATAAGGTTTGTAAAATTTATAGAGGCATCCCTTTCAAGGCCTGATGTGAGTTATGAAATCTAATTTTGTTTTCATAGCTCTGTGATAAAATTTTATCAATGTTATAAAAAGGGTCTTGACTAAGACTGACCGGAAATCTGAACTATCTGGCCAGGCAATAAAAACACATTCCTTAGCTGCAAAGTGTCAGACAAACAAGGTTTACCTGAAATTGATCGATAAGTCTTCCTTTTACAGTTGAGTGCATTCACTTTACCTCATAGGATAATAGTTTTTTTTTAATGGTTTTTCCATTAATATCAGACTTCAGTGTTAGTAAGAAACAAGAGAGACATAAAAGGGAGAGAGACAGGCCATCAAGAAAGAATGCTGTGATCTTTAATGGTGAGCACTCGTGCTCAGACGAAGTGCTTGCTTGGCTGGGACTTTTTTTTTTGCCAACTGTTATGGGTTGACTTGTGTGCCCCTCCCCCCAAGTTCACATGTCAAAGCCTTAACCCCCAGCATCTCAGAATGTGATCTTATTTGGAAATAAGATCATTGCAGATGTAGTTAGTTAAGATAAGGTCATTCTGGGGTACAGTGGGCCCCTAATTCAATATGACTGGTGTCTTTATGAAAATGGAAAATTTGGACACAGACAGGGACACAGGAAGGATGCCATGTGAAGATGGAGGCAGAGACTGGGTGATGATTCTACAAGTCGAAGAACACCAAAGATTATCTGCAGACCACCAAAACTAGGGCAGAGGCATGGAACACATGCACACTCCAGAGGGAACCAACCCTGCCAACACCTAGTCTCCAGAACTCTGAGACAATGCATTTCTGTTGTTTAAGCCCCCATTTTGTAGTACTTTCTTATGGCAGCCCTAGCAACTAATACACGAATGAATACAGCCATTAGGCTAAGAAGTGAGACCCCCAATGGCTTGCTATGTCCTGGTGAGCTACTGAGGACCTCTGCCACACACTGGGCTGTGCTCCTTCCACCTTGAGTTGAGCATCTGAGGGTAACTCACTTGGCCTAACTTAGCCACCATCAGGGAAATCGTCCAGACAGGTAGCACCTAACCCATAAAGTGATTCCTTGATGAAGGCATCCAGTGCACTCAATTTTAGAATTACCAATAACCACGCCTGAAACTTCTACAGCATTGAAAACTTATAAAGCGTTTCTAGGGTGGTAGAATGGAAACAGCACAGGCTTTGAGGTGAAGAAGATCTGAGTTCGAATACCAGCTCTGCCACTTATTGGCTAGTGGCTTCGGGCAAGATCTATCACCACTCAGAAGCTCGGCTTCCTCGTTTGTAAAATGGAAAAGGACAAAAAATATCTCCTTCTGGAGATGGTCATGAGTATGGAATGAAACAGACAATAGTGTCAGAGGTCCAGCTGGCCTGGCACGTGGAGACACTCAAAGCAGCATTGGTGCCCCTCCCCTTCCATGTTTCTTATTTGATCCTCATGCCAAAGCACTTGCTCAATAGTGCAGGAGGCAAGACTCAAGTCAGGCCTTGAACACCAAACCCCTGGGAGGAACCACCTCTAGTCCTTGGCTACCACTAAGCTGGGCCGTGGCCTCCCTCTGCTGCTCTGATGAAACCTGGATTGGGCTTCTGAGGGCCAAAGTGACCTGGATGCCAGTCCTAGTGACCACCTGTTCGAAAGGCCCTACCAAACAGAGAGCTAGGCTTCCCATGGTCATCTGGAATTCTTGCTGTCCCTCTTGTTGCCCAATTGTATCGCACTACTAAATCAGAATCAGACTTTTAAAGTTGGATGGGACTTTAGAGATGAAAGAGCCTACTTTCCTCATTTTATAGAAGACAAAACAGGATCTCAGAAGGATGGGCCTCCAACCAGTTAGCATCGAGTTGAATGGTCTCATGAACCGTAGTCTAATGTTTCATCCTATTAGATCCCAAACACTCACGGTGTCAGTTTAGGAACGGAAGAACCTGAATAGATCCAAGGTATCCTTGGATCGTATTGTACGGTATTTTATGCATTATAAAATAGTCTCAGAATAAACCTTTGTCATTGAAGAGAAATGTGGCTTTAGTGGTATCAAGGTCCTTCCTAGCTCTATGATACTTAGACCAAGACAACGTGCAGGTGGATTTCAAAATGGTGCTGCAATTGCATTTAATAAAGGGGTGGGTCGCTTCGGCGCGCTTCCTCACCTACTTTGTGGAGGGAGTGAAGTTTGCTCATCTCTGCCCCCAGCATGGAGCAGCTCCTTTCCGGAGCTCATGGGAGTTTCAAAGTAGGTGGAGGGGGTAGGGAGCAGCAGCTCTTACTTGGAAATCTCCTAAATTGGCTGACTCCCATTTACATGCTGTTTCTGGCAACAGAGATCAGTCTGGGTCACCTCTATGCCACTGAGTAAATATGCTGAAAATTATTACTATTTCAGACAAATGTTTAACTGTTCTCAGATTATCTATGACACCAAGGGCCAAAGTCACAGCAATCTAACCTGGGAGTGAGTTTATTTTACTTGGTGATTTATGGAATGAGAATTCTGGGCGCTCTGTGGGACTAATTTAATACGAAACATTCAGATGTCTGTCTTATAATGCCATTCATCTTCCCTTAGCCTGCTTGCACCAGGGGGCATGTGGTTCAGAGAGCAGGCTCTCCCTTCTCAGCCACAAATCATCACACTTGTGAAAGGGGGTGACATGTCTTCCCTTCCAAGCCAGGCTGCCTGCAGCAGAGGCAGCGAGCAAAGGGTCCATCTGGGCACTGATGAGAGAAGAGAGTTTTCCACTCTATCAGGCCTCGGGAGTGTTTTGAACATTACAGTCAGCAAAGGCGGGATCATAATCGACACTGTTTTGGTTTGCCCTGTGATAAAGGAAATTTAGTCAGTGTCTACTGCCTTACCAACAAGTAAAAGACTTGTTTTATAAGAAACTTATGTAATATTTTGTGGATTTATGTGATAAGTCATGTACTAGCTTAGGTTGTTATAACAAAGTACCAGAGGCCTAGAAGCAACAGAAATTAATTTCTCATAGGTCTGGAGCTTGGAAGTTCCTGGTCAGGGTGCCAGCATGGTTGGGTTCCGGTGAGGGCCCTCTGCTGGGTTGTGGACTGTGGACTTCTCATTGCATCCTCACATGGCAGCGAGGAGAGCAGAGGAAGGAAGCTCGCTTATGACTCTTGTAAGGGCAAGAATCCCATTCATGAGGGCTCCATCCTTGACCTCATCTAATCCTAATTACCTCAAAAGACCCCACTTCCCTATACCATCACATTGGGGCATAGGATTTTAATATATGAGTATTGGGGGCACAAAAATATTCACTCCATAACAATGCATGTGAGGAGAAGAAAGTTCCATCAAAAAAAAAAAAAAATCAGACTCTGATTCAATTTCTATGTTAAAAAGCTGGTACCTTTTTAAACCAGTTACCCTAAATTTTAGATTCATTCAAGAAATATTCACTAATGTATACTATATGGTAAGCAATATGCAGATACTGGGAATACAGGTTTGAAAGCCTGGCCTTACTTTCAAGGAGTTTATAGATGAGTAAAAGAAAGAATATGTCAACAGTGGTGAGCCAAAGTAAACAGGGGGACACAGGGACATATGAAGGAAGCTTCTACAGAGCTGGGTGTGGGCAGTACTCAGGGACAATTTCCTGAGAAAGCAGGAGGAAGAGAACATGCAAAGGAAGTGAGAGACAACACACGATTTGGGAGAAATTGAGGGAACATTTACGGTGAGTGGGATGCAGATTTCTGTGAGCAAAGGGGTGTGAAAACTGAGGCTGCAGGGCTTGGGGGGCCCAATATTCCCAAGATCATTGGGTACCACAGGGAGGAGTCTGTTCTTTATTTTGATGACAATGTAAGGTCCCTGAAAGTTTTTAAACAAGAGGGTAACACAATATGTTTTTTATTCTAGACAGATCATTTTGGCTACAACTTGGATAAACAATTGGAGTAGAGCAAGGCTGGGGGTATACACTGATGAGTTACAGAGCCATCAGTATTATGAAAAGATATTCAACTTCACTAGCTATTAGGGAAATGCAAATCACAACCACAATGAGATAACACCTCACACTTGTTAGAATGGCTATCATCAACAAGACAAGTAATAGCAAGTGTTGGAGAGGCTGTGGAGACAAAGGAACCCTCATACACTGCTGGTGAGAATGTAAAATGGTGCAGCCACTGTGGAAAATAGTACGGAATTTCCTCAAAAAATTAAGAATAGAATTCCCATATGACCCACCAATCCCTCTTCTGGGCATCTACCTCAAAAATCCAAAAACATTTATCCGTAAAGATATATGTACCCCTATGTTCACTGCAGCATTATTCATGGTGGCCAAGACATGGAAACAACCAGAGTGTCCTTCCGTAGATGAGTGGATAAAGAAGAAGTGGTATATGTACACAGTGGAATACAAGTCTGCCATAAGAAAAGATGAAATAGTACCATTTGTGACAACATGGATGGATCTAGAGATTATCATGCTAAGCGAAATAAGTCTGACAGAAAAAGTTGAGAACCATATGATTTCACTCTTATATGGAATATAAAACTGAAAGCAACAAATGAACAAGACAAACAAACAAACAAAAAACTCATAAACACAGAAAACAGTTTAGTGGTTACCAGAGGGAAAAAGGGCAAGAGGGAGGTAGAAAAGAGAAAAGGGGGTCAAGTATATGGTGGTAGAAGGAGAACTGACTCTGGGTGGTGAACATGCAATGCAATATACAGATGATGTATTATAGAATTGTATATTGGAAACCTACATAATTTTATTAACCAATGTCACTCCCATAAATTTAAAAAGAATGTGAATGATAAAAAATAAATACAAAATAAAGATAACCATCGGTATTATCCATGTGAGCAACAATCTGAAATAAAACAGTATAACTAAACAACTTCAAAGCACATTAAGAAAGTTGTTAGCCAGTCTGGCCTCCCTCGGGAGAGGGCGAGATGGTAACAAAAAAAAATCAAACTCCACAACGGAACTCAGCCTATCAAAACGACTGCATTGAACAAAAGGCAAAGAAAGGTCTAATAAAAAGGTTTTGGCATTCCAAATTGATTTGGAAAAATTGCCTGATGCCAGAGTGTCTTGAGTTTTGCTGGGATATATATGCAAGATCCACATTCTCGGATATGCTTGCGTTCACAAGTGTAACTTGGGAGTCCAAATGGTATCCATTCTGATATTGTAACCAAAGTCATACATTTCAACCTCAAGTTTGTGTCACCTGTATAGCAAAGATCCCCAAGGTTACCCCATCAGGGTCAGTTTTGAAGATGCACCCAAGGGCAAGCCTCTCATGGCTGAAGAGGGATAGTGACAGCCCAGCTGAGTCCACTGCTAATTTCATCCCTCAGTGGTGACGGGAGATAAGGACCATAACAATGGCAGGACTAGGGGTCTATACCAAAAATGCCATGGAGCCCCGAATGGCAATCATGTCCACAGGGACCTAAGGAAAGATCAACCCACACCACTGCTTACACAGCCAAGCTGTGCTTTGTATCACGTGATCCCTGACACCCTGACACCCTAATCTGAAGAAATGAGTCTAAGGCAGCTACTGGTGGCCTCCAGCCATTCAATCCTCCATTAGAAGACATAAAAACTGTAATTCAGATGGTCGTGTGGCTCTGGAGCCAAAAGAAATATAAAGAGAAGGCAGAAAACAGAAGCCATGAAGCAGCAGAAACTGTAAGTAGGCATGCGAGCATCTCAGCATAGAACAGAAGAGCCCGTGAAGAAGCAGAAAATTCATGGAAGAAGCAAGAAGCCCAGAGAAATGGGGAAGTCAAGAGTGGGAATGGCAGACTTACTGGGTGGCCATTTGGACAGACAGGCCCTTTCATGGCTGCCCACTGCACTTAAAAAAGAAAAATTCAAATGCCTTGGCAGGACCTACAAGGCCCTTCAGAATCCAGCTCATCTCCTTCCCCTACACTTCACCTCATACCTGTTACTCCAGCATTTGTGGTGTCTGCACCATCCAAGTAGCCACACACCGATTGCATTCACCTTTGCGTGCCCAGCACCCAGAACAGTGAGCACCTGGCTATATTTATATATGACTAGTTCCTAAAAAAAAACTATTTTATTTGCATTTTCTGTCTTCTAAGGAAAGTGTCTGTCTCTCAACCTATATGGATTTCATTTATGGGGCGAGAAAACGATCTTCAAAATTATCATTTCTAAGAGCACATGTTACTGAACTGAAATAACAGCCTGCGGAGTTTCACACTGTTAGAGGAGCCCGCCAGGGATGCGGGTGGCTCAGGCTTCTACATAAACTAGACTTAGAGCAAACATGGAACAGAGAGGTTCTAGCCTCCCATCTAACAAGAAGCTCTTTCACTGGAGAAAGGTCACTTCGGCAAATAGGACCCTGGTGCCTGTTCTAAAGCTCTTTCTCTTTACACATAAAAAAATGCATGAGAAAACTCCAGGAAGCTCTTTCCCCCACCCTCAAAATAACTATATATATATATATATATATATATATATATATATATATATATATATATATATATATATATATATATATATATTCTAGCCCTGGCATTATTCTTGTGACCTTTAAAATAGGAAGACTTTTATCAGCACTGAAAGCAGCTTAATTAACAGGGGAAGCTTCCCCACCTCAAACTCACGTGTTTCACCTACAATATCTGGGTCCTGGTTACAAGCTCTGGGTGGTTTGTCCCGACCCAAGAACATTTCCATTATTTCTCCAGGAAATGGTGATGAGAAAACATGAGGACATTTAGACTCAAACCCTCACACACACAGCAAGTGATTCTCTGTCTTCATAGCCGCTGAGCACAAAGGCAAGGGGAAGTGTTCCAGTCCACAAGCATTCTGTAAACTGGTACTGAGAGCTTCCGGTCACGCCCAGCTGTCAGTCACAAACTCCTGAGCCAGTTTCTCAGTGTGCTCAGCTAGCACTCTCCATACCAGGGGCATCTTAAATGCTCAGCCCCTGCCCCCACCTCAGGTGTTCAGAGCAAGGAGCTTTCAGTCGGGCCTGGGACTCTGCATTCCATCAAACTCCACAGCTGCTGCCTGGGAACATTCAACTCTGAGAAGTGTATTAAGAAAGCACCCTTACTGATCCACAAATGGCTCCGGGGACGGTTGTTTTTAACATAAAAGATGGGATCTAACGGCCCTTAGACGAGAAATTGCAAGGAAGGCTGAGACGAGAAGGCCCAAATGCAAGGTGTGAAAGAAAGGAAGGAAGAGGGGAAAGAGGGGCGAAAATGAAAAAAGAGATAGAATCAAACCTTATACGAGGGGGGCAATAACCCTAGCAGTTCTAAGGGTTCCTTCCTCTCCTCCTTTCCTCTCCAGCACAGTCTGCAGGGTTGCTTACGGAGAGGCCGCCTGTGGGCAATTTCCTTTAAAACAGCTGCTGGCCGGTGGTACCTTGAGACTGACTGCCCGGCTGTCTCAGTTGTTCTGACAGAGTTGACCTTGAGCATCCACACCCAGGCTAAAACCTCACTATTGATTCCCACGTTTGAAACTTCTCGGACTGATAAGCCAGGACCTAATGGATCCGGCGGTTGACTGCACCGTATATCTATCCCTAAACCAGCACAGGGATACAGCCGACAATGAGTGATAGCACATCCAATTCGGAATCACCGTTTTACTTGTCATATAAATATAATTTCCTGTCTCCTTTCTTCCTCCCTCCCCCAACCCAGTTGCACCCTGGGCATAAGCACGTCCTCTCTCCTCATATATTTCTATTTGCACATATGGTACAGGGTGACAGCCTATTGATAGTAGTTTCATATTACAGACTCGGAGAATTAGAAAATACTATAGCCGGCAGCAGACACCCACTGAACACCCCCAGTCACCCAGTGGGTCCATTTACTTTCATCAGCACGCGCCTAAGTGGTCTTTGTTGATCTTGCTCTGCAGTTGCTTCTGGCCAAGCAGCCCCAAACCGGGCCGGTTATGCAGAATTCTAGTTTATTGTGTTGAGAAGAAAGCTGCTGCTCTTTCTTTCTGCTTACCTACCCGTAGGAGGGGCTGAGATGTGCTCTGCAACCGAAGGGAACTGGAGCCACTGATTTAATAAAAACATCCGAGGAGCATCATCAGGCCCAAATTCCACTTAACTGGATATTTGCATCTGATTTTGTGGCAATTTAGAATAACACAGACCTGTGAGCTTTGATCGCTCTCTTCCAAATGATGCTAGAAAACACTGGCTGCCTTGGTGAACAAATCTCAGTGCCACTGAGCACACCTAGGCAATTGTTAAAGGTTAGTCCACAAACGCTGCAACAGCTACTGGCCACAATCTCTAAATGATTGTCGTGAAAGAGAACAGATTTATGTTTGCCTTTCATTGTCGTTGTTTGTTTGTTGCTTTGTCTTCTTGACTCACACAAAAAATTATTTAGTTATTATGAATAATCCAGGGGAAAAAAATGGAAATTCATGGTTATCGCTCTACGAAACTACCTCTATCTTCTGAATCATTACTAATATGTCCTGTTTTATAAAGCTGATATAAGCACACAGATAAAATGCTCCTTATTTATAAATGCCATTGGCTAATCTCACAATGTCTGTCAAACTTTCAGGCACAGTGTTTTTAGTTAGCTTGCTCAGAAACATGCCACTTCACTCCAACACGTAATCAGGCAACCAAAGCTAGCAGTGGGGCAGAAACATCCAGAAAATTCCTCCTTCTGAGGACAATCAGAAATGTTGGTGCGCTGTTCATTAACATCTGGATCACCTTACGGGTGTTTGTGAACCAGCAGGAAATAAATTTCTGGAGAAAGCCTTGGACTTGAGGATGGTTGCTATAGTATTTAATAATAAATGGTTTCCAGTTGATAGAAAAATATTGAAATGTGACTTATACATATGAGGCTGATTCAAATTTGATAAACATGTCCCCAAAGGAAATTACTGGGTTTATTAAAAGCCCAGGAGGGCTGAACAGAATTGCAATAGTCTTCTCCTAGAGTCCTTGCTAAAGGTAGAGTAACTGCTCCCCAGTCCACCTTCCAGCCAACCAAACAGGAAGGTGAATAATAAGGAAAGAGAGGGGCTGTTCTTAGTCTAAGGTAAAAGTGGCTATGAATGGCCCAGCTACTCTGGGCTGGCCGTCATCAACAAAGTAAGTGTCGCTGCCTTGCTGGTAAAATGTGATGTGTTGATGACTGTTATATTACCTCTAAAACCCCATTTACTAGTAATAGAAAAGTTCAGTTAAGAGTTTTGCCTCATGTCTCCTGGTGCTTGAGATAGCATTGTGTGATATTACCAATTTTCGCTTCAGGCATATTCACATGCAACCGTGAAGACTTCACAGGAATTTGCACATTTGATCCAGGGTGAAATTATGCCATTTTCATAGCAAATCAACTTCTCCTTGGCAGCAAAATGATGGGCACTTTTGCACCCAGAGAAATGTCTTTGTTTTCAAGGAATTTTGAAGCCACAAATTAAAAAACTCTGTGTGTATGGGATGGTGAGCCAGTCATTCTAAGGAGAGGCCCGGCGGGTTAAGAACATGGTTGGTCCACTTTCTGACCGGAAGTATATTCCTTAACTCTTTTCATTTCGACTTTCTTGTTAAAATAAAATAATAAAATAAAATAAAATACATAAAATAAAATAAAAACAAAAAGCAAAATGGGGGTCCCCTGCGATCTTTTTTTCCTACACGTCACAAAGCTGTTCTGGAATGCCTTTGCATCTCTAATGTAGCACAACACGGAGGGAAACTGTCTGCAAAAGGGCAAATTGTTGTGGATGTAACTTGTGAAATTTCACCTCCACGTGCACTGCTTTTAGCAGCATTGGAGGCAGTAGGAATTTATTCATGCAGCCCTACTGATTTGCAGACTGAGAGTAAATACAGGGCCTTTTGCAGCAATTACCAAGAGCCCCCTTCAGTAGAAATGATCTACTGCTTTCCAGCATCACATTAAAGTGGGGGGTTGAGGAGTGAGCCCAGCTGAGCCATTCTGTACACACCTAGCCAGGCTGCAATTTATATTCAGACAGAGCTGTGAAGGGCTTTCAGAAGAGGAGAGAGAAAAAGAACATTTCTCTGGAAATTTTCCACTAGGACCAGAAACCAAATTCTGATTTGTCACTGCTATTACAAACAAACAAAAAAATGATTCTTTCTTCATGGCGGGAAGAAATTGACAGGTAAGGTCCTTTCTTCCTGTAGGATTGATACCTGAGATTGTTAAAAATATCCCTTGATCCCTTTATAAAACAACTCACACACACAAAAATCATTACATGGCTTTTCCTTCCAATAGTGCATAGATCCTCTTCCAGAGTTTCTGTATTGAGGACACAGTCTATGACTTTTGGTTACTGAGCTGATGCCAGGAATTACCCAGCTTCACCCTTGTGACAACATCTATCTGTGCCCCACCAAGCCCTGCACTGTCACTACAGGCCAAACTGAGGGGGAATTGGAGGAGGGAAGATCAATTCACGTGGCATTCGGTGGCCATCGGCCATTTCATTTTCATTCATAAATGGAGTATTTTAACATGGATGTTTGGAAAATATGGTGGCTGAGTCTGAGTCAAATTTAACGTTACGTGGTCAAAAAGACTATTTTATTTATATATATATATATATATATATATATATATATATATAACTTATATATATATAATATATATACATATATATGTATATATGTATATATATATATTTATACACACATACACACACACACATATATATATTATTTTACCCCACTAAATTATTTTTCAGTAATAACTAGTAGTTTTCTTTTTTCCCTTGGAAGAAAATACACCTAACATAGTTATTTACAGGCATTGCTTTGTCTAGTTTTGTTGCCTTTCCAAGAGTAGATTTGAGGCATCAAATGCCACTCTCCATAAAATGTGAAGTGTAAAAACTTTTTAAAGAGTCTGCAGAAAACTAAAAAGGATGGCTAATAATCACATCATAGCAAGTGTATGAGAATATACATATGGGCTATACCTGCAAAATACAACACAAAGTGTGATGGCTCTGCTAGGAACAGTGAGGACGTACCAGACACCGCAGCTTCTCGGATGGAGACACCACAATATCTGTGGCTTCAGGGCCCTGCTGCCTTCGGATTCGGGCATAATTTGCTCTGACCTCCATCAGTTGCTTTAACTCTGTTTAAAAGAGAAGAAGAAAAGAAAATTATTTTGAGACCTGAAACAATGTAAACAATTAAAAGTCCAGGGTAATGAAACACTTGAAATTCCCTCAGAAATCCTCGACTCCCACGCTGGACTCTCTCATTACACACTTGACTTGCTTATCACACCAGATATGTATTAACATTCTTTGGATTTTTACAGACTGGCAGTTGCTAGAAAGAGCTTCTTTCCAGGCTTTTTAGAAAGCCTGAATTGAAAGCTAACCTCCAATGGTCTGAAAATTGAACCCACTGAAAACATGGTAAACACAGCAGTGAGAACAGTGTTCAGATCTCATGACAAAAGGCATAAAGCACTCTTTTAATTTTGGTGGGGTTTGTGTGAAAGAAACCATTCTAACAGTGTCTGATTTGTTTTGCCAAAACAAATTCATTTTTCAAAATCCCAATGTGATTCTTTGATGACTAACTTCCACATGCTAAATGTTTTTACATTGCAGTACATAAAATACACCTAACATAGTTATTTATAGTGTTATTATATAGTTATTATATAGTTTTTTGTTTTTACATAGTGTTTAGTTTTGAAACTCTCAGGCTGTCTTATTTTTCTACTACATTAAGACAGAAAGTCACAGAAAAATTATCAGAGAAATGATTAATTAAATGTCTCTTAATAAATACATTTATTTCTCTCTTTTTCTCTTTTTTAAAAACATTCTGAATATTTAGATTTCTACTAAATAATTATTTCTAACTTAACTACTTCAGGAAAAAAAAACAAGAGTAACATGGCACTCATATAGTAAAATATGTCTCTAAAGAACAACTAAATTAAAAGTCTGCTATCAATCAGATTTTCTAGAACATATGTCACTTCCTGGAAAGAATTCAGACAATTGTGGAAAACCACTGACACTTTCAGAATATGAAGGTAATATAGGGACCTGCTTTCATAGGGGAAAAAAATTCAACTTTCACATCATAGCCATCCATGCGGTTACAGAAATGAAGATGCAAAAATGTACGTTTGTCTACACAGTCTTGTCACAGGTCCACAGCGCTAACATGGAGGAAAAGGGTGGGGAGAATAATATTTGCATTTCTCGTTTTCTCTCTTCCCTTCACAGTTTTTCCTGGTAACAAGCTTGCTTCTGGGAAAGCGGCCTGCATTTCTCACTGTATTTTGGATATCCTTTTGGCTAGGGTGCCCGAAGCACAATTAGCTTCATTGAACAGAAAGGCCCAATGAACACAGTGAGGCCCGCAGGGCGGGGTGCAGACAACAGAAGGCCATCCCAAGAGTATGAAAGATTAAGCAGAAGTAATGAAGGCACTTGGAAAGGACCTCCTCCTTCACCACTGGTTGGCTTACTATTCAATCGTACTGTAATATTGCAAGTGGGTTCATGTACTTAATCAGACTGAAACCTCTTTCAGGGAAGGAACCCTGACAGATTTCTTCTATGAGCTATGCACTTCGGGAAAACAGAACGCTGTCAACTAATACTTGCTGATGATAAGAACCCCACCCTTGGTGTGTTCTAAGTAATCACATAGTAAGAGCTGGGGGGCCGCGTAACGCTGAGTGATTAGGACAACAGAACACAAAGAATACAAAGATTGGAGGCTCTTCCTTAACATAGGAAGGTGATGGAGGAATAGTCATAGCTTCCCTCAGAACAGTGCTGGGCATCCCAATAAATGCCTGTTTTTCTGCTTTTTCATCTTCATTCCCAGTCTTTTGTCCCTTCTGGGCTAAATGTGAAGATATGATTACAGCTGTTTTAAAAGCTTTTGGTTTACATACCTTATATATAAGGTAGTAATAATAATGTACGGAAACATTTTAAAAGAGTAATCTAGCTTTATTATTTTAGGACTCCTAGGTAACTCATTTCCCAACCTATTTAATTTCCTTTAAAGTGATACCAATGTTCTTCAGAATTTTCTAAAAATTATGTCTTTGCTAATACATGCTTACTTACAGAAAAGGGCTTTAAATTCTTCAGGATAAATAGGATACCGGACAAGAGTTGGTTTAAAAACAAATACATGTTCTTTTCCACTGCTATGATTTATCAAAGAAAATTATCAAGGAACAGACAAGATGATAAAACGAGCATATATTTACTTATTACTCAAGAAAGGAAACCTGCAAACTGAATAGTTGCTATTAATAAAACATTAAGTTTTAAATAACTTGAAAAGTAGGAAGTCAGTGGAGCCTCACTTTCCTCCGGGTTCACGTTAAGGAAATACCTTCAGATTAGGCCCTTTAGAATTTCTGCAAATAGGCCCCTTGGATAAGGCTCAAAACTAACATAACATTCACTGAATTTTTTAGAGTAAACAGTGTCAACAGTGAGGTGCCAGCATATAAGTATATAAATTTAACTTTAGTAATATGGGGTAGAAAAGTACAGAGGAGGGCAGTTACTGAAAATCATAATGGGATATAAAATTGAGTAAGCAAGCTCTTTGCAAAAAAAGACTGAATGCTTTATTTCTTCAGAAACTCGATGGAAAAGAAACTGTCACCCGTACCTTTTTGGGTTATAAAGCCATGTCCCGTGGACACACAGATGACCATGTCTCGCTCTATGTCATCCCACGACTGGATCGGCTCTCCATTTGGGGTGTACAGTGTTCTGGCTGGGTGGACCATTTTGAGACGAGAGGAGCAGTCATCTAGCAGCTGAAACACAAAGGGACGGACATACGGAAGATGGTTTGACGCAACATAATTGAGTACTAAAGAATCAACTCTTTTAAGAGAACTATTACACTGATTTGAACATTCATTTTACTTATGAGTGTTAGAAAGAGGTATAGAAGGAAATGGGAAGAAGGACACAAGAAATTTCCCTCAGTGCTGGAACACTGAGGAGTGTAAGTGTTGCTTGGTAGACGTTTTCTTTCAGTTCTACAGTTTTCCATGCGGAAAAAAGACTTCTTGCTATTTAAGAAATGCATAAATAGGAACAGCTCTGGCTTGAGAATCCGCACTTGTTAGAATAGCCTATTTTTTTTTTCCCCTGAACAAGCAAGGAACTAGAAGAACAAACGCACTGGCCTAGAGGTGAGGCGACCTGGGCTCTGGCCTCTGTTTGACCTCAGACAACTCAGGCAACTTCCCTGCGAAAGAGTCTCTATATAATCTACATAAAATAAAAGTTTTGGTCTAAGACCTCTCTGACTCCGTAATTCTACAATTAAGAAGTCCTTTTTTTCTTTTTTTAACTGGGTACATTTAAAATCTATCTGGAGGGGCCTTATTCAATTTCTCTCAATTTTCCTTGAAATATTCCTAATAAAAACACATGTGCAGATGCAAAGTGTCAACAGTACTAGAAAGATTGGTCAACATGCTGCCAGACCCCTAAAGGCAGTTCCATTAAAGTGTGAATAAGACTTTAAGACTAAATAATGAAAGCACGCAGGAAGAAAGTAAGAGGTTTCTACACACCTACCTATATGACTTTCACCTATCATACAGGCCATACACCTGTTCCTTCAAAATACAGGAGACAGGTCCACATCAGCTCCAAATCACCATTAATACTTCTTTTTTAGATCTGTTTAGGGGCTACAAATCACAACAATGCAGACTGACAGGGGGCAATACCGGACACAGGCCATCTTGCATCTGGTAAATGAATCAGTAACATGAAGCAAGACGAGAGTGATGAGACAATGCAATGCTCAGATGCAGTTTTCACCTGCTATTTTGAGCAAAGGAATGAATTGAATAATAACTAAAATTATCCAAGAACACATTCCCCTCTGTAGAGTGGGATAGTCAGAAAAGAGCAGCAGGAAAATGATGTTAAATGCAGCCCTACCTCTCCTGCTAAATGTCAGCCAGTCAGCAGCAATTTGACTAAATACTGTGCGTATGAACCAGCCCTCCCACTAAGATTGAGGGGAGAATCCTTATGGCTCCCAAGGGAAAATATAGGGGAACCAAAGAGAAATAATCTGTCCTGTCTACTGTCAAGAAATTATACCCTGTACAAAGAGGTATAAATAGAGAAATGAACAACAGCAACAATACGAGCCTTATGAAAATATTCTACAACAATAGAAAGAAGTACATTATACTCAATGTGAAGTTTAGAAAAAGATTTACAGCAGAGTACATTTTAGCAAGTATCTGTGCTGTGTTCCCCCAAAAGTAAATGAAATATGACTTTCATAAACACACACACACACACACACACACACACACACACAGAAATTAGATGACAATAGCTTAAAGAAAGGGAGCATGGCAGAGATGATGATGATGATGATGATGATGATGACGACGACGATGATGATGA
Organism: Rhinolophus sinicus; assembly: GCF_057876585.1. Classification (NCBI taxonomy): domain Eukaryota; kingdom Metazoa; phylum Chordata; class Mammalia; order Chiroptera; family Rhinolophidae; genus Rhinolophus; species Rhinolophus sinicus. The sequence goes on from NC_142514.1 coordinate 163,108,988, forward strand.
TGATGGTGATGACGACTGATGATCATGATGATGGTGATGATGATGACGACTGATGAATGATGATGATGATGATGATGGTGATGATGATGATGACGACTGATGAATGATGATGATGATGGTGATGATGATGATGACGATGATGATGATGATGGTGATGATGATGATGGTGACGATGATGACGACTGATGATGATGATGATGATGATGGTGATGATGATGGCAACAGTAACAAATATAGCAGCTAAAATTTATGGGCTACATACATTTTATGGCCCACATCTCTATGAGCTAGGAACTTTTCTAAAAGTTTCCAAGGATAATTTAATTTCATTCTATGGAAATAACTATTATCCTTCTTTTGTCGATGAGAAAAATGGAGAACAGAGTGTTTAAATATCATAACCAAGGTCACACAGCTAATAAGAGAAGAAACAGGGTTTCAAATTGGTATGAATAGAGAGCTGAATGAGAAGAGGAGAGAAGGTAAGGAAATAAAAGACTCTAATAGCATAATTAAAATCTATCTTAGAAGCAGAGCAAAGCAGACTCAAATCAGTATTAGGGAGGACTAAGTTGAAAGCAATCTCATAGGGTATAGAGAAAAAATAAGACATAAGATTTATCAGAGAAAGGCAAATGTCTATAAGAATGTCAAGACATCCTATATTAAACTTATACATTATTGGTATTACTGGAGAAGAATCCAAAATAAATTAAACTTAATTATAAAAAAATAAATATATAGAAGAAAAATTTCCTGTCCCAAATAAGGGCCCATATCTTCAGATCAAATAGGTTCATGTAATAAGTCAAAGTTAATGAAAAAAAAAAAAAAAAAAAAAAAAGACTAACATTTAAATTTAACTTGGTGAAAAGTATGAACTTCAGACATCGGGGAAAATTCAGTTATGTTTAGTCCTGTTTTCTGCAACAATGAACACTGAAGAAAGTGGAGTATAATCTAGGAAAATTTTAAGGGGAAAAGTTTTAACATAAGAATTTCGTATCCACCTAAATTATTACTTTGGTTATAGGAAAAAAATGATATCCTCATATATAAAAAAATTCAGAAACATATTACACACATACATTTTAGGCTATTAAGAAATGAATGAAATTCTTTCACTACGGGAAAACCATAATACAAAATTACTAATATTAAGCAGCAAGACTGCTAGAACATGATTAAAACTGTTACAAAAATAGTCAGAAAAATAAATGAATTAAAAATTTTAAAATAAGTCTTCATGGGGAAAAAATAAAGTAAAAATATAAAATATCAACAAAAAGAACCATGGGCAAGGAAAAGAAAAATCAAATCATTCTAACTTTCTAGTTATTCACGTGGGCAAAAGATACCATTTCTTATTTTTCCCTTTGTTAATAGTATTTATTTTTATGATTATAACCAGTGTAATAAAACATAAATTCAGAATAAGAGAAATAGTTTCCTAAAGAATAAGCAAAATCATCACCATCATGATTAATGAATTTATTATGATTTCATTCTTAGAAAATTTAAGTGACTCAAATGAGAAATTAGTAACAAAAAGAAGAATGCTTAATAAAGTGGCCAAGCATAAAATAAATTATAAAGCATCAATTGTGTTTTTGTTGTTGTTCACCAAAAATAGGTGTTTAGAAAATATAGTGGGGGGAAATCATCCCAATAGCAAAACGAACTAGGAATAACAATTATTTTTAAATGTGAGACTCTTACAAAAATTATAAAATTTTACTGAGGGACAAAAAACAAAGATATATAAAAGAATGAGAAAGAATTCCATCTAGCTATCTAGCTGCAAAGACTGAATATTGTAAAAGGTGTCAATTCTTATGAAATCAATTAATAGCCTAACACAACTCCAGTCAAAACCCCTGTAGGATGATTTCAGGTTGTTGAAATGTAAATCCAAAATTGATCTATAAGAATCAACAGTCAAGAAGAGCATTCAAGTAAAACTTGAAAACAGAGTACAGCAATAGGTAATTTTATCAGACATTAAAACATATTATTAAACTATAATAATTCTAGAAGTATTAGGTATATTATGTAGATTAAAAACAGAAGCTAGCATATATAAGAATTTAGTATATTATAAAGTTTGTATTCCAACTTAGTGAGGAGAACAAAAAAAATTAGTCAGTAAATAGGGTTGAAATGATCATTTTAAGCCAACTACATAAAGCAAAAAAAGAATAGCTTCATTCAAACATTACACCAGAAATAACTCATTTCTAAAAAATTTGAAGAGAAATCAGATGAATCCTTACATGACCTCAAAAAACTATTTGAATATTAAAAGCAGTGAACAAACTTATAAAATATATTAATTTCTGTCCATTAAAAAAAAACCATAGATGAAATGGAAAATTGGAAATTTTTTACAATAAATCTGATTAAGTTACATATAATAGCTTTATCTGATTAAAAAAAGAAAACTCATCTTAGTGTGAGAAATACTTCTAATAGAAAAATAGCAAAATATTTAACTGGGAATTCACAGATGACTAATAAATAGTGAAACAAACAAAGCAAAGCAAAGCAAAATCACTTTACAAGTAATTAAAGTCATATGAATTAAATTGTGGATAGAACATTTTCTCTTGTCAAACATGAAAATACATGTTTCTAAATGACCGTACTTAGCACAGTTGATATCCCATGTGTACCACAGGTAGGTAGGAACTCTCATTTGCTACTTGTGGGAGCATAAACTCCTGAAATATTCCTAGAAAACAATTTGGTAATAGCTATCAAAATTGTCAAGCATGTTTATACAATTTTACTTAGCAATCCTTCTAAGAATTTATTTGGGAGAAATAATCAGGGAATTAAATAGATTTACATATAAATGTATTCAATGGAGCATGTTTTATAATGGCAAAAATTTAAAAACAACTTTAAATGGCAAACAACAGAAAACCAGATAAATAAATAACAATCAATCTATTTGACAGAAGATAATGATGCCGTTGAAAATAATGTTTCTTAAGGAATGTTAAGTTATCTGAGAAAAATGTCACAATAATTTGTTAGGTGAATAATGCAGGTTGCAGAATTGTTTATACCTTGTGATCTACTATGATCACAATGGCAAAAGGAACGTAACTGTACAGAAACCATAGAAATATAACTACTAAAATGATAATAACTGTGGTTATTTGTAGGTGATAGAATTTTCATTTCCTTATTGGTGACTTTTCTAATACAATTACTATATGCTGTTTTATAATAATATGCAGAATAAATATTATTTGAACAATCAAAAATTTCAATTACAATAGCTTTGTACGGTTTTCTTTTGTAATTTTTATAAATTTTCCATCACTGTCTTAGTCTGCTTGGGCTCCCAAAACAAAGAGCATATACTCAGAGCATATACAGCAGAAATTTATTTCTCACAGTTCCGGAGTCAGGGATGTCCAAGACCAACGTGCTGGTTGATTCAGTTTCTGGTGAGAGCTCTGTTTTATTCCTGGCTTGTAGACGGCCCCCTTCCGGCTGTGTCCTCACAAAGTGGGAGAAGAGAGATCTCTGTTTTCCTCTTCTCATAAGGCCACAAATCCAGCAGGTTAGGGACCCACCTTTATGACCTCATTTAACCTTCATTGCCTCCTAAGAGCCCTATCTTCAGATACAGTCACATTGGGGGTTAGGGCCTCAACATAAGAATCGGGGGCGGGGGCATAGTTCAGTCCATGGTAGTTACTAATTTCTTTTCTGCTCCAAGGCAACCAAAGGGTATGACGTTTGAGCTTCCATGTGGGCTGGGATTAATACGTACAGATAGGTCTCTGGGAGAAACTTGTGTAGCTTGAAAAGATCTCACAACTAGACAATTCTTATAGTTTTTCCTACATTACCACTAAAATGTCACTAGTCTATGGAGATCAGATTTCCCATTTATAATTAGAAAAATGAGTGTTGTTTAACAAAAACATACTAAATGCAAAATATGAATTACATATATCACTGTTTCACTTGGTTCTCACAAAAATCTATTTACATGCGACAAAGTCAATGAGTTTACAAAACTCTTTAAAAAATAAATTTGAAAATAAGGCATTTTCAGTATGATTAGATTCTAAAATATCTAGTCAGCTTATTAACCTTTAACTACATTCTTAATTCTCAGTTTTTCAAATGTACCTAAATTTACTCAAGTGTCTTTTTTTTTACAGTGGGTAATATAAATTAAATGTTTGTAATTTTTGGAATAACAAAAGCTCATAATAAAGGAACAAAGTCCTAAGCACAATTCCTCACCTACAATCTATTTTGTGACTTTAGTTTTCCTAGACCAGGTCTTCTCAAGGCGGGGCACAAGGGCATCTTGGAACTATTGCATATGCCCTGTGGGCGTTAGGTACTTTCCTCTACAAATCAAAAGGACCTGTTTCTCATTCTCTCAGCTTCCACTCAGACATTCAGAACTGTTCCTAGCTGAGAGAGAATACACTGATTTTGAGATTCTGTAAAATCAGAGAGATGTTGCAGGGATGGGATGAGACAAATTCTGCAGGTCGATAGAAGGAGGGGCCGTGCAGCCATAAATCAGAGAAAGATGTTGGCCCTGAAAAAAGAGCCACTAATCTAGCAAGGAAGCCACCTTGGTGCACTGATGACAGATGAGCCTACATGAGAGTTGTTCTAGCCATGTTCAAAGAGTAGGTAGGAAGGATGTGGTTAAATCATCTAAAATAGACACAGGAGTAAAAGAAGTTGAGGGAAAGTCTGCATTAGATGGAATTCAAATGCTATCTGGGGGTTTCATTACAGAAAGTAGAATGAAGTGCTTTGAAATAATGTTCTGTTCCTCAGTCTTCTGGTGAAAGTACCAACCACTGATGCCTTGAGATTCTCTGGAGTTGGTGTCATTAGCCAGATTCCCCCAGTGAAATGAACCCTACTCTTCCTGTGGTCTATTTGTTTCACACACAGTCTACTTTCCAGAAGCATTCTTTACAGCATGATAGCCTGAAAGGATACATTTCTAACTGAGCACAAAGAACCTTACGCAGGTCCCTAGAAACGAAAACAGATAGCATGGAAAAGGAAAAGAAAGAGATGAGAAAAAACATCTTTTTTTTTTTTTAATAAAGCAAAGGAAGAAATAATATGCAGAAAACTTTCTAGATATTTCCTAAGTATCTTTCTACACACTGAGGCCACATTAATCTCCCCAAAATATTGCTTTCACGATGCCATTACATTATTCAGAGATAAGTATGGCTCAAGCACTTTAGGATAGTGTTAGGAACAGAATTGTGTCCTCCCCAAAACTCGTAGGTTAAAGCTTGAACCCCCCAAATGATTATATGTGGAAGGGCCTTTAAGGAGGCAATTAAGGTTAAATGATGTCATAAGGGTGGGGTACTGATCCAATAGGACTGTGTTTTTAGGAGAGGAGGAAGAGACTCTGGAGTCCTTTCTCCCCCTCCACACGTGCACAGACAGAAGGCTACGTGAGGACACGTAGCCGTGAGAAGGCAGCTGTCTGCAGGCCAAGAAGAGAGGATTTGCTGGCACCTTGCTGGCACTTCTCAGCCTCCAGAACTGTGAGAAATAAATGTCTGTTTAAGCCACCCAGTCTGTGTTATTTTTGTCATGGCAGCCCAAGTAGACTAATACAGATAGTATGTGGGCTTCACCATATGCTTTTAAACAATTTGTCCAGTTGTGTGTATTTCTCCCTATTTATCCGTCCAAACACCAGCTACACCGAATATGACTTGTGAATTCTAACACTCATACATTTGTGTGTAGTGCCCTTTATCCTTGTTAATGATTTTTCTGCCTAAGAGGTTGAATCGTACCCATTTCTCAAATTCCAGATGAGGCCCTGATTGATTCCTCGGTGGAGCCGTTCTCCTTCACCCCAGGTGGGCATAGTGTTCTCCTCCTCTGAACTACTGAACTCCCTGCCTGCACTACTAATTTGACCATATCGCATGCTGTTAGTACTTCTCTACGTAGAATGTTAGCTCCCTTAGCAAATGCATTTTCTTTACACAAACAATCTGTGTTCATTATAACAAAATACGGAACACATAGAGAAAAAAAAAACACCAGAAAGAAATACCACCTTTATTAGGTCACCAATAATAACACCATCTAATGAACACTCCCCCAAATAAAATCTTTCCAGTCTCTTTTTCTAGGTGTGTGCATATATTTATACAGAATTGAACTCCACATGCTTTACATTATGCTTCTTTCCCTTAGTAAAATTTTAAACATTTTTATGGCCATTTTTCTTTCTAAGTTGATTTTGAGTTACAATATTCCATCCTATGTACAATAATTCATTTAACCAACTCTCTATTGATGAGTGTTTAAATTATTTCTAATCTATCTGTGTTACAAATAGCCCAATGATGAATGTTCTTACTAAACAATCTTGGCATAGGTTCAGGAAAATATCCTTGGGATAAAGTTCAGCAGTGCGTCTGCTGATGATATGAACAGCCACATTGTCCTCCCCAAACTTGTAGTTCTATCAACATGAGAGTGCCCATTTCTCTACACACCCAAGTAAACCTTGATCTATTTTCAAATGCTTTGCCAATTTGAAATATTAATTTAATGAAAGCACAAACCATATGTTATTTTATTCCTCCTGCTGGTACCCCTACTATTGATATTAACCTGTCAGTTATACTGCACTCTAAAGTTTTCGAAATCTTTTCACGTACATAAATTAGAATACCTTACAGCATCTAGTACAGTGCCCTTCATGTACAAAGTTCATTTAAAAATTATATGATCATGGAATAATATTTATGGAGTGTCTTTTATATGCTTCATGCGAGTCACATAAATCAAAAAGTCAGTCCTCCACCGTGTACATGTGATTTTTGAAAAAGATACCATAAGTTTTTGCTATTCTGGCTCTGATAGGCTGTCTTTAATCCTATAGTCCCTGCTCTACCCTTTACTTATTTAGTAATCATTTCATAGTCCCTCGCTAATGTATCATCAGTTCTAGTTGCAATGGTTATGTGCATTTTAAGACTTAGCATCTACAATACTGAGATTTTCTTTAATTATTTTTATTTTTCAATTACATTTGACATTCAATATTATTTTATATTAGTTTCAGGTGTACAGCATAGTGGTTAGACATTTATATAATTTGCGAAGTGATTACCCCCAATTAGTCTAGTACCCACCTGGCATTACACATAGCTATTATAACATTATTGACTATATTCCCTATGCTGTACTTTACATCCCCATGACTATTTTGTAACAACCAATTTGTACTTCTTAATCCCTTCACCTTTTTCACCCAGCCTGCAACCCCCCACCCATCTGGCAACCATCAGTTTGTTCTCTGTATCTATGCGTCTGTTTCTGTTTTGTTTATTAGTTTATTTTATTCTTTAGATTCCACATATAAGTGAGATCATATGGTATTTGTCTTTCCAACTGAGATTTCCAATGAACCCAGCAAGGAACAAACATTTCAGCTTTGTTAGAGAACCCATTCTAGAATGTTCTCTCCTGACAAAGCTTTCACTCTCTTTTTTAAAAATCACTTTCTTCTTTTTTCTATGTGTATGAGGTGCCTTTACTTGTATTCCTAGTTTTAAGTACGTTTTCCACATTTTCCGCTCTTTCTCACATGTAGGAACTTGGTTGTCTACTTCTACAATGTGATTGCTTTCACAGTTCTTATTCAAAGTCCCTATCAAAGTGGAGTGGCCTCTGTCACATGGAAACTGGACCAGTCTTCAGGAACAGAACTCCCCTGATGTGCGCCTACTACTCCAGGTGCCCTCATCAACCTGCATGAATTCCTCTAGGCCGGTCTATGCATCACCTTGCTTTTCCCTCCATTCCCCACCAACATCTCACCCTTTTGTGACTTTTTCTTGTCCCCCCAACATTTATAAAAACATTTCACAAAATGAAAGTCAAACAGCTCTTTAAGATACACTGCAACAGATAAGACTTTTAAGAAGTCTACCAAAATCCATTACTCGTTGGTGCCTAAATATTTTATTTAAAGACTAAGACAAAATGTCACATTTTAGAAATACCCTTGATATTGCAAACAATAAATAAACTGCTACTCATCTTTTTCTTCATCAATATTTTAACTTCGGAAGGTGAAAAGTTTGCCAGTTCCAGGACTCTGGGTATGAAGACTATGATAGTTTTTCTCTAATGAACTCCATTGTTTTCTCTACAGAAAACATCTAGTGAATGATACCTGATGGGGTGGGGGGGAGCCATTCTTTTGTGAACTGGGTCTAAAATGGAACAGGAATGCTATTTTAAATTACTTCCAAGTTTAGATTTTACTCTTTGGCTGCAGTGGGTTTAATTGTCATTGTTCACTGTTGGCCTAGTGTCATATTCTGGCTCAGACATACGTCAGACAGCATCGGACCCCACATTTTCACACATATAAGCTCATTTAATCATCAATCCTGTGAGGAAAGTAGTATTCCCATTTTACAGCTGGGGATATGAGGGTTAGAGAGGTAAACTAATTTGTCTGACCTAACAGTCTAGAAATGTGTGAGACAGGATTTGAACCCTGGTCTATGAAACCCTCTCCTTTCACAATAGGTTTACCTCTGAAATAGTTTTGCCCCAGGCATACGTGCCGTCTTCAGGTCTGCCTCCATTTAGATAAATCCAAACTCGTTTTGTGTTAGGTTGCTGATATAGTCTGTTCTGCGTGAGGGCTCCACGCTTTGTTGTAATTGGAGAACTTCTCTTGGACTGCTGTTTTTGGATGTCAGAAAGGTGTGCCTGTGAAGAAAAGCCCAGAGAATGCCATGTTTAGAGAACTGTCTGGAGTGTGTGTGTGTGTGTATGGAATGTGATGAAAGAAAAAAAATCTTGCAATTGTGAAGTTATATTGAAAAAAATATTTAGGAAGTGCATTACCCTCTCTTGTCCCTGACTCTTCTGTCAATTCCCCTTGCTTCAATGAATCACTGAAGGCAATAATAATCACTACAGTGATAATGATAAGGCACTTATGTTGGTAAAGCACTTAACTTTCACTTGTAATTTGAATGAATAGAGATGTGTGTTTGGACTCCTGCACGGTGTTTCTCCTACTGAGCAATTTCTCGTCATCTAACAAATGAGTTTTTGATTAGAATCACAACATCATTTCCTTTAACCAAGAAACGCTTAAGGGAGTGGGCAGGACTGTTGTTTCGGTCTTTACTGGCTGTCTTTTTAAAATACAGCAGCCACCCTTACACTTTGCCAGATCCCTGCCAGGCAGCTTTTCATCCTACTTCAAGCACGTCCTAGTTCAATGCTTTGCATTCATTCCCTGGTCAGTGATTTATCCTTCTTAACTTGGCAAGAAGTCATATTTCTAGCAACGTCAATTTCTTTTTTATAGTAACCTTGACTTGGGCATACACCTAAGATTTAGATTGAACACATTTCACGATTTGAGAAACCCTATTAAATAAGAACATATCATGTTAATGAAAACTTTACAAAGCAAAAAGTTTTCCCAGGTCTCTATCCCCAATCCTCTCTCAATGGCTGACCTTTCTCTTCTTGCCTTTTTTATGTCTGGCAATCCTGACTGATTAAGCAATTGGACTGAAACAGCTTCCTGAATTCCTCCCTTTTGAATGTCTTCGTTGCAATTAGTATTTTGCTCCTTGCTCTTTTTACATATTGAGACATACCCTTAGGAGTGATGAGCAATGAAGCCATAAGGCTCAACTTGACTACACTTATTATAATTACCTTTGTACATATCCACTGGGCCTTTTTCTCTTCTTTGCTAAGGTCATAATTTCTGGGCTCCATTCAAACAAAACAGGCTTTCATATGAGCTGGCTATCTTTTAGATAGCTACTCTTCAAATGCCAAGTCAATGCTTGGCATATACTTATGTGGTCATAATTGACCAGATGCTGAGAACATATTAATAGTGTAATTTAAAAATTCAATTCTGTACTTTTAAAAGCTTCTAATAGACGCAGAGTCTTTAATGTCTGGAGTCCTAAAGAACATACCTCTGTATGTCTTATAAGTTCCATGAGTTTAACTTCCTCTTGAGTCTGCTCAGTCCAGCCTCCTTCCACCACCACAGGCTGTACAGGGCTTCGGTTGGGAACCATGGCGGCTGGCTGACATGCTGCTACTCGCCGCCCTGGGGAAAGAAGTCTCTGGAAATGTTGTTTCTGATGATGGACTTTGATTTCAAACAAATTTGTTTGATTTTCTTTACTCGGGAGTACAGGCTAAAATACTAAATATATCATAAAAGCAAAGATGCTTAAGGTAATAATAATGTAACAATGCCTCTTCATACGGGAGCTGGAGGTTTTAAATAGCCAGGATGTGCATACTCACTATATAGATGAGAAGAAAGATAACATGCTGGCTTCTATACTGGCCCCAGCCTCTCATCCATGACACGGTTCAGCGGTAATGTAGTCAAATAGAGTCCATGACCTACATAGCCCATCATCAGCCCAGTCATGAAACATATGTTTTGTTCTCTTCAGTAATAATAAGCCTTTCCCCCACAATTAGTTTAGCAGTCTGGGGATTAAGTATTTCTAAAATATTATTAACCCAAGAGACAGGAGGCCTTTTTTTTCTATTTAATAATACCCCGCGAGCGCGATTAGTTTCTGACACCTCTGCTGTGCCCTTTAAGCTGTTAAGAAGTTGCGGTAAAAGAAAATATTTATTGGCATACTGTATTCCAAAGAATCACAGGCATAATTTAATAAGTGTGGTGATTTGAATTTATGAATTCTTCCAACTAGACCACTTGAAACCGTCATTAAAGAGGCTTAAAAGTCATACTTTTACAATTTTTGTGTCCGCTGAAGATATACTCAGCACTGAGTCTCATAATGATCTCTAAACTTCTTAAGTAATAATAATGCTTTCTCTTGTGTGTTCATTCCAGAATCCTATGTTGAGCACCAGCTATGGGTCAGGTATTGTGCTGGATGATGCAAATAAAAAGGTTCGAGACTGAGTCCTTGCCTCAAAGGCAAGGCACTTTGATGGGAAGGGAGATGTCAAGGAAATGATTACAACAATAACTGATTGTAACTGTGCTGTTCCTGTAAAGTAGAGGGTCTATAAAAGCATGTAACAGGAGTTACTGGCTTAGTCTGAGGTGTCACAGAAGGCTTCTTTGAGAAAGTAAGCCTTAGGAGGATATAATAATAAAAATACTAAAATGAAGTTGAGTCCTAATTTTCTTGTCAAGGGACTTTTAATGTGCAGATTTTCAAACTATGGCTACAAACAAAACTGAGAATAATTCAGTATTTGCAAAGGATAAAAGCATTTGGTGCTCTTGTTGCTCAAGTTTGTGGAAATAGATCCAGTAATAAAAATAAGTGACAGCAATGACTTTTCAGGGAAACTAGGACTCTATGTATCTAATAAGCATGCATATGCAGTTTATGAATGTGGAAAAAACATAATTGAATCAATCAGCCAATGAGTTACAATGGCAATGCCATTAAGTAACTTACTTTGGAGAAGACCACAGTGGTACCAGAAAAATATGTAACAGAAATTTATGCTAAACATAGTTTTTAGCCAACTCTATTCATAAAGTGAAGACAACATTAATTTATGAAACATAAATTCTTATGAATATTTCAATAAATATTAATTTATAATGCATTTTGAACACTATCATTTACACTGTTGAGAGCCAGGATTTGAATATAGGAGAGGGCAAAAATCATTATGCATCATTTTTTTTTTGTCAACTTGCTTCTAATGGTCTTAAGAAAATGAATACACTTGCACTATAATTTTCATAAGGAGACATAATGTCATCACAAAATGTTTTGATTTGGGGAAAGATTTTCATAACAAACTATTATTTATGTAGGTGAGAATAACAAATTGAAACAAAGCAAAAATGTATGGAATAAATTATTTATTTTCTTATTACATTTTCTATATATATCCTATTTTATTTCACATGAGATCAGGGGAAAGTAATGAAAATAGCTAACTATTGATGGAGAAGGCTAGAGAACATGAGTGCTTTGCTGTCCTTTCAGATGATAGAATTCAGACTATAAAACCTGGACAGCTCTCTCCATACCTCTCCCTTCTTGGGAGGCCCATCCTGGTTCAGTATCTATACCTGGGAGGGTAAGTCCACCTTACTGGGGTTCCATTTAGCAGATTCATTTAGCTCTCACACTAAATAAAATGCTTTAGCATTGCCTTTATATATAACAAAGGTGATAATTTGGCCTGATTTGCAATTCCTTTAAAACTTAGTTTTATCAGTTTTTAAGACCCCAAGTGGGAAAATCGGCTGCCTTCTCAGGAACCCCTATTCTAATATTTATTGAGTATTTATTATGTACTAATAAGCATGGTCTAAATATTTGGTGTTTGTTTTAATAATAAAAGCCCTACAAAGTTATTAGTATTATCAATATTAGCAATGATCATACTTACAAATGAAATGTAAAATCAGCTCATACTTTGTACACCATATATGCTCAATAAACATTTGTTGCATTTATCAATGGCTATAATAATGGGAAATAATTGATTTAGCCACTCTTCATACCTCCTATATCTCCTCTTTCATCCAATCCTCAAGTAACTCACAATCCAACAAGGACTACAGTTAAATGAACTTACATTTGTTCTGATTTATCCTCTTAATCCCCAAAACTAGAAAAGACCTTCCTCAGAGTAGGTATTTTATAAGTACGTATTGAACTTACATTTAATAATAGACAACATAACAGTTTGTCAGTAGAAACAAGATTTATCTCAGCACTAAATGCTAAGAGAAACTACATCAGTGAATTTGTGCCATAATGGACACCATTATGGACACCAAAAAGACTGTTTTCAAAAGTGATATTGTAGATAATGCCAACTGAACATTAAATGCCTTCTTAGTACTTAATAATAATAAGAGCTGAAGACAATATAAAATCAGAATTCAGTAAAGGCAGTTCTGTCAGGTGTTATTTTCAATATGTTGCTTTCTATTGATTTAACTTGATACAGGATTAGAACTGAGAAAACTCACTGGAGTGAATGGTTGAAATTCCTTCCATTCATTTTTTTTAATTCTATTTGTTTTTATTTTTTATTTTATTTTATTTTATTTTATTATTAGTTTCAGGTGTACAAAACAATGTAATAGTTAGACATTTATCATTTATATCCCTCACACAGTGATAACCCCCCTCCCCCATCTACTACCCCTCTGACATGGCACACAGCCGTTACATTTCCACTATCTCTATTCTTAATGCTGTACTCCACTTCTTGTGACTATATATATATACATATACATATATGTATGTACATATATATGTATATGTGCATATATATATAATTATAGTTGACATTCATTATTGTTCAGCTTCAGCTACAGTGCAATGATCAGGCATCTACATGATCCCTGAGGTGGTCTCCCTAATAAGACAAGTGTCCATCAGATATCCTACAAAATCTTTACAACATTATTTATTATATTCCCCAAACTGACTTTCGTATCCCTGTGGCAATCTTGTGGTTACAGATTGTGCTTTCTAATCCCCATTCATTCTTTAATTCAATCTTTTAAAAACTATTCAGCAAACAAATAATGAAGGTATATAATTTACAACATAACATAGGAGAGACAGTCACATGTTACATGACCAGGTAATTCTCCTAATGTGATGAGGACTATCAGAGGGGGAGTTCAGAGTGTGATAAACCACATTATCCCTGACATGGCATGTTAGGGAAAGCTTTTAGGAAGAAATAACAAGTAAGCTGAAAAGTGTAGAATGAGTAGGAACAATTCAAGAGGACAGGAGAGAAAAAAGTTTGAGGCAGAGGGAACTGAATTGGGCAAAAAGCTCAGAGTTTAAAAAAAAAAAAAAAAAAAAGTGTGTGGTATGTCTACAGGATTGAAAAAATGCCCAAATGGGTGGAGTGGAGTTGGCAAGAAGACAGAGAAGCTGACAGAGACCAGAACAAGAAAGGCCACATAAGGAGTTTCCACTTTGTCCTAAAGATAATGGGGGCCTTTGAAAGGTTTTATGCCTGGAGTGCCAGGACACCGTAGTATTTCTGCATGATTTGTCCAGCTCCAGCATGTCACAACTATGCATAGAATGGAAACTACTGTCAAGACTGGAGGCGGGGTGACCAGTTAGAAAGCTGTTCCAGTAATCCAATAGCTTTAACTTGGATAACAATAGTGGGAATTAGGACTGCTAGAATTCATTTGAGATCAACTTAATAGGTTCAGAGCAACAAGACCCACTGATATTTCCTTGGAGAAAATGAGAGAGAGGGAGTTGCCTAGGTTGCCTCCCAGGCTTCTGAGATGGAACACCTAGGTGGATGGTGGTAGTGTCCACTGTTAGAAGAAATGAAGGAGGCACTATGATCACTTCAGTTTTGGACCTACCCATGGGACAGTCAAGTAAAAATGTCTAGTAGTGGCGGTAATAGAGGTTAGATTCTTTTCACTGAGACCCAACAATTCTTTTGGTAAGAACTGGATAATGGTCATTTCAACCCAGAGTTCTGTTTAGTGCACTTAGGACTAATTGTATTGTTTACTGAAATAAGATTCACTTGCTTTTTTCACCAGACAGTGCACAGACTTAGGAGTTGAAATCCTGCTATGGCAATTACAGAGCCTGAAATGTATTCCTTCCCAGACTAAAGCCCGTAATATACTGTTTCTCCCAAAAGATCCATTTGGTATCTCAAGTGCTGGGAATGGCATAGGTCAGGAACTTAAGATTCTGTGGAAAAGGAAATGGACGATCAATTGCCAATTGATCACTCTGTCTATGCATAACATACTTAGGCTGCCTGAAAAAAGGGAGCTCTTCTGAGATACTGACAATGATCTTTGAAGAATTTAGTACTTCCTCCATCAGATTATTTAAAAAAACTTCTTCCATAGCAATACCCAAGGAATGACAGCAGGTTTTGTTTAAGGATGAATTCCAAAGCCCATAACATGTTAGTTCGGGATTTTTTTTCAAACCAATTGGGTGTCATATGACCAAGAAAACTTCCTAATTTTTTAATGCATATATAAATCACGTGATATTAATTTCAATATAAAATTTACAAATATAAAATATATTATTAGGTTTTAGATTTGCACAAGTGACTTTTGTGACTTTATATATATATATATATATATACATATATATATATATATATATATATATATATATATATATATATATGTATATATATATATATATATATATTACTGAGTTAAACATCTGGTGTCTAATGGTAGAAAAAACCTGACAGCAAATTGAAGTTACATTTAGAATTAAACATGGTGATACGTGATTTACTTCATACTGACCTTTTAACTGTCTCATTTTGTGTTTCATGGTGTCTAAATCAGCCAAAATTTTGTCTTTCTTTAGCCAGTTCTGTTTTTCTAATTTTTCTGCTTTCTGCAAAGCTAGAATAATAAAAAAACATGATATTTTATCATGCATTCTTTTATCAACAGTAATTTATCATGCAAGCCAATAATTTACAAAGAACTTTCTGCTCTAAGAAATAGATTCAATTAGAAACAAGTAATTAAAAGGTAAGGGTCATTAAAAGAAACCTCATTTGAAAGATGACAGGGCTTAAGGCATTTCTTTATGGAATGCGGGGGGGGGGGGGGAAGAACAGTACTGTTTTATTATATAGATTTACCATATGCAATAGCCATATTTCATTTTCCACTTCCACAAACTATTTGGAGGTGATGAAAGCCTGGCTTGGAACCACTCATTTTTTAAACATCCACCTACTGCCTAAAGGGTGCAATTCTTAAAAATGAAAATGTGCAGACAGGTCGTCTTCAGTGTGAATTAAACTCATTTGTTATTTTCTAATGTACACCATTATTCTCAGTCTTTATAGACCAAGGATCTCTTTATCAAGTAAATTAGACATTTTCCCATGCAGAATTCCAGTAAGAAAAAACAGGCAAGTGTGCAAATATAGGAATGCAGCTATCTTTGTGCACATGTTAAAGGATGGACCTCCTGTGCTTTGCATAAATGTGATGTTATTATGTTGACATTATGCATATTTAATTTATTTTCTTATACATTTACTTGTCTCTCCTTACACTTGCTTGAAAGAAGGCAAGAACAAAAAACTTACCATTTGGAGATAAAAATGGTTCACCACAAGATACCCAGATGGCAATAGGATTTCTGTGAATGATGGTGAGCAAAGGTTTATCTATACCATCCAAACTATCGGATGTAACAGACTTGGGAAATAATTTGTTTTTCAGTTTCACTCTTGGGTTTTCTGGGAAACAAATGACACATTTACCATCACTCAATGAAAAATGAATAAATTTGCTTATTGAATTTATTTGTTTTTCAAAATATTTCATTTTTCATAACTGACTTGATTTGAACAGGCAATACCAACAACTGATGCCACTACATAAATTTGGTCATGAACTTCATAGAAACCAAAAAATTTACACTAATCAAATTGTAAATACATATTTTAATTCCTTTTTTCACTTCACCTAGTTCTGAAAGAAATTTTGAAGTGGCTTACCAAAATATATACTATGAAAGGGGTAATATAAAGAAATTTAAAAACCAAGGTAAGTGGAAAAGGAGTATATGAATAGACAAAAGCCAGCGATAAGATGATTCAGTGTCCTCATCTTTTAAATGAATAATAGTATTTACCTCATTCTGATACTGAGAATATTAAAAGAAAAAAGAAAGTGCTTAGAATAAACAGTGTTCAGTTGATTCAACTGAGCAGGCATCCAAAAAACACTATATAATACTTTTATTATTAAATGGACATGAATACCACACTGTTTTTATTTGCTACAGATAAAACACAATTTGGGCTGTGAGCATTCTAGTGGCCAAAGCAAAGAAGAAAACACAATTTCAAGATTCACATGGCCAAGATAGAGAGATAAGTTCCTCAGAAGATACACCTCCCCTGGTCCTAAGATTTGAGATAAACTTATTTCAGGGTCTTTATAAAGGAGGTATTTGTGATACAGCAAACAGTATCCTACAATAAAAATTAACGTGGACTGAAAACTTACTATGTGCTGGGCGTTTTACTAAGACATCTACATACATTATCTCATGTAATGCTCAAAACGATACTCTGAGGTAGGTCTATGTCTATTATGCAGGAAAGGTTACTGAGATTTAATCACATAGCTAAGTGGTGGCCGAGACTAGAAGGATTAGAATCTAGGCCACCTGCCTCTAGAGCCTGTGCCCTTAGCCACTGCCTCCATAGTGAGCACGATGCTGAGATTCTGACAGATACCTAATTCTTAAATGCAAACTGATGGTGTAATGCCAAATCACTATTCAGTAAAGGGAATAGCTGCTAATGGACCTGCCTGGTTCCAGGATAACCTTTAGAATATAGAGGAGAAGAGATGGTCGTTATTGTAGTCCTGAATGAATAACCAGGTTTTAAATAAGAATTTGAAGGAAAAGTGTTTGAGATTGTAACCTGGAAATCCAGAATGTGGAAATCAAATATTCTGTATGCCAAATAAAGGCAAAAATTGTATATTAATACTTTAGTGATCAGTTAAGCATGTTTACATAATTGTTTTTAAAAACTCTTTAGAAAACAAAACAACATCACTGTGAAATAATAGAAAATAAATAGTATATTGGTTTCTGCCCTTGGTTCCTGGCACAGAGTTCCTAAAATTCTTCTAATTTCCTAATTGATAAGAGCACTAGAAGCATCTTTTGTTCTAATATTGGTCATTGACCCTGGTTCCTGACACAGAGCTCCTAAATCCTCTGGAATTTCCTCAGTGATTAGCAGTATCTTGTTCTGAGATGACGCTTGGTGGGCTCCTGGATGGGGCTGGTCACCAGGAAGACCAAGCCATGATTAGAATCCTGAAATTTTCAACCCTACCCCTCAATCTTCAGAGAGAAGAAAGGGGCTGGAAATGGAGTTAATAATTGATCATGCCTATGTGATGACGTCTGCAAAAAAATCCCAAAAGTACAGGGTTTGGAGAGCTTCTGGGCCAGTGAACATGTTGAGGTTCTGGGAGAGTGGAGGGCTTGGAGAGAGCATGGAAGCTCCGTTCCCCTTCCCACATACCTTGCCCTATGCATCTCTTCCATATGAACGTTCAGCTGTATTTTTTATCATACCCTTTTATCATAAGATGGTAACCAGTAAGTAAACTGCTTTCCTGAGCCCTGTGAGTTTCTCTAAGAAATTAATCAAACCCAAGAAGGGAGTTGTGGGAACTGCCAGTTTATAGCCAATTGGTCAGAAGAAGCATAGGTAACAATGTGCACTTATGATTGGCATCTGAAGTGAGTGGGGGGTGGGGGCAGTCTTGTAGACTGAGCCCTTAAGCTATGGGATCTGATGCTACTTCCAGGTAGTGTCGGAATTTAGTTAAATTGTAGGTCACTTAGCTGTTGTCACAGAATTGCTTGATGTGGGGGGAAAAAAACCCACACATCTGGTGTCAGAAGTGTTGTGAGTGTGATAGTAATGTGCAGATACAGGAGAGACACATAGGCAGAAGAGTGGGCTTTTCCTACTCAATCCTACACACAATAATGATAGCTAATATTTATTGAATGTTTGGTAAACATCAACCAAGCACTCTTCTAAGTGATATAATATATATAACATATATATTTATATTTATATACATATATTCAAATTTATATATACTCTTATGAATATATAGTCATATTTATGAGGATTAAATGAGTGTATATTCATGTGAAGAGTCATCTGGTCTTCATAAAAGTCCCATGAAATAAATGACTATTAATGTCTTAATTTCACAAATGAAGAAATTGAGGTAAAAAGAGGTTAAGCAACTTGCCCAAGATCATTCAACTAGCAAGTGACAGCTAGGATTTGAACCCTGGTATTCTGGCTCCACTCAACTCCTAACCTCTGAACCATGCCTGCCAATACAACAGTGAAAACCCGAGATGACTCTTCTGAATCACTGCTAGCAAGACTATCATTTACCAAACTGTTGTTGGGGACACAGTCCCTGACCTCAAATTGTACACAGTCTAATGAAACACACGAAGATGTAAACAGATAATCACAATATAATGTGATAGGAGCTGCAATAGAGGTGCATTTGCTGGAGCTTCTGGGAGTTTATAGGAGCAGTGGAGATGGGCGGGGCAAGCAAGGAGAGCTGGAGGGCAGGAGGCATAGAGAGGACACCTTCTCTTCTAATAGAAAGAGATTTGCTTAGATCCAGCCCCTCCTTCTTAAGTGGTCTCCAGTTGGTTTGGGTTCTGAATTTAAGAACAAAAGCTGCCCAAGGTGTGTAAAGTAGCTAAACTGTTATAGATTACAGCAATTTATTTAATCTTTTGGTGCCGAAATCAATTTTGCATTACTTTTATTTTATCTATTCATTCTGCAAAGTAAAAACAATATGAGAATCTCATATGAGAGTAGCTTCCTGTGATTTTGTAATTCCAGAAGGAGTGACTGGATGAAAGAATCACATTTAAGTATTTTATGACCAAACAAGTGGAATCAGCTAAGTCCTGTAGAATGTAACCAACCTTCTGTACTTTTAATAGTCGCGTCTTTTGTTCCAACAGGGATTTCCTCTTTCTTTTGTTCCTCAGAGTTTCTCTGGATACAAGATTCATCTAGAGCCCATATAACCAAGTCATGCAAGGAAACAATTGTGGTTCCGTCTTTGGTATATACTTTGGAGGCTCTTCTGGGAAGACCAAGTTGTTCTGTGCATTCGGTGAGAAGCTAGATAACGCAGAGTATAAGGAACTGAGAGGAAATAGTGATGGAACTGGGGATAATCATGAAGAGCTTGTTATTTTAGAAATCCTCTAATTTGAGAAAATAGAAAGCTGAATAACTATCAATTTGATCTTTGATTACAGACAACTTTTGATATTAGATTGTCCTACCTAATTTCACAACATGAGTCCAATCCAGCTGTGAAAAGTCTTAGCTCCAAACACTTAAAACAGCAGCTGATGTACGTTAATACACTTTAGCATCAGAGTATTTCCCAAAAAGTATTCAACCTAGAAACCCACTTTCAATTTTGTTGCTTTATAAGGTATAAAATTGTTATAATACAGTCATATCTCATTTTATTGTATTTTGCTTTATTGCGCTTCACAGATGTTGCTTTTTTTTTTTTTTTTTTTTTACAAATTGAAGGCAAGGCCTCCACCAGCAAAAAGATTACAACTCACTTTAGTGAGATACTCGCTTTATTGTGGTGGTCTGGAACCAAACCCACAGTATCTCCGAGGTATGCCTGTACTTCATATTGATAAACTGCTTTAAAATAAATGACTAGTTGACTTTCAAACCAAGGAATAACCATATTATTACTTCCATTTTGCATACGGGAAAATAGGCTGAAATGCTAACAATTTTGCCCAAGACCATAAAAACCAGATGTGGATCCCAGGGTGAATCTTGATCTTGCTAACTTTTGCACTTTGCTTAATCCATTGAATAACAATATCTTAACAACAACAAATGTATTTGTATTCATCTAAAGAAGTGAGGGAACAAGTATGTGTGTATTTCCAACAAAGTCTCAGAGTAACTTTGTGTCATATTTAATGTTACTTGTAAATTATGTTGTTAAAAGTATTGGCCAGAATGTATAGACAAGATAATCCCTAAATGATAGAAGGACAAAGCTGAGTTCAGGCCTTTGGGGCTCCCTTCCATTCCTGTGAATACTGGGAACAAACTCTAAACCACACTTCCCCTACTGGCAAAACCCCAGCTTCCCCAGTTTGAAAACCAAATAAAACACCCTATCAACAAATAAATGACCATATTTGCCCATGATAAGTGAGTTCGCATCCCTTAGAATATTCGGACAACATACAACTTGAAACTAAAATTGGAAGGAAGTCAAAAAACGCATTCTGTCTGTCACAAGAATGAAGACAATCGGGTAGCTTTGTTTCCCCTCTGCTTTTATATATCTTTGCTCTGGAGCCAATCTGAAAATCTTATTCTGGTTTGTCATTCCTTAGACCATAGCCATAGAAATACAGTCAAAAAGAATATCTTTATGAAAACAGAGGTCTTGATCTTATCAGCTTAAATTGGTGAAACTGGCCAGGGACATTTATCACTCACTCCCACTGCTTTTTTCTTGTCAGAAGAATCACCATTATCATTACCTCTGAGAATGCAAGAACCATTTAAGTGATAGCCACTTACCATGGGGAATGTTTCAGCCACAATTAACTTCCCATTTTGATATCCATCTCCATTTTTGTATGCAATTATTTTCACTGCCTTCTGGTGCGTGGCTGCCATACTACTATGAGACACAACTTGCATGCATGTCTTTAGCCGTAAAGATAATAGGCGTTCTTCATAATAACTTAGAGTTTTCTGAGCCTCATAAGACGATAAATCAGCCTGATTTAACATAAAAATAAAAATCATAGGTCTACTCAAGCTTTTTTTTTCAATTTTGGTATTTTGGTCTACTTCAGCCTCTGCATGTAATAAATACATGCATGTACGTGTGTGGCATCTAAATTTTGAAATGCTCACTTCACGCGTTATAGGTATTGGATTCTATAGATGGAAGGACATTGGGTCAGAACAAAGCTCTCTTCCCAGCCTGTCACGGAGCCTCGAGGTGACTCTGGGCGTCTGGCAGTGTTTCTGGCCTTCTCCTGTGACAGGAGATGGTGAAGGATGCCAGGACCAGGGAGAGCCAAGGGCTGAGGCAAAGGGACACTAGCACTACAGATCATCTCTTACTCTTTAACTTCAGGAGGAAGACATCCTATGGTGAAAGAAACTGATGATTGAGGAGGGGAATGAGGGCAGCCTTAACCATACGGCAACGAGGATGGTGAACACCCCTCTTCACCTTCCTCTTTCCCGTCCTCCTTGGGATGCTGCCCTGAGGGAAAAGCTCTGAGATGCTGAAACATTGGGAATTCTTTCCAATCGTCTCACCGCCTCCTTTACACAGCCCCACTATGACTAAAGCATAGCCAAATGCCTCAGACTTCCCCAGAGGACTGACGTCCTTTTTCCTTCAGAGTTATTATTTCAGTTGATGTTGACTGTAATTGTTACTATCCCACCCACCCCGTCCCCTGCAATGTGTATCGGGCTTAGGGGAGAGAGGGGAGTGATTGGAGAATGGGGTGGGCAAGCCCTGACGAGCCTGTCAGGCATACTGCAGCATCCTGGAAGGTTGCCCAGCTCTTAGGAATTGCTCCTTTGTATACAGGTGTTTAAGTTCCCCTTAGCTCATCTCATGTCTAAACTTGATAGAAAGGATATTTTAAATGGTACCATTTTAAACTGAGATCACAAGAAAGCAGCAGAGACTTTTTCTCTCCATAAGCTATAAATAATATTAGACATGGATGTGTGAATTCAGGCACCCGAACTGAAGAGTCATTGACAACAACATGTCAAATTCTCCCTGAAATGTTCCATACTAGAAAAAAGGAGCTTTACCCCGTGGATATAAGCAAAAAAAAAAAAAAAAAGCTGCTCTACAAAGTAAAGATTTGCAGTTACTTCGTCATCTAAAAGCAACACAGTGAGCAGTGGAAGGTGTCTGTGGATGATTAAAGCTGCAGAAGTGCCCAATTGACTTCAAAGAGTATATTGAACTATTAATAGACAATGTATTTTAAATTACAATGGGGAAAAGGAAATCAATGCAGGTGGAATGGTAAAGGCGCATCAGAGGAAGATGAATTGGATGAGCGGAGATGAACTTGAGTGCAAGGCAGATAATGAATGCATCAGAGCTTCCCAAGTGATGCCACAAAGGTATTAGCAGAGTTCAGATCCTTACACACCTTGGCCACAGTGATGACCTTGAAAGGCCCTCGTGAGAAGGGCTTCTTCGTCTTGGACCCAGAGGCACAGAGGAATGGCAGCCCTGGGAGCAACTGTTTCAGTCCCTTCTCTGCTCTCATGGATTGTCCACACGCCAAGCATAGCATCGTTTTTTTCTTTCCAGTGGGTGAGAGGTAATAGTATCCCTAAATGGAAAGACACAGATGTGTTCTTATAGGCACATCTAAATTATGGTAGCATTTTTCTAGGACACTCTACAGTACAAATAAAATGCTTTTAGAATCCCCGAATGCTCAATTTGAAATCTCAAATTAATGTTCTATTTTTCTCCCTAATAATTACATTTTAAAAAAAACAACACACACACATATTTACAACCTCTGTTGACTGAAAAACGCTAGAAACAATGACAATTCAACATCAATGTGTACAACTCTTGTCCAGAATCAGGGTGTTGTGGAGCAATGGCTAGTTCTACACTCAGGGCAAGAAATACATAAAATAAGCAAGGGATGTCATGTGGTGCCCAGAAAGAAAAAAGTCATCCAAGAGTAAAGAAATCATGTTAAAAAGACACAGGCGTCAACATCAAGGGCTCCCACTAGCCCAAAGTGGGATAATTTGAGAGCAAAAAAAAAGAATGCTAACAGAGAAATACTCTGAATATGTTTGAATATGTAAAATCCCATGAATTCATACTGATGCTAAAAATATAAGTAAAATCAACAACAACAACAAAACCCCAACAAATAATAAAACCACAATTTACTAGAGTCCATGGGAAGTAAACTAAGCACCAAATTATAACTCTGAAACTTGGTCATTAAAAGGTGTGACAGATTATTTGCAAAGATGGCTACAATAAAACTATCCCATCCTTGTTTCCACGCCCTTTTGAAATATGACATTGCTGCAGGTCCAATGAAGAAATAGAGTTTCTCTCTCCTTTTCTGCTTTCCTTGAATCTGGCAAGGCCATGTGACTTGCTTGGGCCAGTGTAGCATTAGCAAATGTGATGCAAGCACATGCGTAAGAAGTGCTTGCACATCAGAGCTTGTATCTTTTGGCCGCAATTGGAACCCTGAGACCACAATCTGAACACACTTGGGCTAGCCTACTGGAGAAGCCTTAGGAGAACCAAAGCCCTAAGCTAACAGCCTGGCAAGCACCAGACATGTGAGGGAGGCCATCTTTGACCATCCAATCTCCATGGACCCACCAAAGTACTGAAGGACCACCAGAGGACCACACCCACATTAGTGATCTGGGCAAGACCAGCAGAACCACCCAGCTGGGCCCAGCCTGAAACGACTGACCCTCAGAGCAAAAAATGCTTATCGGTTTAAGCCATGTTTTTAGGTAGTTTGCTATTCAACAATAGATAAGTGAGATAGAACAAATTAAGCATTTATCCTACCATCCCTTACAAACCATATTTTTGGGTAATCAAGTACTAACTAAAGAGGTGAGATTCCTTACATTAAAAGTTCATCTAATACATTTAGACAAAATTAACTCTTTTGAAATTCCTAATAAAGTAATTGATTTAGGCAAAGATCACCAAAGGGGGATCCTAGAGGAAACATCACTGGGAAATTTTTTTTAATGTGAAATTAGGTTGCAATCATATGAACCCAGTGGTAACTGTTATCACTGAAAATGGAAAATCCAGACATTGGATGCCTGCATAAGTAATATATATGAAATATGCAGTAAAACTTACAAAGATTCTTGTCAAAAAAAAGTTGAACATAAATCTAATTATAACTCTAGTGCTAAATTTCTTTTACAGGAACAATAGGGGCTAGAGAAACAAGTTAAAGGATGCCACAGAGAGCAAACAGGTAAATCCAAATAGAAACATTCTACAGGACGAAGGACCCACATTCTGCAACCAAATGTCACATAGAGAGCTTGTTGGAATCCTGACTCAAACCACCAACCAAAAGGAGAATTTTTTAAGAGAACCTGGGACATATGATTAAGAACAAGGTATTCGAAGAATTATCATTAATTTTGTTAGGTGTGACACTGGCATAATGATTACGTAAGAAAATGTTCAAATTTTTTAGAGATGCATGCTTAAGTTTGAGGTTAAATTGATATCACGCCTGGGGGTTTGCTAACATTGGAAAACATTGAAAATAGTTGAATTTTGATGATAGGAATATGATAATTCATTGCACTAGTCTGTCTACTTTTGAATATGTATGAAAATTTCCATAATAAAATTTTAAAGTAATTTCATATAGACTCTCTAATTTGCTTTGTTCCTCATAAGTCAGAGCTAATATCTTCATTCTCGATTCACATATGACAAAACAAAGGATCAGAGAGGTAAGTTTTTATCCAAGGATACCCGAGTAGTACACAGCAGAGCTGAAATATAAAACTGTGACTTCTGATTCCAAGCTCTTGGCTTTTTTGCTTTTGCCATATAGCATCACCTACTCCCTTTAAGTACACAGAGCTACCTCAATTCAAAACCAATATTTAGATGATACTCTCGAAAATGTAATTCTTAAATTCCACTATGGATTTCTCCATATGCACATCGAATTTCCATTTCTCTACAAATTACTGGGATGCAGAAAATTAAATGTCCACTCCCAAATGGAACTGAATGAATATTACATACAGAATCATTTATATAGAAAAGTGTGGGCTTCATGATGAATTGGTGCCAATGCATTTATTAGCTGGGATATTTCTGTGAAGTGAGACTTCTTCTCACCAACTATTTTGTTATCGTGACATACAGTTCGTAAAGGAAGGAAGAAAATAAATGCTTGATTCTTTGTTTCCCACTTTTCAACGTAATGAATTGGTTCTATAGCTACAGCATCATTTAATTGTGACCAATTAGTCGTTGTTGTTGCTATTGTTTAATATTAGTCTGAACATAGGGATCTAAACATATCTAATGTATGTCAATACACTGCACTCATTAGTCATACCAAGGCTTAAATTGCTTTGTATTCGGACAGTGGGGTCCTTTTGAAGTTGATTTGATTCCATTTAAGGTAACCTCACTAGTCTGACAGCGCATTTGCTAACAGGTCTGAGTTCACTGACAAAGGAGGAAAAGGCACAGGGGATGATAGCACAGTCAAAACCAGAGAGATGCAAAATGGTGTGGTACGTTTGGACATCTCTTATTCAAAAAAGCTAGAGAACAATGAGTCAAGAAACAGCAGTGGTTTAGAGACATTTGAGGAGCAGAGTAAAGAGCGTCTTGGAGGGTCTTGTGGTGTGCATGATGAGATTTTAATTTTCTGTACACCAATGGTCATCATCAACAGCAAGATGGCTTGACCCACCAACCCACAATATCTCAGGTATTTGTAAAGTTTGGTGCAAGTCATCCTTACTAATAAAAATGAAAGGACCAAACTTGAGAAATGATTTTCTTTACAAATGCCAGTATATGTATGCTTAGGCCAAAGCTTGGTATAATGTAATATAGTTAAAAGTCACTCATTTTCATTTAAGTATGTGTTCTGGAGTGGAGTGACATCTAGTGTGGCAGGGACACCTGTGGGAGTGGAGTATGTGTGATCAGCCTCCTTCACACGTGTTCTATAAACTGATGATAAACAAAAGATGGTGATAGGGAGGCAGCAAAATATTTTAAGCAGCGGGTAATATCAATATTCTTTCATTCTTTCCTAACTAGAATCCCAGTATCTATGTGATTTCATTCACAAATCAGTGCTTAATTCATGTGAACACAGGTTTTCTAGAGAAATCATGTCTTCTTTTATTAAATTACCCCATTTCCCCCGTCTTTTTCTTTTATCCTCTGTAGAAAGGAACCACTCACTGGCTGATCAACGTTTTCTTCTCTAACCACGGAGGACGTACAAATACCAGCATAATTTGCTGCTGTGATTTCCTTATCCAGTGCAGTGCTGTGGAAGGCCATAAAAGCTTTCCCATTTTCAATGTAATTCCACTTTTGATTGGAAGTCCCATTGTTATATGGTTTATATGTCTGAAAAAGAGACAAAATATGGAGTCAAATGAGACAGTTTATGATTTGGTCATAGCAGTCACAGTTTTCACTGCATAAATTCAGAAACTACAGATAATTACTCATAATTCTACTATGTAGTGTAACTACTATTGATATTTCATAATTATATACATAATATTTTTATATTTATAAATATGCATTCTTTGATTTACAAAAGTAGAATTATAAAACATACACTTTGGTAACAGCTTTGGTTTTCTTCTTTTTTTATTTAACAATATTTCATAACTCTTTTTTGAACATTTTTAAAGGATATATGCTATTTGATCTTAGGGATATTTTATTTTACCAATCCACAATAGTTAAATATGTAGATTCTCAAGTTTTCCTTACTATAAGCAAAAAAGCAATGAACAATTATAAAGATAAATCTTTGTGTAAATCCATAACTTCTTTAGAAAAAATACCTCAAGACAAATAAAGTTTCATCATATCAAAATGCTTTCTAGAAAGGTTATGGTAGTTTACACTTGCACCAATGTTATAAGAAATGACCTGTTTTCTTCACATTCTTACCAAAACATCATCAATTTAATAAGTGAAAAATAGTACATTGCTAATATTTTAATTTACATTTCACTGATAACCAAGGAGTTTTTGGTGTTTTTTTTTAATGTGAGTAGAGTCAGTTTTATTTGTATTTGAAACAGCATATTTATTCTAATTATAAGACCTGGTTTGAGCATAAGTAAAGAACCAAGGAGTTTCAATTTAAGAGAATCTAAACCGGTAGATTAGTTCCAACTAGCATATCATGACACCTCAAGGAACTTTATAATGAATAACACTCACTGTACCAAGGAGAGATTGATAGTAAAGAGGAAAATAAATGAGTCTTAAGAAGTGATTAATAGGTCAGACAATAGAACATCCCTCAGAGGTATAAAAACAAAGACTATATTTCAAGGAACGGAGAGGGGGGGCCTAGTAACATTAACCTAACAGGCCTCATTTTTATTAATTTACATGAACTTTAATATTTTCTCACAAACTGATTGCTTCAAGAAATAAAAATGAAACACCAGGAAAGAAAAAAACCTTGAAAGGTAATACAAATTACCTGGGGATCAAACTCATTTCTTATAAAATGGGAACCTTAAGGGAAAACATCCACATCTATAATTTTATGAAACTGATCCCAGCACTAAATTTGCATCTGCATGAGATTTTATCTCACTGCCAAAGAGGCACCTGACAGGGAAGAATGCGATGTTATCTATTTAAGAATAAATTTTAGTCCATATTTGTGTCTCCTAAAATACATTTTTCGTCCATATTTATCATTAGGATAGAAGACTTAATTAAGCTTTGATATTTGTCCAGATTGCTGTGTCCCGATTTTGGATTCAGGACCTGCAAAACAAGTTGCCTATTTGCTATTAAAAGCATGGAATAAAAGAAATGTTATTTAGTGACAATATATTCTGTTTAACAAAAAGATGGGAAATACTGCAAAGGATACAGAAAGTAAACACTGAGTCGGGACACTTCTAAACTCTCTGTCCTCCTAACAAGGAGAAACACATCAACACATATTCGTCTAGGAGTGTCTTTGCTTTAAGTAAGTGAGGATGACAGACAAACATGAAAAAGAAAAAAGAAAAAAAAAGAACTCCCTAGGTCTTTGTCCAAAACCCAAATAAAGTCTGACTTCTCTGGAGTCTCCCGAAATTGTTCGGCTTCTGTAAGTCTTTACAAATGTATGTTAAGTGTATTTCAAATGAGTCCCTTAGAATTAACATGGGCAAGCTCACACCCTCCAGGAGGACCCCTCCGACCAGGTTCTTTCCCTCCAGTTGCCAGGCAAGAGGGGACTTGCATATGTGTCTGATCACTGACCTTACAACATGTGCATCGAACAGCCACTTCCCTGACTGCACCCACCACTGAGACGATGAACGCCAGGGGGACATGGTTCGTGCTTGCTGTTGGATTTGATTTAAGGAACTAGCATCGCTCTTGACATGCAGCAAGCCCACAACCACCATCTGTTGGATTCAACTAAATTAAGAGCTACATGAACATGCTCAACTTGAAATCTAAGCAGACTATTGTAAATATTGTAGCAACAGCATTCAAGATCTCATTCTGTGGCATCCATTTTCAATCTCCACAACAAGGAGCTTTACTTAAATTTAACTAAATCAAGGGCCACAATTGCTCTTCAGCCTATTTATACCTTACCTGAACAATAACTGGATAGCCACGGGCTTCATTTCTAGCCTTGGTCATAGACACTGCCAGCACCAGGTCGGGGTTGCTCACCAGGTGAAAGGTCCTTGGGGAAAACAGGATGAGGCACATTACCGGCAGCATGAGTAGCTTAGCGGTCCCTCTGTACCATGTATCTGTGTGTTGCCTCTCAACTCCACACCTGCTCTGCGATAACGGATGTGAAGGGATGCGAATCCTTTCAGCATTTCTGCCATTTGTACAGTAAGCACAATGTTAAGCTTTCTCTCTAGAGAGTGCTGGAGGAACACTGCAGGAGGCTCTCTGCTCTTTCTGGCTGCAGCATGGGGTCAGGGTGGATGGTGGGATATCAGGGATGCTCTGCCCCAACCAGGTACCCAGCATGCATTGTCCCTCGGCACCCTCACTGCCCCGACTTGGCCTGTTGATCATCTGCAGCCCTCCTGACGTGGATACCACATGCTCCAGGCCTTCTGCCACAACGGCACCCCCATTCCCTTATGCCCATGTGCCCAGCAACCAGCTGCACCCCCATATATGTTCCAGAGGGCTGCTTCCTACTTGCGCAGCACCCACAAACCAGGTCTGGCCGGGCAAACCAGCAAACTTCTCTGCCATCCAGCGGGCTGCAACCACACCTTTTCCAGGGAGTTCTGAACTCCAGCCCTGGGGGCCGGAGGAAGGGGGGGGGGGGAGGGCAATAATTCCAAGTTGGTCCTTCCTTGCATACGTCACCCCTGGAGTAACATATAGAATTTATTCATTCCTTAAAAGATCTGATAATTACTCTTTTATCAACATTGAATAATTCTTTATGTTAAACTTCCCCTGTTTAAATCACTGTATGGTTTCTGTCACCAGATTGTACCCAGACTGATATACTCTCCTCACCCACTGAATTTATGAAAGGCAGTGTGGCGGTGTGAATCCAGAACATGGATTCTGGAGCCACAATGCCTAAGTTTGAGTCCTGGGTCTACCTTTCAGTAGCTCTGCTTTGCTTAACAACTCTGTGCCTCAGTATCCTCATCTGTAGAATGGGATAATGGTGCATACAGGACTATTCATTAAATTAATGCATATAAAATACATTGAATGTTGTCTGGCCTGTAGCACATAGTATTAGCTACTATTAACATTATTAATCATTGTGATTTTTTTAATAGCTTTCCCTCAAATTTTTTTCTAAAGGAGTTTTCCCTAAAAGTCCAAGATATATGGTGAATCTTTTTAAGTGATTTTATAATGGAGCTAACATAAAGCCTCCTTGACTGAAAAACAAAATCAAAATTATTAAGCTAAAACCCTCACATTCTTTTCCTTGCATCACTTAACAGCACAAATAAACCGAACATTCAAGGCTCTCGTTTGTATAGAAAAAGCCAGTTCTTTACATCGGTCAGCCGAGTTACATTACAGACCAGCAGTGGCATTCCTGCTGTGGAAAACAGAACTCTTCCTGAATAGAAAACTTAATGATGTGGGATTGAAGGGAAAAGGAGAAGGTGGGAGGGGATCTGTTATAACAGTAATACATTTTTCCTTTCAAGACTTAAAAAATTCCAGATATCTCATTTAAATCTCTGAACAGAAAACAATGTATCCTCATTATAAAGAATTCACAAAGTACTGGGGAATACAGTCAAATTATAACCGAATTTTCAACATTACTCTGAGTGCTACAAGATGATCTCTATTAATCTTACAGTGTATTTCTTCCTTCTATTTTTAGCTAACGAAGTATCATTTTAAATCCAAAATGGGTATTGAATTTTATCAAATTCCTTTTAAGCATTTCTGAAGACTGTGCAATGCATGATCCTCTATACTGTTCATCTCTGCAGCCTCAGCATGTTGCATACTTTTCTTATTGGCACTCAATATTTTTCACATGAATGAATAAGTGCATATTTCTGCAATGACCTACGGAGATGCCAAGATTAGTTACCTAGCTATCTCTACGTTTTTGCTGACTGGAATGGATGTAGCAACGTTTCCCATGCTTCAGTGCCATGCTCAGACACGACAGTGTTGGGTTTTCTTTTCCTTTTAAAACAGTGCAGTCAATTGGCACTCGCCCATAGCAGGAGCCTGAGCTTATAGACTTCACATAAAACACCCCCATGTGCCAAACAGCAAAGTGGGAAATGACTCCATGTCCCACCAATACCCAGCACAATATCACTGCCTCCTCTGTTAACATGTGCTATGTGCACACACACGTCACTTCATCTCCTGGAGCCTCAGTTTCCTTAGCTGTGGAATTGAGTGACTAGGACTAGAAGATTTTTAAGATCTCTTTCAGCTCCACATTTTTCCCTGATGCTATATTTCCCCCTCTACAATTGTGAGGGGATTTTCATCCCTGATGATTTTTTCATATATTTTCATATTTCCCTTTAGAGACAAAATGATTAATTCAGATTGTGCTAGAATTGAAAATTGGGGGAAGATGCCAAATTATCTCAAAGGTTGACCGGGGCCATTCTTCTGTAGGGCTGGGAATCAAGTGCATGAGTCTTTGGCAATTTCCTACTACCTTTCAGTGCCCCCTCACTGATTTCTTATATTTCCAGCATAGAAAACATGTTATCCCAGCAAGACCTGGATGAAAGGACTAATGGTAGAAAATTCTCGGTACAGTGACAGCCACTTAATACCTCCCATGGTGTCGGCAGTGAGCTACTATGCCTACAAATTCGGAATGGGCAGTTGCTTTTCTAAATGCAAACTGACTGCATGGGCAAAATATGGAGGATCAAAAGACTGGTTCACATACATGGAATTTTCTACAGGTTTCTGCAACATAGTGCAACCAATGTGCCCAGTCTCACCAGCTTATCACAAAAAATAGGTTTGATATCTGATTACATGAAAGGAAACAAAGCAAAATGCCAAGGGAAAATGTGGAAGAAAGCTCAGAATTACTGTCACTATGCAGACACACTTCTGTAACAGGATATATATTCCTCTGAACTGTGCTTGTACCTAATCATCAAGACTTCTGCAAGTGTTTGTGAGAGTCCCTAGATGGTGACACACGTGCTCATGAGCAAATCCTGTCCTACTACCCTTCCCCGTCACTGCTCTACCTCTTCTCTCAGACTCTAAAGTTTCTGACCAGGGATCAATCAATATCACCATCTCCCGCCAAGTGGTCTTCTCTTCGATGGCTTGACATGGGGAGACCTCAAGACAACCAAGCTGAAGAGTGTTTTGGAAAGTGGAAGGAGACTGCTCTCCTCTTTTGTATTACACGTGGTTAGATTTTCCAAAGCAGTGCTGGTCGTGGTCCGACATTTCCAAGTTTTAACAAACTTCTCTTTCTATTTTTACCTAAAGAGACTTCCCCTCCTCCTGCTTTCTCCACAGCACTCAGTATGAAAAAACAAAACCAGTAACAGACACTCAGCATGACTTAGAACTTGACTCTCTCTTCCAATGACCTAGTGTTTCTGAGTCAAAGTCATCACGCTTGGCTTTTTCCTGCCTAAGGGTCACTTCTGTCATTCCCCATGCTTGCTCACCAACGTTCATCAGCCATGCTTGAATTCCAACTTAAGCTCAAGCAGGATCTCTACTATAATACAGAAAGTTGAGGCAGTAAGGTGTATTGCTAAGTTCCAGAAATGTGGAGATGCGGTAGCACTAAGCTCTGTAGGGGCAGGGGTTTTTAAATGTTTTGTTCTTTGCTAAAGCACCAACACTCAAAACACTGCCCCATAATAACCCTTTGCAGCTGAATGAATGAATTCTGGTCCCATAAAGCAAGCCATTTGCAGGGACAAAAGCCTGCTTCTTAGTTCTCCATTGCAAAGACAGCTTAGCTAGGATGAATGGGGCCAAGGAGCACACTCACCACGTCTGTCTACACATTGGCTTCTCAGCCTTCTCTAAGACAAGCTCAGCAAGTATTCCTTCCTGGCCGCTTTGTCACCTTAGACAGCGAGCAGAGTAAGGCTAGCTCCTTTCCAGCCCACGCTGAGCCCTCTGCTGCCACCTGACGAAACTTAAGCAATCTCTCTCAAAGCAGTGACTCCAAAGTCTTTTGTATCACAAACCTTTTGAGAATCCAGTGAAAAATCACAGCAGTTTCTGGGGAGGTGGAGGGGTGGGGGGGAGGGGGAAAGGGGGAGGGGGTGCAGGGAATGTATTGCACCAATACACAAATTTTGTCTAGTATTTCAAGAGACTGAAGAGGCCCCTGGAGACCCACCACATAACACTAATGGTAGAAGCTGAAACAAACCAATCTAAAAACCAAGGAGTTGTTTTCTTTCTTATTAAGGAAATGTTCAATCATGCACAAACACAGAGAGAAATGTGTAAGAAACCAACATGGACCCAACAGCTATCCACATTCTCCCATTCTTGCTTCATCCATTCCCCTCTCAACTTGAATAATTTTTGCTTTTACTAGAATTGTTTAAAGCAAATCTGATACCTCTTAATTGTATCTGTAAATACTACTATATATATATACGTATATGTGTGTGTATGTGTATATGTGTATATATATATATATATATATATATATATATATATATATGATTGCATTTTTATTTTTTTCACATAACCATTCAACCATGATGACACCCAACAAAATTAACAAGCCTTCCTTCATACCATGTGGTACTGTCAAATTTCCTCTGATTGATTTGGAAATAACTTTCTGACAGTGGTTGGCTTGAATCTGGATCCAACCAAGGGTCAGCCTTGGATTGGTTTGATATATTTGTAAAAGTGAGAATTCATTTTCACTGTGGAAGTGGAAGCCATATCAGTTGGTTACCTGATGGACTAGGGGAGGGAGGGAAGTTATGCAAGAGGGGAGGGCAGGAGATTGAGTTAATGAAAAAGTACTACAAAATTTTTTTAAATGGGGACTTTTTTGAAATGTTACTTGTACCCTTCAAATTATAAAAATAAAATTAGATGAGGGTCCAGTTTTCTCTTGACCTCAATGGCCAGTTAAAACTATGAACCCAGTAGGTCAGATTTCACATTTCATATCTGAATCGATAGAAGATAAGTTGTATGTAGACTACTGACCATTTACATTTGACTTCACTCTCTTTCTCTTCCTTGAGTAGGATAAAATCTTACTGATTATGTCAAATAGAAAATCTAAAAGTCCTCAGATATACCCCTGCCTGCTCTGTGGGGATCATGCTGGTTCTCTTAGGCTCCTAGTCACCTTTTGATATATCAACCCCCAACTATAATGGGTTTACCTGCTGCCTTCCTTGTGCATCCAGCGTTGATGGCTATCATTCGCTTTTTTCTCCACCAAAACTACCTCCGTGCCTGAACGCAAGCCAGGACCTGGCACCCCCAAGACTAGCTGAGGAGCTGCACGGCTTATAATTCGCCCATCTCTGTATTCAAATTGTTGGTGGCAAAGCTTCTGCAATTTACTCTGTTTTGGAGAATGGCTGAGATAAAGAAAATCCCATTAGTGGAGGAAAATGCCCCGTGAACTTGGTTTGCTGGAGATGCAGGTTCTCGTGGCGAGCGACAATGGTGAGGCGTTATCATCAGGACAGCAGCGATGCTGTCGGCCTCGTACTGCCAAGCTGATGTGAAAAGTAGAATTCTGAGTTTATTTTCTAACAGAAATATTTATCCAATATGAGAAATTCATCAGCAAAGACAAAAGAAATTCGGTCGAAGAGATCATTTAGTTAAAGAGGAAACAGAAGTAGGAGAAGTAGGGAAGCTATAGAATCAAACCAGAGCGATATAAAGGAGCTCCGTTTAAACCATGATTGGTTTCATCCTCTATCTACACTATCCCTGGCAAATAGAATATCATTCTCCAAGTTTTTCAATCTTCCCTAACAACTCATACAATATCATAAAAGAAAAGAATGATATGCTAATGAGTTAATTTAAAGCAATCTCTTACTTAAAGATCTTAAGGCATTAAGCAGGCTTATTAAACATTAAACATCACGATGTATTGGTAATTAAATTAATTTATAAACATCTATTAAGCCCCTACTATGTGTATGGACGAATGTTAAATGTTGAAGTACCAAAACCGTTTAATTCATATAAACTGCTGTGATGTTTAGCTAATGTCTAAAGATTATGGAACATGCAAAGTACTATAGATTCCTGTCATCTCACTGGACATTGACCAGAAAAAAAATAAAATTAAAAAGGAAGAAATTGCATTTTACTAATTTTTTAAAGACATCAGGGCATCTTACATATTTATTTATAAGTTCATTCACACATTTATTCAACAAATATTATAAGCTCTGTGCTAAGTTCTCAAGAGGCAAAGTTGGATGAGCTTACTGTTTTCACAGAAAGATACAGCAGTGAATAAGAAATTAAACACAGCTAAAATGAGAAGGAACTTCCCACCAACACTTGCAAATACATCAATCAAAAACACAAGAAAAACCGAAATGTGTATGTTGATGTAAACAGAAGCCAACAGCAATGCAAACCCTCAGGGATATTTCTGTCCCAAAGTAAGCGAATCTAAGAACAGGTAGAAATCTCCAACAGGAACCCCTAACAACTTTTACCTGTATTTCTTCTGTAGTTCCACCTTTTTGAAGAGCTCTTCTTCTATTTTCTTTGGCAAACTGTCACCCTCATCAAAGGTATGAGAAGTTTCCTGCCAGGCGTACTTGAAAAGTGTGTGACAAGCCTTTATTCGGAGATGGGCTCTTGCATGTGAATCTCTATCAAGGTTCAGAAACAAACACAAGTCTACGAATTCTGATTTATACTCAGAGAATTTTCTCTGAGGTATAGTCTGGTCATATCCTGAAGGATATTAGTGGATCCACAAATCATATTTCCAAAATGGTGCTTAACATTGCAAATCTACATCCTACTAAAACATAATTTACATCTTTTAATATAAGGACATAAATAAAATTCCTCAATCACATAATAAATAGCATTCATCTTTGTTATATTTACTCAGGAAAAAAAAGGGGGGCCGTGTATTCTATTTCAAAAATTTTAAGATTAAGACTACACGATAGTTTAAAAAATTCGTAACGAATATGTAATAAGATCTCTCCCTACCCTGCAAGTGGGTCATAATTCTGCCTGGAACAGTACAACCTAGATTATTGGGTTTCATGAAGTTTATTCACTAGCCAATGTTAAAGTAATCTTAATTAACTTAACGTTTCCTGTCAATAAAGACATCTAGGGAGACTCAAATAGCATCAGCACATACGTGCCAGCTTTTGATAGAGAATAATGTACTAAAACACTTACAGTAAATAACCATCGTTTGAATAAGTGTGCCAGCCTTCTGGTTTCTGGTTAAGATGAAGATGTGCACAGTAGCATAGCCACCAGACAGACCTGCGTGTATCATGTTCCAGGCCACTGGAAGGGCACTTTTGCCTTCCGTGGGATCATGACACTATGAGAACTGCTCAGCGGAAGGCAGGATAAATATACAGGCAAGGCAGCAAATATATTTCAGTACCCCAAATATGCATATGTGTAAATAAAGTTCTCTGGGGGAAGCTATGATTGTCAAGGTCTTGTGGTAATTTGATGTAACTGTAAGCAATATGAAATTACCAAAATCTTCAGGGACAATGTCTGTGTTAGCAGAACAGACCATACATTTTTCCAATGTAACGGAAGCATTACATGTGGATATGAAGCTGGTGGGTAACAACTGCCTCATTCAGAACTGAAGCACAAGCAGCTTCTCAAGTCAAAAAAAAAAAAAACAAACTCAGTCAGTTAAAAAAAAACACTACAGTGCCATCTTGTGTTAAAAATAAAACACACAGCTTTCCCACCAACTGCATTTCTTTGAGGAAAGGAGTGGGTTGGAAAGGTCATATTTGGCAGGGTATAAACAGTAATCTTCCTCAAAATCCAAATGTTTCATTTGCTAACTTGGAATTTATCTAGATGCTCTTGGGCTTCCAGACTAATAAAGTACAGTCAAGTCAATTTTAGAACAGCTATTTTTAAATCCATCTTGCTTTACATATAATTCATTCATTTTGTTCATTCACTCATTCATTCATAAAACTAATCATTCTTTAGTTGGTCATTCATTTCTTTAACATCTGTCTATGATAGGTGCAGAGTTCTAAGTATTGGGGTACAATGATGAACAGAACAGATAAGTTCTCAGGGGTTCATGGAGCTTACATTCTAGTGGGAAGAAGAGAGAGATAACAGACGAGTAAATGAATACATAAATAAGACAAGTGCCATAAGTGGAATAAAACAGAATATTGTGATAGAACTTGGCTGGCATGGGGTGGGGTCTGCTTTAGCAATGGAGTCAGAGAAGGCTCTTGTGAGAGATGGCATTTGAGTTGAGAACCTGGACCATGGGAAGGAGTCAGCCATGTGAGGACCTGGAGGGAGAGAATTCTTGGCAGAGAAAAGAACAACTGGAAAGGCTCTGAAGCAGGACTATGTTTGGCTCATTTGAGGAACAGAGACATTGGTGTGACAGGTATGGAGAGAGTGAGGGGAAAGGTAGAAGAGGCTTAAGAGGTAGGTGGGCAAGGCCTGCCCATAATGCAGTGAGGAAAAGGGAAGCTCCCCCCACCCGCACCCCAGAGCTCCATGCTTTGAAGCCTTTTCTCCCATAAAGCATCAAAGCAGAGGTTAGTGCTCCCAGAGTTTCTTCCCCATTTGCTTCTTACGTTTTCTACCAAATACCTTTACATAGAACCTGTCTATCAAAAGGGTTCCTTCCAGATTTATATTCTAGCCTCCTGCTGTATGGATGTCCCTTCTTAAATCATCCCACTTATCAAATATGTCAAAATTGTCAAGCAAACATTTCTAAGAAAGTCCAGGGAAATGTTAGTGACTTTCCAATGTGAGATGATTTAGGATGGAGTCATCAGAAGTGGTTCAAAGAACTCATGAAGTTTCGCCTGGAAAAGGGACAACCCAGTGGCTGTTGATGGTGAGCTTTGAGTATTTTAAGGACATTTAAGTAGAAGAGGAATAGAGCATAGTACAGAGAAACAGATGAAATCTTTGGATGGAGATGTTCTAAATAACTATTTCAACATTAAAATGGGCTGCCTTGTAAAATAGTGATCTCCCTGTTACTAGGCGTATTCAAGAAAATACTATCAAAAGGGCCAGCCTAGAATGTGCAGGAGATTCCTGCATTATGGTCTCAATGGACTCAATCACTTTTACCTCCAGGACGCCCCACTTTGATGAAATCTATGAATCAGAACAATGTAAATTTCAAAATGAAAAAGTTTGGTTCCTAAAATAAAAGTTGATATTCTTTAAGTATAGCAACAATCTTTCAAAACAGTTTATAATGGTGATATATAAATTAATTTTCAGTTATTGCAATGGTAATTGGTCAGCTATTTTGGGTTTTATAATTTGGAAAGTCATTCAATCATTCCTTCATTTAGTCAATAAATAATGACTAATGTCAGTTACCCTGCTCTTCACAGATGTGCGACCAAGTTTTTGCTCTCAAAGAATTCCCAGGTTGGTGGTTGTTTGGGGGATCAGGGGTGGGGAGGAAACATTGTTACCTATAATCATTGTCATGATTGAATTCAATGATGACGAATCCTTCCAAAGGTAAGAACAGAGCACGCCAAGGCGCTTCAGGTGGAGAGAAATGAGTACGTGACTCAGAGGCCTGCTATAGTGCATAAATGGAGCAGGCCACATTCTCCGTTCTCCAGCTGCTGAGCTGGAGCGTGGAATTCATGTGGCAGGAATAAAAAAGGTAGAGTGGAGGTGGGCATGAGGATACCAGTGAGGGTCAGTGACAGGCCTGGACCAGAGTCAGAAGGGCTCAGGATTCCAGACTAAATGTTTTTTCTGTCTGTCTGTAGAGGTAGGCATTAAAGAACTGCATAAAAAGGATTGTGTTTTAGAAAGATAATTACCCATAGATGGAACTTCAGGTGTATTGGAAAGAGAAGATTATGGATATAAAGACCAATCAGAAAGCTATATCAGAGATCCAGAATGATAACCATATATTAACATGCATCCAACTTGAACCTACATTAGGAAAGAAACTTAATTGTTCCCGAAGTCCACATTTATGGAAACAAAATATGATGGATTCTTCAAATAAATGTCTGCAATTCTAAGATTCTAGTCTTTTTAAAAGAGTCACATTTTAACCAAACTCCTGAAAGTACATCACTGCGATGGTTGAACACTGCAGCTCCAGCTCTACCCTTTTGCCAGGAAACTAAACACTAGCTCTTCACTTGACATCCGTCTCAGAAACTTGGCGTGGGTTCCCTTAATGGGCTCTGTGCTGTTATCAAGCAAATGAACTCAGTTCAAATACCAAGCAGGTAGCTTTTCTGGGCACACTGATTACTTACAGAATTTTACTGGAAGCACTTTCCGTTGTTAAAGCATTTTTTTGCATTTGGTCTTCTTCTGGTTCTACTGTTTGTTTCTCTTCTCCGAAACTTGCTATAGGTTGACGCACAGTAAGCTTGGCTCCAGACACAATGTCACTTTGGATTTCTAAAACAAGAGCTGAGCGGAAACACACAAATTGCTACCACGTATTAGTTACGATTGCAGAGAACTAGGAATTTGCAAACACATGCTAAAATAAAAATGCAGAAAATTTCCAGTTATTCGGTGTAAGAGAACAAAGTCTAAGAGTAACTGATAATTGTTCTTTACATTAATAAATTGGGTTTCACTTAATTTTTGTTGATTTTTTTCTTTTCAAGATGTTCTTAGTCAAAAACACTAAAAATATGTCTTTCCCAAAATAAGTTTTTGTAAATTCTAACTACTTAAATGGGCTGCATTATTTAGAGATATGTCTCCAGATCATTCTCTGGGATCCTAAACTCCTCAGTGAAGGTCCTCAATCCTCTGAAAGGCTCATGCAAAGTTTACTATACAGTGTTAAATATATACAACAGGGTAATTTTTGAAATTATATTAACAATTTTTCTCTGTTGCCTTTCTGTGTATAGGGCTTTGTCCTGGTTCCTGCAGCAGCCTTAAGGGAAGGAGGAAGAACACGAGGAGATGAGAAACGTTACAAAAGGAAAGCAAAGGCGCAAAGATAGTTTTAACTTTCAAGCACAGCATATGGCCATAAGACAATGGCCATGTAAGTCAAGATGACACTGTCATAATTTAGCATTTTTCCAAATACCTTTAGCTCCCATTTAGCACTTCAAGGGTTTAAGCCTTTCCTCAGGGTTGATCTAGAGAAAACCCATCATTTCTGGGCCTGAGGGAATCTGAGGCAGAAGACAGAGGAAGGCCGAAAACCAGTATGGGGTATCTGATTCCCCTATATCCTTCACTTCAGGTATCGTAGCTATACCCAGAAAACATTGTGGACACTGCCCATTTTCAGGACACTGTGGCAAGTCACCTTTCAAGCTGCCCTTGCCACACCACACCAATCTGAACTTGGATCCGGTTTCTGGGAGGTGCAGACATGAGCCAGGATCTACTAAGTGCCTTACTGGGGGATCTTCCAGAAGTGGTTGCCAAGCAGAGGTCAAGGGGTCCTGCAGAAAAGACTTGCAGAGACGGCTACACAACCACGACCATGCTTCAGAGGGCCAGAGGAAGCAGAGGAGAGGCTGAGGCAGGCAGGAGGCACCACCGACCCAAAGCACTGTCTGAGCCAAAAGAATAAACGCCATCACCCAACCACGGATTTCAGCCAACAGTGCCCAGAAAGCAAAAGGAGCTGACTCCAAGTCCTTTCCTTCCAGAAAGGAACTAAAGTGAGATTCTGGAAACTGGGCAATCAGCAAGCCCTCCCACTAAAGGGATTATTTAAATTCATGACTGGGACAAAATTTAAACCTGATCAAAAATTTGTGTTTTCCTTGGTGAGAGTACACGCAGCTCACAAAAAAAGCCCTATTTGTTGAAGATAAAATAAAGTATGCTTTCTCTGCACATCCAAAATGTAGTGTGAATGAAACTATGCAACTCTATTGAATATAAAAATTAGTCAAAAGAGCTAAACAGCAAGATGCAGGAGTGAAATATGAGCCGTTTAAACAAACTTGGATTTTCTTTAAAAAAAACGTATCATCAAGTATTTCATTTTGGCTGTACATATTAAGGTAAATAATTCCAATACTTACCCTCCATCTTACGAGTACTGCAGAAGGTTTGAATTTTAGAAATATCTGCTGCTAAGTTCCTCAGGAAGATTTGCTTCTTCTGCTGAGCAATGGACAGGTCAGGATTGATCCAATGTTCTCCACATGAAACATACACCTATCAAAGAAATGAGCCTTTGATCCCATATACAATTATTCACAGCAGCATTATTTGTAAAAGCCCAAACTGGAAACAATCAGCATGGCCTGTAACAGATGAATAGCTAACTTTTTCTTCTTCATTTTCCTTATATGTATTACTTAAATGTCCTTAAATAAATACAAGTGAGAAAAAAATGGAGATATATTTCCATGTATTGCGAAAGAATCGGAGAAAACAGAAACTCAGTGTTGTCTTTTTTGAGGCCATTCACTGATCATTACACAGACTCATATACTCTATATGAGGACCCAGGAAAAACTTTCTCAAATTTTTCCTGTTTTTGAACAACACATTTCTTTTTCTCTTACAGACATACTTAATCCCGTAACTGTTCACGTTTCCA
Source organism: Rhinolophus sinicus (assembly GCF_057876585.1). Classification (NCBI taxonomy): domain Eukaryota; kingdom Metazoa; phylum Chordata; class Mammalia; order Chiroptera; family Rhinolophidae; genus Rhinolophus; species Rhinolophus sinicus. Next base: position 163,150,690 of record NC_142514.1, read on the forward strand.
TCTTCATGTTGGCTGCGCAGAACAGTGACAGGTTTACTTGTCACAAATATACAGGATCGTATAGCAATCACTGCTGGCTCCATCTTACCCTCCTTTCACTCATACTCCCTTTGCCCTGGTGGCCTCATCTACTTGTCTTTAAATTAAATTCATCTTCTGTATCATGTTTTAATGCAATCTACCTTAAATTTTCTGAAATAACAGTAATGAGCACTGCAGCAAAAAAATTATATATATATATGTATGTGTATATATATATATATACAATTATATATAGTATATAGTATATTATATATATATGTATAGTATATTATATTATATATATATATATATATATATATATATATATATATATAAATATATATAAAAATCTTGCAAGTGATGGCATTAGAGCTCACAAGAACAACAGACTCCACTCTGTTACGCTGCCTCTGACAGGGGTCACTGGTACTTCTACTTAAGACTCTCTCAAAGGATCTTTACATTCAGAGCCTGAACTGAGTTCTGATAACGTGGTGGGAGCTTGGTTCTCTGTTCAAAGAATTTCCAGTATCGGTCGAAGCAGGTATTCTTTTCATACGTCCAATTCCATAAATAGGAGGAAAGGCTGGACTGCTAAAGTCCTTCTCAGCCTTCTCCAGCCACCCAAACAGAGTGTGTGAAAACCAAGATACAGCTTTTTTTTTCTGAAAAGAGGATATTATCGGTAAGAAATCATTGATCAACTACATTTTGAAGGCCTCAAAAAGAGGAGAGCATCTACCTCCCTGGGAGTAGAATATTACTTGCAAGTAGTTAATAATTTGGTCTTCCCTAGTTCCCTCCGTCATTTATAAAATGAGAGCATCCATCTCTTAGGTTGTGATGGTCATTAAATGAGTTAATTCATGTACAGCCCTGAAAATCATGCCTGACGCACAGTAAGCTCTCGACAGTTAGTCAGCTATTAATATCACTTTCTAATGGTTGCTGAGTTAGGATAATTCTGAGGGGGAAAAAAAAGAGAAAAGAGAGTAAAAGTTGGAAGTCTTATACTTTAAAACATTTTAGTAGTATTTATATATTAGTATTTCCAGTTTCACATCCACGTCTTTACCAGTTGGTCTCTTTGAAGGTCTTTCAGGGTAAAGATTTCTTTCCCCTTTTCATTGAACAGTCTCCGAGCTGCAGAAGGTAAATTTAAAATTTCAGTACACCTGTAACAAGAGACACAAAAAGTGACCTTGTATACAGAAAACTTCCAGCAGAGAAGAGACGCAACAAAAGAAATCAGAGGCCTGGAGCATTAACGACAACTCTCTCTGTAGGACTGTGTGGCCAGAGCGAGGCTCTGGAGCCCGTCAGACAGATCCCTTTCGAATCCCATTCCCCCTTTCCAAGCCGTGGGACATGGGCATTACTTAAACTCTCTAAGCCTAAATAAGTTACGTACTTTCCACGGTCGCTGTAAAGATAGTGAGTTGATTTTGCAAAGTGCTTAGCACAGTGCCAGGCATGATCAATAAATAGGTAGACATATCATTATTGATTTTTCAGTTCTCAATATGCCCCACACTTTCCCGCTTTCTTGCTCTTCCTTCTACCTAAAATACCTTCCTTGGCTTTTACTGTTGAAGTTCTACTCTCTCTCCAAAGCCTCCAAAGTCACATCCATCACCAAGTGCTTCCTCAGCTCCCTTCTCCAGGAGTGATCTTTGTAGCCCTTTAACTTTCTTTGAAACAGAATTTTTCTTTTTTTGCCAGGTTAAATATTAAACAGTGATCCCCTCCCTCCCCCCACACACACCCCAAACAAGCACTGGGCCAGCACTGTGGATATCAAGATGAATGACAGAGTTTCCCTGTTCCCTGAGGAACTCCCTCTCTAGTCAGGGGGAGAGACAGGTCAGCAACTCAAGTGTGATATGAAGAAGTGGGTGCTATTATAGGCACCTGGCCAGGATCCTGTGAGACACGGAGGAAAAATAATGAATTCCTCCAGGAGAGGCTTGCCTAAGGAAGTACCACTTGGGTTGGGCCTTGACAGATGAGTGGGCAGTCATCAAGAAGGCTTAGGACCTAGAGAAGTTTTACACGGCTGCAGCTGAGTGTGTGGGCAGGAGGAGGAGCCAGATGAAGTGGGAAAAGAAGACAGGAACTAACTGAAAGCACTTAGGATGCCAGATTAATGAACTTGGCCCCTATCCCATCAACAGCAGGATGCCATTGAAGGTATGAGAGCTGAGGTGTGGTGTTATCAGATCGGCTTTTTAGAAAGTTACTTGTGGGAAAGGCGAAAGGTGGACTGGAGGTGGGAGAGACTGGAATCTATATAACCAATGGAGGTTGGAGGTAAAGAGGTGGAATTGTGGAGAAGAGGAAGGAGAGCTAAAGGAGAGTGGTCGGGCATTTCCTAAAGGATGCTGTTGAGAGGATCCTGCCATTGGAAAAAGGAAAGTGAAAGATTCTGGGTAATATGTTTTATATTAGAATGTACTCTTGATAGCAAATGAATTAGAAGTGACTTTATGCTCAACAGGAAGACTGAGCTGTATGAAGAATATTTCTCGATTTTATTTCCAAAGATGGGAAAAAGCAGATAATTAGGCCCTCCATTTCTCTGAGAGGTCTTCGAAAGAAATAAGCCAGTGGGAACTATAGTTCTGCTTCTCAAGTCACAACTCTGGAAGCCGATGGACCAATGAGGACTGGGCTGTGTTTCTTACCTGCAGTTGGTGGGATGAGGTAGGAAGGACTGTAAGTGGATAGAGCCCCAGTCGCAAGATTTGCCTGATTCTCTTTGGGTACTGCCCCCAAACCCAACTTAATTCCTTCTACTTTCCCGAAATTGATATCTTTATAGGACCAAGCAGTTCCAGCCTGACCTAAGAAGAGTTACCATCATCATATCCGCTCCCACTCAAATTTTCCTAGAATGTTTGGACTATGGAGTATCCTGTTTTAGGACAGCAAGTGGGAGATTAGAAGGAAGGGGTGGTTGGTGAGTCTTTCTTCCTTCCTATTTTGAAACCCTAGTTTTAATAGTGCTGAATTTGATTGTCTCACGTAAGTGGGTTAGAGAGGACTGAGGTAAGCTGTGTCCCCTGTGTTTCTCTAACTAGGTCACATGCCAGTCAATATAAATGGGAAGAGGAGAGAGAAGAATTGGCTCTTAAGTGCCTAATAAGGAGGTGGACACTGGAGTCAGACTGCCTGGGTTCAGATTCTAGCCCTCGCATGTATTGGCTGTATGACCTTGGAGAAATTATTAAATTTCTCTGAGCCTCATTTGCCCCATCAGTAAAAACCAGACATAATCGTACTTTTCTAATAGGGATTTTTTACAGATTGAGTGTGTGAATGCCTGTGAACTTCTGGCATAAAAAATCAGCAACACATTGTTAAAATGGACCAATCACTGTAAGCATTTCATGTCTACTCTCTCATTTAATTCTCACACCATTTGTGAAGGCCCACCTTACTGATGAGGAAACAGACTGGAGATTAAATTCTTTGCCCAGGGTCACATAACTAGTAAGAACAATAGCTCAAATTCCAACCTAAATCTCTCCGGGTCTTTTACTACATCATATGGCCTCCTGAGAGGACATCATCATAGAACAATAAGATACTAGATCTACAAAGTGAGTAGACAGGCTGGGATGCTGAGCAAACAGATCAGGGATTCTCTGTTACATGGAGGCAAAGGCACTGGGAAGAAAGTCCTCTGACTCTCACACCAGGAGTTAGGACAGGGAATCATGTGGACTGCTTGGATTTATAGAGAGTCCAGAAAGGACTATAGAGAGTATAGAAAGTCCAGAGAGAAAGAGTCTTCTCTCTGACTTTGCTTTCTCAGACTGGGGTAGAGGAGAAGTGTCAGATGGTGCGGTTCCCTGAGGACTGTATTTCAACACAACCCGGGATGCCCTGAGAGAAAAGGGCAGGGACAGAAGGTGGGAGCAGTGTTTCCCAGGTCTGCAGATAGCTACAGCTTTGCAATAGTGGAGTCTCCCTTCCTCCAATCACTTGTGAGCCTCCCCACTCCCGCCCAGGAGCCCCACCACATTCTTCCAGGTATTTAAAACAGTAGCAAAATGCACAAGAAGATATGGATATGTGCTTTCTTCTTTATCTTCCTGCTCTGTATCTCTTTATTTTTATATCTCTCTCTTTCCTCTCCAAGTGGCTCTCCCTGATGGCAGCCCCTAATAAGGTTTTCTCTCCTTCCTGGTTATACTAGATAAAGTGATCTCTTGAACATTTTCACTTCTGTACAATTAAATACTGCCCTGTGTGGCTTTCTGTTTCAATAAGCAAACTCTCTTCCCAACAAATTAAGAGTTTCCGGAGAGCAAGGAACATCTTGCCCTTTAAAAACAAACAAACAAAATTCTCCTGCGAAACATCCAAGTCTGGTTGATACACAGGATATGAACACAACAGATATTGAAAAGAATAAAATTCTTTCTTGCCTGCCTCTTAGCTCTTCATCCAACTCTCCTGTTTAACAAGGAGGAAAACGAGACTACTGAGAAAGGCAGAGTTTTGCTGAAGTTTTCCAGCTAGTTAATGGCAATCCTGAGATTAAAATCAGTTCCCGTTACTCTTAATCCAATGGTCTTTCCAACACTCCATGGTGCCCGATGTAAGGCATTGACAAAACAGTCCTATATCTATTTTTTTAATGGGCTTATTATGTTATTAGATCTTAGGCTTTGTAGACGGAAGAACCAACAACAATAATAAACGATGCCCTCTCTGGTGTTAAGTATTAAATAACTAACAGGTAGCATAATTTCCCTTAAATTCTCTAAGACTGCCTCCTCATATGCAACAAGACATATTTTGCAAAAAAAAGATTGTACCCAGTGCTCTACCTTCAACAGTTATCAAACTCTATGGGAATAATTTTTGTTTGGGTAGGAAAATATTGATCAAAAGAAAATTACAACATTTCACAAATAAGACATATGATAGTGACATTTAAAAATTGGTTTAAAGTAGATAACTACTCTGCCATCAACTCAAATATAAACCAAAGAAAAGTTCTGTAAAACTCTGAAATATATTTTTTTAAATGGGAATAATATATATTTACAGAGTTGGTAGTTCAGAAGCTAGGGAAAATTGCCTTGAAATTTGAGGAAAATATGTACTAACTAGCACTGGTATAACAGATTGACATAGTTGGTGTATTTCACAGATTAAAAATTCCAGAATTATTATATTAACAACTGTTTTCTTATGCAGGTACATATGTATTTTGTGTTATGCATTGCACATAATCATTCAGGCATTTGAATGGAAAACACATTTGCATTTGGGATAGTAACTATTTACCTCTCCAAAAGTTGATGAAATTCAGTCTGGTTTGTTTCTGAATATTTAGTGACACAGCTTTTCACATCATCTTTCATGTCAGTGTCAACATTTCTGAAAGAAATGATCCAAGATTTGATTGATATATCAGTATGTATTGCCAATTATCTTTCAACTTGTTTAAATATGTGAAAAAAATCATGAGGTTTTAATTTATCATTATTTGTCTTAAAATAATCTGCCTTTAAAAAATAGGATTTCAAAAACTATCACAATTAAAAGTTAAATTTCATGAACATTTGTACTTTGAGCAATTTATATAAGAAAATACATTTTCAATACTTTAATCCTCTTCTATTAATGCTGAGCACTCTGAGATGTGAATTTATCCATTCTGAAGAAAATGCAGAGATGATGTTATTTTGCCTGGGATGTTTTATTCACATATTGTTCATAGTCATACATTTATTCATATATTATAGGTAATCACGCCAAACTTAAACAATTTTAAACTGAAAAATAAAACATGGTGACCATAGAAAACAGATGCTTAATTGGAATATACATCTCTTAAAATGTTCAAGTTAGAAAACTATAAAGCTTATTTTATGGTTTCAAATTGAGCCTTCCCTCTTACAATTCCTTAAAATATCACTTACAGAATTTTCTTTAACTGATAGTTCTGAAAGATGAAATTCACCTGTGACACAGAAATGGTCTCTGTTTATATGAATTTGACACGACAAGATCTTGTTACGCACAAAGATAACAATCAATAAGTAATGAGCAAATGCTATTTGATCTTCCTTTGGTTTTGTAGATGGAGGAAAACCAAACAATAACAACAACAACAAATATTCCTCAAACTGTCAAGAATGAATCATTAAATAACTAAAGGATAGCATACTATCAAAGCAGGATTGGTTAAACTGGACCTATATTTCATTCTAGCCTGATTTTGCTTGTAAAGACACTATATAGTACACCCCTCTTTCTTTTTACCAATAAGTTTCAGGTGAATGAAAGTAATGTAGCCTACATGTTGTTAGCATTTATTTATCTTGGAAGAGGAGATATTTAACTTGGATATATTAAAAGTAGCATAGCAAGGCTTCCACCTTGCCCAAGTCTGGTGTGCCACTCACCTAGAATACCATGTAAACAGTGCCCTCAGGAGCTGGGCAACATGGCCACCCTGTAATGTTAGCCAGAACTCTTGCCATTTCAACCTTCTGTTACCAGTACTTACATACAGCTCTGAGGGGGAAACGCTATTGATGATCCTGTAGAAAACTTTCTGAATCAGCCAAGAAAAATTCATCTATATGCAGTAGAGTTTTAGTGTCAAGTGTATTTAAATTATTGGGGAATAATTAATTCATGTAGTGAACAAAGTGAATATTTGATTAACTAGGACACACTGTTCCATGAACATAGACAGCAGAGACCTGCAAACACTCTGTGAGAATAGCTGTCCCAATTAACAAGTCTCTTGAATTATGTTTGGATTGCCTGCATTAAAACATTCATGAGAGCGGCAGCCAGATGGCTCAGTTGGTTAGAGCGCGAGCTCTTAACAACAAGGTTGCTGGTTCAATTCCCACATGGGATGGTGGGCTGCACCCCCTGCAACTAAAGATTGAAAACGACGACTCGACTTGGAGCTGAGCTGTGCCCTCCACAACTAGATTGATGGACAACGACTTGGAGCTAATGGGCCCTGGAGAAACACACTGTTCCCCAATATTCCTCAATAAAATGTATTAAAAAAAATCATGAGGAAAGACAAAATCTGTATATAACTTTAAGCCACAGTTAAAGATATTATAAAATAAGAAAAAAATGAATGTAGGAAGGGACAGAAATTATTTGTTAATTTTGGATGTAAAACAAAAGTCGCATGCTACCTTAAGGGCATTACCCTCACATTTTACATCTAGCAGAATGAGTTAATTATGAAATGTATGCGTCAAAGATTTCAATTTCAGGCTTGACTTTACTTTGAAGATTAATTTTTTACTTTATCATCTTTACAAGGCAGTTCAGTGGACAGCCGATCTAAATGTTACTCATTGTTCAGCGATGTATGAAGTATATTTAATCAATGTGAAGAAAGCAATATTAAACTATTATCAGCAGCCTCAAATATTCTAAACATCTCAAAAGAAAGGTCAAGAGGTTATATCACTGCTAATCATATGAGAAACAATGTGTTTAACTCATTCTTTACATCAGAGCGTTGCACTGATCTATGCTTCCTTTTATCATAAAATGCAATGAAAATATAGCAGGTGGTTTTTCTCCAGTGTTGGAGAAATACTGACTGAGAAGATTTTATTCCAATCTCACAACATAAGCTGAAGGGCAGATTAATGTTTTTCTAGGATGATAAACTTTTAAAATGTTACTCCAAGGCAAGGATATAAACTATGTGAAGTTATATTTTGAGTGCTATATATTTGTTAAATATGCCAGAGATATAAGTGTAAATAATTATATATAATAATGACTTGCATAAATTATAGAATTATATTTAATTATAAAATTATATTTAAGAAGCAATTTATGAACTCAGTTATTGCAAAATACATTAACAAAACTCAACCAAAGAATGTTAATTCCAAATAGACATTGATCATAAAACTTTTTTCAGAACTACTGATTTCTAACTCATTATTTTCTCGCATGCCTAGCCTAATCAGAAGAGTTCAAATTAAGTTCCTGACATGGAAATTAAGTGAATCTTAGTATCTATTTTCATCTCCAAATAGTAACACGGGAGCCCTTTTTAAAATACAAACATAGAATTCTCTCAGAAAAACATCTACAATCAAGAAGGCAAAAGTTTGTAGAAATTAGAAAGTGTATATAAGGAGAAATATAAAAAAGTTGTTCTTACTGCATTTTCCATTCAGGTGAGATGTCTGGACTGATGACAATAAGGGCTCTGTTTTCATCCTTGTCTCCATTCCGCAAAACTCTGAGTCTTACACGGACATATTGGTCAGGTGTCTTACAGAAGGGTTTCTTCATGGAAGGACTGTTTGGAACAAGCAGTCCTTCTATTGGCCAATCAAAGTCCTTCAGAAAGAAACAACAAAAAAATTGATAATAAATAAGTAAAAAGATTTACTTCTAGATACGAAAAAAAGTAACACACTGCTTATACCTTTAATCTTTCATTCATTCATCAAATATGTATTGGGCATCTTAGATGTTACAGACAATTCTAATTGTTTTCATTGATTAAAGAGGAAGGATAGTATGCTTTTTAAATGTATGTAAAAGCTGTGTTGTGTTACAACCTGAAAGATTTATTCCCTTTCAGAGAACATCATTCCAGAAAAACAGAACTGAATTAACTTGGAATGCTTTTTGCTCAGGTATGAAATATCTCTAATTAACATGAAGAAAGGCGGAATGTGTGAAAAGTGGTTTCACAACCCGAAATATTATCTTAAACTAAATCTATTTGGCAAAGAAGAATATAGTTGGGAAACACTCCAAAAAACATAGCAAGACGATAAAACTTAAATTTCAGATGTTTCAGTTTTAGAATTCAGTTAATCTGCATCCATTCATATATTCATTTATTAACTCATGCATCATCCAAATATTCATTGTTTACTATATTCCAGGCACAGTGTTAGACCGCGGAAATAACAATATGAACTAAAACAGGATGCTCTTCCTTGAGAAATTTCCAGTGGGTGCTGTGAAACTCAGCTAGAAATAAGCTGGAAATTAGATAGTGTGAGTGTAATAATAGCATCAGGGTGTGTATGAAGTGCGATGGGACCACACAGGAAGAGAACCTAACTCAGAAATGCCATGTAACAGACCTGGAGCCTTAGCTGGAGTTACTGCTGTCAAGGAGGGATAAGATGATGAGCAGTACATGTATCGGACTTGAGTATTCATAGAAGGTGATGTTTGGGGGATAAAGGAAGTAAAGATGGCTCCCAGGTTTGGAGCTTGAGCGAATGGTATTGCCATTCACAGAAACAGACACACAGCCTTTTGTTTCTGGAAGGGGAGAACATTTTTTAAAAACTAGTACACAAGTGCTAGGTGGGTACTAGATTAGTCAGGGGGATGACTGCTTAAATTATATAAATGTCTAACCACTAGGCTGGACACCTGAAATTAATGTAAAATATTGAATGTCAACTGCAATTGATAAATTTTAAAAGGGAGGGGGAAGGTGAAACTTCCGTTTCAAATTTAAGAGTTTCAAATTTCAGGTATGAAACAAGTAAGTCACGGGGATGTAATGTACAGTATGGGGAATATAGTCAATCATACTGTGACAGTGTGGTACGGTGTCAGATGGTTGCTGGACTGACTATGGTGATCACTTCTTTAGGTACATAAATGTTGAATAACTATTGTGTACACCTGAAACTAATATAATATTGTATGCTAACTAGATTTTTAATAAAAATCTTAAAACAAAAAAAATTAGTGCACAAAGTAATAATTTACTAACTTACATTCCCTTGAAAACTTTTTGGAATCATACAATCATACTGAACAATCACATAGTTCAGGAAAATGTGTCTTAAGTAAATTACAAATAATATCTGAAAGTTGTAAAGACTATTCTGAAAAAGCATCTAATTATAATGCTCTAATTTGTGAGATGAGTAAGTAGCATTAATTATGTTCAATTAGGGGAAAAGCAGTATAAATAAATGTTTAAAAATTCATGAGTCGAATGTTTTCAGTCTAATGTTTCTTTTGCTTTATATTTTTAATATAATATTTGCTTAGTAAATGTGTTCAAAATACTGGCATACAATGAAGCTAACTTATCACACTTCTAAATAAGCAAAATTTGAATTAATGAAGTTTTATTTTATTCCTGATCATCACTGAGAATCTTGTACCTGCATGGCATTTAAATTGCAAAGGGCAGACAACAAAGTGTTTATTTAGATGCGTGTCTATTATTATGGATGGAGCCTCATGTGGTCCTTTTCCCTTACTATTGTTATCGACAAGAAATAAGAAAGGTTATGACAAACTCACTGCATATTTTCATTTGAAATTTTCCTGTTGTATAAAGATTTTACTTAATATGAAGGGTGGTAGAGGAGTAGAGTTGCATAAGTTCTTCAAGAAATAAGTCTGGGATTGATCTGTAACTCTTCTACAATGAAGATATTAAGCAATTCAGAGCAAATCAACATTCATACTAGTTTTAGACATAAACAGGAAGTAAGGGTCGGATAGGTGGGTGAGACAGAGAAAACCAGTCTACTTATTACAAAATTACTGTCACATTGAAGTCTTGGTATAACATAGCTAATCTTTCCCCCTTTCTTTATTTCTGAACCATGGAAGAGAAAGGCAAGAAAAATGAGATTCTCCCTAAACTTAATCTGTGAGAACTTTCAATTCATAGAGTGGGGATATAGAACTAAGATCTTTTTCTCAATATCCCAAACATGCTATAATTCTGATTAACTTACCTGAAATGTGCCATCTTAGTGCCTAGTTAGTTTTAGATTCTTTCACTTTCTAAACTCGTTTCTCTCTGACAAGTGGTAACCACTGCAGATATAGGCTTGAGTACTGCTGTAGCATCGCTAACTTCCGACGGCTTCCTCTTCTCTTCAGTTAGATTAAGGGAGCCCAAGGGTCTTCTCTTTTTAATATGAGACATCACAGAAACCCAATGATGAAAACTTATCGTGGGTTTCAAAACTTTCCAAATGTATGAGCTATCCTGGGCAGTTCTTCCTTTAAGCTACTTTAAACCTTGTTCTAATGTTTAAGGGACTTTTACTTTGTTTTTCATAGAAACAGAGAAGTACGGTGTCAGGATCATGAATGACAACAAAAAACACAGATTAAACTGACTGGAGTGCTGTTTCCCCCGCCCTCTGTTTATTTCCATTGGAATTCTTACGTCCCCACTCATTTCTTTAATGGTTTTCTCTGTGTTCACTCTTATATTGAGGCACCGCTGCATTGTCAGGAGACTTTGACGGGCCCTGGTGTTCCCTTACTTATACTGATAATTCTGCTTTTTCTTTTCTTTTTCACACCTCTCCCATAACCAGGGGCAGCCTGTCTTTTTTGGGAGTCCAACTCTTAACCAATTATCTAAATTTCTTAGTCAAATTGGCCTTCCTACATATCCTTCTTTTTGCTTTTTACCTATAGCTAATTACCACCATCTCTTAACAGATTAATAAAACGTGTACTTTTAACTTTCTTTTGTTTAACAGGTATCCCTCTAAATGGATATACTTTAATTTAGTAATTTAGAAACTTTAAACTCACTATCCAGTGGTCCATTCCAAAACTTTGTCTCTTCAGACTCACTGTTTGCAGTAATTTCATCCTTGAATATGAAAACCCATTGTTCCTTACCTCTAAGTGGTTAGAAGTATTTCTCAATTTACGTTTCCCCCAAGAGGTAAGAAAATAACTTGAGTTCCTAGAAATTATTCCAGTAAACTTAGTCATAGGATAAAACAAAATAATTCATTAATCTTATGTTTTTAGAATGTTTTGACATATTTTTAAATACTAATATCTTAAGACATATGAAATGCTATTTGTTCATAAAGCATGCATCAATTGCCCTTTGGGATGAATACTATTTAACAGTGAGAAGAGCATGAAATCAGTTCTCAGAGCAGTTTTCACCACTGAGAGGTACATAGTTTGATATTAATGTTGTCTCAGTCACCACAAAAATAATTCCCATTGTCCATATTTCCTACGTCCTCCCTTGGTCATTCTATTTTGAAAGTTTCTCACCATGGAATTAACAGGAGAATCTGAGTCTCACTCAGGATAGTGTTTCTTAGATGGTTTTCTTATAGTCAATATTTTGACCTAGTTTTTCAGGCACATGTAGACAACCAGCCTGGCTAACATTCCTCATACTGACCTTATGACTGAATGAACTGGCTCAACAGATAGCCTTGATTTCTGGGACACAAAACTTTTTCCGTGAATTTTTTCTTTCTCCCTTCTTTGTCCTCTACTCATCAAGTTTGCCTCCTTCCTTTTCCGGTCCTTCCTTTTTGAACACACAGCCTATACTTCTTAAACTGTGAGCTCCACAGAGGTAGAGACCATGTCTATCTCCTTCCTTGCTCTACCTTCATTGCCTAAATAGATAATAAATAATGATTAGGTAAGTAGTAAAGTTGGAAGATTGTATCTGGAATAAATTTAATATATATGCTGACAGTGACCAAAGTGTTCTGAGCCCTTAGTATGAATGTCACATGTCTAGTTGCAATTTATATGGAAAGTCTTCCCAAGCAAAATATTACTTGTATTTAATTATACACAATACAATTATCTTTTTTCTTAAAAATAAATTATGTGGAAATGGGATTGAAAGAAAATACCAGGGGTAATAAAAAAATGTGTATAAGTGGACACTTTGGTCAGAGTTGCTCAAGCAGTTGTTCACCATAATGAGAAGTGTCTGGACGCTGATGGCAACCACTTTGAGCACCTCTTGTAATTGCAGAAGTCAAAGGTGACTTGTATTCATCTTTTGTTATCGATATGTAGTGAGTACTACAATTTTAATACAGTTTTCCTTTCTTAAAATGTGTATACATTTTTTGGGCACCCTCTGTATGATTCCCTCAGATAAAATGGATCCAGACTTTAAGTTAAGTAGATTGCATTTAATTTGAATGAGAACTGACTTCCCTGCTTGGTTAAGTGTATCCTTTTCTTCCTCAAACATTTCAAGAGATAACAGAACTCTTAGGCTCAGTCATTTTGAAATACATGGTCAATTTCTCTTACATTAGCTAATTTAGTGCCTTAGTCCTTTCCCTTTGGTTGACAACTGAGGGTTAGAGCTTTGTTGATTTCTTATCCACTCTGCCCAAAAGCTACTGTTCTGTGTGAATGACTAGAGAACTTTGGAATTGTCTATTTTCATCCCTAACATCATTTAGTTGTCAAATCCCAGAATACTAGCAAAAATTTTACCTTTTCAAAGGTAAATGTTAAAGGGAACCTAGATAATTTAGGTTTCCTAATATAATTACCATTCATCATTTAAATCAATCAATTAATTAACTGAATTACTTTACTTGTATATCGGGGTTATAAAAATATAAGCACAATATCTGTGAAATTTGCAATAATTATAATTTTCTCTCTTTCCCTATATAAGAAAGTACACTATTACAAGGCATCTCTGTCTACCCCCAATCCCATTAGGTGGGTGGCAAACTTGATATTCCAACTAGAGGTGTCCCAGTTTCTGCCAATTTGGAAAAGCTGTTATCATTTTGTTTTGTTTTCAGTTCTGTATTTTTGGCGATATGGTCAATCAAACTGAAGGTACAAACTTCTTACCAGAACTGTTGTTTCCTTTCAAGGAAATACCCTTCCTTTCCCCTTCCTCAATGTGGTTTCTAGGCATAGGTGAAAGTTCAGTAAACCTTATACCATTGGTGGGAAAAGGGGTCAATGGTATATATGTGGGTACTTGCCCTTGATCCTCAGAGGCCCCTAAGGATGTGCCAACTGTCCTCCTTGGCTACTGGGCAACCCGCTCGCACCTGCTCACCACCAGATGAGGAATAAGTTATCCTTTCTGCTCCCTGAGTTTTAACCTCTCCTTTCCTGAATCTCTGAAGAAAAATTTCCACAAGCACAATTCACGTCTTTTTCTTGGCCTAATGCTGGGCCTACTGGTCTCTCTGTGTCACCCTTCCCCCTGGGCTCTCACTAGTGCTACAGACCCCAAGTCTTAGACATGTAATTCGTGTAGCCACGGGCTCAGGCTACTCAACCCACAGCCTGTGGCATTTTGAAGAACTCCTTTCTCTCTCAACACAATTCAGCTTCCTACACTGTTGCTTCACTACAGTCTAAATATAAGGGCATCTCTGGGGTCCCATGAAATGACTTCTTGGTTTCAGACACCATCTATCCTTTTCCTAAAGCGTTGAGACTCATGGATTCAATCAGTGAGGAGTCATAGGAAATTGTGATTTCATGGGAAATAAAAAACTTGGTTGATACCAGAAAATATGACTAAGCAACTGAAAAAATTAGGATACAATATTTTTCAAAAATCTTTTAGAAGGCACGATTGACCTAGCAATAAAGCAAAACATACTAGAGACGCAGAGAGGTAAACAGAGTGCTGAAACAGGATTTTATCTTGAGGGAATTTTCCAAACTCCAAGGAAATTCTGCTGCCATGCAGGGGCAGGGCACATGAGAAAAATATCAGGGTACAGCCAAGGTGGGAAGTCAAGACCCTCCCCTCTCATAAAATAAGAATCACAATAGGATAAATGTCATTGAAAAGGGAAACCAGAGAATACCTCTCCAGGTGGTTGCAAATAAAATAGACCATGTCAAACATTTTCTCTGTGTGGAAGAGAACACTAAACTTCATACCACAGACTGACCCTCACTTGGAGTATAAAGACATTAGGTAAAGATGAAGAGAAAATTAATATTCTGAAAGAAAAATGTCTGAAAATATGATGCAAAAATGCTTTTCATAAAGAGAAAAAAAGAAAAAGTATGAAAGAGAATTTAAGAGACGTGGAGTTCAAAATGAGAAGGTTTAACATACATACAATCCGTTATCTATAAAAAATGAAGTGAGAAGATAATAGGAGAGAGAATATTTGAAGAGATAATGGGTGATAATTTTCCAGAAATATTGCAAAATATCAGTTCACAGATTCAAGAACCTCAAGCAGGAAAAACAAAAAGAAATCCTCTCTCAGACATACTACGGTAAAATTAAAGATTATCAAAAAGAAAGAAAAGATTTTAAAAGCAATCAGGGAGAAAAGACAGAATAGCTGACTCCTCAATAACAACAATGGAAACTAGAAGTCAGTGATGATATCTTCAGTTCGCTAAGTGAAAATACCTTACATGAATGAGGGCAAAATAAAAACATTTTTGGATAAGTAAAAACTGAGTTTGCTACCAATAACTGAAAAAAGGGTATACTTTCTTCAGAGCCAAAGGAAAGTAACCCCAGTTCGAGGGACTGAGATGTATGAGGGATTTATAAAAAGAAAAAAGAAAACCTATGGGTAAATCTAAATAAATATTAACTACTGACAACGTTAATATCTTGTAGAAATTTTTAAAAGAAAATATATGACAATAATGATGTATAAGTTACAAATCAAATTGAAGTTAAAGTATCCTAATGTTCTTAAGTATTTGAGAGAAGAGTACAGTAAATATACCTGTTGATTTCAGATTTTGATCATTTACATATGGAAGTTAAAATGCTCAGAGTAATAACAACAATAAAAACAAAAAGAATGGAAATTGAGGATATAATTTCCAAACTAGTCGATGGGAAAAATATGCGAAAAAAGTCAATGTAAAAATATAAGAATGAAGAAAAAATTTAAACAGAGAAAAAGCACAACAAATAAAAAGCAAATAATTTAAATTTATCTGTCATTACAATAAATTGAACAGACCAAATCTTTATTTAGAGATAAAGATTGGCAGACTATTTTTTAAAATCAACTCTATGCTGATTATTGGAGATCTCCCTAAAACAGAAGAATATAGAAATATAAAAAGTAAAAGGATAATAAGAAGATAGACTAGGCAAATAAAAAAAAAGCTGAAATATTTCTATTAGTATTGGATAACTGAGACTTTTATAAAGTTAGATTGAGTCTACATAATGATAAAAATTTCAATTTACCAAGAAGATAAAATGAACATGTGGGTGTCTAGGAACTAAATTTCAAAATACATAAAGTAAAATTTGACAGACTATAAGAAAAAAACAAATTCATCTCCATAAGGGAAGACTTAAACACATCTTTCTAATTAATTATAGAACAACAGAATTAATTGATCTCTTGCACCGAACTGCAAATCAAAAGCTACATGAAAATTTTCAAACATTGACCACATCCTGGGCCTTAAAATAAGTCTCAACAACCATATATTATAGTAAGCAATACAACCTCATTAAGTTGGCCACTGGGAAGAACTGGCCACATGTAGGTAAGCTTATTCCAGAGAGGATTTTCAACTCTGGAATGTTTCCACTGGTCTGGCTTACTGGTCCCTGCATGTTTTAGGGCCCACCTAAAACGAAATAAAAGACAAAAAGGAATTGAGCAAAGTTAAATATCACTTCAAAATATTCATTGAATACTTCTTAAGAACTAGGCAAAGAATGAAAAACCCAAATCTGATAATTTACTGCGTACAAGAGACACAAATAAAAGTAATATCAAAATAATATATTTTTTAAATCAGGAGAAAGTGGCAAAGTTATACTTGACAGTGGAATGTGAGACAAGAGGCAAATTAGGGTAAGAGTCATTTTATAATAACGATGACATAAATAGCAATACTAACATAGAAAAAAAGCAAGAAAAACTTTTTAGACACACAAAGAGAAACCAATACAGACAATAAATTTTGATCTACCGGGTAATTTTTTCTTTAGGTAACAAATAAGGTTTTAAAATATCTGACTGCTATAACTAATAAATGTAAACATGACCATTTATTTATATATATTGTAGGCTGCTAACAGAAAATAGGTAGGTCTTCCTCAACAATTCTTGGAACATTTCTAATATTTACCACACACTAACAAAGTAAACTTCAATACAGTTTTAAAATGAAAATTAAACAAGCCACTCTTTGTGACAAATGATAGAAGAAAATTAGATATAAATGAAAGTTTAAAATTTACAAATTCAACCACAAGATAATTTAAAAACACGTTCGCTCTCCCAAAATACTATTATACCAGATAGGGAAAAAAAAGTAAAAAATTAGAAAGCAACAAAAATAACAATCATGAAAACTTAAAAGACACATCTAGAATTAAAGTCAAAGGTAAATTCATAATGTTAAATGCTTATTTATTAAGAGCTAAATAGAGAAGGGAACTTAATAAAGCATTGAACTCAATAATTTATTTTAAATATATCTAATATATATATATATATATATATATATATAAACTATTCCATGGAAAATAGATGAAAGGAATTCATATTCAATTAGAAATAAATATTTTAGAAAATATAATAGCAATAGAATGGTTCAAAGAAGTGTTTTTAAAGTAAATAAAATAATAAATCTTTTTTATATAAATCCAGATTATATAAATCTAGATAATAAAAATATTAATACAAACCAAATAGGAAAATTGAGTTAAATATTTATTTAGCATAGAGAAGATTAAAAGAATATATCATGGTTGTATATGTTAATAAATGCAAAATTTCTGATAAAATACATGATTTTTTTTTTTTTAAAGACTTCATAGAAGTGAAATAGAAAACAGAAAACATGCCCTTGCTCATATAACTTCACAGGCCATGGAAGAGACCATTTTTATGCTGTAGAGAACATTTTAAACCATAAAGATATAGAAAACTAGCCAATCCATTCCATGAAAGGGAGATAATAATAGTCAGCAGCTGATAATTTAAGAAGTAAATGCAGCCATCTTACTTAAAATTAAAGATGTGAAATTTCTAAATCAATGTTAGCCAATAAAATTTAACATTATGGCAAGAGAATAATCACTATAGCTAAGTAATACTGAGCCTAGAAATAAAATGAGGGACAATTATTAATGTATTAAATCACCAATTAGTGAATGAGAATACGGGAGCAGCCCATCACTCTTAATTTGCTTGCACACGTCATGATCGTCTGAGCCTGAAAATGTTCTGAGATTGCCCAGCCCTATCAGACCACCTGCAGTATTCCTTATGTTTGAGGGCCCCCGTGTCCCATATGCTGATTGACAATTCTTGGGGCCTGGACGCCGAGGGGTGGTGGTGGCAGGAAAGACTTGTGTTTACAAACATGGAACCTGCAGGGCTGCTACTGTAGCACTCGCTGCCTGGGCTCTGATCGAAGGTCAACGCTTCTGCCTGTACCTAGATCCTTACCCTCCTCATCTAGGACTGTGTTCCTGCCTTGAAGTCGAATTTGTCCTGCCCTTGTGGGTCATTCCATCTGCATAATGTCTGACAGCTTATACCTTAGAAAAGTAAAATAAAAACAAGTTTCTCTACACCCCACATCCACCTCCTGCTACTGCCTGACTTCTTTGTGCCCTTTCACAGAAAATTCCTTCAAAGACTAATCTCTTCTTCTCCTCCCTTTTTCTCTTAAACCAATTCCCATTAGGTTTCCATCTCTGAAGCTCCAATGAAACTGCCCCATCGGGTTTAAACATTATCAAAACGAAAGGTCATTTCTTCAGACACAACTGAACTAACAGCAGCATCTAACAAAGGATCATTCCCTCCTTCTTGAAACACATTCTTTACTTGACTTCACTTGACTTCCATGAAACCACTTTCTCCTGTTTTTCTCCCCTCATGTTAGTAGCTAAAATTGTAAGTCTCCTTTTGTGCCAGAGCATCTCAAATAAATGTTATGAAAATTCAGGATCTGCCACATCAATCAAGTTTTTAGATGCCCATTTGTTTGATGCATGCAGAGATATTACTGTAAGGTAAAGGGCAGATTGTTGATGAAAAGATTCATCCTTCTGGTTGCAGCGCCTATATAACTTCAACCCATCAGGGTGTCTTTAAAAGGAGCTGGTCAAGTTCAACTTACACTGTTAATAAACATTCACATGGAGCAAAGGCCATGAGACTGCAGAGTTCCAGCACAGCATGAGCTTTTATGTAAAAGCAATAGACCTCTTGCTATTCTGTTTTATAAATGAAGAGCTGACAGATCCTCAACTCTAATGGCACTAGCAGGCGCAGCTACAATGACTGTACATGTGCATAACAAATGAAACTTTACAGCATCAGTAAGGACTCCTGGAATCTTAATTCCTGAAAACCAGCACTAGATGGAGACAGTGATTCGTGCAATAGTTACAGGCAGCCTTCTTCTTGCTCCTGGAGAACTTAAGTTTATTTAATGTTTCCCATTCTTCTCTTTAATGTGGAAAAGGGTGTTATTAAACAATTTGTATTTATAATAGAAACATTATATAAAACAAAATATTTCAGGCTTTTAGAAGGACCTCCTTGAAAACACACACATATACACACACCCTACAAGGTAGTCTAATAAAGTTCAAAGGCAAGTTTATTTATTTCAACTAATGTCTTTATTAACCTTGCCTTTCCAATAAAGGCAAAATTCTATCCAGGACACTTCGTGAGTATCTACCTCCAGGCATAGGAATATGACCAAAACTAAAATATCCTCCTGGATATATCTGAATCTAAAAGTTCAAAAATTAAGATCATTCTTCAATACTTTGGTTGACAGTTACCTCCTCCCTCAAAAATGAAGTCAGGGATTCATCATTTCAGTCTTATCAATGGAGTAATGGCTCCACCAGAATGCTCTATTCAATTAATCTGATAAAAGAATGGGAAACAAAAACACCTTAGATAATATTTTTTTGGAGTCCAGTACTTTTGATGAACTTTGGCGTTGCGGCAGGCTATGAGAAATTACATAGATAGTTGGAAAACTGGGTCCATCAAACATCACTCTCTAGTCTTTTACAAGTACCAGTGTATGAAATATTTGAGGCTACATTTATTTTGCTTTTAAAAATTTTTTTATTAAATTTATTGGGATGACATTGATTAGTAAGATTATATAGGTTTCAAGTGTACATTTCTGTAATACATCATCTATATATTGCATTGTATGCTCACCACCCAGAGCCAGTTCTCCTTTCATCAGCATATATTTAACCCCCTTTACCCTCTTCTACCATTCCCCCTACCCTGTAATACTAAACTGTTGTCTGTGTCTATGAGTTTTTATTTCTTTGTTTGTCTGTTCATTTGTTGCTTTCAGTTTTATATCCCACACATGAATGAAGTCATATAGTTCTCGACTTTTTCTGTCTAACTTATTTCATTTAGCATGATAATTTCAAAATCCATCCATGTTGTCGTAAATGGCAGAATTTCATCTTTTCTTATGGCCAAGTAATGTTCCATTGTGTGTATGTAACACATTCTCTTTATCCAATCATCTATTGAAGGACATTCTGTTTTCATGTCTTGGCCACTGTGAATAATGCAGCAATGAACATATGGGTACATATATCTTTATGAATAAATGTTTTCAGATTTGGGGGGTAGATATCTAGAAGAGGGATTGCTGGGTTGTATGGTAATTCTTTTTTGAAGAACCTCCATATTCTTTTCCATAGTGGCTGTACCAATTTACATACCCCCAAGCAGTAAATGAGGGTCCATTTTTCTCCACAGCCTCTCTAACAGTTGTTATTACTTGTCTTGTTGATGGTAGCCATTCTAACAGGTGTGAGGTGGTATCTCATTATGGTTTTGATTTGCATTTCCCTAATAGCTAATGAAGTTAAGCATTTTTTCATATATTTGTTGGCTGTTTGTAAGTCTCCTCAGGAGTAGTTTCTGTTCATGTCCTCTGCCTATTTTTTAATTGGATTGTCTTTTTGTTGTTGAGTTGTATGAGTTTTTTATATATTTTGGATATCAGCCCCTTATTGGAGGCATTGTTCAAAAATATCTTCTCCCATTCGGTTGGTTGCCTCTTTATTTTGTCAATGGTTTCTTTTGCTGGGCAGAAGCTTTTTAGTTTAATGTAATCCCATTCATTTATTTTAGCTTTTACTTCCATTGCCTTTGAGGTCAAATTCATAAAATCCTCTTTGAACTCTAATTCCATAAGTTTAGTACCTATGTTTTCTTCTATGCAGTTTATTGTTTCAGGTCTTTTGTTTAGGTCTTCAATCCATTTTGAGTTAATTTTGGTACATGGTGACAGACAGCAGTCTAGTTCCATTCTTTTGCACATGGCTTTCCAATTTTCCCAGCACTGTTTATTAAAGAGACTTTCTTTTCTCCATTGCATGTTTGTGATTCCTTCATCAAAAACTATCTGCCCATATTTATGTGGTTTTATTTCTGGGTTCTCAATTCAATTTCACTGGTCTTTGTGTCTGTTTTTCTGCCAATACCATATTGTTTTGATTATTGTCACTTAGTAGTATAAATTGAAGTCAGGAAGTATAATACCTCTAGCCTTGTTCTTTTTTTCTTGGGATTGCTTTGGCTATTCAGGGTTGTTTGTGATTCCATACAAATCTGATGATTTTTTGTTATTTCTTGAAAAAAAATGCCATTGGGATTTTGATGGCGATTACATTAAATCTGTTTTGGGTGATATGGCCATTTTAACTATGTTGATTCTTCCAATCCATGAACATGGAATATGTTTCCATTTCTTTGTGTGTTCTTGAATTTCTTTTAATAATGTCTGATAGTTTTCAGTGTATAGGTCCTTCACATCCTTTGTTAAGTGTATTCCTACATATTTTATTCTTTTTGTTGCAATTGCAAAATAAATTAAAAAAATTTTTTTTTGAAATTTCATTGTTAGGGTATATAGGAACACAATGGACTTTTGTGCATTAATTTTCTATTCTGCAATTTTACTGTATTTGTTTATTATTTCCAATAGGTTTTTTGGTGAAGTCTTTAGGGTTTTCTATATGAAGAATCATGTCATCTGCTAAAACTGACAATTTAACTTCTGCTAAAACTGACAATTTAACTTCTTCATTCCCAATTTGGATGCCTTTTATTTCTTTCTCTTGACTGATTGCTCTGGCGAGGACTTCCAATACTATGTTGAATAATAGTGGTGATAGGGGGCATCCCTGTCTTGTTCCTGATTTTAGAGGAAAAGCTTTCAGTTTTTCACCATTTGGTGTGATATTAGCTGAGGGTTTGTTGTGTATGGCCTTTATTATGTTGAGGTACTTTCCTTCTATACCCATTTTATTAAGTGTTGTAATCATAAATTGATGTTGTATCTTGTCAAATGTTTTTTCTGCATCGATTTTGCATTTTACACTGAATATTAAAGGTAAATTTATATACTTTATATAAACAATTATTTTTAAGATTTAAACTTTAAATAACAGACCCTAACAATTATATAAACAATTATTTTTAAGATTTAAACTTTAAATAACGGACCCTAACAAAAACAAGATGTCGAAGACTGTAGTGTTATTAATTTATAAAATTCACACATATCAAGTAACTTTTGCATATTAACCATTATTCTGCTTTATTCCCAGAATATTTTGTACAAACTAAAAAATACACTTGGGATTTGTTCTTCTGTCTTGTATGTTCCCAATTGCCCCCTCTCTTTACATTATTTTCATAACTAACAAATTACTTAAGGTAGATCCTGGTATTTAACAGAATCTAAAGGATAAAAGGGAGAACTCTATGATCATGTTTCTACCTCGCTTAACTAGGAATTTCTGAGACTGAGAAATCATTCCAACAATTACACTGAAAATAATTCTTATTTCACAGTAATTTCCATCATTTTATATTATATCCCTCTCAGCTGAAGATCATTAATTAAGCCTATTAACACAATTCAAAGTTGTTGTTTTTTTAAGATCAATTATGAAATATGGTAGAAACCTATAGTACATTAATGGTAATTGCCAGCAATATGTATGTATTTTTCTAATCTAGAAAAATAGATATACAGATGGATATAAAGTCAAACCTGATATTTCTTGCAAGTGTGCTTTTTAAAATAAGTCTTTAACCTGTTCTATTTTGTTTTGTTTTTTTCTAGTTGATTCAGCTTCCTGGTTATTTAGCTGCTGGATACATAGATGTAATCTATATTCAGCACTAAAAAACTATCATTATGTCTCATAGAGAGTTTCTTGTGTAAAAGCAAAGCTCTCTTTACAACTCCAGTAAAATCTCCATCAATTTGTAAATAAAAAGAAATAATTATTCCTTCAATAATACTTACTTATGGTTGAACTCCATGGGATCATTGAATCCTTGAATCTGTTTATCACCTATCTGGGCCTGATCAGTTAGCTTTGGTATCTCAGAACTTTGGGGGATTCACTGCCTGAAGATTCTGTATCAATTTTTGTGCAAATAAGGAAAACGAATAACCATCTATTTTGTACCTGCTCTCTCTCCCGAGCACTGTACTAGGCCCTACAAAGAATCCAAAAGAAGTCAGAGAGGGTTTCTGCCCTCCAGAAAATTACAGCATTTTAGGTAGAAACAAAAGTTACATACCTGGGAAAGTTTTTGAAAACAATCTGAGACAATATGTAATGGAAAAAATGGCACTTTCAGTAAGAGTTATAACAGGTAGACCTCACAGAAAGAGAACAATATGAGCTTTTATGATGAAAAGAAACTGTTGAAAGAGAGGGAGAAATCATTGAAGGAGGAATGAATTTTGTATACATGAAGAATAAAGAGTTTGAAATAGTGAAAGGGAAGAAGAGAGATGCCATTTCAAGAGATGGAAGAAGAATACAGTCTTTTGATATTATATAATAACTCCAAATTATATGGTTCTTTTTAAATTATTTTTTTCAATTACAGTTGGTTTTCAATAATATATTAATTTCAGGTGTACAGCAAAGTGGCTACACATCTATGCAACTTATGAAGTGATCCCCCTGATAAGTTCAGTACCCATCTTATACCATACATAGTTATTACAACATTATTGATTATGTTCCCCATGCTGTACTTTACATCCCCATGACTATTTTGTAATGAGAATAATTTGTTTTATATACTAATTAAGAACATATGTATACATTGCTTAAGAGAACTGGTAACCAGAATGTATTTTATATATAGCTAATGGCTTCTACCTATAGATCTTCTATAAGCCTGCATGATGACTAAGCTATATGATACCACTATTTGGTTGTCCGATAAAATCCTTAAATTCAATATCTGAATGTATTTTCCCAGGCTTCCTTCTCTTCATGTGTTTCCTAACTCACTGAGTGGCATAGTTACCCAGTAAGAATTTCATTCCCAACACTCTCTTCTTTGTTAGTATTCATATCTTTTTAATTTCTGTGCACTTGTAGTTATGTCACCCTTTCCATTTTAATATTGTTTATTTTTGCTTCTCTCTTTTCCTTTGATCAATCCTCCCAGAGATTTATCCACTTATCAGTGTCCTCAAAGAATCAACTTTAGTATGTTTTTTAAATATTTTGTTGTACATTCTATTGATTCTCCTCTTAGGTTTATTATGTTGTTTCTTTTTTATGCCAATTTTGTGTCTTATCTTCTTTAGTTGCACATTTTATTCATTAATATTCAGCTTTCCTTTCCGTTTTTAATATAAGCACTTAGTAAATTTTCTTTTAAGTTTCAATATGCAGTGGCTTTGTTATCATTCAGTTACAAAAATTTAATAATACACAATTTATTTAGAATTCTGTGTGTGTGTGTGTGTGTGTGTGTGTGTGTGTGTGTAATATCTTTTTGCTGTTAATGGCCTTGTGGTCACAAAACATGGTCTTCACATTGACCATATTTTGAAATTGTTTCACACCTACATCATGATCCACTACATAACTTATATGGAACCCTGTACCCAAGAATAAGAGAACTTGGATTCTTCTCAAACAAAATATATGTTTCTAAAAGACATAGAGTTCTAGTTAGAAGAGATAGTGATTCACATCGACAGCTTTCCATTTCCCATTCTCAGTTATGTCTAGTCAGCTCTTTTGCTCCAAGTAAAGTACTTCACTAGTTAAAGCTCTTGATTGCCTCAATTTATCCACAGCAGGAAAGAACAGTTATGCCCCAAATCAAATCTCCCTTCCTTCAGTAGTAATAGATTTTTAGATGGGTGCATGGCTACCCAGCTAAGGACAAGATTTCCTTGCATCCAGGTGTAGCCATGTATCCAAGTTCTAGCCAAATGAGGTGTGAGTGGATGTGACTCACAGACTTTATCCATAAAGCAATTGAACATGTGCACCTCTTGTCCCTTTTCTTCATCCCACAGGCTAGGAGATGGCAAGAGCTGGAACAGCACTTTGGACCCATAGGTGGAAGCCACATGTTAAGAATGGCAGAGCTGCCAACCAGCTCTCTGTACCATCACCTTCTCTATAAACATTCATGCCGAAAGAGAAGCACTTCTGTATAAGCCTAAAAGTTTTGGAGTGTTTGTCACAGCAGTTTAGGCTACATGCTGTCTAGTATGATCTTGGTCATTTCCATTACTCCAGTTTTTTACTTTTTCCTGTGTTTCCTCTGAACCTTTTCCTGCTTTTCTCTGTTATTTACCTCTGAGAAACTTTCATAAGTTGCTGCCACCATTGATAACTCATCTCTTTCCTAATTCTCATTGCTGCTTTCATCTACTCCTGCCCTGTCTTTTCCTTGATGTCTACATATCGATCTACCCAATGGTCACCTTCTCTGATTTCTTCAATAAATGCCCTTAGAGGCAGTAAATGATAACTCTTCGTAAATACTGGCATTAAAAAGATGGACTAAGATGGTGCCATGTAGTTTCCCAGGGAATTGTAGGATGCATTTTAGTCACCTACATCACTACATCACTACTCAGGATGGGTCCAAGGAGATTGGCAGTCCTGGGCAACCAGGGGCCGTGCCCCGGGCCTCACTTTTGCCCTCCTGCTTCACTCAGTGGGCGAGAAGTCCATGGAGTCAAGGGGAGGAGTCCACCTGGAGTCCACATGCCTTCTTCCCACTTCTAGACAATTCTCTGAGACCTCGGGGTTCCCTGGCCAAACAGCCCCAAATTTGCTTCCAGCAGTTGGAACAGCCTCTTCCCCAACTCTATCCTAATTGCAAATCATGCTGCCACGTGCAGCCCCTAGTACTGAAAGATGGCCAAGGGACAGCTCTGTCTGGGGTGGGACAGAGATTGGACATGGGGGCTGGTGTGATTACCTGTGCAGCTTGGGTGGTCATTGTGGTGATGGATACAGCTGGGCTGTGAAAAGAAAGTGGGTAGGCCATGGGCACTTGTGCTTTTAACCCAACCCTGCAAATTTCAGTGGAGGCTTGGTTTAATAAATGGATGGATGGAAAAAGGGATAGATAGATGCATGGGTGGATACATGGAGAAATTAATGAATGAAAACAATGCCCTTACATAAATCAAAGAAATGTACCAGGAAAAGAGAAATGAATGAGGACACCTGGGCTTTCCCAAAGATTCTGATAATAGCCAATTCTGTCAAGCTGGACAAGAACCTCTTTTAGTGCTTTTAATGATCCATCACAACAGTAACAACATTGTCCAGAGAAATGGTGACTGTTCATGAGATATCCTAAAGTGGCCAAAAAGGTGGTTCTTTAACTTTTAGTCTAAGAATGACACAAAATGTAAATTTTTAAGATAAAGTTCTCAATTAAATGAAATTTTAAAATGCGTTACTCAACACATGCTCACTCGTAATCAAAACAGATTCACACTTCAATGATAAAAGTTCAAAATTCACAAAAACAAAGCACTTTCTCTTGTCTGGACTCTACATGGCAGAGAAATGGCACCTAGAAGTGCCTACCAGGAATTTGTCAGCAGAGCAGAGTGGTGGAGAGCAAGCGGTCTGATGCCAAACCCCTGCGATTAAATCTTGGCTTCACCTCTGACTGGGTGGGTGACCTTGGGCATGTCATTTTGGGGGATAATGAGAGATCTATTTTGGGGGGTTGAGATAAAGAGGAAATACATCATTATTTGTAAAGGAACAGAAACACATCCAGCTTGTAGTCAGCACTCTGGAAGGCTGCTTTCCAGAGTTAAATCCTATGTTATTGTTAAATAACATAAACGGTGTGTGACCCATAGTGTTAGCTATTCTTACTCTATGCCAAATTACATCTAATCTCCAAAACAGGCATGGTCTCTTAAGTGTTCAATTTAAATTTTAAATGCTGTTCTCTAAGCTAACTACAAAGCAACTCTGGTAATAACAGCAGATTTCAACCATTTCAAAATATTTTTAGTGTGTCGCCACAATCGATTTGGGTTAATGTAACATTCATTCAGTGGGAGCTGTGTAAGTCAGCCGGGGGAAAGCCTGTGTTTTAACTTTGTCTTCCCTGGCTAGTGAAGATGTGTTTAACGTTTCAATCATTTAAAGTCTATGCTAAAGTTATAGAATAATAAGAAAGAATCTAATCACCATCTGTGCTCGAATGCTGCATGCAAACCGCATCCTGAGAACACCAAAGCAGCTGGGACACAGGAGCCAAAGAGAGCTACCCAGAAGCAAAGATAAATGCATTGCATAAACTACAATGATAATAATAATCATCATAATAATAATGTCTTTCACTCAAGTTTTAAGGTGAAAAGTGACATCACTTATACATGTATTTAAGAAAATTTTAGGATTTTGTTATTTTCCTTTAAATAGCTAAACATAAATTCTTAATCTTCAATATTCACATAAATTACATATGTGTAAAATCACACATATAAATGGTACAGTAAAGGCAGTCCAAAGAATTTCCATTTTGAGGGTCTCACAAATAATTTCTATTTTCCCCATTATTTGTATTACTATTGTTTTTCTTAAAGCATTTTTTGTGAAGAAGACACTTTACAATTTCTTCAACGGTGAGTTACAGTTACATGCCACTGAACAAAAACCTTCAAATTTTAACATTACAACTTTAATGGGATCTGTGAATATATTATCAGAAGTGTCAGCAGCACAATGAAATTAAGTTAATGCACAATATCCACCAAACTTCATAACATTGCCTTCTTTTTCCACACGAATCAGACTGATTTGAAAGATAAGCATTTGTTTGAAAATTAATAACAACATTCTTTTGTTTCATTTTATGCAGCTTTAAGAGCTAAGAAGCCTTGGGAATTAATTGCAGGCTTCTAATAAACACAATGATGTAATGACGTATTTCACATTACTGGTTTATGTTTGATTCCAAATAAATTGCAGATTTTTTTCTGGTGTGATACTAAAACAATTACCATTTTGCAAAAAGGATAATTAATCTGCAATTTTTTCACATTAGATCATATATCTCTAAAGAGTGCCCACGGATTTGATAGTCTTCAGCTGCTGTGTATTTATTTTTCATTTTTGCTACTGATGTACCGCCCCATCACCGCTGACATTTAAATGAGTGAGTATTCAACACAAATGTGATCATTTGTACAGCATCCAGTGCGGCCCCATACTGAGATGATTGCTTCTGGGAGCCATCCACGGGTTCTCAAATAGGGGGAAAAAGCCAGGCAAAATTTTATCAATTTACATTTTTCTGTGATTAATTTTTATGCAAATAAGGGCCCGACCGTGCTCCCATCTCACCTGAATCATTCGGATCATCAAAGACAAATTGAGCATCACTTATTTAAAAAATAGGCTTTAAACTACTCTACAGCTGTGTTGGAAAATGCTAAGAGCGGGGCATGAACTTCTCTAATATCACAGGAATAGATAAGAAAATGTATTTATGTGCATTTTGTACACAATGCCATAAACATGGAACTTAATAAAATAAAATAAAAACGTATTTGCTGGTCTTTGTAAATAGTCAGCAATGGAAATGACTGTGTATGAAGCAACATTTCTACAGCTTCTGAATGCATACTCAAAAGTGTTTCCCGTGAAGCAAAATACACTGACTGTTACAAGTCTTTGCCAACTTTCTATTGCTTCTGGATGAAAGTGTCTAACAAATATATAGGGAAAACAAAATGTCACAGAAGTAAATGACAAATCTTAGTTTGTGGTTAGGGGGTTTATACTGTCAGTATTATGTTGTATAAAACTGACAATAACACTTTTAAGTTGATGCAGTCTGTTTCTAAATTCGCCAAACTTCCACTAAAATAATAGAATTACTTAGTTTGCATTTGGAGTCCATTAGAAATTATAAAAATCATATTGGATTTTTTTCAAATAATAATATTCTTTAGATTTATGCACTACAAATAAAGACGTTTTCCATGATATCTGGAATCAAGCTAATGGTATAATTTAGATAAGTCGTCACAGCTTACAAATGCTACCTCAGGAGTAACTAAGTTCAAGTTGCTATTATTTAGGAAAAGCTGTTTTTTCTCACATGGTATCTTTAAAAGTGTCCTTAGAGTTTTATATACATGACTCAGTTATCAAAATCTTCCCAGATGTCTCTCTCTCGTGAAAATAATCGACAGAGCAGAAATAAATTGTTGACAATTCTCTGAGAATGGAAACAGACCGCAGGGGGTAAAAATCTGGTTATCTGAATGGGCGATATAATCGAAGGTTCAGCTAAGCTAAGGGAATTTCAACATAAACAATGCTCTTATTTCCAAGAGTGGATTCTCCTTTATATACAATAGTGGAGGAATGCCAATCCTTTCCTTACTGCTGTGAGAAAAGTGCTGGACAGGAACAAGATTAGAATCTTAAAAGCTGTCCTGGGGAGCTAAATTACTGTGCAGTGTACAGGTGAGGAGGTAAAAAGAGCAAAAATAAATGGAGTTTATTCCATGGTTTTTAGAGTTTATTTCACGAAGACAGAATAAAGATATCTAAATCCATAGTTACAGTCCCTCCATGTGAGACGGCTCTGTATGAGTGTGTGTGTGTGTGTGTGTGTGTGTGTGTGTGTGTGTGTGTGTGTGTGTAACTGTGTCATGGGCCTCCTCTCTTCCTTACCAACAAAAATATGCCATTCAACACCATATTCCATGCACACAAAAAAGATTCCTGTTTATATTCTCACTGTTGCACTGCAAAAATAACCTGGGAAAAACAGGTGCTTCTCTAACAAAAAATCACTAATGGTAGCCTGGTGAGCAATTGATGAGAAATAGAAGAGTAAGCAGATTCATACAACTCTTGACGCACATACACATCTGTCTAGTCTGATCTTTGGGTGAGTCGGTTTGAACTGGCCAGCACAGAATGTCGTCTGCTGTGATTCAATCCGAAGTGGAAGCAATTTACATAGTTCGTAATTTGGACATTTCATATTCTCAAACGAAGGTGGGCATAAAGCACCTCAATCCCCAAGGATTTATAAACTTGACTTCTGACTTTATGCAACAGCTGTTTGGATGAAAGCAGGTCAGCCAGCAACCACACAGCTGTTTTTCTAAAGTCCAGGATAGCTGCCAGTGTAATGTGAAAACCAGCTTGTCTCTCACAGAAGTAAACTGGTACCTGCCAAATGACAGAGGGAACTGCTTCTATATGTGTCAACTGAGTACATTTGGGGATAATGGAACAAGGGACTGGAGAAGGAGAAAACCTTTAAGGATGAGTAGTCACAGACTTAGGGCAGAAATAAAGTTCATCCTAAAAGGAACGGGAATCCAGGGCTCCGGGGAGCATCACTGGGTCTCACAATCCATGCATATCACCTTGGCCCATCTTTTTCATACCAATCAAATGGTCCCTCTTTCCATCTGAACAATCATTCCTTGGTAATCACTGCAAGGAAGGGGACACTGACCCCATAATTTAAATGAAAAGCATAATTTGGGGATTCTGCTTCCCAAACCTCAAAAACGTCAGCATAGGAAACAAAATCACATCACATCTGGGCAAAAACTGTGAATCTTCTAGATCTTTGGGCAAGAAACCCTAGAAGGAGAACCAGAAAGTAAAAGAGAAAACTTCAGCATAATGTGACTATCCTATGCGAACACTTCCAGTAGA
Organism: Rhinolophus sinicus; assembly: GCF_057876585.1. Taxonomy (NCBI): domain Eukaryota; kingdom Metazoa; phylum Chordata; class Mammalia; order Chiroptera; family Rhinolophidae; genus Rhinolophus; species Rhinolophus sinicus. The sequence continues at coordinate 163,181,489 of NC_142514.1, forward strand.
CTGCATTCCTTCATGTCAGTTTCTGAATTTTAAATTAAAATACCTGTAAATCCCCCCCAGAATGATTATATTTCTTTTTTTATTATAAAAATAATATCATCATATTAAAACATTAGAGTATGTGGGTTTCCTTTATTCCCATTTATAGCATGCCTACTTATGCCAGTTTTTAAAACTGAACTATAATTTACTTAGAGAAATGTGCAAATTTTAAATGTCTAGTACAATGACTTTTTACACATGTAGATACTTGTGTAGAAGCACAACCTCAAAAAAGAGCTCGAGTATTTCCATCCCCTCATTTTACTCTCATTAGAATTATACAAGGTATTAATAAGGTGAGATGGGGAAAGTGAGGCTCAGATAAATTATCCGCACAGGTCAGATAAGTGACAAGGCGAAGTTTGAAGCCCAAGATCATCTGACTACAAAGACCACTTCCTTTGCACTAAAGCCACAGTAGCTCTAGCAGACGAAAAGACAATGAGAATATGGTAATCAACATTTAGAGAAATAAGTTCCAAAACTAAATTATTTATTTATTTATTTAAAATGAACAGGAAGAACATTGGTGAAACAGTTTACCAAAATTGACATTCTGATATACTCGAAAATGCCAATCCTTTTGCAAACATCCATAAATGTTGCAGCTCCAGCAATCATGTCCATTTTTCAAGCATCAAGAAGAAAAAAGGCAATGGTAAAGGGTACCTGCCAAATTCTTTACTTAGTAGCTTTAAATAGCTTTCACAAGGATTTCACCTAATGACTTCCACTTTTTATATCACAGGCCACCTATATTTGCAGTAGAGGCTAGGCTATTTAGTATTTGGGCTAGACCCATTTCCACCCATGATAATAAAAGAAGAGGGAAGAATAAAAGTTTGGCAGACAATTAGTAGTTTCTTTTCCAGGAAGAGAGAAAAAAGCACTTTATGCACTTAGGCTAATAGAACTCTAAGAAAATCCAAATATATAAACCAGAAGTAATTGCCCTGAAAAATACCATTTAGAAAATGGTGTTCTTTCTGAAGTGATCAGTGAAAATAATTCTTACTGTATTAAAGAAAAACAGGATGTTATTATATATATATATATATATATATATATATATATATATATATATATATAAAATATATATATATCCTGTTTTATATATATATATATATATATATATATATATATATATATATATTCATTTAGAGAAAATTATAAATAAAATTGGATTCATTCAAATAAATATTTCTTGAGTGTCTACAATGCCAGGAATTGTTCTAGGCACTTAGGATATACCCATGAGCAAGACAGACAAGTTTACTGCTATTGTGGAGCTTATAACAAACCAATAAAGAAGGTCTGAAAACAGTAAGTGTTATGCAGAGAATTAAAATATGTTAACACGATAGAGTGACCATGTAACTAATTTATTTGCGGTTATCAGAGAAAACTCTTAGGAGGCTACAGTTAAGTTGAGATTTGTATGATAAGAAAGAAAGAGCTATAGGAAGCTCATGGCATGGGAAGAGTGCTTGGGGCCAGAGGAACAGCTGGTGCAAAGGCACTAAATGGAAAAAAACAAACAATAACAACAACAACAAAACCAACTTAGTATGTTCCAGAAACAGAAAGAGAGATAAGAGGCTGCAGCAGAGGGAGTGGGGACAATATAGTAGTTGTAGGAGATGAGGTCATAGAGATGGGCAGGAACCAGACCATGGAGCATTTGGCAAGTCAAGATAAGAAGCTGAGATTTTATTCTAAACATGATGAGGAGTGTTGATGAAAATGACATTATCTGAATTTCACTTAAAAATAATAACTGGCTGCTGATAGAGACTGGACAGTAGGGGAGCAAAAATGGAAGCAGAAAGAACAATTAAGAATCAACTGCTATAGAACAGATGATGATGACCAGGATTAGAGTTCAGTAGAAGTCAAAATAAATTGATAGATTCAGGATCTAGGTATGGAAATAAATGAACAGATTCATCAGTTAAACTTGAGAATAAATTAAGTATTGGGATGGGGCTGATGATAAAAAAAAGAAGTGAGATGTCCAGGTGTTCAGATTAAGGATATGGATAAAAGGAGATGACTAGCATAGGAGCAAGAATGGGTCAACAGTGAAATCAAGGGAGAAATCAAAAAATACCTTGAGACAATGAAAACGAAAGTAGAACAAAGCAAAATCTATGAGACATATCCAAAGCAGTTCTAAGAGAGGAATTCATAGCAATACAAACCTACCTCAACAAAACAAAACAAAACAAAACAAAAAACCTCAAGTAAGCAATCTAACTTTACACTTAAAGGAACTAGAAAAAGAACTTCAAACAAAGCCCAAAGTGAGTAGAAGGAAGGAAATAATAAAGATCACAGCAGAAATAAATCAAACAGAGTAATATATATATATATATTATTATATATATAACATATATTATATAAACATAACATAATATATATAAACATATATTTTTATTATACATATATATATATATATATATAAATACAAATATATTTTTAAAAAAACAATGAACCAACAGCTGATTCTTTGAAAAGACAAACAAAATTGACAAGACTTTAATCAGACTCATCAAGAAAAAAAGAGAGAAGGCCCAAATAAACAAAATCAGGAATGAAAGAGAAATAACAACTGATACCACAAAAATACAAAGCATTATAAGAAAATATTATAAACAAATATATGCCAAAAAATTGGGTAATTTGGAAGAAATGGATAAATGCCAGGAAACATACAATCTTCCAAGAATGAATCAAGAAGAAACAGAAAATTTGAACTGAACAATTACTACTAATGAAATCGAATCAGTAACCAAAACACTCCCAAGAAACAAAAGTCCTGGACCAGATGGCTAAACAGGTGAGTTTTACCAAACATTCAAAGAAGAATTAACACCTATCCTTCTCAAACTATTCCAAAAAATTCCAGAAGAAGGAGAGCTCCCACATTCATTTTACAAGGCCAGCATTACCTTGATTCCAAAACCAGAAAAAAGTCATTACAAAAGAAGAAGATTATAGGCTGATATGAAGACAGATGAAAAAATCTTCAACACAGTATTAGCAAAACAAATTCAGCACTACATTTAAAATATCATACACCATGATCAAATGGGATTTATTCCTGGGATGCAAAGTTAGTTCAATATCCATAAATCAATTAATGTGATACACTATACAAACAAAATGAAAGAAAAAAATCGTACAATCATATCAATAGATGCAGAAAAAGTGTTTGACAAAATCCAGCCTCCATTTATGATACAAACTCTCAGCAAAGTGGGAATAGAGGCCACATAATAAAAGCTAGATACGACAAACCTACAGCTAACATCAATGCTCAATGGGAAAAGCTAAAAGCGTTCTCCTTAAGAATAGGAACAAGACAAGGGTGCCTAGTATCATCAGTTTTATTCAACATAATATTAGAAGTCCTAGCCACAGAAATCAGACAAGAAAAAGAAATAAAAGGCATCCAAATTGCAAAGGAGGAAGTAAAGTTATCGGTATTTGCAGAGAACATGATACTATAGAGAACACCAAAGATTCCACCAGAAAACTATGAGAACTGATAAATTTAGTAAAATAGCAGGACACAAAATTAATATTCAGAAATCGGTTGTATTTTTATACACCAATAACAAACTATCAGAAAAAGAAATTAAGAAAACAATCCCTTTTACAATTGCATCAAAAAATAATAATAAAATACCTAGGAATAAATTTAACCAAGGAAGTAAAAAAGCTGTACTCATAAAATTACAAGACACTGAAGAGAGAAATTAAAGATACAAATAAATGGAAACATATATCATGTTCATGAATAGGAAGAATTAATGTAGTGAAAATGTCCATACTGCCCAAATCAATCTATAGATTCAATACAATCCTATCAAAATATCAATGGCATTTTTCACAGAACCAGAACAAATAATTTTAAAATTTATATGACCCCAAATAACCACAGCAATCTTGAGAAAGAATAACAAAATTGGAGGTATCACACAACCTGATATCAAGCTATACTACAGGGCTACAATAATCAAAACAGCATGGTACTGGCATAAAAACAGACATGTAGATCAATGGAACAGAATAGAGAGCCCAGAAATAAATCCAAACCTATATGGTCATTTAATCTATGACAAAGGAGGCAAGAATATACAGTGGGGTAAAGACAGTCTATTCAATAAATGGTGTTGAGAAAACTGGACAAATACATGCAAAAGAAATTGGACCACCTTCTTACACCATATACAAGAATAAACTCAAAATGAATGGAAGACTTAAATGTAAGACCCGAAACCATAAAACTCCTAGAAGAAAATATAGGCAATAAACTCTCTAACATTGCTGTTAGTAACATATTTTTGCTGATCTATCTCCTTGATCTAGGGAAACAAAAGAAAAAATAAACAAATATGACTACATCAGCCTAAAATTTTCTACACAGCAAAGGAAACCACCAACAAAACAAAGAGACAGCCTATTGAAGGGGAGAAGATATTCGCCAATGACACATCTCATGAGGGATTAATATCCAAAATTTATAAAGAACTCATATAATTCAACACCAAAAAAATAAATAAATAAAAATCCAATTAGAAAATGGGCAGACGATGTGAATAGACATTTCTCCAAAGAGCACATACACGTGGCCAATAGACATATGAAAAGATGCTCAAAGCCACTAATCATCAGAGAAATGAAAATTAAAACCACAATGAGATATATCAGCTCACACCTGTCAGAATGGCTACCATCAATAAATCAACAAACAACAAGTCTAGGGAGGATGTGGAGAAAAAGGAACTCTTATGCTCTTATGCACTGTTGGTGGGATTGAAAAATTAAAAATAGAATTACCTTATGATGCAGCAATTCCACTTCTGGGTATTTATCCAAAGAAATCCAAAACACTAATTTGAAAAAAATATATGCATCCCTACATTCACTGCAGCACTATTTGCAATTGACAAGATATGCAAGCAACCCAAGTGCCCATCAGTAGACAACTGGATAAAGAAATTGTGGTACATATATACAGTGGAATAATACCTGGCCATAAAAAAGAATGAAAACTTACCATTTACAACAACATGGATGGAACTAAAGGGTATTATTTTACGTGAAATAAGTCAAACTGAGAAAGACAAATACCATATGATCTCATTTATATGAGGAATCTAAAGAACAAAATAAATGAACAAACAAAACAGAAACAGACTCATACATACAGAGAACAAAGTGATGGTTGCCAGAGGAGAGGAGAGTTGGGGAGCTGGGTGAAAAAAGTGAAGGGATTAAGTACAAACTGGTCGTTAAAAAATAGTCACGAGGATATAAATTACAGCACAGAGAATATGGTTGGTAATGTTGCAACAACTATGCATAGGTATGAGCCTAATCGGGGGATCACTGCATAAATTATACAGATGTCTAACAACTATGCCGTATACCTGAAACTAATTTAAAATAATGTTGAATGCCAACCGTAGCTAGAAAAAAAATAATTGAAAAAATAAAATGGATATTCAAAGAGGTTCTATAATTTGCCAGTGTCACACAGCTTCCGGCAGAGTTGGAATTCAAACTTCCTTCTAAGCCCAAGCCTGTGTTTTTTACATAATTAAACCTGCTACCCAATGAAACAACTCTTTCCATTTGGGAAATGTATAAACATCTCATGCACTGAGTTAAAAAAAAAAAAAAAAAGAAGATTATTTAAGTGAACTGCTTTCTTCTGTGCTGTCCACATCAGAAACAAGCACGTTTGTGCTTTCTAGGTCTAAGACAGCACTACCAGGCAGAGTATATTATTTCCGCATAACTCTATACAAGAATGTATTCATAAAGTCTTGGATAAAACATCCTATTTAAATAACATATATTACACATGCAAGATATTTCTCATACTCTTAACTAGGAAGCCATTTCTTTAAAAATGAGTATCGTGAGATGTCAACAATAAAACAAATTCATGATTGCTCTCATGAAACAATGGGCTAGAAACCTCTCAGGCTACCAAAAGTTGATGTGAACAGCTGGAAGAGGAGATAAGAGGAAGACTTGTTTGTGTCTATGTTTGGAGAGCAGGGGAGTGACCAGTTGTATGAGTGTGTGTGTGTGTGTGTGTGTGTGTGTGTGTGTGGTGTGTATACCTGAGGCCAAGCTACCTGAAATGCAAAATTGAAGGATGATGTATCTCTACTCCAGCCAGTCCCAAAATCTGCCAAGAAAGAAACTGTGGACATGACACAGATGTTTTTTCAAGAGATATTCTAAAAACACATGGTACCATTAGTGTTTCTTCAAAATGTAAGCGACAAAGGGCAGCCCAGAGCTGGGGTGTCAACTACAGCAGAACCTACGCACGCAGTTAAACATGCACATGCAATGTAAAACGCCTTACATATCTTAAGAGAGGCCCAAATACAATTATTCTTATCCTGCAAGACCTCATTTAAATGTATGCCCCCCCAAGTAGCATAACCTAGGGTCATCACTGCAGATCGAAGGGGATACAGATATCTGTAGTGTTCCGATGCCCTGGAAGATGACCCAGGAGCAGGGAAGCCATGTTGTCATCGAAGCACCTATAGTACAGGTAAGATCCTTCTTTATGGGGTGTATGCCCTCAACAAGGAAGCTGTAGCCAAAAAATATGAGAGACAAGAGGACTGTCCATAAATATATGTGAAACACTGTGCTGATGCTCAGGAAGAACCAGGGAAGCAGAGCTAGAAGGGCTACGGTGCTCTGCTTAGCAGGTGGGGCTCTCGGCCAGGAAACGTGGCCGTTTGCCCTATGACCTTATTTGTACCTCAGGCTAACAAGGTCTGAGGACATTTGGGTTCCACTAATAATAAAGCATATTTGTTCTTAAAATACAATTCTATGTTTAGTTGCTTCTTATTAACTGTGTTAAGCTATTTACACAGTGGGATTGTATTTAAGGACTTATTTAGTAAAGAGTTATTTAGTAAAGCCACAAATGGACAGTTTCACTAACGCTAATCACGCGGGTGCAGTGAAGCAAACTTATGTTCAAGCAAGTAACATGGGTGAGAACTTCCCATTCTTGTGATATTTTCCAGGCCAGTAGACTTGAAATTATGCCATTCCAAAATAATTCTGGGGTGGGAAGCTTCCTGGGATAATACAGCCACACTTAAGTGAGAGTTACGAGGAGAAGCTGATGTGAGAAAGCTGTAATATTGCTGGCATAACAATAGGTAATGCCAGGGAGTGAGGCAGTTGACAAATGGGCTTGCCAGGGAGGGCTAAGGGACATTCCTGCTAACCAAGAGGCCGGCCTGACGCAGCAGGTGCTGGGCTGTCATGGGAGCCCAGGACCTCCAGGGTAGACAGAGGCAGCCACAGGAACGGGCTGCTTTAAGGAGGAAGGAAATGCAACACCTGGGAGTGACAGCCGCTGCAAGAGAGGACTGACAGAGACAATGGGTCCTGTGCAAGGTCACCGGGCTTGAGTGGGCACTCTCAATAAGCAAAGTGTCCAGACTCGGAATATCTGATTCTAAAGATTGAAGTGTACCAGTGATGAAAATCAGTAAGGCTTTCAAGGAACGTGAAGGAAAATTCAGTGGCAGCTGGATCCAGGTGGTCTGGACCAGGAAGCTTTAGATGAGATGCTCATTCAGGGCTCACCATGTCACTCAGCTCTACTGTCACTCTAAATCCAACTAAACCAATGTACAAACCTGCACACCCGATCTCTTCCTCTTTCTCTCTCCTCATTTCTCTTGCCACTCTCCAGCCTGAAAAAAATATATTACTCTGGTGTCTGGTGTCTGGTATGTATGACACCAAAAGAGGTTTATTTAGGAAAGATTTTACCAATACACATACAATATTTTTTTTTCTAAATAAGATGGGTAAATTGTATTGTCTCAGATATACATAGTAAGCACATTAGAAAAAGACAAAAACAGGTTTTTATTACCTTTTTTGGGAAAAAAAATAATCTTACTGAAAATGGAAGATAAGGATAAAACAAGAAGAGGGAAAAAAACATATGCTTTATTTATGTATTTATTATTTATTCAGCAAGCGTTACTTGGCACCTACTATGTGCTATACATTACTGGATACTGTTGGGTAACAAAGATGAAAGGGATCTGCCCCCGCCTCAAGTTTTCTACGAAAAAAATGTTACACAAGTATTTTTTTGTTACACAAAAAAAGTGCAATATAAAATATTCTCAAGGTATCATAAGACAGACAAATAAAATTATACTTATTTCTATAAGATTTCATTTGAATGTATGTTAACTATAAAATGTGGAACGAGTCATTTGAAAAGAAATGCTCTATTTTTCTTCTAATAAACATGTATCCATATGTTAAATTTACAGTCCTGAATGCTACATTCAGGAGAACAAGGCCCTGAAATTGTGGCAGTCTGGCTGAAGGTTAACCCCTTGTGGTGAGCAAATAATGACTGAAGATAAACCAAGACAGTCTACTCAACAGGGTAATCTCCCTTCGGCCAAACGGAAGGTCTGACCTCCAAAGATTCCTTTAAAGCCAGACACGGTGAGGCAGTCCAGCCAAAAATGGATACAACCTTACTTTTCAGACTCAGGCTATTCAAGACAGGACTCCAAAGCAAGTTGCAGCATGCTCTGAGAAAGAAACTGCCTCCTAATATTACCGGGTTATAACTGATGCCCCATAGCCTGGCTCTTGCTCCCATCACCCTGGTGATGTGCTGAGTCATACCTTAAGCAGTACACTGTAAGATACATGGAGAGGCCATGATGGTACAGGAAGACTGAAATTTTTAATGACAAAGAAGACTGAAAAACCAAAATGTCCAAGAGCTAGACATCTGATTCTAGGTATTTTGTAATCCAGTGTGTAATGTTTTGGGGAAAGTTGCTAGCTCCTGATTGTCAATATTAGTCTTGATATATAAAGACCTAAAATAAAATTATAGAAAAAAATGTTTTTATCATAGTCTAAAGAGAAAAATACTGAATTTCATCCCAGAGTATAACGCACACAGCCCATGGTGAACTCAAATGCAGTTTGCATATTTGGTAACTGATTCTAAGTCCACTAAGTTCATTTTGATTTTCTATCATAGAGTAGGTTTAACTTTCCTGAATACTAACTAAGATTTATTTAATGAAAAATTAAAATGGAATTTCTCATAAAAAATTACATAAAATTACTTTTCCAAAGTATACCAACTTATACCAAACATTTAAGGAAGAAATAATACCCCAAATGCTATACATTTTTTACCATAAGAACACAAGAAGAGACAGTACTTCTCAGATCATTTTGTGAGGCCAGCATTAACCCAATATCAAACTCAGACAAAGATCTATCCAGAAGAGAAAACTACAGACCAATATTCCCCTTGAATATAGATACACGAAATCATCAACCAAATGTTACCAAATCAGATCCAGCAATATTAAAAAAGGATGAAACAGCATATAGCCAAACAAGACTCATCACAAGAATTCAAGACTGGTTCACCATTTCAAAATCAATCAATGGAATTTGCCATACTAACTGACTAAATAATAAGAAAAACCATATGTTCGTCTCAATAGATGCAGAAAAAAAACTCATTCAACAAAATTCTAAATGCCTTCAAAATAAAAATTCATACCAAACTAGTAATAAAATGGAACTTCTTTACCCTAACAAGGGTTTCTACAAAAAAACCTACAGCTAACATTATTCTCAATGGTAAGAGACTGAATGATTTCCCCCTAAAATTGAGAATAAAGCAAAAATGTCATCTCTTACTATTCCAATTTAAAATAGTACTGAGAATCCCAGCCAGTCCACTCAGAGATGGAAAAACAAGAAACAAAATGCATACAGATTCTAAAGAAAGGAATAAAATAGTCCCAATCCACAGATAGTATGTCTATGTAAAAAATCCCAAAGAGTCTACAACAAAGTTCCAAAAACTAGTAAGAGTTTAACAAAGTTATAAAATAAAGATCAATATGTGAAAGTCAATCACATTTCTGTGTACCAGCAGTGAACAATTGGAATTTGAAACTAAGATTAAAAAAACAAAATATTTGCTATTACATGAAATATTATCATAAAATACTTAAGGATAAATCTTTTACAAATGTGAGTAAGATCTGTATGCTGAGAGTTCTGAAACACTGACAAAAGAAATAAAATATAAATAAATAATGAATACACTATATTAATGAACTGGAAAACAACATTGTTAAGGTGTTAAATATCAATTTTTCCAATTTGATCTACAGATTCAATATAATCCCAATAAAAATCCCACCAAGCTTTTTTTTTCTTGTAGATTTTGACCAGTTGATTCTCAAATTTCTATGGAAAGGCAAAGGAACTAGAACAGTCAAAACAATTCTGAAAAATAACAATGTACATTACACAGTTTCAAAATCTTATGATAGAGCTACATAATCAACATAGTATGGTCTTAGTGAAAGAATAGAAATACGAATTAATGGAAAAGAAGAGAGAGACAAAATGACACATGCAGACATAGTCAACTGATTTTTGACAAAGTTAGAAAGGCAATTCAAGAGACAAAGGATAATCTCTTCAACAAAGGATGCTAGAACAATTGGAGATCTAAATGAAACAAAACAAAACAAAGTGAATCTTGATAAATACCTCACACCTTATATAAGAATTAACTTAAAATGGATCAGAGACCAAAAGTAAAACTTAAAAATCTTAAAACATCTAGAGGGAAAAAAAAAAAAAAAAAGGAGTTGGCCATAAGATTTTAGATACATCACCAAATTTTTTTTTTTAATTATAAATGAGATGTTAGCAAATTTAAAATTTTTTCTCTGTGAAAACACTGTTCATGAGAAGAGAAGAAACAGACCAGGGGAAAATGTTTGTAAATTATATATTACTGTATTTGTACATAGAATATATAGAGAACCCTTAAAATTCAACAATAAGAAACAATCCAATTTTTAAAATGACAATGATCGGAACAGACACTTCACCAAAAGAAGACAGTCGATGGCAGAGAAGCACAGTAATAAGGAATTATATAACATCATTAGTCATTAGGAAATGCAAATTAAAACTCCAGTGAGATACCACTACACACCTATTAGAATGGATTAAACAAAACAGAACAAACAAGAAAAACCACTGCAATACCAAGTGATGCTGAGGATGGAGAGCAATAGGAGCATTCACTCATTTTTTATGGGAAAGCAAAATAGCATAGCCACCTTGGAAAACAGCTTGGCTGATATTTATAAATACACACTTGCCATATGACCCAACAATCACACCACTAGATATTTTCTTAAGTGAATAGAAAATTTATGTTCACACTAAGACATGTATGGAAATGTTTACAGCAGCTTTATTCATAATCACCAAAAACTAGGAACAACCAAGATGGCTTTCAACAGGTAAATAAATACATAAACTCTGGTATATCTGTACAATGCAATGCTACTTAGCAATATAAAGGAACAAACTGCTGATGCATCCGGCAACATGGGTGAATCTCTAAGGCATTTTGTTAAATGAAAAAAAGCCAGACCTAAAAGGCTACATATTCTATGATTCCATGTATATGATAGCATGGAAAAGGCAAAGCTATAGAGACAGAAAAGTGATTAGTAAGTAGTTGCCTGGGAATGGGGTTGGGGGGAGGGGCTGATTACAAAGGAGACATGCAAGGGAATGTTTTAGGATGATCAAACATCATGGGGACAGGTTTCTCACTGTCAAAGAAAGAAGTGGCAAATAATCTTACAGATAACTACAAAGGGAATGTTAGAATAAACCCTGTAATGCTGGATCAGAGTCAAACATATCAGTATGAATACATGTTTGTTTTACGGTAGATACAGATATACAGATACAGACATAAATATATATCCATATGTTTACAAAGATAGCATATATACATATATTTCCTAGATCTGTCACTTGAGAGTGCCTGGGAGAAATATTATGCCCCAAGCAATAAGCACACTTAGCACCCAGACCTCGGTTTCTAAATAGCTTTCTTCAACAGAAACGGCTAATTCTATGGTTGAGGCAGAGAACACAGAAGAAAGTCCTGAAGCATCTGAAGAGAAACTAAGAAATAATTAATAAGAAGGGGGGAAAATATGGTGCATGTCAAAAGGACAAAGGAGCCAAACTGAAAGCACTCCCAATGGCTAAAACAAATAATTTGAGCAAAAATAAAGAAATGATAGTGTTGGGTTATCACCCAAAGAATAAAATAAATATCCATGAGCCCATATGAATATAATTAACAGGTTGAATAAATAAGTAAATGGTGAAGAATGGATTAATGTTCCTTACAAAAGAATTCCAATTAATAAATGTAGGAAAAATAAGAGAAATAAAAAGTCACCATTAGATCATGATAGCAATAATTGCAGCAGACAAGACCCACTGATAAATGCTAAATTAGTGAGAAAAATTTTAAAAGAAACTTGGTATTTGTCTAGCCTCAAAATATCTCCCCTCAGATATGTATTTTTTAATTATTGTGGTATCTTAACTATGTCTACAATTTTTTTTAATACTCTTCCCTCCGAGAGATAAACTTAATTCCCCTCCCGTTGAGTGCTTCTAACAGAATGGGAAAAGAAAAACAACAACTTTACAGTGGAGATTTCTGGCAGACACCGTCCTAACCAAGTTATCAAGGTCAACATCACCAATAATATGTAATACGATTATCATGCACACCTGAAATAAAACAATAAAAGGGGCAAATCACTTCTGTGATATAGTTCCACAAAATGCATAACTTCAGTCTAATCATAAGAAACTTAGACAAAACCCTACTGGGGGGCATGCTACAAAACACCTGACCACTATTTAGAAGGGTCAAGGTTATGAAAAATAGGAAATACTGAGAAATTTAGGAGACTAAGGAGACCTGACTACTAACGGCAATGTGGAACGTGGGGCTGGAGCCAGGAATAGGAAAAAAAAAGGATATTAGTGGGAAAACTAAGGAATAAAGTTTGTAGTTTAGTTAATACTATAGCACTAACGCTGACTTCTTAGTTTTAATAAATGTACCATGGTTAGCACTAGGGGAAGCTGAGTGAAAGACATAGAACTTTCTACTATCTTTACAATTCTTCCATAAATTTAAATTTATTTCAAAACAAAAAGTTTTAAAACATTATGTGTAATTTAACTTTGTTAGATATTTTCCTTAAAAAATTGTTATGCTTTTGTTTTGTAAGAATTTTGAAGAAATTGAACAGATTCCTGGCTGTTATAAGAGTGGCAACATGTAAACGTAACACTAGCCTGGGAACCCAAAGGGTTTGGTCCAAATTCCAGCCCCACCAATAAGCATGATCCCCAGACAACTTCGGGAGCCCTAAAACGCAATCCTTAATCCTTAAAATAACGAGTTTCCTAATCTTTAAAATAACGAGTTTGGACACCATGACACTTACAGACCTCTTTTATCATAAAACAAAAACAAGAGAAAAAGTTAGAGGGAGGAGAACTCATATTTCTAAGAAAATAGAAAGCTCAAAGTATTTTTGGATGTAAAGTTTTACCGAAACTACAAATATAAATACATTAAATAATTACTGGAGCTCTTAGGAGTACAGCAGAGACCATCTCACAGTGTTAGCAAGCTAGATCAAATTTCTAAGGGTACTGATGCTTGAGGCTTGACTCATTTTCCCCTTGAAAAGGAAGGCAACCTACCTCTAAAGTCATCAGCCAGAAAGAAAAGGAAAGTCAAAGCCAGTGGCTCCAATGAGAGGTACTGTCTGTCCTGAGTGAAAGGGCAGTCAGGGCCATCATCAACTACAAGTGCAACACCCAGGGCACTGTTGCAGGAAGAAGCATGTTAGGGCATCTAATCCGCTGGATAGGAGTAATGAATGCTCCCTAAGACACACATTGAATTGCTTAATTCCAACTTTTACGTTAAATTATAAGTTCATTCATTGAAGAATCACAATGCTTTATATTAAATGAATACCAAAAATATCCAAGAAAGAGCTGAGTGTAATTGTCTTCAATACTGTTTGCAGTCTTTATTACAATATTTAGTCTCTTTTTCTTATTTAAGCAATTATCTGGGCTGCTATGGCTATACAATGAGATCTTAGAAGAGGAGGATTTATTGCCTTCTAGTTACTGAAAGCAGGCTTATTAAGAATGACATAGGAAGAATCGCAAACATTCATTTTCTACATTTCAGGGCCCTTTTCTGTAAAGTCAAAGGGTACTATAAAATGTGTCAGGGAACCACACATGCATATACTCACATTTCACTTATAAATCTTTATGGATTGCAAGTCTCTAAGTGGGTCTCTGTGAAAGGCAAGTATTTAGAACGTCACTCTTTTCCCAAGAGAGCAGGTTTTGATTGCAGAACATATTACATTAATGAAGCTTTGCTGGCAGCTGGTGAGTAAAGCTTCTGGGTAGCATAGTGCATTTTTCCTAATACTGTGTTAAAAAGAGCCAAGCCTGAGCCATGCTCCAATTCCTTGGGAAGAAAACCAAAACAGTACAAGTGAATACTGTTTTTTGGTACTTATTTATTGTGATAGTTTCAAAATTACAGGAAAGTTACAAAAAGAATACAAAAAGCTTCCATATTTCCCTGACCAAGATTGAATTACATATATAATAAATATGTGTGTGCATGTGTATATATATATATATGTATGTATATATATGTATATATGTACATATATATCATATATGTACATATATAATTTGTGAGATAATTTGGGCCTATATATCTTGATCCTCATCAAACGTACATCCACTAGTATTAATATCCATTGATGATTCTTGCGCAAATAAATTATTACATGACAGCTGTGAACTGGTGGTTTTTCTAAATCATCCCTGCAACATTTATTAGTTGGCATTCTACGCTAAGGAAGAGCCAATCATCATCTTTTATTTATTTATTCATTTATTTATGTCAGTATTGACACAGGGTTCTTCTTTTATTCAATGGTCTATAGTTCATTGATATTATAGACCATTCATTCAATAGTCTATAATATCATTATTAATTTTGATGCTAAAATTGTCGAGTGAAGGCTTTTTGAAAAAGCATTTGAGGCACATTGAGTTTTCCCAAGTTTGCTTTGAGAGCAAACGGTCACTTGGCCTTCAAAACACTTTGAGGTTAAAAAAAAAAATGCATCCTCCTGTTTGAACAGAAACCTTAACAAATCTTTTCCCTGCTTAGAAACTCCTGTCTAGACACAGTACTCCTTCACAGCACAAAATCTCTGTTTTGCTCCCTATCCAGGGCTGCAGTTAATTACATGAAGAGACAGATGCTGAGCAGCCTAAGGCTTTCTGTGCCACTGTGGCGAGGCTGAGGTCCACTCAACAAGCAGGTAGTGAGAGAAGACAAATGCTGTTTGACAAGGCAGCATATCCCAGCACCCAGGGATAGAAAACAGACAGGCCACTCTGTGTTCCCAAGCAGAGACAGAAATATCAAGCAGATTGTTTCTGACAGAAATCATATCACAGCCGCACTTCCAGACAAAGTCCGCGTGAATGAAATGATACACTTTCTGTTTCCCATCTTCCCCTTTAACAAAACGCAAGTATGTCAAAGGTACATCGAAGGTGACAGCTCAATGCAAGGTGGTTAGCAAGATTGTATAAGCTTGGTTTCCCTTTGAAGATATTAAAGAATCAGCAACAGTTCATCGATTTGGGTGCTGCAGCTTTCCTCTTGATTTTAATGTATTTCCAGGTTCCAAATTACTACCACATAACTGCTCTATGTTCAGTGAATGTTGTATCAAAATTGAAAATTAAAGTAATAAGTAGTCTTTATTTCATAGGGGAAAATAGAACAGATAAATTAGGCTTTCCCAAAATTTATTAAACAATGATAGCTGGAACGTAGTTTCCCAGATGTAAACCCACGCTAGAATATATGTAGGTAAAAGTTATTTTTAGAGGCCGCCTAATGACTTGTTCTTATACACTAACAGATATAGAAAGGACATAAAAATAAAATTTTCTCCTTGAATAGTATAATTGGGAGGGCAAATAATATTTTTATCCAATAGAAAAATAATTATGCCAATGCTTCCTCATGAGTTTCAATGAAATGTGAATAAGAATGATTCTTGTCAAAGCATAACTAAATTATTTTAATATATTCCTTTTTAACAGTTTTGTTTTTATAGGGTTTGTGGAAAGTACTTAAATGTTATGTCACAGAGACAATAAGACAATAACACTAATCTGTAAGTTCTAACCAACTGCTGTTTTCAGAAGTCAAGAAAGAATCCCAACACAACATGCTGTGAGCCCAACTGTTGGATGGAAGATCAACAACAATGATCATTCCCAAAGGAGAAGAGGGAGGGGCACCAAACATATTTAGGGGGGCTCTATTTCTGACCAGAAGGCCTAGGATAACCTTTATGCAGAAAAAAAATCAACAGTTCGCCTTAGGGGAAGTAGTTAGCAAGAAACTGCCTTTATGTTATAATTTCTATTGCTTTAAATGATCTTTCAGTTAGTCCTCCAATTTTGTTATGCACTGTCTCCATTTTTTAGCATACTATGATTCTATAAATCAAAAGTCACAAAGTAGATTTTTGAAAGAGAGATGCTATGTCTTCATAGAAATTCGATTATAGTTGGGGAGTATATTCTTGACCAAAAGTGTTCATCAAATGAATCATGTCACCAAAATTATATCGTAAAAAGAGTTATAACAACCATAAATTCTATAATAATTTAGAATAGTAAAATCATCTCCCAGTCTTAAGCAATTATTAATGTGCTATATACAAGAACCATTCAAAGGGTCCTCATGCCCCACACTTTTTGAAATAAACTTGACCTAAAACAAATATATTATAGTAGCAATAAACCAACAATGTCACCCATCAATAACATGTCTGTTTTGAATTTAGATGGACTTTTTTTTCACATAATTTGGATTTCCATATATAGTATATATAGAAATCTATGCAAAAGCATTTCTCTTTTTTCCCCACAGAATTTTGTAAACTTAATTAAGTCATAAAAATCATTCCAGGGAAGGCCGGATGGCTCAGTTGGTTAGAGCATGAGCTCCCAACAACAAGGTTGCCAGTTCAATTCCCACATGGGATGGTAGGCTGTGCCCCCTGAAACTAAAGATTGAAAACGGTGACTAGACTTGGAGCTGAGCTGTGCCCTTCACAACTAGATTGAAGAACAACGACTTGGAGCTGATGGGCCCTGGAGAAACACACTGTCCTCCAATACGCCCCAATAAAATTTTTTTAAAAATCATGCCAGAATTACTAAGTTCATAGGCTGCCTCAAAGCCCTTTAGTTGGTGCTTAATAAGACTGTTGTTGGAGACAATGATGGAACTACTTCCACGGGGAGGAAGGGATGGGAGAGCATTTTAATAAATAAGAGCTGACCTAATAGTTCTCTCATTCATATGAGTACCTCAAAGATAGTCATGAGAAGAACACACAAACTATGATAGGAGAAACATGGGGTGCTGTGAAGCATATAGAAGAAACACCTAACATGAACTCGGGAGTTAAGAAACCCTTCCAGGAGGAGATGATACCATATCTGACATGCAAGCCAAGAGCTTAAAGATAAGTGGGAGTTGGTGGGACAAAGAGAGAAAAGATTCTAGTGTGCGGAAACTTCGTAGGCAAGGCCTGAATAAACAAGCAAGGAGAATGGGAGAAGGGGAGTGTAGAGTGAAAAGAGGCACATCTAGAAAGACAAGCAGGATGGATCGTGGGACATTTACAGCTCAGGTTAAGCAGTATGATAACACTCAAGGATGTTAAACAGGGGAGGAACGGGGTAAAATGTGTATTATAGATAGAACAACAGTGTGAAAAATGTGTTAAAACTGAAGCAAAAGTAACCAATTACAAGGGAAGAGAAATTGTCAACAAGTGAATAGATTTACAGTATTTGACAATAAGTTGACTGTTTAGGGGAGAGAAGAGATAGTGTGGATGATGGTGAATGATGGATAGGCTTCTGCTTGGACAAATGGTGGCTGGTGATGTTATTCATTGAGAGAGGAAACTTTTGGGGAAATGATAATAAAAGATCACTTTTGGAAATGCTGAGATAGGGTTCCTGAGACAATTCAAAAAGGAGACATCCAACTGTCTTTCACATAAAAAAATTTTCTCCCAAATAATTTATGAGGGGATATATGAGAACCACTTTTGTAAATGTTGATGGAAACAATACATTTTATTTTGAACCAAATAGAACGAAAATTTGCCACAATATATTGTCAAATATGGTATAAACCCTTTTAAATTGTTGGAACATTTGTGTTCAATATAAAAAATATTAAATTTCTCTTCATTATAAGAAACTAGCCTAGAATGCCTGAATCAAAAGACTAACTTGTTGTCCTTCGTATTTCACTGGAATTCAGTATTTAAGTGCTGTCCAGGAGATGATATACTATCACAGTTAAGAATACATTTAAGATCAGACTTCCTGGATTCAAATTCTTGTGTTATGTCCAATAGCAGCATAGCCATGGGCAAGTTTCTTCTCTTTTTTATGCTTCAGTGCCATATGCCTCTTTTATTAAATGGAATCAAAGACTGGGATATTGTGTGATTTAAAATAGATAATATATATAAGTGTTTAGAAGAGCACTTAGTAAGAATTGAACATATGGTTTTTATTTTTATATTTTTATATCATATATCTGATAAGTGGCTAATATCCAAAATATATGAAGAACTCATGGAACTCAACAGCAAAACAAAGAGTGACATTCTGTTTTAAAAACAGGCAAAGATCTGATTGGACATTTTTCCAAAGAAAATACACAGATGGCCAACATATACATGAGAAGATGCTCAGCATCATTCATTATCAAGAAGATGCAATCAAAACCACAATGAGATATCATCTTATACCTATTAGAATGTCTATTATCAAAAAGACAAATAATTGTTGAGGATATGGAGGTAAGAGAACTCTTGTGCACTGCTGGAAGGAATGTAAATTGGTGCAGTCACTATGGAAGACAGTATAGAGGTTCCTCAAAAAGTTAAAAACAGAACTACCTTATGCTCCAGCAATTCCACGTCTGGGTATTTACCCAAAGAAAACAAAAACACTAACAAGAAAAGATATATGCACCCCATGTTCATTGCAGCATTATTTACAATAGCCAAGATATGGAAATAACCTAAGTTTCCATCAGCAGATGAATGGATAAAGAAATTGTGGAGTACTATCCAGCCATAAAAAGAAGGAAATCCTGACATTTACAACAATATGGATGAACCTCGAGGGCATTAGGCTAAGTGAACAAGTCAAACAGAGAAAGACAATCTATGATCTCTCTTATATGTGGAATCTAAAAAAAAAAAAAAACTAAGCTCATAAATACAGAGAAAAATTGGTGGTTGCAGAGGGAGGAAGTGGGGGGTAAATATGAGTGAAGTTTTTGTTTTCTGTTTTGCTTTTTTTTTTAAGTTTAAATAAATTGAAAAGAAGTTGAACATATGTTTGCCACTATTTTATAACAAGTATTAGTATACCTGGATGGATACATATTTGGTTCTCCCTGAACCCAGATACAGAAATTTAAAATATTAAAACATGTATTGTCTTAGTAAACTGAGATAGCTCCTAGTTCAATAAAAGATATTTTATATTCTCTCTAACATAAAAATTCCAAAGGTTGACTTACTATATCTATTTTTTTATATATGGCACCTGTATTGTGGTCAAATGGGCTGAAACACGGTGTTGATCCTCTACAATGACAAATTATTTGTTGGCGATTTTCTCCTTTCTGATCTTCACCAAGTGGTCCCTTAAAACTATACCCATCGCTGTTTCTCGTTGTTAGGCCACCTGATGCTCAGCATCAGGCTCAGCATCAGGTCCACTACACACAAGCTCATTAGCAGCCCAGACCTTCTATGTTGCTTGCTAGACCGCTCTCTGCTTTCTCTGCTCTTTTCTTGGGTCCCCGGGCACAGCTGCATCAAAACACAGAGCTCCAACCTGTCACACTACGTATTCACACAGCCCAACTTCTACGGGTCTCTTATTGCTCGAAGCTATCATTTTGGTCACCTCTATTCATTTCATTTCAGCCCAATTTAACTAAAATATACAATACACAGAACACTTTGCTAGATAATAAAGAATAAAAGAACAAGACTAACCCCACTCTCAAAGAATTATAGTCTATCATGGGAGCAAAACATATGTGGCAAATACCTCAAAAGTATAGAATTCCAAATCTTTCCTTTTCTCCTTCAGATCATCCCCTCAGTCTTCACCTTCAGCCAATGACCACAATTATGTCTCACTGAGATCATGGCTACTTGATATAAATCTCCACAAAAACATTTTCTCCACCTCCATACATTTCTAGCTTCTCATACTCCATTCTCTAAATTTTTTCTTTGATCTATCTCTTGCTACTGATCAGGGATCTTTTCCCCATATTTATTTCCTATTGGCCAATATCTCAACCTTTTCCTCTCTGTCTTCCTACATGTACATAGTTCCTCTTAAAAAAAAACAAAAAAAAAACTGCCTAGTCTCTATTTTTCCTTGCCGCTTTCCACTGCAAAACTTTTCTGTGTTCCATTTCAACTTTAAGTCCACAATCCTTCTGCCACCCACAATCTGAAAACTACTTCCTCAGGTATCACCAGTGTCTTCAGTGTCAATCATGCCAGTAGCTTTTCCCCCTATTTCCCTCCCCTTCACGTTTCTACAGTTATGGATACAGAGTGTCACTCAAATCTTCTCAAAACTCTCTGCAGTTAGCTTGAGGACACCACACATGGTGGAGGATCCCTTCACCATTCTCCAATCAGTACTTGCTTGGTTGGTTTGTTTGTTTGATCCTTCCCTTTCCTCCTAAATGGGCACTGCCTCCATGGTTAGTTTCTCAGTCTTCCTCTCCATAGACTCCCACAAAGAACACATATATTGTCATGGCTCACTGATCCCCAGGCCTGTGCTGTCACACACACCAGCCCCTTGTCTACAATGATCTATTGAACAAACCAGAGGCTCTGGATTCAGACTACTTCAATCTGTCTTCCTGCTGTGCCACTTACTAGCAGGGTGTAACTGGAAATGTTGTTTACTCTCTTCATTCCTTAGTTTCCTCATCTTACAGGGCTACAATCAAGATGTTGGTTTTCATCTGCTGACTTGACTGGGGAAAAATCCAGTACCTTCAGGCTGTTCACAGAATTCACTTTCTTACAGCTGCCTGATTAAAGCCCTTCCTGATGCTGCCTGCAGTTTTCTGCCGCATGGTCCTCTCCACAGGCGGTTCGTGTTATAGCAGTTTACCCCTAGAAGAGCTCTAGGAGAGTTTCTCACTCCAGTCTGCTAATACAGAGTCTCAGATGATGTTGTGTAAGAAGAGTGTGACTAATCATTTTTGCCACATTGTATTATTTAGAAGCAAGTCCCAAGTTTTGCCCACACTCAAGGGGAGGGCATTCAGCAGAGCATGACTTACTGAGTTCTACCTTATGACGTGTCCCATATAAGAAACAAACTAACCTCATCAATTTTCTTGTGGAAATTATTTTTAATGAGAAATATTTTAAATGTTTCTCATTTTTAAGCTTTAAATATTTTATCTCAATGAATTCTTGACCAACCTATAAAAATGTCATACTATAAAATTTTTAAATGTATAAATATTTACATGACCAGGCAATTCCTTAGAATATCTCTAATCTAAAGCTAGTATTTTACATATAATTTTTAAAGTAATCTTCAATAAGTTCTACTGTTTTGCTTTCATTATGAATATAGGAGAGATGTTTGGTTATGTAAATGAATACTTATTTACACATCTCAGAGTCCAAAATACATTCATGCATGTATGGAAATATGAGATATGACAGAGGCAATGTTAAAAAGTTTAGTTACAGAATAATGGACAGTTCAATAAATGGGGCTGCAACAACGAATTCTACATACAAAATGTAAATCTTTTATACTTTTCTGTACAGTTGAAATATATTGCAATGGTAAAACAGAAAAGATCCTACCTCATCATTATAAAAACACACACACACAAAATCTATTATAAGTTGATTAAAATTTAAATGCACTAAGACAAACTTTCAAATATTTAAAAGATATTTAGCATGAGCCATGAAGTGAAATATTGATAAATTCAACTACATTTTAAAAATATGTTTAATAAAAGATAAAAAAAATAAGTCTGGGAGAAAATATTTGCAAAGCATCCTGGTATTATCATCTAAAATACATAAATAACTACTGCCAATAAATAAGAAAAAGGTAAACAACTTAACAGAAAATGGGTAAAGGCTGTAGCTAAGTAATTCACAGAAAAGGATGCCAGCATGACCAATAAATATGAAAAGATTCTCTGTCACACCAGTAGTCAAAGGGCAAATACTAATATTAATATTAACAATAATAATTAGGTACCATTTTTTATTCCTCAGATTAGCAAAAAGCAAGTCTGTCAACACACTATCCTCTATATTACAGATAGAACTACCTTACCAAGCTATCTGACAAAACCAAATAAAGTTGAAAGTAGACATGCCCTTTATTCATAGTAATCCCACTTCCATGTGGAACATACACCCTAGAGAAACTCTTGCATTCACACACCACAAGACTTCTCAAGGAATATTCTCTATTTGTAATATTATGCAATAATTAAAACTAGCAACAAACATCTAGTAATATTATGCAATAGATAAAAGATTCATATCTACCATCATGGATAAATCTCAAAAACATAATGCTGAGAGAAGAAAGCAAATTACCAAATGTAATAGTGAAATGTTGTAAATAACAAATGTCTACCAAATGAGAATAGATAAATTATGCTATACTCACAATCACATAGGAATTAAATTTAATTAGAGATAAATATATAAACATGGATAAATCTTAAAAATATGTTGTGTACTAAAAGCAAAAAACAAAATAGTAAGCTCAGCATGAGATCAATTACATAATGAATGAAAACATCCAAAACCATACTTTATGTTGTTTATAGAATAATAATATAGAAATATGCATGTAAATAATGAACACTTATTCAGAATAGAAATATAATCTGGAGAACATCAAAAGGAAATGTGACCAGGGAATAATAGTACATTGGGTTCTCCAAATGTAGCAATAATTAGGAATTTCTGAAAAAATAAATATGGAAAACTGTTAAAGATCTATCAAAGCTGGATAGTCAGTAATGGGTGTTCACTATATTATTCTGCATTCTTTTTGAGTGCTCGTTTGAAATATTTCAAAATAATTTTTGAAAGAACCAACCTACCAGATCTTTCCCCAATATTGCTCTTTGGTTCCCTGTCTGTCCTTTTGTAGAATGTATTTTTATATACTTTATTGTTCTTTTTTAAGTTTATTTTTAGTATTAAAAATAGTTTGGTTTTCAAGAGCACTTCTGTGGGGACATTTCATGTTTAGAATAAAGACATTATAAGTGAAGACCTCTTATTTTAGTGAATTTTTACCAAATGGCAAGTTCCATAGGGAGGGATTATGTCTTTTTACTCTTCTTTTTTTGTCACAATGTACGGCAAC
This sequence comes from Rhinolophus sinicus, assembly GCF_057876585.1. NCBI lineage: Eukaryota > Metazoa > Chordata > Mammalia > Chiroptera > Rhinolophidae > Rhinolophus > Rhinolophus sinicus. Next base: position 163,205,102 of record NC_142514.1, read on the forward strand.
AGGTCTCATGTACATATAATAGGTGCTTAGCAAATGTTTGTTGTCATATTTCTTAGAAAACAAAATCAGTACTTCAGAACTTAAAAAGTTTTCATACTTTCATGATCATTGTGTTTTAAAAAATATATTTTAACTACTTTACTGTCAAAAATTAAAACAAAGGGCTTAGTGAACTTTATCTGCTTTTTCATATACACTGTAGACTATATTCATAGGAAAGTAAGAGAACATTATTGAAAACAGTGGCAGGCCAGCATGGATATGGTTTTAAAATATACAAAATCCCATTCACTGGTCTTCACACATAATTGGATATTTATTTAGGGAGCCCCCCCCACACACACACACATATATAGATACATATATGATGAATATATATGTGATTATATAATATACTTAAAATTTTCATATTTTGGTAGAATGGTATTCGTAGTGCTTTCATTTTTGTCTTCAAATAGGCCTAAAAAATAAAGTGATACCAAACCAACTCCAAAGGTAACTCCAAAGAGGAAAGGTTGTTGACGAGTCTGGTTTAAATGATATAGAAACCTTCAGAGCAGGGAACAGTCCAGGAGACACCACCACCCAAGATGCTTATGGTAGTCAGCCTCTGAGATAGCCCCAAATATCCCTGTCTCCTGGTATTTACATCCTTATGTAGGTTTCCTCCTGTTATAGACTGAATTTTGACCCCCTACCCCAAACACATACACACACAATGCATATGTTGGAGCCCTAACCCCTCATGTGACTGTATTTGGAGATAGGTTTTTTAGGAATTAAGGTTAAATGAGGTCATAAGAGGAAGTCTCTAATCCAAGAGGACTGGTGTCCTTGTAAGATGGAAAGATCTCTCTCTCTCTTTCTCTCTCTCTCTCTCTCTCTCTCTCTCTCTCTCTCTCTCTCTCTCTCTCTCTCTCTCCTCTCCACTCACTCTGGGAGAAGTCAGCTGAAATAAGCAACCCTATGGAGAAGTCCAGGTGGTTAGAAATGAACTCTGCTGCCAATAGTCACATGAGAAAACATGGAAGCAGATTCTCCAGCCTACTCAAGTCTTCAGATGACTGAAAACCTGGCTAACAGTTTGAATATAACCTCATGAAAGATCCTGAGACAGACTACCTAGCTAAGCTGTTCCTGAATTCCTCCTCCTCAGGAACTGTTTAGATCGTACTTGTTTGTTGTTTTAAAGCCACTGATATGGCCTGAAGGTTTGTGCCCCTCACCCCGAAAATTTATGTTCAAATCCTAATCCCCAAGGTGATGGTATTAATAGGTGGGGCCTTCGGGAAGTGATGAGGTCATAAAGGCAGACCCCCTATGAATAGAATTAGTGCTCTTATAAAAGAGACCCCACATTGCTGCCTAGCACGTTCTGTCATGCAAGGATACAAAGAGAAGTCTACAACCTAGAACAGGGCCCTCACTTGGCCATACTGGCACGCTGATTTCGGACTCCCAGTCTGTGGTGTTTTGTTATAGCAGCCCAAGTGGACTAAGACAGGTCCTAACATTTGGGGGAATTTTTCACTCAGCAATAACATACCACTTTTCTCAAAACCAGCTTAAAAGCCTGCTGCTAAACAGACTTACTCTTAAATAGACTAAGCCACATTAAAAATCATTTCCCAGTAATAATGGGTTTTCACTGAAAGGCTTCATTTTTCCTCTTCTCCTACTCATCACCTGCTCTTCTGTTTCCATTTCTCCAGCTGCTTTTGTTGTTACTTGCTTAATTTTCCTTCTCTCTTCTTGATCTCTCCCTCTGATGTTTTCCTAATAGCAACAAACCCATCTTATTGCACGTAAGAGCTATATTTTTCTTACCATATTTATAGGTTGTGCCTTCCCATCATTAGCTTCTGAAATGACTTCTGTACCCTTGAACTCTACTGAAGAGAAACTGCAGAGCCTTGGGGAAACCGATTGTTACTTCAGGGATAGAGTGAAGCAGTTTGGGTGGAAGGATGCAGACACGCTTAATAAGAAGCTTTGTGAAGCCAGTATTTAGGAGGAATGGTTATCTGTAATAAGTTTTAATCGATGCTGCAGTCAAAGTTAGGGTACAAGTGGGTGTCCAGGTGGGTGAAGCCAATTGGCTATCACCCCCTGTGTAAAGGGCCCTGGTAGAGATGTCAGTGGTAGAAGTTAAGCAAGACCATACACATCCTGACAACAATAATTGATCCAGACCATCTAAGTTATTAAATGTCTACTACATAAGCAAGGTAAAATGATATGTTTATTTTAAAAACCCACTATGTTCTTAAATGTCTTCTACTGTTGGCAAATTACATCTAGATATTGATATTTCCAAAGGAAAAACAAATTGAAGCACAGCGGAAAGAGGAGATCGTGTTTAATCTTATCTCGGTCACATTTTAGTTGAAAGAACTTGTGGTGATCATCTAGTGTTTGAGCCTCAGTTTCTTTGGTCATACAATGAGAAGAAGAAGAAGAATACCTCCCTTACAGAATAGTAAATATGATTAAATGAGACAAGGTGTGTGTAGCACATGGGAAGTGCTCAATAAATGGTGGCTTCCTTCAATTCCTCAAATCTATAGTGAAAAGGAGAGTAGCATGAGTAAGGAAAAAGTGTTAGATTTCCCTCAGATGATATGAGAGGAATGAATTTTTCTTCCATTTATTCTCAGATCTTAAGACTGCCAGTAACGTTTGGGGTAAATTGCTGTGTTCACCATGTTTTTCATTATATAATATTTAATGCAGTGATTCTATAAAATCATATATGTGAAGGAGACTGATAAATAATAAAAGTACACAAGGTGAGTCATATGTAAAGTGTAATGTGAAAACTGAAAATGGATTAATTGACCATGTGACTTGGGTTGGGTGGCATCAAGGAAGGTTCAAAGATGAGCATTTGAACTGTGTTTGTATCAAGGAGCAGAGGAATTCATTCAGTGGACAAGGAATAGCATGGCAAAGGCTCCTCGGCTTTAAATACCATGGCACACGTCAGCGGTGCCCTTCTCCACAATGAAATCACTTTGGGAGCTTCAGATATAGGGGTGGGTATGCCTCACCCCCAGAGACTGGGATTTACTTGTCTGGGGTAGCCTGGATTTGGAGATATTTAAAGGACTCCCAAGTAATTTTAATATGCACACAAGTTTGGTAACCACTGAAATATAAATATTCTGTATGTTGTTCTGTCAGGCAGAATGTAAAAAAAATAGTGGGAGATTAACTTGAAATGCTGTGTCGTAGAATTTGGACTTTATACTCCAATCCAGAAATTGTACAGTTGCATAATTTGAAAATGTGCCAGGCACCCAAAAATGTGCATATGCATTTATTCATTAACATATGGATGTGTTATTTTAATGACATGGTATATACAACATAGGTATATCATGCACAAAAAGTACAACTAACAAAGCTTAGCAAGAAAACGGTATTTTAAGTAGTTATTTATCAAAGTTAAAATTTTTTCTTCTCTCACCGTTATCATTAAAATATTATTTGGTATAAGCCATCATATAGGATATGCTTCATTATTTATGAGAATCTTGGTCTGCCGTTTGATAACACAGATTCAAAGTCTCCTTTTAATTGAAATATTTTATAGCTTGGTTTTAAGGGTTTTTAGAGCAAAACCCAAAACATCTCCAAAATATGTAGATACAAATGGAAAAATATGCATCATAGGCTGAACATACAAAATCATGTTTTCATTTTTCAAGTTTATCAACAATTATGTAAGAATTCTTGTTAATATTTGGCCAGCAAATTTCCAACTGCCCTGATATTATCATTTGATTTTACAAATTCATCAGAGGGAGGGTACTAATATTTTAAATAAATAACCTAAAAAATACACTGAGACCTGCATTTTGGAAAATTTAAAACAAGCTAGAAAAATACATTTTTGTGCTTTTAAGTGTTTTGAACTGGAGAGGAAGGGGATAGTTTCTGTGAGATAGAAAAGATGAGACTCTTGCTATTCAAGTAAAAGAGACAAGATCATTGAGATTTAATTTAGATGCAGTGAATATTATCAAGCTCATAAGTGCCAGACACCCATGTTCCTCACAGGTCCTCCTTTCCTCTTGGCAACAACCTTGTGTGTTACCCATCTCCATCTTGGTGTCACCAGTGAGGCAACTGAGGCTTACAGGGGGGTAGTAACTACAGTATTAACAGTGCAGCAGTAAAGTTTGGAACTGAATAGTTGATAACTGAGAAAAAGGCTTGCATAGGCTACTGAGAGAAAAATAAGAAGTAAAGGACATTTTCTGAGCCATGCTCTGATGAGTTTAGACAGCATAAACTGGTGGTGGAAGGTATTTAGCATCATTTTGTGACTTTCTTCCACATGTTGGCAATTGAAGAGTTAGAGAGAAATTAGAGATAGGGGACAGAAAAAGTAAGGGGCTGGAGAATTCCAGGATATCAGCAAAGGAACTTTTGTAATACCTTTCTTAATGGTGTGAGATTTACAGGTTTTACAGGTAAGGAAATCAAGGAAGACTGTACTGAAATGGAAGATGGATGAGATTAGGGAACCAGAAGATCTAGTGAGCGCTCAACACGTGAGGGGAAATACAAGAGGTGGAATAAGAGATAGCTGGGAAGGGAGATGCTTTAAAGAGAAAAATCATAAGTTTGCATATCAGATAGACCTAGGGTTGAGTCCTGACTTGGACAAGTTTTTTTCTGACTTTAAAAAGTTACATAAACTCAATCAATCTCGATTTCCTCCTTGATAAAATGGGAGATACAATAATATAGCATCACTGGGTATTTATGCAGTTTCTATAGAAAGTGTTTGACAGATAGAACTCCTCAGATATATAGAAGGAGCTCAATAAATGGCAGGTGCTATTACTACTACTACTACTACTGAGTTCTCAGAGATGGAAAGACTTGAAAATGATAGCCAAAGTGTAGCAGGTCAAATGCGTGGCCACAGTTTATGGAGATAAAGGTTCTTTGAGGTGAAAAGCTTCAAGAACCTAGAATATAAAATATATAACATTTTTATAGATTGAGATAAATTCGATGAAGTAGTAAACAGGATTATGTGATTAAGAGTATCAGGGTTGAACAGCAAGGATGTTTAAAGTTGTCAAAAACAATGACAAAAAAGAAAAAAATTGACAAGACTTTTTTCAGTTGTGTTTTTTTTCCACAGTCAAATCAGTCAGATTATACAGTTTCTCACATGGTGCAATAACATAATTGGACAGATCTGTTAAAAATGAAAAGCAGATTACATCATGCCTCATTTAAATACCTGTCTTTGCTCTTCAAATCCAATCCAAACTCTTTACCAGGGTCTACAGGGCTCCGATGTCCATCCTCCGCTCTACTGTTCTCCCTCCAGCTCCTGTTCCAGCCAAATATTCGTTTTTCTGTTTTGAGAACAAACCTGACTCTTTCTTGTCTTAGGCTTTTTGCTAATCTCTCTGCCCAGAACACACTTGTACCCTCCCAACCTCCACCCCTGGCCCCCACCCCATATTCTGTCTTTGCCTCATCAAAAATTCCTCAGCTCAAATCTCAACTTCTCAAGAAATCTTTCCTAACTGTGCTGTCTAAACCAGCAACTCCCCGTCAGGTTACTCTTGATTCCGTCTCCCTTTTAATTCCTTTGTACAACATACCACAGTCTGTGACCATGTCAATTTCTTACTTTCCAACTACAAAGCAAATGATGAGAGGAAGTGAACCTGCCGCTGTTGTTCATTGCTGGAGTCACAGAACTGATAACATCTGGTAAATGAATGGTCAAAACACAAGAAATGAAATCTTCATTGGAAATATCAATACATAGAACATTGGTTCTCATTCTCTCAATCCCCAAAGCCACACGATTTCACAGAGCCTTTGGAATGCTATTTTTAAACTAATTGTCTATCATTGTGGTGATTTCACAAGCAATACAATCGTTCTCATAAATATAGCTTCCTTGCCCCTACTGCTCTAGAAATTGTATATAACAAAGCCATACCCGTAACAACTGTAAGAAATGCACTAGAGAAGACAGATGTCTGTCTCTAATCATTAGATCAACTCTAGATTCCCATACTCCTAGACTCCCAAACTCAAAACTATAGAAGTAATCTTTGGCCACTCCTTTTTCTCCATTTTCATCACTTCAAATGTATATCTTGAAAATATCTCTCAGATTCTTTCATAATTTTTAAGTAGGGAAAGGCTTTCTAACTCTCACACAAAATCCAAGTAAACTTTTGCATAGAAAAACCCACCACAAGTAACGTCAAAAGAAAAACTATAATCTGGAAAAAAAATTTGTAATTCAAATCATAAAGGGCACTTTTTCCAATACATAAAGAAACTCTTGTAAATCAATATATATAGATATAGATATCGATGTATAGATATGTAGATATATGTAGATATGTATAGATATACTGTGTTTCCCGAAAATAAGACCTAGCCGGACCATCAGCTCGAATGCGTCTTTTGGAGGAAAAATTAATGTAAGACCCTGTCTTATTTTAATATAAGACCGAGTATAATGTAATATAATGTAATATAATATAATATAATATAGTATAATATAATGCTGGCTCTTATATTAATTTTTGCTCCAAAAAACGCATTAGAGCTGAGGTCCGGCTAGGTCTTATTTTCGGGGAAACACTGTATATAGACATATAGATATTCTCCCAAACTAGACTGTAAACTACTTCAAGGGCAGGAAGTATGTTTTCTCCTAACTTTTTGGGGCCTGGTGCTAGACCCATGATTGGGACTCAGAAATGACTAGGAGAAAGACTGGATGAATGATGTTCTAGAAGGCAGTCCCTGTGACTTTTATAGATTTTAACAATTACTGTGACTTTCATAGATTTTAACAATTACTTATCCGTCACAACAACCTTTCAATTAACTGAGAGGAGGCTCCTTGAATCACTCAAAGTGTCAGAATCCAAAAGTAGCATCAGCTCATCAGAACCACATAGCAAAGGCTCCACTTTAAGGAAGGATCAAGATCAATAAACAATAGACTTGGTCCCAGGAATGGAGGTAATTGCATGACAGGGAGGCAATCTAGTCTTCAGCTTCATGTCCAGCTGTCCAGATGCAAGGCAAGTCCCTGCTTTAGTTTATAATTATGGACAAAGAAGTTATCTTTAGAATGGTGCTGTTTTTCCTCAAAATAAAACACATGCATATAGTCACATGTATACATGTATATGTAATATATGAATTGATTTCTGATTAAAACAACAAAGGCTTGGTATTTTTCAGGCATTTAAACCAACAGATCACAGTAGGATATGAACAGCAGTACAATATGGTAATTGGCTGCTGTCTCACTTCCATCGTGGGCAGTCAAAGGCTCATGGTGGAGCAAGGAACAATGAGGAAGACACTTAGTAAATGCAAGGAAAATAAGAGCAGAAGGGAAGGGCAGGGTGGAAGAAAGAGAGGAGATGCAGAAAGAGGAAATCCAAAGAAGAAAACAGCCTAAATACCTAATCTAGGAACACATAATTACATACTTTATAATAATGAATTACTTACGAATGAGTCATATTCCTACAAGGTTGACAATATATGTCATTGTGTTGTATTAGAAAATGCTGCTCATTTTCAGCAGTAAAACAATGATACGAAGAAAGATCAGTAGATTAGACTGCATAAAATTTTAAACTCTTATATATTGAATAAAAGCAACATTAAAGGACAACCACATACTAGAAAAATTATTTGCAGCAAATATAACATGCAAAGGGCTTTTCTCTAATGTATAATTAGTTTATTCAAATGTATTTTTAAAAGTTTCAAAAACTCCCAATGGACATAAGATATAAACAGACTATTCATATAAAGAAAATTACAATTAGAAAACTAATACAGGAGAAGTTATAATCAAATAAATATAGATTAAGGCAACCTGGACTTTAAAATATGTCCACTAAATGAAAAGACCTAAACTTAAAACTCAATTCAGATGCATATGGGAAAGAAATCAATATGCTCACTCATTGCTTGTTGGATTACTAATTACCAATAGGTAATATAATAGGACCATATAGAGCAAGTATTATAAAAATGGTCATACCTTTTGAAGAATGAGTAAGTCCTAGGAGTTTATCTTAAGAAATGGTTTAAAAGAAGCACAAAGGTAAATCGGTGAGCATATTCACTGAAATTTTGTCCATAATAACAAGAATAGGAAACAACCTAAATAACCATCTCTAGGATAGTGATTTTAATCCCATAGAATATTATAACAACATTAAAATTATCATTCTGAAGTTTCTGATAGGTCACATAAAAGCATTACGCAGCAAGGGTAAGTGAAAAATGCAAAACAGAATAGTGGGCACACAAATGTCAACTATGTGAAAGTATGTATTCCTGTGGAATATCAGACTCGTACATCTGTTCAGTAAAAATGTACTAAGCAACTATTATTTCCCGGTCCTATGTTAAGAAGAAAGGATATAGTCCTGAACTTGCACTCACAATATTAAGGAATAAAGACATGTAAAAACAAAGATTGCAATATCAAGAGTATTACAATGATATTCAAAAGTAAAAATAATTATATGGTGAGACTGGAATTACGTGTGACATTTTAAATTCCTATATGTTATACTGTCCTTTTCTTCCACTTATTATTTTTCCACATATTATAGAAAACTTAGATGTTCATTATCAAACACTAGGAAAACACAGCACACTATAAGGATCAGGGAAGAATCTGAGTAGTCCTAGCACCCACTGACAATCACTTTAACAGCAAGCTTTCAACCTGTCTTTTTTAAATGATCACTTCTAGATTTTTTTTTTATGTATTTAGATGACATGTATAACTATTTGTATTCTTGTATTATCAATTTAAATTATAGCATAAGAAAGGTCCCATGCTATTAAAAATACTTTGGAAAAAATGTTGTTTAATATTTCATAATATTCCATAGGTGGAATATAATTTACTTAGCCACACACCCATGGTCAGACACCCTGTTTCCAAGTCTTTATGAGCATTAATAATGCTGCAATGAATGTCTTTGCCTCCACTTCCATTAACTTCTTTGTTAAAAACTCCCAGTTATGTCACTTAATTTTTGAAGCTATAACTTAGTTACATAACTCAGAGACATTTTACAGCATGTGAAGTCTTCAGAATTCTGAGTATAAACTATTTTATCTACAGTCGTGTCAACTAAAGCTTCGGAGAATTAACATGCTCAGTTTCTGAAAGAGGAAAGCAGCATTGAAGGCTATCATAAAATATGGACAGAGCATCGTTTCCACAGGTACTCCTGTTATAACCTCTCCCAATAGAGAAGGTAAAGCTCCTATCGCATCGACTGAGAAAAAGCCAGTAGAGTAAGTGCTAACTCAAATTTTAAAAAGCCACAAGTACCTTCAAAAATGAGTAACCTTTTTAATGTAAAAAAAAAGAGCCTATAGTTTACAAACTTCAAGACTAAAGTTTTACACATTTGAAATTCCTAATGAATGAAACATTTTATACCATTAATACGAAAACACTATTATGAAATAAGACCTACATATAACATACAAGCCCACAAAGCACTTAAGTACAGATACTAAAATTCAATGAACTGAGCAACTCTCTCCTTTTAGGGACAAAAATATAAAGTTGAATATAGCACTTTTTTGGTGGAAAAAGAATAAGGGATTAAAATATTTAATGAGACTGTTTCTAAGACATTTATGACTGTTATCATTTTTCCAGGTGATATATTTTATATTTGCTTGAATAAGTTATTTGAGATCATTGAAATAGCTACCAAAAATGTTTATTTTTCAATTTTAAGATCATAAAAACGAAACTTACTTTAATGAGCACTAAGTTCTCATCACAACCTCCAATGTCTACGAAGTAAATATAGCAGGAAAACATCCATGTCATGGATGAGTAAACTGAGGCCTGGGATGTGTTAATGATGCACCAAATCTGATACATAGTGGGACACGGCATGGTAGAAAGAAGTTGGGTTATGGAATGAAACAATAAAAATAAATGACTTTGGGAATAAGCCTTTAGAATTGAAACTTGTTTGTTAGATATGAACAGCAGAGATATGTAAAATGCACAGTGTCAGGTAGGTTTTCTGTTCATAATTCTATGAGATAGAAAAGAGAACATTTGAAACCTGTAATAAACATTCTTAATTCAAATACCATTTAAACTCATTAATTGTTGAGGATTCATATCTGTATTTATCTTTAAAGGGAAACATACAAAGCTCTTATCCCTTTAGACATAAAAGAGATAAAAGAATGAAACTTGAAGAAAGGCCGTAAATGTAGGAATTACAGCATTACTGTCTTAATAACTATTCACTCATAGAATACATGACACAGTACCTTTACATAATGAAGACTAAACATAGCAGAACCTACATAATGGCTGTACCACTGTAGATCAGTTTGAGTCTAACACAACAGAAATGATCACTGATCCCAAGATGCTATGGAATAGTAAACTTAAGATATTGTGCTGCTTTTCAAGTTTATGTGACTATGATTATTTAATTTTCTTTTGTGGTTGCTCAAGTATAGCTGTTATGTGACTACACATGAGAGAACCTGAAATTAATTTGTCTGTATGAGATCAGTGACTGTACAAATTCTTATGAAAACTAACATGCCATGACAATAGTAATTTTGATAAAATTACAGCAAGTACTGCAATTCTCTGCCATCTGGCTGTCTCATCATAAATACTTCGATGTGCTTTTTATTACTTATTTATTTACTTCAACCACTTTATCGGTACCCTTTTAAAGCATGTAAATTATAACGACAGGTTTTGAATGTTAAAGGAAGACTATCTTCATATAATATACAGATGTTGAAATTTTAACAAAATTATGAGACTCTAGTCTTTTTGATGGAAAAAATATTACTCAAGAAAAAGTCATTTTGAAGAACTTTCTTAATTCTTTAATGTAATTTGTCATTATGTTTCATCTTTGAAGCACACCAACCCTACCTATAAAACCGCTTTCGAATTTTCTCTATATTAATACATTGCTATATATTTCACTATTGTTTTGATCCTTTATTTTTTAATTTAATACTTTATATTTGATTACAGACTTCCTATATTTTCCATCACCATGCAGTTACTTTTACATGAATACTAACTAAACCAACATCATTTGTACACTTTATGAAATACGAGGTCAAATCAAATCTTAATTCACCACGAATCCCTTTTATCTGAAAAACTAAGAGAAATGACTTAAACACTCAAAATATTCAAATTACTCCATAAAAGCTTCTCTTTATTTGTTTGATTCAATTTTACTTAATGCCTAGAAACTTCTTTTCCTTATAATGATATCTCCTCATACTTATTGTGCACACATATTCTGCCTCCAACTCTCATAAAAAATCAAGTCTCCACTGTGTTAAGGGTAAATAGGTTGAATTATGATACAAATCCCTACTGAACACAGATATTAAGACCTATCTCATTGTACTCTTTATTGTCATGGGGGAAATGAGTTGCTAGTTTTAGTCCAATTTCCAAGGGGTCAGTATCTATTTCATGGACTCCATAGAAATAACACTTGTTGATGACTTGGAAAGAAAGTAGAGGATTGCAGGTAATGTTTTTTCTGACTAAATGTTATACACACACACACACACACACACACACACACACACACACACACAATGGGTTGAATAGTATTAGCAAAAAAGCAACTGAGTGACATCTCAATGGTGTGTACAATCAGGACACTTGATTATCTACACTGATGAGCCCCATACCATAATATATGCTAAAGGAAATTTCAAAAACGTCTCTTGACTCAGTTGGCATAAAAAATTTCTTATAGATGGTAGAAAATAGCTTAGCTGTAATTCACTTGGAACTAATTTCAGTCATTGCTAAAGCATGCTGGGTTGAAAATTAGTGTCAAACAACAAAATGGCATGACTTCTTAAAAGCATTTGAACTCAAATTTTATGTGCCCACAATGCACCTGAATTAAACTTTCCAGGATTCGGGACTGAACCATAGTTACTACTGCCAAGAGTATTTTCATTTCAATATTAAAGAAAATTGTACCCATGATTACACTGGAGATTTGGAATAGCATATCTAGAAGACACCATTGTTTATTCCCATATAATACAAAGCGGGGAATTAGTATAGAAACCAATCAAAATAATATTTGTCCTGTAAAACAGAATACTCATTATTTCAGATTTTGGACATTGTAAATGACCTATAACAAAGCTATCTTTTCCAACACAGATAAAAGTTGTTAAAATAAATTAGTTCCTAAAAGTTTTTCAAAGTAAAATCAAAATAAGCTTTTTAAAATACAAATGCATAAAACTATTAGATTGTTTTAATAATAGAGATACTTTTTAATGTTACACAAACACCTTCTCTATTGGTCAAATTTTACTTTTGTCCTATAATTCTAAAGAAAAGGTTTAAGGTCATCTGAAACAGAACAAGTGTTTTCTCAAAATGTTCAGACCCATATTCGTCAGTACCATTTGCAATTCTCCTCACTACACACTCCCTATCAAATACACTAAATAGAGTGACGGATGCCCTGTCTACCATCTTTACTGCAATTTTATATCTGAATATACTAATTATTTAGTAGCCTTTAAACCATTCCTGCTTTCATTATTTACTCACAGCGTGATAAGTCTGAGGTAGTTGAATTCAGAAAGAATATAATAAATACCTGGGTTTTTAAATGAAATAGAAAATTTGGAATGCAGAAACTGCATGTCCCACTGTGATAAAGCTATTTGATATTTTCTTCTTAATGAAATAAACATATGAGGTCTTGTTTTCCCCATAAAGTTGAATTTCTTATTTAGAGCTTGGGTTTTCTACTAAATGGAGCTTTTGTACAAGTGACTGATGAAATCTCTGTATCACTAGGGAGTCCTGTCTGTCTCAATCTAAAACTGTGGCAAACTAAAGGTCTTGGTTGGGGACAAATTCATGTTGAAGAATATATTTTGTTCATGGCACTGTGTAATAAGTCAATATGCCTTTAGGTTACCCCCTGTTTGAACTGATTGCTAAGTCAGGCCTACCTTTAGCCATATACATTATGAAGAATAAAACAGATGTTCAAGTTTTTGCATCTGACGATGCTCAAAGTGAAAAGAAAGACTTACTCCTCTAAACTTCCCTCAACGGAAAGAATTTGGATTATCTTCCTGTCCCATTTCCAATTCTCCTGCAGGAATAAAATTTATCAAATCTCTCCACCTGCCCACTCAAAGGTCAACACAAATGATATCTTTCTTTTTAATCCAAGTGACCGTGTAAGACAAGAACATTCTCGTTATATATTTTATAATTCCTGAAATAAAAGTCCTTTTCAAATTATAAGCAAGATGGAGGACAGTGAAAGAAATACATAGTCTATTTCTTAATTACCTTACAAAAATTTAAGAGGAAAAAGGAGATTTTTGTTATTAAAAGGTTGCTTTTCTGACAAGTGGCTCTTCAGAAAAAGATATCTTGGATTCAAAAAACAGTAGTGATGATACAACTAGCATTTGTTATAATAGCAACATGCAAATATTTATAGTTCACTTGTGGAGGGGACAAAAATAGTTTTATGAGCTCTTGACTGTACAGTAAAAACCTGGCATTATTTTAGCAAACAAATTTTTTGTCTCTGATACTCTATTTTGCTTCAATTATTTTGCTTATATAAACTTTGGGAATTATCTTTATTGCTGAGAAAACGTTGGTCATAACTGCAACCACATCATGTCAGTAAGCCTCTGTGAGACTACCTAATTCTTCTTTATAATAGTAAAATACATTTTGAGCTTTGCTTTCTTCTTAAATATGGGGCTGACATTTATGCCAACTTTCAATAAGGTTTTGGCTTATCTTTTTTTAACGAATACATTATTGATAAAGATGCTATACTTTTCTTACTATAGAAAGTCGAAAGGAAGAGTTATCTTTACACATCCGTGACAGGAATTTTATTCACATGGTTTCTATTACAAAGACAACTGACAAAAGGAAGCCCCCTTCCATATAAGATGATAATTTTCATAACATACACAGTCAAGCTGGTAAAAGCAAGATCATCAAAATTCTTCAATTTTTACTTCAATATGTAATAAAATGATGTGAAATACAGTTATTGCGGTATCGACTTGAAAAAAGAAACGTTTATATATTTGGACCAATAAGTCATGTATACAAATCATTTTTTTTTCTGGCAATTTTGAACTGCTTATCTTTCGTAGGATTTCTTATGGCTATTTACATTTTCACTCAGTGAAAATCAATTACCTTCTTGCAATAAGCCTCATTTGCTACCTTTGAGTATAATAGAAACACCATTAGGATGATGACATTACCCAAAAGAAGGTCACCACACAGTTGGTAGACATAAATTAAGGGCCCTTTCACATATGCATTAGAAATACTGCTGTGACTGAAATATGCATAAAGTCTGTATCTATTAGAGCTATTAGTGTGTGGGGGTGATGATTTTGAAAGGGGAGGGGACGGGTAGATTGTGATCTACTACTTTGACAAAATTATGTATTTCCTTTTTTGCCCGCATGTGCCATTGATGCAATAAGCCTAGGCCCCCAGCTGAGCTGCATTTGGAAATGCCACTGAGCATGGTATACGCGCTTCACTTCCCTTTGCCGAAGCAAGACACTGTCAGGAATAGAGTGCATATGGGCCGCCAAGCCCACTCCTCCTCCATCACCCTGACCTCCACCGCTCCGCGGATGTCTGCCTCGGTGAGGCCGCCACTCATGCGGAAAACAGCTCCTACAGATCAATTCATAGGATTTAGGGACATTTAACTTCCATCAAGCCCATATCATCTTATTGGTATTTGAGAACTAACTTACTATTGAACATGAATGGCCATAACGTAGAGAGATTTGTATATTTCTACGAGGAAGAACAAAGAGCTAATCCAGAAATCCCCCCTTCTGAGACTAGAAAACGTAGGAAACCACACTTGAACCCAGTTGTTTTTATCCAAGTTCTTAGAAGCTTAAGTAAAACAAAATTATAATAAATTGACCCTCGGGGTGTGAGTAAAAGTTATGTACCTTTTAAAAAGATGTGAGGATTACAAATTATCATTTTTGATGAATGATTTTCAGATCCACCTACCTTTTAGGCAATCTTACAAATATAGGAGACACAAGGGTAAGTGCTTCATTAGAGAAGTTGAATAGTGAACACATAAGGATTACATGAAAGGTTTAAAAGAAGTATAGGAGAATGGTAAAAACTAGCAGGTTGTTATTTTTGAACCTCAGCAGAACTGGCAAATACTGGAAACATACTTTCTTGTAAAAGGATAAACACTTAAAACTTTGTTGTCGTTAATGATTTCTCAAATCCACATAATTATGCTTTTGAAAATAATCTCCTAACATGGTCATGTTAAAATATCCAAGATCAAAGAGGTATATATATATACAATTCACTAAGAAATAGTGCAGTCTAATTCTAGATAATATTATTATAGTTTTATTTAAAAAAATTTATTGTAGTGGCTTCAATTTTTTAAAGCTTTTTATAATGTTAACATAATTTTACAAGAAAAGAATTTATAAAGCAAAATGCTGGAAATTTGTCCTGTAAAAGTTATTTTTACCACTTTTTGTAGAAAGGGAAAATTTTAGAGCACAAACCTCCATGTCTTAAATAATACTACTACCCCAGATATCATAATTAAACCCATATATCATATTTGATTACTATAAAGAAAGCAAAAAAATTAGGAAATTAATTTCATTCATCATTGCCTTATTACATAAAACTTAAAAAAAAACAAAAAACGGTACTCTTATATAAACATTTAACCTGAATCTCTGCTGGAATAAACTGAATCTACAAAAACAACAAAATGATGCACACTGCAGAGCCTGTAATTCTAAAACAGCTGTTATATTTTTCTCTCATGTCATTATGGACAAAATAAATTATGAGATCTTCTGCTACAAGTGTATTGAGACATTTTAATGTGCTTGAAATTCTGTAAATGGTATTCTTCTAAGTAGGATACATTTAGTTAAATCAACTGACACAGTGATACCACCGCATAAAAACTCAGTTCTGTAGAGAATGTTATAATGGCGTAGACTTCCCTAAGTCAACCTCCTTTGTGCCAGAAATCTGACACATGGGGCTGAATCCATATTTTGGTTTGCTGAGTCCATCACCAAAATTTAAATGTCCATCAAATAAATGAGAGGCCCACAAAGTTCAGGCAGATCAAGCACCTGAATGAACGGCCCAAGAAATATAGCTTCAGATTAAGGACTCAGAAACTATGTATTTCAAATGGGTATAGGTCATAACAAGTGAACAATTAGTTTCTATTAACATTTTAATTACAAATATTACGTGATGTGGTATATTTTAATTTATCAGCTCATGTCTTAGATACTCTGGTCCCTAATGTTTTTGTATTTCATTCCCTTTGAAAAGTTAGAGTGATATGGAAGACATTTTATAACAGAGAAACGAAACAAGTAACATTTCAGACTGCTGTAACATAATTATGCCTCAGCTAGAGGAGTAAAAAATACTAGTAAGACAGTGCGAACTAAACTAAAAACTGAAGCTGTAATTGAGGCAGCAGTACAAACAACAGGTATGGGAACAACAAATGAGTGGACAGATTTGTTTCTAATTCCTTTGCTCTAATTAGAGGTGACTTTCTTGTTCTCATGGAAAAAAAGAGTTGGTTTGAAGTTGTGTGGACAGTTTTCGGTGTCTTATTTTAGTTAGTTACCCAAAGTGGAGTTTAAAGAGATTATAGGAGGACAAAATTAACCCCAAACTGTTTGCAAGTACCTCAGGACAATTATCTTACTTTTTTTTAGATCCAACATAATCAGTACCCGCAATTTAGTGGATCTTCTATTTTAAAAGGTAGCAGCCCTTGCCGGCTCTCCTAATCCTTAAAAAAAGACACACCTGGCCCAGGTGGGGGACCATGACTGTTTATCCAAAGGGGCAGAGAGCCTTCCAACAATTCCATCCCAGCTGTTTAGGGAGGAGCAGCTTCCTCTGCCTCCAAGGCGTAAGTGGTAAGTAAGCTAATTGCAGCAGCAATGATATGCTCAAGATTGTATGTCCTCTGATAATTGCAGGCACAAAAACTGCCCACGCCACAAAGCTGGCCCCAAAAAAGTCTCTTTCAAATATAGAGAAGAACTTAAACCTTGTCAAAAAGAAATTCTAGAATTTCTTTTTACTTTTATTTCTATTTTTATATCATTTAACATCTATTCCATATTCAAATTCTGAGGAATTCTATCTCCCAATTAGGAATAGCCATCTATTATTTGAAGGTTTCAAAAATTTACGTAGCCTAATATGTTAATGAAGGTAGGAAGTTACCTTGTCATTGTGAAATATATTCTTAATGCCATTTTGTTAATAACTACTTAACTCTATACTACAGAAAAGTCAGCTTCCACATTCACATTCTATACACATTTTGTATACAAATAACTGACTCAGACAACATGACATTGTTTAGTGAAGGGAGTGATATGAAAAATACATTTCTGAAGGATGTTTTAGGAGCCTAAGAAAGTGTCCAGAAAAAGTCTACAAAATCACAAAATTAGAGCTATTTTTGTATACCTCTACTTTCTGCCTTTGCTTTGGTGCAGAAACATATTTAATAAATCTCAGAATTTTAAAAGAATCAACTTTATGTTTTCCTTCTTTATTTTGAGATAATCTTAGCCTTCCAGAGTTATGAAAATAATACAGAGAGTTCCCGTATATCATTTACCCAGTTCCCCTTTACGTTAACATTGCAGAATTATCAAAACTAAAATATTAACATTGGTGCAATACTATTAGATAAACTACTGGCTTTATTGGGATTTCATTAAGTTTTCTACTAATGTTCTTTTTTGTTCTAGGATCCTATCCAGGGTACCACATTGCATTTACTTATCGTGTCTCCTTGGTCTCCTCCAATCTATGATAGTTGATGAGTATTTCCTTTAGAGACCTTTAAAAGAAAATTAATTAGTAGAATATCTCTCAATTTGGGCTTGTCTGGTGTTGTCTCATGATTATGGATGTGGGGGGACTACCACAGAGGTGTTCGTCTGTCTCATCCGATCATTGCAGAAGGTGTATGATGTCTATTTACAACGGCAGAACCAGCTTGAACTGGTCCTATCCTGTTTCTAACACTATACTGAGCTGCTTTTCAAAGACAACAGACCAAAACCACATGTCACACAGCCAAAGCATTCACCGAGGAGAGAACTTTGATTCCAGCTGTACCCAGAATGAAAGTCTCATCCCCGTGACAGAACCAAAAGGCCCAGACATGACCAGAACTTGAACACCAGAAGCCTTTCAGAAGTGATGGGTCTGTTGTCCAGGAAGATCAGGTGCGGAAGCGTCTTACATAAATGGCCAGGTTCCAAGGTTGTCCAATCAAACCCCCGAGTTAGAATTGATGAATATGTATAGCCCCTTCTTACCCGTATTCTCTAAGTTTGCTCCAAGCCTTTGTTGGGGGAGACAGAACTGAGGTTTCCCTCCAGTCTCCTTACTGAGCTGCCTCATAATAAAGCCTATTCTCTCTGCAAAATAACTGATGCCTCGGTGACTGGCATGTCGGGTGCACAAGGAACATTGAACCCACTTGCTTGGTTCAGTTATACATGCATATGTCTTATTGCTGGTAATGCTAACTTTGATCACTTGGTTAAGGTGTTATCTGCCAAGTTTCTCCACTGACACATTAGTATCTTTTCCCTTGTAACCGATAAATCTTTGAGTAATATATTTGGAAATACACTGCTTTACCTTAAACTTTCACCCACCCATTTTACCATCTGTGAATGAGTCTTGTCTGCAGCAATTATTGCTATGCTATGCTAATGACGATTTTCTATTTCCTTTGTTCCACTCTACATTTACAGTTGGGGTTCTCTGGTAAGGAAAAGTTGTTCCTTCTCCCCCATCCAATTACTTTTTCAGCATGTATTCGTATAAGTATAAACTCATGAATACTTACTGTATTCTTTTTCTCTTATATTTATTTATTTTTGCTCAAATTGTTCCAGCTTTGGAACTAAGAGATGTTTCAGGTTGGCTGCTGGGCCCTTTCAACACAACTCCATTACATTTTGAAAGTAATTCCCTACTTTCTAGAACTAATCAACTGTATTTTAAATAACCATTTTGAAGTTGCTCTACTCCACAGAAACTGCATATTTCGTCTGACAAACTACAGACTCCGTTGAGACTGATCTCGAACCTCCTTGCACCAAGCAGAATAGCTGTGAAGTGACAGGCATTGGTTAAATGTGCTTCAACTGAATGCTTATTTATTCCCTTATTTATTCAGAACTTGAGAAAGGTAAAAGCTATTCACTATATTCTATATATGTTCTTAAATGTATGTTCACTTTTAAATCACTGCTCTCTTTTCTCATTTTGTATAGAATAATTCTAGTTCCTGTCATCATAACTTAGAGATTATCATCAATATATTATCATTACCATCCTCAAAAAGCCATCACCAAACCTTCACCCACTTGTGTCTCAGTAACAGACACAATAAGAAGCAAATTACATGGGTGTCTTCCCTACCTGTCCCGACCTAAACCACTCAAAATATAATACACAAATATAATATACATACCTTATGAATCTTTAGTAAAACAAAGAATATAAAATAAAATCAATACATACATATGATTTAAAAGAGCATAGCGTGGAATACTTTAGTAAAGAAATAGCAGACATATGACAGAAGCTCTTGCAGTCCTTAACACCTACGTTTTATAACTACCTTAAAATTAATGGCCCAAGGGTTTACTTTGTGTTTTGCTTGTTATATTTTCACAGACCTATTTGTTCAGATAGCTATGTACTGAGTGCTTATTATATGCCAGGCATTAAGCTAACCATGAGAGCTAGGTACTACTATTATGACCATTATACAGATATGGAAAACTGAAAGACAGATAGGTTACTTGTCCAGGGTCATGTAACTAGTAAGTGTGAATCAGAATTCGAAACGAAACAACCTGACCATAGTATCTACCCTGTCTCCCCGAAAATAAGACCTAGCTGGACAATCAGCTCTAATGTGTCTTTTGGAGCAAAAATTAATATAAGACCCATCTTATTTTTATGCATTAGAGCTGGTTGTCCAGCTAGGTCTTATTTTCGGGGAAGCACGGTACATTCCTAATCACTGCAGTGCACTGCCTTCGCACAAGGTCAATAAAGTGGAGCTATTCTTGTTGCGGTAGAGAAATGGAAAAGCTCGCTTAGCCTGCCCTCCAGGCTCACCCTCAGTGTCCCGGAATCCAGAGGCTTTAAGGAACAATTTTAAAACCCAAGTTCCAAGCCAGTTCCTATTAGTCCTTAGGTTTCGACACTCTGGGTACAGAGCTGGATTCTACTCAGAGTGGAGCCAGTGTTAAGGCAAATGGCAGACTACCGGATAGGTCTACAACTGTGCACACATGGGGGCTTGTTGAAAGGCCACAGGGGCCAACTGGCTTTTAAAATTTGGTGTTTCCAAGGGCCTCCTGAAAGTCTCTTCTCTCTATGATGTCCCAGAATTTACCTTGCCAGTTGTGCTCATTATCACCTTAACATGTGTTTGTTTTCCCTTAGTGAACTACCACATGTTCCTGATGATTGGAACTGACTTGCAGCTGAGTATTTCTCCCCTTTATCAGGTTTATCTTTCATCCTAATTTTTATCTTCCTAGATGCTAATCCTTTGCCACCATTCATCTTGACATGAAAGGTGATTCAAAGCAAGCATTAGTCTTTTATTTTGTGGGTTTTTTTTAGAACAACAGAGAGCAGAAATAAACATTTGATTCAGTTAATGAACGTAAATGCCCATATCAGACATTTGGATATCTAACATTAGATATTTGGATATCATTTTTTTTTCATTCCTTTTAGCACCATACTTACTTTATTTTCTTGATTACTATATATTTTTAAAATCAACTGAAAAATATATGACTCCTTGATGTAATTTTAACTTCCATGTTTGGTAATGTCTGCCAAATCCTTGAAAACAGAACAAGACTCCAGCAGAGTTTGGGATTATAATAATTTGTTTAGGCTGTGAATGTTATGAAGACTTGATTCTCTGGGTCAATTGACAAGTAAAATACACTAGAGGTCAATTCTAGATTTCGTAACAGATTTTTGGAAGCGGAAAGTATCCCAAAATTAATTTGTTTGACTTGTTTCACTCTCTGTCCTCTTGGCAGGCTCACCACCTTTGGAGTCAACATGTCTGTCTCTGTGGTTTAATAGCACCATAGGCACGGAGTGTGGGTGACGAGTCAAATAGTAAATTTGACTCAAATCCTAAACCCTAACAACAGGGCAGTTCTCCTGGGGAACAATTCTATTGTTGGAAGTGGTTTCCTTTGGGTATACCTAAAAAGAAGTCTCTCTTTTTAATAAAGAAGGGAGAGAGGGAGGGAGGGAAGGAAAGAAAGAAAAGCAAGTTTAGAAGCTAAAAATGAACAAAGTGAGACTTACAAAAGAAATATTTTTCATGATATAATGGAAAAAATTTTTCTTAACTTCAAATTTCATAACTTGAAAAAGTAACTGTCAAATGTTGACATCTACTCAACATTATAGCAAGTGCTTACTGTGGACATTTAGTTATGTGACAATTAATATGAATAAAATGCTAAATAAAATATTGTGCCCAAAATTATTATTTTAATGTATTCATCCCTCATAAACCCTTACTCTATGACAGGCAATTGCACTGCAAGGATATAAACTACAATCCTTGGCCTACAGAACTTTATACATTAGAAGACTTTTTTTTTTTTAAGTTTAGGATTTGAAATGAAAAAAAAATAATCAAAGGAAAATATATTAAAAAAAATTTAATGGGACATAATGGAAAAGAATGATTTAAGTAGGGTTTTAAAATATAACAGGAGGCATGATGTCCTCTAAGTTACAACCTGTTTCAGGTCATGACCATTCCCCTTACTAGCTCGTGGACCTTGGACTAGTTCCACTCTCTCTCAGTCACCTAATTTGTAAATTGGGGATAATCTTAATACCTAAATTCACATAGTAATAAATACAAAATGAAGTCTTGGACTGAGACTTGATAAGCACTTAATAAATCTTGGTATTTAAAAAGGGAGAAATGAGTCAGGAATTCTAGATAATTAAACAAGTTCTGTACAGAACAACAAGAAATATGGGAATTTTTAAATGACACAACATTCACAAAGATAAAATGTATTATGCCATAAATTATTTATAGACACTGACTATTTACTCTTAAAAGAAATAATGAGGAAATTAGTAATAATAACAAGTACTTAAAACAGGGCCTGGCTTATGATAGTTAATTTATAAATATTTGTTAAATTTAAACAATAAAGTGATTTAGTCCCATGATTTCTGGCGGAAAAGAAAAAATTGATGCACTCATTTGTGTTTACTGAGTGGCAAAAAGAACGCAATTAGTTGCATTTCAAACAGGGCTACAATCCTTAACCTAAACCCAAAACATGAAGACTAATAACAAACCAATAAAAAGAAAAATTTAACATTATCAGATATCAAAGATAGGTCAAGGCATAGCAATAATGAATTTCAGAAATAAAATGAAAATACTATTGGCCACTTGAAGATGGAGACATGGTTATGTAAAAATAAAGGCCAAAACTGAATTTGATGAAAAAATTTTAAAACACAACTGGTAAACTAGACACAACAGAGACTTATGTTTTGAGGGGGAAAAAATGCAACTGAAAATTTTATAAATATTACATATTTCCCCAAAATGAAAGTCATTTGACTCCCCCAGTCGAATGTGCATTTGTGCGATGCTTCTCAGACTTCAGCTTCTATTATCTGGAAGATGCACACAGATTGCTGCCCCCACTCCCACCCCAAATCGAGAGCAGGACCTGAGAACTCGTTTCCACAAAGTCCCAGGAGCTGCTGATGCACCTGGCCTGGGAATCACTGCTATCGTAGGAAAAACAGTAGAGTTAGCTTCTGGAGTCTAAGGTTCAAATCACAGCTCTGTTAGTTACAGGTTGACCCTAGAACATCAGATAAATTCTCTGGGCATCATTTCCTCATACGAAAAGAAATGGTAGAAGTAATAGGTACCTCAAGAATTTTTATGAGATTATATAAGCGAACAATGGAAAGTGCCTGGCACTGAACTGACACACAGAAGGAACTCATAAATGTGTTGAATTTATATGTGTTACTAATTTCAAGCATGATTTTAACTGATAACAATACAAAGTACATATATTGTCTACTAAAGGGCAAAAAGAGGTTTAGACAAATAGGTTGCTATTATTTGTGAAATCACCAATAACTAAGGGTTTAGTTCTTTAAGATCTTTAAGACCTGAGAGGACTGCATGCTACAATACAAGGTAATCTCATAGTTGACTTTATCAGTTAGCCATACTTCAGGAGAAAGAGATATAAAAAAACATGGAACAAATGAGAAAGCATTCTAAACCTTGTTCTATACCGCGGTCAGACGCTATACCAGGAAACAGCTGCGAGCTGGAAAAGCCAGGTCAGTGGCAGTAAGAAGTTGCAGCTCCTCGGGTGGAGGCAGTAAAACATCAGGCACTGTATTCATTCATGTGCATAGGAGCCAAGATCTCAACTCAAGAATTGAGAAACGTGATGAAATGATGTTTCTGTTCTGTTCAGCATAAATATGTGTAAATATAAAAGCAATGCTAAATAAGGGTGGGAACTATAGTTACAAAATTGAATAACAATGTTACAGTCCTTGAAAATATAAGACCTGATATAATAGAGAATAGAAATGTGAGGAGGAAGTGCAAATGTATTAATGCCCTTGTTTTTCATAGGAGAGGGGCTAATATTAAGATGTGATAATAAATAAAAACACAATGACCCTAAAAACAAAACAAAACAAAACTCAATCATGCTTTGCTCAAGGTAGTACAGTATGTTAAAGACTCCACAAGAAGTTATGTATTCTGATGCATGTTGTAAATGACAAATTGCATAGCTAATCAAGGAAATGTGTAAGGGCTTCATTTATATATATAGCAATCCAATAAGGTTGGTGTTATCATTTCCAATTTACAAATGAAAAAAAAAAAAGGGGGGGGAGCAGAGAGGTTAAGTAACTAGACCAAAGTAACACAGCTTGCAAAAATGTGGACCCAGGGAATTTGGCTCCTAAGTCTCTTACCTACAATATTATATTATAGCATGATTTCATGTATTGTCTCATTTAATCCTCACAACGACCATCTGAGATATTAGACCTCATCTTGCAGAACTGGCAACTAAATCACAAAGAGAAAAGGGGGCTTTGCCAAGGTTATTTTACCCAAATAGCCTGACTCCAGTTTCTTCTTGACCACTTCATCTTATTGCCTCTAGATGACTTCTAGGAGGCATCGTCATGGTATAAAAACTAAAAGTAAAAATACTAAAAGAAACAAGATGATTTTGTGCTTATACATTCATCCAAAGAGTTAGACTAAATAACCAAGCCTCATTTCTAAATTTTGTCACCAAACATCCTGCTAAGTTAGTTATTTTAAGCAAAGCCCACAAACACAACTTACATTCTAATAAAATGCAATTATTAAACATTAGAAATTGCATTCTAGTCTTCCTATCCCTACAAATTTACCATCCTTACCAGCAATAATCAAGTTCTCCAACAACGTGAGATAAAATTAAGATAATAATATTAAAATACTAAGCATGGAGGATGGGGAAGTATTAGAATGAGACATAAAACCAAGATTCTACACCAAGTACCTGGCTGACCATGGACTAGTTATTTAACTTCGTTGGGCCTCAGTTTATTCATCTGCAATTTGAAAAGACAGGACTATATCAATGGTCCTCAAACTTGTTCATGTAATGGAAAACATAGGCTTTTGTATGCTTTTTAAGAGAATGTAGAAAAATATTAATACGTATAATTTATAACAACCACATATATAATTTTGTGCTAAATCAGAGACCATCTTACCATCTTATACTAGGTTTTAGAATAAACAAATGCTATCAAGTGCCAGTTATTTAAACAACAACAAAAAAAAAGAGGGGGGCGTTGGGGGGGGGGAACCGCAAAGCTTCTTCTGTGCATTGGACTAAACCTTCCATTCTTTCACTTTTATCAGCAGAGAAACACTGAGGTTCCCCAGTGTACAATTTGGATACCACTAAAATAGCTCCCCAGGTTTCCTTTCAGCCCACTATTGCTGCTTCATTCTAGAGAGCAAGTGAGCGGAAATCTCTCTCTCTCTCTCTCTCTCTCTCTCTCTCTCTCTCTCTATATATATATATATATATATATATATATATATACACACACATTATATATATATATATACACATAATATATATATATACACATACACACACACTATATATATATGTATATACATATATATACACATATAGAGATAGATGTATAGATACAGATATAGCACATAGGCATCAAATATATCTATAAAAATGGGAAAGATCCCACTGTGGACATTCCTGCTTGTGTGGCCCAGCGTCCTTTACCAACCTATGGCAGCCCAGCCCTGCGTTCCTTCTGGGAACCAGCACTCCCTGTCTTGGTCAATGTGGTTCCAGTGAAGCTGACGACAGCCCTGATGCCAGGGCTGGAGCACATGACCTGGGTCGAAGCCAATCAGCACATCTCAATGCTTTGTTCGGAATGGGACCTGACACTACTGAGGCTCTGTTTATAATTCAAAGACTTTTGCTGGTATTTCTAGGAGATCCTGTGGCCTTGAAACCTGAGACTATTTAAAAGCAGAAGCTGCTGACACCGTGTTCCTTCCTCATGAATCCTGAAGGTGAAACAGAAAAATGGCGTCTAACAGTATCAGTTGAGCACCTAAACCAACATTTCCCCTGGGCTTTTTTCAGATCATATGCTTAAGGCAGTTTGCACAGAGCATTTTAATTCCTACAACTGGGAGTCCAAATCAGTATAAACAGGCATTGGTTATATTGTTGAGTTCTCAAACTTTTGATCATTAGTAAAACTGAAAGCCCCATTACAGCTACTGTCATTACATCACATGCAAATTTTGCATTTCTCCTCCCCTCTGTCACAAGCCCTATTCTAAGTACTGTATGTGATATTTAATTACTGTAGCTGTGTGGCCTAAACTGTTAGGTTGTTAGGCATATGTTTGTTTGTTTTTTGGAATACTCTATAAATGCTATCTTCTATTTGTTTTTTTTCCTTTCTGTGCTAGTGTTGACCATGACAGGTATTTTACAGTTAAAAGATAAATGAAGAAATTACCTAGCCTTTTTTAAAAATTTTTATTAAATTAAAATGTAATTTATTAAAATCTCATTTATTATATTACATTGGTTAGTAAAAATACATAGGTTTCAAGTGTACAATTCTATAATACATCATCTATACATTGTATTGTGTATGCACCACCCCGAGTCAGTACTCCTTCCATGACCACATTTTTTATCCTCTTTCCCCTCTTCTACCATCCCCTCCTCCCTCCTTACAGCTAAACTGTTATCTGTTGTCTATGGCTTTTGCTAAACTAGTCTTAAACTGGCAGCAGTAGTATAGTAGGCAGAATTCTAAAAATGGCCCCCAAAGATGTCTGGCCCTAACCCCTGGAACCTGCAAATGAGACACCACTCCCATGATTATGCTATGTAATAGAGCACAGCTGACCTTCAGGTAGGGAGATGAGCTGGGCGAGCATAATTTACTCACATGAGCCTCTTTAAAAACAGTTTTCTCCAGCTGGTGACAGAAAGAAAAGTTAGATTCAAAGCACAAGGGGGATTTAACCTACCATTGCTAGCTAGCTAACTAGCTAGCTAGCGTGTGTGTGTGTGTGTGTGTGTGTGTGTGTGTGTGTGTGTGTGTGTGTGTGTGTGTGTGTGTGTAGGCAATTTTATCACATTTGTAGCCTTGTGTAACTACCACCATATCAAGATATTCAACTGTACAGTATCCACAAGATTCCCTTTATATCCACACCCATCCCTAACTCCTGGCAACTGCTAATCTGTTCCCTACCGTGTTGCCCCAAAAATAAGACCTAGCCAGACCATCAGCTCTAATGGATCTTTTGGAGCAAAAATTAATATAAGACCCGGTCTTATTTTACTATAATATAAGACCGGGTATATAACATAACATAACATAACATAACATAACATAACATAACATAACATAACATAACATAAAACATAACATAACACCGGGTCTTATATTAATTTTTGCTCCAAAGGTGCATTAGAGCTGATGGTCAGATAGGTCTCATTTTCGGGGAAACACAGTATCTCTATAATTATATTATCCTGAATGTCACATAAGTGGATTATAAAGTGTGTGTCCTTTTGAGATTGGCTTTGTTCACTCAGTATAATATTGCTGAGGTTCATCGAGGTTGCTATATCAATCGTTTATTCCTTCTAATTGCTGAGTAGTAGTCCACATTTAGCCATTCATAGGAAAAGGTTTTTTATGCCTCAATGTGATGGTCTCAGTCATATTCAGGGAATACCTGCATCGTAGTAGCCATATATGATATCCATCAAATAAACACTAAGCGACATAATTTTCCCAACTTATCTCTGAACATTGGAAACTTTTTTCAACTCTCAAGTTTTCACAGTGGCAAATACATGGGTTCCAGATTCATTTGTGCCAGATTCATTTTTTAAAAATTTAAAACTATCAAAATTCAGCTTCCTATGAAACTTAAAGAGTTCACTGACCTCAATAAGAGAGGAAAATATTGAAATCTGTGAAATTAAGGGTACAAAAAGACAATAAAATTTCTGGTGACCCCAGAAGAATTTATACCTGCTGGAAAATTATGAGCTACCTTGTGATGAAAGCTTTCTGCTTGATATATGAGCTCACTTAAATCGGAATTGGAACAATACTAGGTTTCTGGTAAGACAGGCCACATATAAAAATATCCACAGCTCAAATCAGAGCTGAATGTCAATTTTCACAAGAAAAAGATTTGCATGGTCATGCATCATTGTTAGGGGAGCCATTATTTCATAAATAAAAAGGAATCACACTGTTTCTTTTTCCTGAAATGTTTTCCCTTTACTTTCAAACAAAGCAAACCCCAATTATCCTCATAGGGTTCAACTCCAGACCCTTCTCTACAATTCTTCCAAACACACAACCCTCTGTTCTTTCTCTAATTTCTAACATTTGGGAGGAGGCACTTCTCATGTACTGCTGTGTGAAAATTCTTTTTAAGATTCTTATTATTGAACACTTACATCGTGTTTCAAATTTTGATTTGTTGTTTATTGCCATCCTGCTAATAAGAGCAAAAAGTCTGGAAACAACTTAAAGTTCTATAATGTAGCACTGGTTACACAAATTAAGATTCACACTAAAGAATGATATAGGCATATATTTAATCTTGTGGAAAGATGTTTACAGAACATCTTAATGTCTGTAATTGTGTTGTCATTGTTAAACACAAAAAAATTAGCATGCTCCCATTTTTGTAAATGTAACTATGACAATAACAAAAACATATAAAGAAAAAGAGATACCAAAATTAATAATCCAGGATTATGTATTTTTCCTTTCCTTTATGAATTTTTTCTATTTGTGTTTCCAAAAATTTAAAGATAAACATGATATTAAAAAACAATAACAGTCATTAGGGTTTTAATCTTTTTGCACTGTCTCTCCAACTACAGTTCAACTTTCTCAAGGACAGACTATCCTACTTATTTATACCCTTCAATTTGGTGATATAGGTGATTTGATATACCCAATTTCTTTGGTTTACAAAGGCTAAAAACACATTTTTATAGAATGACTATAGTTTGTCACCATTAACTTATTCCATTGTGAATATACATATTTAGTATACATATATTCCTTGATATCTGAGGGATATTTTTTAAAGACATACTCAAATACTATGTATTATAATTCTCTACATCTAACAAGAACTCAAAAATTACTCTTTGAATAACATTAAAAATGTAGCAGTACACAGCTTTCTGTGATGAGAAATTTTAAAGGCAGGAATTGCTTTGCATCCGTATGATATTTTGCACTTAATACTAATATCAATACTAATAACACATTATTATCATCATAAAGGCTATCATTTACTGAGTATTCACTGTGTGCCAGGAATTGGGCTAAACTTTAACATTTGTGATATCATTTAAACTTCACAATAATTATTCCCATTTTGTATATGAAGAAATTGAGTATCAATGATATTAAATAGTTTGCCTAAAATCACACAGTGAGCACTTAGAAGAGCTTGGACCAGAAGGATTAATCTGACTCCAGATTTTGAGATGTCAGTTAGGAAGCTATATCATCTTTCTTAGCAAGCACACAAAGCATTTATCAAATGAATGAATGAATATAAAAGTGAGAAACAAATGCTTATTTAACTATGTGAATTGACTCTCAAGTATTTCCAGTAACAGAACAGAAAAGAATACAATAAACAAAGTTCAGTGATGGGACTTAAAGATTTAAATCTTGATACTAAAATCTATGTGTTCTGAGCATATGAATATTGTAATGTTGTTTTGTCTGTGCACTTGGTCCACTTCCCTCAAATTCACAGAATGGCTCAATTGGAGACTTTGATCAAAAAAAGAATGGACTCATACTGATGATAACAAGTCAATCAAAAGGACTGTCAGTTAGTTATGTTCAAATAGATAAACTGATGGGCAATTGAAATTATTATATGTACTGCAACATAATTATTCTTAAATAACTTAAATAAAGGCAAAATTATTTATTTTTTTATAAATATTTACAGAAACCATTCATGACCAAAGGAGGATACTTGGTATTTCTGTTTTTAAAAAGTAAAAGTGATTCTAGGATAATGTACATATGTCATAGTTTGACTAACTCTGTAGTCCAATTTAAAAACATGAAAAATATAAAGAATGGCTTATGTTTACAGAAAGAAAAGAAAATGCTGTTAGAAAGTACAAATTCAGTCCTCTTATTTGATCAGCTAAGTTATATATGCTATAAAATAGAAAATAAAAACACTAACTCAACAAACCTCATGATCAATACAATATCTACAACCTTAGACAGATTTTCACATGTAACTTGGCAGAAAAATATTTTATGACAATATGAACTCAAGAAAATCAGGCACTTTTTCAGTATATTTTTATATTCTTAGTGTCCAACAAAATTCCAGGCAGAAAAATGTTGCTTAATAAATGATCACAGACTAAATGACTGCATTCTGGGCAAGAAATAAATATGTTTGTTACAACGCAATTAATAAACTTAAAATACTGGAAACTGTTCAATAACAGAGGAATGATTAAGTAAATTGTGGTAATATCATGGGCTATATAAACCAAATGGAAAATTTCTACCTGAAAATACAATAACAGACATTAAGAACTCAATGTATAGATTTAGTGGCGTATTAGATACAGTTGAAGAGAGAATTAATAAGTTGAGAGACAGAACAAAAGAAAATATTTACACTCAAACATAAGAAGACAAAAGGTAGAAAATACAAAATAAGGCATAAGAGATATCGGGTTTACAGTAAAAAAAAAAGTTCTAATTATATGTCATTAGTGTTCCTTCAAGGAGAGAAAATGTAGCTGAAATAATATTTGAAAAAACAATTGCAAAGAATTTTCCAAAGCTGATAAAACACAGTAAGCTACAGATTCAAGTCCTAAAACCCTCGAGGTATTATAAATAAAAAACACAAGGAATAACAAAAAAAAAAAAAAACAGGTAGTGCAAAATCACAGTAGTCACTAAATACAAAGAGAAAACCTCAAAGTCAGCCAGAGACAAACAACATGTTCCCTTCAAAGGAGCGGTAAGACTGATACATGGCTTCTCAAATGACAAGACAAAAATCGAAGCCAAAGACAATGGAATGATATTTTCAGTGTTTTGAGAAAAAAACAGCTGACAACCTAGAATTTCATAACCAGTAAAAACATAAAAATGAGAATATGGAAGTGAAATATAGATTTTTTAAAGACAAATAAATATAGAGAGAATTCATGACCAACACACCAGCACCTAAGGAAATATTTTAAAATGTACTTTAAATAGAAGGAAAATGATTTCTGATGGAAATCCAGAAATACGGAGAAAAAAAAATTCAACAGGACGGGTGAAAAAGTGGCTAAGTCTAAATGAATATTGATTGAGACAATAATAAGTTTGAAGTTTTGTGGGGTTTGAAACACTTATAGCATACACCAGTATTTAGTCAGAAAGTGTAAACGTGGAGAGTAAGAGTTCTATCTGAGTTGAATTATCTGAGAAGTGGTAAAAGCACTAATTTATATTAGATGTTAATAAGTCAAGGAAACATGTATAATACCTAGAATAACCACTAAAAGAATAGTAAAAGAATGTATAAACCAGATAATTGAGAGGAAAGGAATTAAATAATATTTAAAATACTCAATAAATTCAAGAGAAAGGAAAAAAAAACATAGAATAGATGGAACACATAGAAACCACATAGTAACATGTTATATTTAAATCTCAAAGTATTAGTAATTATGTTATAGGTAAATGAACTAAATACTTCAATTAATAGACAAAGATTGGCATGCTGCATTTAAAAAACTATGTGTTCATGCAAAACACTCTTTCAATATAAAGATAAAATTTGAAAATAAAAAGATACAAGAATATATCATGTAAACACTGACCAAAAAGTTAGGGTCACTATATTTAATATGAGACAAAATAAACTTTAAGTTAAAAAATAACTAGAGATAAAAGAGGAACATTCCATAAAAACATAAAGATTAATTCATCAGGAAGATATAACAATTCTAAAATTGTATGCACCTAATAATAGCCTCAAATTATAGAAATGAAAAATTCATAAAATAAAAGGAGAAATAGACAAATCCACAATTATAAGTGGGAGATTTTAACCATATTATTCTCAGTAAATGATCTACCAAGCAAAATATCAGTAAGTATACACAAGGTTTGGAAACATACAGAAGGTGCCAAAAAAATTGGCACCTGTTTTAAGATAACATCTCTTAAAATGTGTATACATCTTTTTGGCACCCCAGTATTTATCAAGCTTGTTCTAACTGACATAAACAGAACGCTGCATCCCCCAAACTGCAGGATACATATTCTTGTCAAGTACACATGGATAACTTATAAAAATTGTCCAGATATTGGTTAGGCCATAAAGCAAATCTCAACAAATGTCACAGTTGAAATCATACCAAAAATGTTCTTCAACCACAGTAAAATTAATCTAGAAGTCAATAATACACATATAAACCAGAAATATGAAAAATATTTTCTGAAATTAACAAATATACTTCTGAATAATCCATGGATCAAAGATTATAACAAAATGAAAATGAGGGTGAAAAGATGACATTGAAATTGGTGGAATGAAGTGTGAGAGTTTGCCAGGAAGCCAGGCTAGCTGGAGCAGAGGAAGAGAGGGGAGAATGATGGTCAAAGAAACACCAGGGGCCTGGTAAAGTAGGCCCATGTAGTACATAGTAAAGACTTCGGTTTCATCCTAAAAGAACTAAAACGCCATGGAGGATTTGGAGCTGATGATTCCCATGATCTGACTTAAGAATATAAATGGATCACTTTGGCCTATTAAGGGGAGAATAGGTTGTATGGGGACAAAGGGAGAAGGAGTTAGATAACTTAGCAGCTAACCTACACACAGGTCACTTTGCCTGAAGTCTGCTGTCATCCAGTTCCATACACTGTAACCTAATTATCCCTCCACCACCAGTCTCTTCATTGCCCATCCACAGTACTCAAACCCAGAACCTCATTACCTCCTACTTTCAGTATTATAATACTAGATAGACATTCTAGTTTAGGGGCTACGCGTTTGAAGACGGTAGGAGTAGTTTCCCATTCATACCTTGAATAGCTTCTACAGACAGTATTGAACAAAACAGAAAGATAAATAGTACAGTTTTGAAAATGGAAATTAAGCAGCATAATTGACAGTTGGGTACCTCCTGGTAGTAAGTGAGAACAAAAATTAACCATAAAATGCTTATTTGAAAGCTTTTCATAATTTCTGAATTAATATACATTTATGAATAGAAACCTAATCCTTTGGAATGCTTGATTTTGTTGTTTCAAAGAAGTGGGTGCAATTATGTTATTTGTTCACTTTATTTTAATTCACAGAGAACATACGGGAATTAATTTTAAAATATACCAAAACACAAACAGACAACAATACCAGCCAAATATCAGAATATTTGACTTTTATAATTAAAAAAAAAAGAAATTATAAATATACCTCTGCATCTCTGGAACACACAACAATTTTGTGTTCTTAAATACAATACCACACTCTTGTATATAGCATAAAAGAACTATAAAGGCTAATGCTTACAGCTGAACATTTCAATAGCTAAAAACAGTAATGTAATCTAATGTGGAGTTTTATTCCAAGAAAGTGTAATTGAATTTAGTGAATATCAAAAGCAATTATTATATCAACATTTGCCTATATATTGGTAAGATTTCTAGAAATAAGAATTTGTGTATGGCAACTTAAACAGTTCACTGTCCTGAAAAAGACGTAGTCTGACTGTTACCAAAACCAACCCTTGCATTCACTATCTTTACAAAAATTGTGTTGATATTTGATGAGGAAAATGAGAAGAATGTTCTAATCAAATAAGATGGTTACTGATTACCATCAACTATATGCAAAACTACATAAATGATTTAATAGAGTAATAAATCATATTCTATTGAATACTCAAGGAAATCATGATATGACTGCATTTTAATGTATTTTTTACAATTTAAAATTATGTAGACATGATCATCTTGTCTGCTTAAAGAATTTCTCATTACTATTAATTTTCTTTGAAAAGCAGACTATAATAGTTTGTTACTTAGTGCATCTCAAACCTGTTACTAAGAGAGAAACCTTGAATGCAGAAAAAAACATGTCACTTCTTTTAAGCTTCATTTCTTCTATTCTATCATAGAGGAAAAAAGGCCTTATGAAAATTGACCAATGCAGTGTAGTCTCGTACATTTTCTTGGAAGGGTAAATATGATAAAGTGAATACCAAATGCTCAGTATTTATTCCATGATGATTATAGCCAGACTTAACTATAGTAGAAAGACTGATTTTATAAAATTGTAAAAATGTAAATAAGGCTTTAAAATTGATTCAGGAATTACATTTTATAAGTGAAGCTTTGATTTTAATCTAAACAATTTTCTTAGGGGATGATACACATTATTCAGACTGTTCTGCTTTCGTTATGATTGAAATAACAGTGATACTTCAGGAAACCAGGAGACAGAAACATCTGTACCTTATCAAATTATATCTCCTAATGATTATAATAGTGTTATACACTAGATTAACTTTAAAATGTACATGTTGCAATATTTTAAAGTTTAAATGATTAGATAGAAATTTATTTTTAAAATAGCAGTGGTAAATGTGAAGCAAAATATAGCATATTCTTTCCTATTTTAGTCCAAATATTCCTATTAATAAAGCATGTATCAGGCATCTACATTAAAAATGCTTTTCATAATATATGTTGATTTTTGTTCTATTGCCAATGCAATATTCAATTATTAAAATTTGGAAAATAAACGATACATAAAAATTTTAAACTTAATAACAACTGTCAATACTTTAATATATTTCCTTCAGGTCACCTGCTTATCTAGTTAGCTCCTTATCTTTACCTTTATCTACCGTGTTTCCCCGACAATAAGACGTAGCCAGACCATCAGCTCTAATGTGTCTTTTGGAGCAAAAATTAATATAAGACCCGGTATTATATTATATTATATTATATTATATTATATTATATTACATTACATTATATTATATTATAGAGACCCAGTCTTTTATTATAGCAAAATAAGACCGGGTCTTATATTAATTTTTGCTCCAAAAGATGCATTAGCGCTGATTGCCTGGCTAGGTCTTATTTTCAGGGAAACATGGTATATAATATTAGGATAACACTAAATGCATTTTATAACTTGCTTTTTTATTAGTATCAAAACTCATGAGACATTAAATTTACATTTTAAATTTAAAAAAAAATCAAAGGTCTTTTAAGTAGATGTGCTCTCTTGAAAGAGTGAAGTACATGCCAAGTTGAGTCATGAAGAGAAATGTCAGTGTGATCTGTGGCAGCTGCTTGCTTCCCTGGGAAGGAAGGGGCCGGTTAGGAGTGCAGTGGCTAGCAAACCCCTCAGCACTCCACAGAGTCACTAGTGGGAAAAGAACAAAGGCCTTTCCAATGCCACTAACACAGATGTGCCCAAAGGCAAACTGTCAGAAACAGTTAAGATGACAGCTACTCACAGTTCATTATTTCCTTCTCACAGGTCACTGGGTGACAAGCTGGGTCAGTGTGCTTTGTTGGCTGTCCCAGTCCTTCCCCACCCCCTGTTCAATTTAAATAAGGGTAAAGGGCTCCACTGGATAAATTAATGTAAATAAACACATTCCTGACACTTAAAGATACTAGAATATGACATTTACTTTATTTTGGACCAAACTTAGAATTAAATGTATGCACACAACCTACTTTATCCAAGCAACAAGAGAACCACATTTCTATATCTCACTGACAGGTGAAGCTAAAATATTTTAAGTGTGGCTAAAGCAAACAAAAAGACATAACCTATTATGAACTCATAAGGACCTACATGAAGGGCCTTACACAGTAGGAAATCTTCCTTTTTCTTCAATAGGCAAAAGAAGTTTCCACGTTATAAAAAGAAAAAAAAAAAGATCAACGATCAGATTGCTTTCCACAAGTGTTTGAAATGTAAATTAAGTGATATGTACGTGAGACAGCCTGGTTTATGATGATTGTTATAGTTTTTTTTTAAGGATATAACTCAAAACAATACATAAATCAAAATGGCAATAGTCTGATCAAATCTTTTATGATGTAATACACATAAAATTTTAGTAATGACTTAATACAGCTACTCAAGATGATGACATTCTGTTATGAAATCAGTAGAATAAAAACTAGTAGGGATGAGGAAGAAAACGGGTTAAGAGCATTAGCTGTAGATCTAAATGTCTGTGGGTTCAAATCCCATTTTCTCCACTAACCAATGGTACAAATGGGCACATTACAAAAACCATTCTGAACCTCAGGTGCTCTATCTTTATAGATTATAAGACTACCTCTGCCATCATATTATTATGACAATAGCTAAATCAATCTGTCATGATGTTATAAGAATAAGTATTTAATAGCAGTTGGCACATCATGGTAAATATTCAATAAATGACAGCTATTAGTTACCTGTCAACAAATTTAGTATATACAAAGCTGACCTGAGTCACCATTTAAGGTGTGAAACACTTTGTTTAATCATGACAAGTTATAGTCACATCTTTCAAAAGGGGTTTTTTTAAATCTGTAATCCCTTCAAGTGCAAGCCTCTATAAATCAGTAAATCTAGGCTACTGGATTCAACAAGAAATCAGGGGTTCACAGTCTCCCTTAACGTTTCTTACCTCTTATTTAGTCTCCACTGAAAGCTGCCCAAATTAATGTTTCTATTAATCCCTTTCTAAACTGTTCCATTTCATGTAAAGTTCCCTTTTCAAAATATCCAGTCAAATAATAGGCCCTACGTGAAAACTTGAAGATTTGGAATAATTGTTAAGACAAGGACATGAATGGTCTGGCAGAACATATAGAGGCTAGAATAGGACTTCAGGCTCAGAGAGGACTTAAACCACCAGCTGGAAGGCCTTAGCCAAGTATCTCAATCTCTCTGTTTCCTTATCAATAAAACAGAGCATAAGACCTCTATTTTATATACCTTATAGGTTCTTGGGCAATAATGCACATAAAACACTCAAGCAAATTCAGTGTATGTTATTAATAAATGAATGTTATTTTTTCATTTTTACTTATTACCTACTACTAACTACCAATCTTTCTCTTTCCCCAAATTTGACTACTTGTGGTTCTCTCCTTCCTCAGCTACTTCTAAGGAATGACATATATTTAGATCTCTTTATAGATTCTTTTCAGTTACATATTCTTTATTCAGATTATTTGCTCATTAATTTTTTCCCTGATGTTCTAAAATTCTATTTATTTTTCAGATTTCCACAGCTCAGATCATTTCACATTATTCCTTTATTTTTTCTAGTGATTTTATTCTTTATATTTTAAAGTTATCATTGATTAAAAAAAAAAAAAAAACAGAAAATGTAAATCTCTCTCTTGAAGGTGAGATAATACAATACACTGATTTCCTTACATTTGGAAGGATTATAAGCCTAACAAGACAACCTAAGGTTCAAAGTAATTAATATGCCAATTTCAGTACCATGTTCTAATTTTGCCCAACAATTCCTTCCAAAATGAGAAGAAAGTAATTGCTCTAAGTACTTACTCTTTCCTCAAAATAACTTTGTTAAGGGACAGAAAGAGAGGAAGAGAAACTAAAATTACATCTATTGTGGTAAATTGTGGGGGCGGAGAGGAGAATGCAGATAAATTCCTATGGCTTTAAGGAAAAAAACGGAGGACAGAGGAGTTGCTGTAGCCCGATACAAACCATCGGGAATGCCCCGGGCCCTGGGAAATTTCTCATGAAATAAAATCCCCAACATATTTACCAGTCAATTCCAACTGACTGAAAATCACAAATGTAAATACAACCCTATTAAAAAGTCTTTCCTACCTCTATTTGTTTTCAGAACATTTTCACAACTATTACTGTTTCCTACATTTCTGTTAATTTAAAGACATCTCATTTAATTCTAACAACTCAGACAGGTATTGTGGTATGTTAACTGACATTATTTACTTTGTTTTCAGGGAGCGGGAGGTGTGGGGAGGTGAATTGACTTCACATTTCCTAATACTATAAGCCTTTCTCTCAATGTTCCGTCATCAGACTATATTGCTTCAGGGAGATACAACAACCAAATACGGAAGACAAATCCCTAAACTACCCAATGCCCTCCCTTAACCTTTGGAGAAAATACCTCCAGGCTGGGGAAGGAGAAAGTCATAAAGAAGTAGGTGAGTTATCACTGGGGTCCGCACACGAGGACCCACCAGGACCAGGGCTAGCACAAGACACAGAAACTGCCTATCGGTTTCAGAAATCTGAGAGCTGAAGGAACATGGGCCTCCTTGAGCAGAACCCGGGATAACAACAAGCCCCAGCATTCTCTCAGGAAGAGTAGAGTGGTGGCTGCCGAATAAGTCTGGAAAGATAATCCATCGATGGCCTCAGAAAACAGTATTTGAGTTCCCCAGTGCCCC
Source organism: Rhinolophus sinicus (assembly GCF_057876585.1). Lineage (NCBI taxonomy): Eukaryota > Metazoa > Chordata > Mammalia > Chiroptera > Rhinolophidae > Rhinolophus > Rhinolophus sinicus. The sequence continues at coordinate 163,243,452 of NC_142514.1, forward strand.
AGTGTTCCGAGATCCTGTTTTATATGGAAACTTCACACACCGCTCCTGAGAGACTTATATTTTAGTGATGTGGATGGAGAGTGGCCTGGCTGTTTGGCTGCAGCTTTTGGTAACAGTGAATGAATACCTGGAACTTAAGTTTTCATACAGGTCCAGGACACCCCATGCTGTGGTACAGTAAGGTACTAAATTTGTTATTTTTTTTTTTTGTCTATGCCCAATCTTACTCAAAACAACAAAATCAAAAGATTTGAGGTTTAAATAACAAATTAAAGAGACAACACATTTAAGAGACACTTGTGATCGGGGGAAAAATGTTCCCCTCCTGTCAAATTCTGAGTCAGAAATATGTAATTAAGAACATAAGATAGTTTTTAATTGAAATACAAGGTTACATTGCACACAAACTTACACAATGTTATATATCAACTATACCTCGATAAAGCTCGCTGGAAATATTTCTTAAAGAAAATAAAAGTTGTCATCTTTTTTTCTTCATGCAATTGACAGTTCTATCCACAGTTAGAATATTTAAATTTAGGAATTCTCTTGAACTTTAATGAGTACGGTAAGAATTGCATTTCTCCTTTAAGAGTACTTCAATCAATAGTTACTTTCAAATAACTGTACATTAAAATTGCAGTTTATAAAGTCATTTTGTGATTTACAACACCAAACCCCAACAAAATACTACTAATAATAAACTTTAGATTTCTGATTCAAGAAGATCAGAGAATTTGCATTTTCCAACCAAGGATAATTTTCAATTGGTTAGCAAAATTATTGATGTTAATTTTATTCTAGTAATAGAAATTATGTCAAGTTGTTAAATTATCACTACTTAAGACAATCTATTGTACACTCATCCTCAGGTCCAAATACCATATTCTCTTCATGGAATATTAAAAAGATTTTTATGCGTGAAGCCTTCTTAAAGACCTCTGGCCTTTTCATTGCCTTACCCTAATTATGTGTTATTTCAAAGAATTTTAGTGAGATCCCAGAACAGCAACCCTTCCAAAGTATTCTTATAAATACATCAATCTTTAATGAAATACACATAAATGTCACCTCTCTTGATCAAATGTGACCCCAAAACTACTGTGCTTGAAAGCCAAAGGGCTTTTGAGATATTTCAATAATCATCAAGAAATCAATCTTAACATGAAACTGAAGGAAAACATCAAATGTCATTGAGCAATAAAGCTCTCTTCTGTCAGTGCCCTACCTCTGAGCAGAAGCGTTAGGACGTTTCTCTTCCAGTTTCCTCAGCAGTGCCACTGCCAGCTGCCCTGTCTCTCCAGGAGAAACTTCTGGCATTAAATGCGTGTCTGAAGGCTCTCGCAGTTGCTTCACAACAGGGATACTGGCACTTTTTTGCAGAACCTAATAAATAAAATACAGGAATAGCATAAGCTAATTTTCATTGAGTGGAAACATCTAAACTATATATGATCCAAATTTAACATTATACTTTTCATGGTTCCTTTAGTCTTCTTCATCGGGCACATAAATCATTTGTATGTGGCCAGAACAAAAGAAGGCAGTCCTAAGAAAAGTTAGTGTATCACTATCTATTTAATAAAATAATGTTTATATAAATATATGTGGATGTTTATATAAATATTAACATGCACATCAGTATTATATTATATGTATGATTTTAAATAGTCAGTAACATTAAGATGTGAATTTATGTTTGTCTCCTGAAAACAACTTGAACGTTTTTCTCTTTTCAAAATACAATTTAGAGATCTATTTCTGTCTTGCCTCTGGCTGACTATACTGACCTCTTCTGCTAAGCTGCTGCCATGTTCCTGATGAGCTGTGGTCCAGGCACCATGGTCAATGCAGTATTCTGTCTGGGTCGCATCCACTTGTGCATTTAGCTCCTCTAGGTAGGTCAGAACAAATTGAGGATAAGCCTGTAGGATAGCGGGGGGAATAAAAGTAGTACCAGCCTTGCAAGCAATAGCCAAAAATCTATACAACTAGAATGATGGGAGGATAAGTCAGATTAATAGGAAAAAGGTCTGGCTAACAAATTTTGCAATTTATTATCAATTTCAGGTCAAAATCAAGCCAAATAACTTTAATATTGAGTTTTCTAATTAGTTGTTTAATCAGATCAAGTTTAACTACATCACTGATCTTCACCCATAGATAGGATTAAAATACTAAAGCCATGTTATATATTAATAATAGCTACCATTTACTGAGTTATTTCAACATAAAAGGTATTATTATAAATGTAACATGCAGTTGCTGTATTGTTTGGGAATATTCAATTCTGCTCTAGAAGACAAGAAAACAAATGGGATGGATGAAATTCACTAGCTGCATTAAGCATGGATGAGTAAGTTAGTAACCTGAGAAGTGTCAGACAGAAAGTAAGTAGAGTATGTGTGTTACGAACATAGAAAGGGGTAGAAGGAAAAAATAGACATGTAATAGTCATGATTTACTAAATAACAAAGTAACAAATATTTATGATACATGGAACAGAAATGAAACACAGCAGACACACAAAAATCATGAGATCTTTAATTGGCCACCTATGGCTGTCTCTCATTTTGGATCCTCTGCTGGATAAAATCCACAGTTACCCAACAGGCTAACTGGGGAGCACAGCTACTCGCCACTCAGCTCACTCATGGAGAAAGTGTGTGTCACTGTCTCAGGCCCCTTGCTCAAATTTCATCTCTAGTCCTTGGAACCACATCATCAGCAGGGAAGGGTGATGCAACACAGAGAGAGTATATGTTGGTACTGCAGAGATTCAGTTAATGTGGCCCTTCAACCCATTTGCACTTTAAGTGTGTATCCTAGCCCTTCTCTCTTCCTATACATTTTGTTTTGTGTTTTAAATCAATTTAATAAAGCATGATTTGAGCATTTTAATTTGGTCTGTGCACCTTTCTGTTCCATGAGCTGTAGGATGGCCTATCTAGGAGCATATTTGGAGGCTACCATTGGAGCACTGTAATGCCCACATGACAATATATTTACATTTTAATCCTTGCAACAGCCATTTGAAATAGGTATTATTATTGTGTCCATTTTAAAGGTGAGGAAACAGACACAGGGACGTTAAGCAACTTGCTCAGTGCCATCCAGCTTGTTTACTAGTCCATAAAGCCTAGATATGCTGACTCAAGTACAATAGAAATTTCTTTTTGAAAGTGTAAAACTAAAGTGCTAACAAAAAAATAGGAGGTGTTCAGTGAATAATTAAAGGGCACTAAGGTCTTTACATTGTTCTGGAAAAAGAGATATGGAATAACTTTGTTAGAAAATGTGCAACTAAATATGCATGTTAAAAATGTAAGGGACTCCAGACCTTAAAGGCAAATTACCAAGTGAAAGCCAACTTGAGAAGGCTACATATTGTATAATGCCAACTATATAACATTCTGGAAAAGGCAAAATTGTGGACACAGTGAAAAAGATCAGTGGTTTCCAAGGGTTAGGAGGGAGGGAGAGATGAATAGCAGAGCACAGAGGATGTTTAGGGCAGTGAAACTACCCTGTATGAGAGTTTAATGGTGGATACATGTTGTTACACATTTGTCCAGATCTATAGAATGTGCAACACCAGGAGGAAACCCTACTATAAACTATGGACTTTGGGTGAAGATGTGTCAATGTACGTTCATCAGTTGTAACAAATGTCCCACTATAGTGGGGATGTTGACAATAGAGGAGGTTGTGCATGTGTGGGGGGGACGTGGGGCAAATGGGAACTCTACTGTTCCCTCAGTTTTACTGTGAATTTAAAATTGCTCTAAAAAATAAAGTCTTGGGAGGCCAGATGGCTCAGTTGGTTAGAGCGCCAGCTCTTAGCAACAAGGTTGCCAGTTCAATTCCCACATGGGATGGTGGGCTGCACCCCCTGCAATTAAGATTGAAAACAGCAACTGGACTTGGAGCTGAGCTGCGCCCTCCACAACCAGACTGAAGGACAATGACTTGGAGCTGATTGACCCTGGAAAAACACACTGTTCCCCAATATTCCCCAATAAAAAAATTTAGAAATTAAAAAATAATAAAGTCTATTAAAAAATGTAAGGAACCTCACCAAAAGTAGAAGTGCCAAAAAAAAATAAATTATACTACATCAAAAATTAAAACTTCTGTGTTGCAAACAGTGTCACCAAGAAAATGAAAAGACAACCCACAGAATAGGAGAAAATATTTTCAAATCATGTCTGATAAGTGATTGTGTATCCCAAATATATAAAGAACTCTTACAACTCAATAATAAAAAGACAAATAGCTCTATTAAAAAATGAGCAGAGGATCTGAGTAGAAGATATTTCTCCAAAGAAGGCACACAAGTGGCTAATAAACACATGAAAAGATGTTCAACATCACTAATCATTAGGGAACTACAAATCAAAATCTCAGTGAGATACCACTTCATACCAACTAGGATGGCTGTAATCAAAAGACAGAAAATAACAAGAGTTGATAAGGATGCAAAGAAGTTGGAACCCTCATATGTTGATGATAAGAATATAAAATGGTGTGAATACATTGGAAAACAATTTGACCAGTCCTCAAAATGTTAAACATGGAGTTATCATATTACCCAGGAATTCCACTCTTAGTTATATATCAATGAGAATGAAAACATACATCCACTGACAAACGTCAATGCAAATGTTCATAGCAGCATTATTCACAATAGCCAAAATAGTGGAAACGAACAACATTTCCATTAACTGGAAAATAAATAAAATGTGATATTTCTATACAATGGAATATTATTTGGCAGTAAGAAAAAACAAATTACTAATTAATGCAGAGTACAACACGGATGAAATTGGACAACCTTATGCTAAGTGGAAGAAAACCGTTTTGAAAGATCACATAATGTATGATTCCCTTTATAATAAGTGTCCAGAATAGGCAAATGTGTGGAGCCAAATAAGGCTGGGGTGGGGCAGAAAGAATGGGGGGAACACGTGTGAGGTACAAGGTATCTTTTAGGGCAAATAGAAATGTTCCAAAATTAGATTGTATGATGGATGCACAACCCTGTGAATATACTGAAAAATACTAAATGGTATTCTTCAAATGGGTAAACTGTCTGGACAGAAGCAGTGTAAGTGTGCACAGAAGCAGATTGTTCAGCCTCACCAGGCCTCTGATGACTGCAGCCCCTACTGACACCCTAACTACAGCCTCACCAGAGACTCTTGAGTTAGAAACACCCAGTTAAACCACTCCCAGATTCCCGGCCCACAGGCACAGTGAGATAATAAACGCTTGTTGTTTTAAGTTACCGTGTTTGGGGGTAATTGTTACCCAGCAATAAATAACTAACACAAATAAAATACAAACACAGGAAAAGGAAATGAGTATGTCTGTTTTCTCACAATCTTCATCAACATTGGATATTCCCATTTTACAACCTCCCTATTTAATAGGAAGAAAATACCATCTCAATACTATCTCCTTGGTTTACATTTATTTAAATTTTAATGAGGCTGAACTTTTTTATTTGGTTTGCCTCTTTTGATTTTTCTTCTGTCTTGTATTCCCTTTTCATATTCTTTGTTTCTTGTTCTATTGAAGTGTTGATCCTTTTTTATTGCTGTATCAGACTTATTGTATATGAAGAGTATTATCCCATTTTCTGACACTTATATTGCACAGCTTTTCCCTATTTCCTTTCTTACTTTTGCTTATGCTATTTTAGATTTAGAATTTTTAAAAAATTATATACTCAAAGCCATTAGTCTTTTCCTTTATGAATTCTCTCTTTACTTGCAGATAAAGACATCCACTCACCACTACAGTGGGTTAGATGCTTTAATACATGATTTCTTCTAGATATTCTGTGGTTCCATGTTTAAGTTTAAATCTTAATTTAGCTGAAACTGATGGTTTGCATAAAGGAAGTGATCTAACTTTATCTTTTTGCAAACAAATAGAGGGATGGTTAACTTTAAAAACAAGCAAATAAAAAAACCTTATAGAAGTAAAATCAGTAACAAAATGCAATATTGTATTTAAATTTGTTCATTAGGATTATCATTAATAGCTGTACATTATCAATTAGTTAGAATTCATATGCCAGAATCTAGCGATAGGCCAGAATCTGTGCCAAATCCTCAAAATGCTAGTAATAAGAATGCATTTGTTTTGCAGACATAGAATGTGAAGCTTGGAAAGGTTAAATGACTTGCCTAAGGCCACACAGCTAATAAGTGGTGGAGCCAAGATTAGTTATTAATATCCTAAAGCAGTAATTCTGTCTTTTTTTAATGAATAGAATGAGCTCCATTTATGATCCAGCTGCAAATAATTATCAAATTATCCTCCATTTTAGCCTTAACTAGATGGATATAGTTTGGGATATGACTAAATTTAGATCTAATTAAAATTTCTAAACCTCCATAAGAATGAAATGTCTCATTAAAAGATAGTTTTGTTCTGTGAATCTAGAATAACTAATTTCAAAAATCAGCGATTGCGTCTGGGAATGTCACATTAAAATTTTTAGAATCAAAATTCTCAAAAATAACATGTTTAAAACACAAAAGTATGAGTTATTTGCTCACTATCAATACTAGTAGTAGGAATAATTAGAAAATAATAAATTGCTAGGTAAGGAAAGGTAAAAAAGACATTGGAGTAGAAGTGGATATTTAGGTACCTGAATTTTGGGAGAGGGAAGAAGAAAATACACTTAAACCTTGGTCCTGCTCTTCTATGTCTGTGAGTGGGAAGGATGATACTTATACAAAACTCCATGTTGTTTGGCTCCATGTTGTCTGGTAATAGGAGCCAGCGCAGTTCAGATAACGCCTCAGAATGAAGTTCTCATGTGCAAGGACAGGCCTAAGAGCTGGAGGGATATTTTGGTTCAGTCTCAAAATTCTACTTGTTATTTTTACGAAGATGTACAAGCTTTAGTCTTTCTGTGATTCCGTTCCTACCAACCAGGAAACTCACTCTGATTCAGAAATGTAGGGGAGTCAGAAACAGGATAAAGGGAAAGGTGGGGTGAAACTCAGAATGAAGTTAGAAAACATGTAACTTTTAAAATGCTTTGACATTTGACGGCTATGTCAAATTTCCTGCTTAAGAAGAGAGCTAAAAGTGTATGGTTCTGGATCAGTTAGTGAGTGGAGCTGGGATTTTAGCCAGTGTGCCAACAAATAATTACTCAAGAAAACGTTATTATGTTAATTTACAAATGGACATTGTATGAAACTCTGCAAATTTCTAAAATGGTGCAGCTTGTCATGGAATAACAGTATTTCTGTTTACAATTAAACTAGGAGGGGAATTACTGGGTTGTGTAGACATGTTCATCTTTAGTAGAGATTGCCAGTTCTTCAAAGTGCCAATTTATTCATTTTAATGAAGAAGAAAACTGATGTGGATAAAGAAAAGATATTGGTTGGTACTCCCATGTTTATTGCGACATTATTCACAATAGCCAAGATATGCAAACAATCTAAGCACCTAAGTGTCCATAAAGGGATAAATGGATAAACAAGATGTGGCATATATTTTATTTACATTTACACACACACACACACACACACACACACACACACACACAGAGGAATGTTATTCATCCATTTTTGACAACATGGATGGACCTTGAGGTCATTAGCTAAATGAGGTGAATCAGACAGAGAAAGACAAATACTTCATGATACCATATTTATGTGGAATCTAAAAAAGCCAAACTCATAGAAACAGAGAATGGTGGTTACCTGGTGGGTGGGGGGATTGGGGGGCTGTTATTTAAGGGTACAAACTTGCAAATAGTAGATAAATAAGCTCTGGAGATCTAATACACAGCATAGTGATTATAATCAACAATAATATATTATAAAGTTCAAAGTTGTTAAGAGAGTCGATCTTAATCTCACCACAAAGAAGAAATAATAATTATATGAGGTGATAGAGGTGTTAGCTAATGCTATGGTGGTAATCATATTGCAATATATAAATGTAACAAATCAATACAATGTGTGCCTTAAACTTATGCAATATGATATGTCAATTATATCTCAATAAAAAATAATAAATTAGAATTTAAAATAAAAGAAAGAAAACTGATGCCCTGAAATGCTGGGTGGTTTCTTACTGATAGATGAAAGGAAATTATTTTTGGCTTTGGAGGACCTGTGTTTTAAAGTCAAACAAAATCTCAAAGGAAAGTAATGAGTTAAGTTAAGCTAAATTCTAAACTTCTGGGTACAGAGTAAAATCATTTATGCAGAAAAAGCATTTCTTGGTCTCAACAATAGACAGTGCATTTTATACGAATCTGGGAACAGAAAAACTTAGGAATAAAAGCTGTGGCGTATGAAGTCCTTACTTTAGAATAAATGCAGCCGTCAGTCCCAAACACCCACTTCTGAGAATTATCTTCTTTATGTCTGTAATGAAAATGTAATTCAGAGATTGACAACTTTTCTCCACACTGAAACGTTTTATAGGTTTCGAATAAAAGAATCATTTTCCATATCGCCCGGCAGGAGGACTGCCCACACCCTACCCAGGATTCTATAATTGTACCATCACTGCTACCTCAGTAGCTAAAGCCTTCCCTAAGACAATCAACTTCTTTGGTACCCAAAGTGCTTTGGGGTGTGTGTGTGTGTGTGTGTGTGTGTGTGTGTGTGTGTGTGTTACGACTGGAAACAGTGATTAAGAATTTTAGAGAATAAATAGAATCACTAAGAATATTATAGTAATTAAGTACAAGGATTAAGAAAATGGAATGGAAAAAGATACCATGGAAAATTAGAAACCCTCAGGCACCTGTTTCTGAAACAACCGGAAAGTTTCATGAAGAAATATCAAATCTTCTGAGCTAAGTCTGAGTAAGAAAAACTAAAATGTGATGAAGTTAATCATGCCTAAATTAACTAATCATGTATTCATTAATATTTAGAAACCTTACAAAAGTAGGACAAATGAATTAAATTAAGTGCATTGGGATGTTAAACAAGACTGTTCCTACTGCTTCTGAGTTGTGACAGAGACATCAGTGGTTGAGAACAAGAGGTGTCAGGTAATGCTCTATTGTAAAGCAAGGTGCTCCACGAACTGGGCAGAACATGTAAGGGCAGGAGTCCAGAACTGGTTCCGTGTGCATTAGCCTCTCTCACACATCCAGTTTACATAAAAAAATGTGAAGAATTCTTGGCCATGTTGAAATGAGTGCTTGATAATAATGTAGGTCTCTAGGCCCCAATCCTCAGATTTTGATTCAGAAACTCTGGACCCCAAGAAATCTACATTAGTAGATACTGCAAGTGATTCCAATGAGAAGAACTCTGGGGAATATGGACGTGGAGATTATGGAACCAACGTCGGGAAACACTGACTAGAGTGATGAGAGCAGGTGGAGAAGAGCTCCATATTATAAAAGCATTGTAAGAGGACTGATTTGATGACTGAATAAATGGGGTGGAGGTTAGAGAGAGTAGGCAAGGTTAATTTTCAGATGCCAAATTCAGGTTAAAAAGAGAAACATTATTAAATGGAAGTGAAATTAGAATGGAGGAGAGGGGAGCAGAGATGTGAGAAAATACGAAGGGTTCCAATACCCACATAAAAATTGTATGAAATATCATTCAAGGTCTAACTGATACTTAAGCTAAGAATCCCATTCTCAGAGTTTAGACAAAGGTAGTTGTGCAATTTCAGCCCTCGGTGGGGTGAGGGAGGTATTGGGAAAAGTAGTCTTTCTAGAGATCTTTTTATTTTGTAATTAATAAAGGAAAAAAGAAGCTTTAAAAAAAAGTCTTAGGGTCCAGAACTAACATTTATTGTTATTATTATATTCATTATCCAAGAAAACAACATTTCTTTGAAATATTCCATTTATCAGAGGGTAGAAGAAAGACGGCATCCATGGCTACAGCTCAATTTGGGGAAAATTTCATAGGCTAATGCTCATCATTTCCCAGGTGGCTGTCAGGAGGACCAACACTAGGCTTCACAATTACGAATCTGTTTTCCCAAGCAGCTTCAAATGGCTCTGGTGTCTTCCACTGTTACTTGGACCAAAAGTAGAATCCATAGTAAACGGGGGAAAAGGGATTTCCGCTCAGTGATTCTTACCGTATTAAGAGTAGAGATAAGAAGTTTCATCCATCAATCCACATACTGTGAAATTACACATGAGCAATTCTCTAATTCTGATATTTCTAATGGTGTCATCTATATGTCTGAATGTTACTTAAAAGTTCGACGCATGGCAAACAGTCCTTTCCACACTGTGTACTCACTAGAGTCTGTCACTCTGTTTTAACCTAACTCTTAGCCTCCTAAACTTTAAGACTTAACCAAGGAAATGATTTTCAATCTCTCTGATTACCAAGTGACCGTGCTGTCTGTTTACTTGTCTGTCTATCTTTCCATCTCTGCATCTAGCATTACACAGATACACTCGTTAGCTGTAGTTAATGGTGTCCTGAAGGCAGTGTTTGTTTAACCTAGTCTAGATTAACTTGGCCCACTCCATTTCCAGCAAGACCTAAGGGAGAACACAAAAAGTAGATGCAAAAAATAAATAAATAACTGAAAGATTAACCCTGAAATAAGGAAAACAGTAAAGATTACCAGACAGGTACTACAAATGAATAAAGCAGCCTAGAGCTAGTGTGAGGGCTGCTACTGGGAATGGTGCAGACAGAATAGAGCAAACCAGAGGGTGTATGTTCCATCTAAAGGGGAATCCATCCCTGTATGATTGGTGCCCGGAGAAAATGAAGGTCCAGTGCTGTCCATTCTTCTCATTTTTTGAGCAAAAACAGAAATAAGTATTTTTCTGTGCAATCTCCCTATTTCTACAGGCTCACAACTAACTCAAGAAATTTAATAATGTGCAGGCCGAACAAAAATCTACGGATCTTCAGTATTTAGTGTAATTTAACCTGCGTGTGTGTGTGTGTATTGCTGCAATTGGTTTATGAATTTAAAACTAAAGGCTAGATCCTACATAGCCACATTCTTTAAAAATGAAGCAAAATCAAAATTACATGGTGGCCTAAAAAAGAATTTTGATTCAATTGGTTTGTCTGCAAGACCTCCAAAATATCTTCTGGAAAAAAAGTATCCTGTGATTTTTATATTTTAATGATATTCAAATGACATTGTTGTTTTGCCTTTCATCACTCATGGTCAGATGCACATCACAGAAAAAAATATTAAAAAGATAAATATGTGCAAGCACTTGCTATATTGAATAAGAATAAGATGAGTGACACCAAATGAGACATAACTGAACTAATGAGGCATGATATGTTTACAATATTCTTTGCAAGTTGTCAGGTTGCTACTTTAAGTGCTAGTTCTATTATTTTTAGCATATAAAAGGCTATGTCTTGATTTGTAGCTTTGTTAAAATTATATTATACTACTTAGGAGAAGAGAAAGAAATTTGTCTCCAGAAATTGCTGTCACATGAGGATGTTTATCATTATTTATAATGAGATATAGTTATGTTAAAATAAGTCATACAGGCACTTAGAAGCTCTGGGAAAGAGAAACATATTTAAAAGTATATACCCAGAGGTGAGGTAAGTTCTAACAGTTTTGGCCCTTACCGCTGCCTAAGAAATAAAATGTAGCTTCACGGTGAATGACAACCTCTAGTTTTCCAAATTTTCTGCTATTATGCCTCCACCTTACAATAGACTTTGTTTCTCAAATAAAGTCAAGTTACATTAATACAAAGGCAAATGATCCTCATTTGCATAGGGATCCTCCCTTTCTCCTGCCCATTTTTGCCTCTCTCCCCTCTCTTCTCCTTCCTTTCCTTTCTAAACCACACCCTTTCTTGTAAACAGAGATTCTTCAAGTAAAACCACATTTTTAATTGTTTTAAATTATCATCTCTTTCCTTGCCCAAGCTCTAGTTCCTATAGTCAGCAAGCATATCGAGTTTGGGGCTTCAGTCCCACCCAATTCTATGACAATCCTGGTCAGGCTAGGATGTAACTTCAGTAGGCTAAGACCACATCAGCACTAGATTTAGTATCCAGTTAGGCCAAGGAGAGCCTTGGGCATGAAAAGCATCTCCATCAAGCCATAGATAAAACCTTTCCAAACACCTGCCACTTTTGATACCATGTTAAGGTCTGGCGGCCTGCTGCTTGAAAAGGTTAAACAAACGAGAGATGTGGTTGATGGAAAGAAAAGCTGGTTTATTCAGAATGCCGGCATTCTGGGAAGATGGCGGACTCCTGTCCACAGGCCACCTCCCCATTCCTAGAATGAGCAGACGGTTTTATAGGTACAGAAGAAGAACCAAGGAAAGGGGGAGTCAGTTAGGCAGATTCCAGGGCTGACATCCTCACTGGGGTCTCGTTTGTTTTAAGATAATGTTATCTCTGGACTCCAGACTTGGTCTGGCCACCGCAGCCTGAGGCTTTATGTGTATTCTGGTGTCTGGGAGCCTGAGGATTAAAAAATTGCCCTTTTCCGGTAGGATTTTGTTAATTAAATGGATTAATGAGGTATGAGTAGTTTTGAGAAAGGGAACAAAACAGAGTTCTTTAGTTACTCAGTGAGGGGAGAAACAAAGAGAAAATGGCTGAATATCAGGGCGGATCTAACCACAAACTAGCTAGGTATAATTACAGGTGGCTGGATAGCAGGCTATGCAATGAGCCAAACTGCAAGCCAGCTAAATCTAATTATGTTATTGATTTACCGAATTTCACCCTTAACAGTTTGACTTAGACCGCTGATCAGCTCTCCCACTGAGAATGCTCTTCTCTCACCCTTCCCCTCTAAAGTAACCATTTAGTCAGTCCTTACCCTTACATTTTTGATTTTTTTGTTTATTTTCTTAGTTTGTTTTTTGTACCTTTTAAAAACAACTTATTGAGAAATAATTGACACAATATTATAAAATACAGTACAAGCGACAGGCATATATTTAAAAGTAAAAATTGAAGATGTTTCGAAACATGTATATACCTGCTAAAGCATCACAACAATCAAGATAATGAACGTATTCATATCCATCACAGCTGAAAAATTACCCCCAAAGTTTCCTAGTGCCTCTTTTGCAATCCCTTCCTTTTTATCTCTTCCCACCTTTCTATCACAAGCCAAACACTGATATGCTGTCTAGATTAGTTAGCATTCTCTAAAGTTTTATATAAACAGAATCAAACAGTATATACTCTTTTTGGTTTTGCTCCTTTCCCTAAATATAATTACTTTGAGACTCAGCTACATTGTTGCATTTATCAAGAATTTATTCCTTTCTATTGCTGAGTAATATTTTATCACATAGACATACTATATTTACCTATTCACCTATGGATGGATATTGGGATTGTATCCAGGTTTTACTCTTGGGAATTAGAAATAGAGCTGCTAGAAATATTTGTATTCAAGTCTTTGTAAGGACTTATGTTTTCATTTCTCTTGAGTAACTTTCTAGGACTATAATGGTTATATAATAAGGTATATATATTTTTAATATTTTAGGAAAGTACCAACTGTTTTCCCCAACTGAACCATTTTTTATTTCTACCGACTGAGTATAAGAGTTCCGGTAGCTACACATCCTCACCAACATTTGGCATGGTCAGTCTTTTAAACATTAGACATTGTATGACACATCTAGTGGTACTTCATTAGGGGTTTATTTTGCATTCCCCTAATGATTAATGATCATTGACTGAGTATCATTTGAGATGCTCAGATGATTGCACATCTTTTCATATGCCAACTGTATACTTTCCTGTTAAAGTATCTGTTCAAATAATGTATCTGCGCATTTTTTCTTGAGTTGTGTGTGAATTTTTCATATATACATACATATATAGGTGTGTGTGCGTATATATATATATATATATATATATATATATATATATATGTATATGTATACATATATATGGCATATATTTTCTCCTGTGTGTAGCTTATTATTCTCTTGACAATGTCTTTCAAAGAGCAGAATTCCTTAATTTTAATGAAGTTCAATTGGTCAATTTATATTTTTGTGAATCACGCTTTTGGTGTCATGTCAAGGAAAGTTTTACCTAATACGAGATTATAAATATTTTCTCCTATGTTTTCATCTAAAATATTTAAAGGTTTTACACTTAGGCCTATGAATTATTTTGAGTTAATTACTCTCTATGGTGTGAGGCATATATCAAAGTTCATTTTCTTACATATGAATATCCAATTGTTCCATTACCATTTGTCAAAAAAAAATTTTTTTTCTCCACTGAATTTTCCTTGCACTTTTGTCAAAAATCAATTGACCATGTATATGGAGGTCTATTTCTGGATGCTCTCTTCTGTTCCACTGATCTAATTGTCTACTTTGGTGCCAAGAGCACACCATTCTAATCACTGTAGTTTTATAATAAGTCTTGTCAGGTAAAATAGGTCTTCTGAGCTTGTTTTTTATCAAAATTGTTTTGACTAGTTTAGGTCCTTTGAATTTCCACATGAATTTTAAAATCAGCTTGATAATTTCTATAAAAGAAACCTACTGGGGTTTTGACTGAGTTTATATTCAATCTGTGGATCAATTTGAGGAGAATGAACATCATAACAATATTGAGTCTTGCAGTCCATGAACACCATATATACCTGCATTTATTTAGTCTTCTTAAATTTCACTCAGCAATGTTTTGTAGTTTTCCATGCACAAGCCTTGGAACATATTTTGCCTGATTTATTCTTAGGCATGTAATACTTTTGATGTTATTGTAAATGGATATGTATAAATTTCAATTTTCAATCATTTGTTGCTAATATATAGGAACATAACCAATATGTGTATATTGTTCTCAAGCCTTCAAACTCATTAAACTAGTTCTCATTTACTAATTCTACGTAGAACTTTTTGTAGATTTTATAGTATTTCTACATAGAAAAATCATGTTATCTGAAACAACAGTTTTACTTCTTCAATTCCTATCTAGATAGGAACTTGATCATTTCTGTTTGGATGTGTTCTTTGATATGTGTGTTATTTAGAAATGTGTTACTTAGTGTCCAAATATTTGGGGTGGGGGTGAGGGGTTCCAGAAAGCTTTATGCTGTTGATTGCTAATTTAACTCAATTATGGTCAGAGAACATGTTTTATAACACTTGAATTATCTTAACCAAGTTGAGACTTGTTTTATAGCCAGAATATAGTCTATTTTGCTTAATATCCTGTGCACTTGAAATGAATATGTCTTCTGCTGTTGATGGGTGCATTATTCTATAAATATCAATTAGCTGGTTGATTCTGCTGTTCTAGTCTTCATATCTTTACAGATTTGTTTCTATTTGTTCTATTAATTATTGAAATGTTACTGTTTTTGCTGACTACAGCTATAGATTCTTCTCTTTCTCCTTGTAGTTCTATAAGCTTCACTTCATGTATTTTGAAGCTGTGTTACGAGGTGAACAAATGTATAGGATTGTTATGTCTTCCTGATGAATTAATCCCTTAAGCATTATGAAATGATCCTCTTTATCCCTGCTAATATTCATTATACCAAAGTCTACTTTGCCTGATATTAATTTAGCCATTCTAGCTTTCTTTGGATTACTTTTATCATTTTCCATGGTACTTTTAACATATTTGTGTCTTCATATTTTAAGCGGGTTTTTTGTAAGTTAGTGTATAGAGACCTGTTTTTTTAAATCTAATCTGACATCTGACTTTTAAATAGGGTGTTTAGATTTATTATATTTAATGTGGTTATTGATATAGTTGGGTTGAAACCTACCATCTTGTTAGTTATTTTCTCTTTCTCCTATCTGTTCTTTGTACCCCTTTCCTTCATTATCTGTCTTCTTTTGGGATTGAATGGCGTTTTTTTATTATTTCATTTTATCTGTATTTTTGGCTTGTTACCATAACTCTTTCTTATGTTATTTTAGTGGTTGCTTTAGGGTCTATCATATACATCTTTAACTTATCAGTCTACTTTCAGTTGATATCATACCATTTGACAAATATAAGAATCTGTCTTCCTTTTCTCTCTAATTAGCATTTGTGCTATTGCCTTCATACATTTTACTTCTACATGTTATTCTCTCTATATTATTTTTTTGCTTTAAATAATACACTATATTTTAAAGAGAAATAATAAGAAATAAGGTCTTTATATTACCTAGTTAGTTACTATTCCCAATGCTCTTTATTTCCATCTGGTATCATTTTTCTTCTCCTTGAAGGACTTCTTTTCATATTGTTTGTTGTGCAGATCTGTTGGTAATAAAGTCTTTCAGTTTGTGAATATTTGAAATATTGGGAAAGGACAGGTTTGTTTGTTTGTTTGTTTGTTTGTTTTCACTTAGCATTTTAAAGATGTTCTTCCACTTTCTTCTCACTTATATTATTGCCAAAAAGAAATTGGCCAACCTTATCTTTGTTCCTCTTACATATGTCTTTTTTCTTTGTATGCTTTTAAGATTTTCTCTTTACCAGTAATTTTAGGCAATTTTATTATTATTTTCCTTGGTTTCATTTCTCCATTTCTTGTGCTTAGAATTTGCTGAACTTCTTCAATCTCTAGGTTATAATTCTCACAAAATTTGGAAAATTTTCAGAAAGCATTTCTTCCAATATTCTGTTCTCTACTTCTTCCATTCAGAAAATCTAATTACTCAGAGATTAGGCTATATGAAGTTTCTCACATCTCAGTGATGCTGTGTTCTTTTTTTTTTTTTTTTTCAGTATTTTTTTTCTCTCTGACTTTCATTGTGAATAGTTTGTATTGTTTTCTCTTCAAGTTCATTAATATTTTCTTCCACAATGTCTAATATGCCATTAGTCATATTAAATATATTTTACATTTCATACATTGTCGTTGTCATCTCCAGAAATTTGATTTCAGTCTTTTTATATCTTCCATGTCTCTATTTAATATGCTTAATCTTCCCTCTAGCTTCTTGACTATATGGAATATAGTTATAACAACTGTTTTAGTATGCTGTCTATTCAATAAGTGTGTAATTTCTGAGTCAGTTACAATTGATTGATTTTTGTCTTTGTTATAACCATGGACTAAATGAGCAGAAGCATCTGTGTCTCCATGTTCCATGGTCTGGCCTTGTCATTATCATCACAAGTTGTTTCTTGATATGTCATTAGTTTATAGTACTGATTCTGCTCCAGCTATCTTGTTACCCACTCCACATATAGCACCACATCAGAACGGGACTGCTTTTGGGTTTGTTTATCCCTCCTTGGGAAGTATGTGTTTAAGACTGTATTAGCACTGGGTAGTTCGCATGCTGACAAGCTACTGCTTCCCTCTCCTTTCCACCTGGGTTTCTCAATGACCTCACTATTTGTGACACATCCACTGAGATATTTGCTACTATACTTGGCACTCACTGGCAACTGTCTGACTAGACTTTAACCTAGAGGCAGTGTAGTGTTGTGGCAAAGAAGAAGTTATAAAATCTGACAGCTTGGGTTTGCAATCATGCCCAACCACTTAGTAGGTCCCCGAGTAAATGACTGACTTTTCTATGTCTCAGTTTCCTCATCTGTAAAGATGATGATAATAATAATATATACCTTATTAGGTTGTTGTAGTATTAAATGTAACAATACAATATAAAGAAATTACAATGGTTGTCAGGCTCAGAAATTTTTTCTTTTTGCTAGAGTAAGAGGTATAGCCAAAATTTGCCATTTTGTAATATTCTAATACCTGTTGGACAATCTGTTTTGCATAGTAGAGAAAATTTCCCTTCTGTATTAGCAGCTGGACTAGTTTCAATGGTGCCTGAGTACCCTAGCTCTGGTTTCAACCCTTAGCACATCCTAACTGCCTGTTTAGCCAGAAGTAGTTGGGTAATAGCTTTCTAAGTCCTGAAGTACAACAGGATTTATTTTTGTCAACACAGGTGAAATCAGAAGACAAATGGACAAGAAAAAAGAAAGCATCTAGGAGACAATAATTCCAGACTGTTGAATATAAATCAATTTTCTTCCTCATAGCTAAATTTCTAAATTTTACTTTTTAATTTTAATTTTATAATCCCAAGTCAGAAAAAAAAACAAATAGAAAGCACACTTTCAGTTTTTACAAGCCAGCAATATTTTGCTTCCTTGATTTTTCTTTCATAGTTCAATATTTTATATTTAGAACATAGAGAAAAGGTTATGAATACACACACAATACGATAATTATAAAGTAGCAACTTTTCTGCGACATAGGTACACGTTGGAGGCCAACATTTCACTGTTTAAAATATCTAAGACACAATACCAAGGTAAATGGGATACGTTTTCAAACTCATTTTAGATTAGAAAACTTAATATTGATGTTATGAAATTTAAACACAGACTGAATATTCCATCTAAGCCAGGAGGCATCATGATTTGACTGCTCAGAAATATTGAAATTAACATTTATTGTTTTGAGTTAAATAGCTCATAAGCATTACCTTTTCTGTAGGATTAATTTATACCCTTCTAGTGATGTTCCCTCAGCAGCCTTGACTCTGATTGGATGACCAACAGCTAGGCAGCCCTGAGTTATCGCTCGGCTCAGGATCATTCCAGTCTTCCAATGAATAGAGAGAGAAGAAAGGTCTAAATAAGTTAAAAGAACCAGAAAATTCAACAATGTGTCGCACATAGTGAGGTCATTATGCCTGGATAACCCTGGATATTAACAGTTGCTGAAAGTGAAACAGTACCCACAACTTAGCAGTCAGTGAGCCCTGCTCAGAGTCAGTGATCTTCTCTGTCCGACAAAGGTGGCATTTCATAGTTCAGCGCAAAAATAAAACAGACCTTGATATCTTCATTTGTCCTTTTTTTTTCTGTGCATATTTCACAGTGCAGCGATTTGGGGTCCATCACGTGTCACTTGTTATAACTACAGAGCTTACTTGAAAAATATGTATGCACAGGGAAAAAAAAGTGCAGTGAACTGACAAGATTGAAACCAATCTTTAACCTTCATACCAATTGAAAGTTTTACTCTGGGTTTAAATACCATGGGCTAAACATTTTAAGGTGGGTTTGTGAATTGCTTTTATTTTAAATATTAGGATTCTCTAATAAGGAAATTGATTGGGAATATTGTTTGAATAGCCATGTAACAATTTTCTTGTTTAGTGAATCAACAAAACCTTTCAAATAAGTGACAAACACTGAAAATTTTAGTCACACATATTAAGAATTTGTGGCACACAAAATTCTCTATCTGAACAGGTAAAAAGTTTTGTTTTGAAAAAAGGTAGAGAATGTTCAATCTAAAGATACTCAAAATTGTTTTCTTTTTAGCATGTAACTTTTATTTCTCATGTTTTTGTTGTGTGGGAAAGAAATATATGATGACTTAAGAAAAGCATTTTGTTTTAAATTTGGTTCTAATCAACACTGAATGAATCCTCATTTGATCATGGTTTTCTATACAGAAAAGAAACTGCTTGGGGTGAGGAAAAGAATCATCATTTATTAAGCACTTTCTGTATACCAGATAGTATGCGTGAACTTCCCACATGCTTTCTCATTCAATCCTCATAGTTACTGCGCAAAACAGGTCTGATTAACTTCATTTTGTAGATAAGGAAACAGTGTCTCGATGCATGTGGCTAAGTAACTTTTCTAAGGTCACATAAAAGAGTCTATTCCAACCTAACTCCAAAACCCATACTCTTCTCAGTAACCACTTCCATTATTTTCGAGGAAATTTGAGATAAGCACAGGTTATTTTACATCATAAAATTCTACAGATACCATAGAATTACAGAATATGAGATCTAGAAAAGAACCTTCTACATCCACTAGTCTGACTCTGTAGATGAGAAGATGAAGGGCCAGATAAACTATGTTACTTACCTGACGTCACACAGGTGTTCAGTGGCCGTGCTAAAATGAAAACACTTCTATCATGCTCATCAATTGGTCAAATACAGAGCAGTGTGTTATATTACAGTGACTAAGCGTACGTTTTGAAGTCAGACAGACCAAGAATCCTTCCTCTGCCCCTTACCAGACACTGTTTTTTCAGCTGTATAATGAAAACCTGCAGAGTTTTTATAAGATTAAATGAGATAATAAATGTGTATATGATGCCTAACATATAGCAGATGTTTAACAAAATGGCAGATGTGATTATTAAATCAGAAACAAAACGCAACTGAAAAAGGGCTAGTAGTTAATAGTCTCCAGGTTGGAAGCCTATTTAAGAAATATCTTGTCTAACCTCATTCTGCCTTGTTATATAGAATGAATAATATTCCTTAGTACCTTTGTGTCTTAATTACTCTGTATGTTTGTTTTTAACTCTCAGGGAATAAAAAAATAATAATGAAGGGCAGTCTAAAATTTCATTTGAGGAAATAGTTTCAACCTCCTCCCCCTCAAAAAAAAAAGTAAGTAGCAGTAAACTTGCTGGGTGACTCTGACCCCATGGAAGTGCTAAGAAGAAACAAAAACAGTCCATAGCGAAGGGGCGAAGGGAGATCCAAGCTGGGGAGATCCAAGCTGCACCATTTCTTTCCAGACATAAATATTTGGTGGCAATTCCAAAACATATTTCAATAGAAATAAAGTAGAAAACTAAATAGTGCCAATGCACAGGTATAAATGTGTTGCTGTTCACAACTGTTCACATTTCATACTCAGGGATTTCTTCTAAAACTGTCCTTACAAAGACTATGCCGTCATTACATGGTGCTAATCCACCAGGCTCCAAGAAGCACAACTATGAAGATTCGGAGTGGCAGCAAATGACATTCAGACAAATCTCATGAAAATGGTGAGTCTACGGACTATCCATAAGCTTTATGCTGGGTTTAAATGCACTCTGAAGCATGAATTAATTAGTACATCTAACAGGGAATTAAGTGCTCACATGGGGTACCACAGAAGTCCTGGGCACTAGACAAACCAAGGGCAGGGAAGCAGCATTCGTAACAGCCAACAACTTATCACACTGTCACTGGCATGCTTGTGGGCAAGAGGGCACTGGGGGCAGGAGCAATATGGTGAGCTGGCGAGCACAGGAAGTCACTCAGGGAGAGCAGTCAGTCTTGGGTACCTTTGTGATCAGCCACACGCTGGCTGCAGGCCAGAGCATCGATGGCACTATGTGACTTGCGCTGTTCACTTCACTCCTCGAGGAACTCCGCTTTCCCATGGAAACAGAGGCATAAAGGACAATACTGGGATCCACCTACACCATGAGAAGAAGGACGCGTTTTTCACTTAGAGTCTGAAAGTTAACCTTCCTCAATGCACGTAACCCAAAGTAATTATCCCAGAACGTTATGTTTCTGATTGAGAAGGTCTCTTTTGAAATAGTAGTGCTGGACTCCGCTTAATTCAATTCAGTCAATAGTTGTTGAGTACCAGTTCTGATATGCAAGGCCCTAGACTGTGGGGGGTGGGATATTATAAAATAATTTTCCTGCCTTTAAGAAACTCACCACAGTAGCGGCGGCGGCAGCAGCAACAACAGCAACAATACACACATGACACACACACACAATTTCATGTTAATCTCCATTTGAATGATTAAATAGCATTATAGGTATTCAAAGAATGGAAGGCTCATTTCTGCTGCAGCAACACAGAATGGAGCACCTTGAGAGACGTAACATCTGGACCAGGCCTTAGAGGATGGAGACAGTTGTATAGGAATAATGAAGAACACAAAAGTATCCCAAACAAAGGCAAGGAAGCATAATCCATGTACCTGAGGACTTGTCAATAGGCTCAAAAGCAGCAGTAAATTTGGCCAAACTGTAGAAGGGGTCAGGTGTAAGGCGATGGATGTAGATGTGAGCAGGGGGCCAGTGAAAGCTTTCAAGCAGGAGGGACTGGATTACAGCACATTTTAGTAAGGCTGATCTGGCAAGGGTAGATACAATGTATTGTAAGGTGGAGACATTGAGGGCAAAGAGCGCAGTTAGGGGCCAACACAATCTCTTAAGAATAAAGAGATATGAGTTGAGACGTTAGTGACAGTTGTGGACATGGACAAGAGGGGACTGACTGGGGAGACACTGCATTCGTGCTGGTTATCAGATGACAGACGTGAAAGGTATCGGGCACCTTTTACGGCTTCTCGTTCCGACTTGATTGTCATATTAACAGGCATTCCTGTTGCCTGTAGGAATTCTGTCACTTCATAGTTTAATAAACCTTATCTCCTAACTTACATGATCACTTCTTCTGAGCAATCATGCTAAGTTTTTAAGTACCAATATTAATTTTTACAGGATATGGGAATATGCTTGTTTATGCTTAACCCAATCAATGATGTTGCTTCAATAACAATTTAAATTACTTTCTAATACTAAAATGTGTATTCTAAATCGGTGCTAATTGTAGTAGATCTGTGTTGGACAGCAAATGTATTTTTAAAAATCACAAAAATTGAACGATAATTTAAAAGGTGATATTTTTCTAATGTGATCAGGCAATAACAGAAGGGTACAACTAATATATTTGGTAATTATTCTATGACTTCTCAAGAGAAGAAAATCTCATACTACTCCTCTATGTGAAAATAAAATGTAAAAACTACAGCCACCCCACCACATAAGCAGATTTGACTTACAGCTCTGTGATTGTGTGTCCCCCAGTTAGCCAGTAGTGGCTTGGTTCTGGAGGGGGATCCCCCACGGTTTGTGAACAATGATAAACTATATTCTACTAATCCATGCACCATAGGACTCAGCATTTACAGTAACACTCTTACTCAACCTCCTAACTTCAAGTTCCCATCACCCTCAAAACTCTCCTCTTCAACTGGGAAGAAGATTGTTTTGACTGGAACTAGTCAGACAGAAGCAACGTACTGCCAACTGCTTCTTTGTGCAGCACCTGCTGCCAGGGCCTAAATTCTTGTTATCTCCACAACATGGTTTAATCTTTTAACAGTTGGCTTATTGGTGAAGAGCGAAGGGGTCCTTTGTGTCTGTCTTGGGTTGGCACCCAGTGTTAACACCATGCTGTTCTTCGAGAGATATTTTGCTGGACAGTTCCCAAGTGATTCTACATAGACCAGACACAGCCAGGCCCACTAAGGCAGCTTCGTTTTGTGTTATGAAAAAAAAAAAAAAAAAAAAAAAAAATCTTGCCAAGTCTGGGGTTCTGATTCACTTAAAACTAACAATGGCCATTAAGTTTCTCTTGGTGACATCACCTCCTTTTTATTTTTAATTTAATCTGATCAGTTACCTTTAGACCAAACATTAATGAAGGTGGGGAAGATAAAAACTGAAAATTGGAATTTAGAAAAGTGCTTTGACAACCTACAACATAATATGCTGTGTGTGTGTGTGTGTGCACGTGTTCATACATGCACATACACAAGCACATGCATGCACGTGCACAGGTATGTGTATAAAAGTATTTATGTTGAGACTGGTTTCTAAATACATACCATCATATATGTCATTGAACCTTTTCAAGTGCTGAGAATCAAAAAAAAAAAAAAAGGCAATTCTGTTCTGTTTTATTCTTTGAATACCTAAATACATAGCTCCCTTTGCATGACCACTATGATTTGCTTGTCTGAATAAACTGTGCTGATATGAAAGCTGCCAGTGATAAAAATGATGCATACATGTGCCGGGTCAGTTAAACCTTCTTGTTTTTCTTTTTCTGAATCACTAATGAAAGTGGAGTAGCCTTCAACATTGGTGTGCAAATTCAAAACAATAAGGGACCCACTTGGCTTTTCTTACAGATCTATTGAGGAACAAAATACAAAACAATAAAACTTTTCTTGAAAGAAGAAGCTCATAGATCACAACCATTATAAACAATCTGTTTACCACACAGAAATTATATGAGATTTTTATACTTTTGGTAGAGAATTTAAGGCCAAGTTAAATAATTTGATACATAAATTAAAATCACAATTATAAGAAATATTCTAAAATCTCTTTCCTCTTGTCTCTGCTGTTCATTTTTATTGTCTCCATTCTATAAATCTATAGCTGATCAATCCACCCATCTCTAAGGCTGAAAGCAGAATTGGAAAAGTCTGAAAGCAGAAAATATCAGTGAGCACATAATTACACAATCAAAGAAGGCAAAATATCTAAGATCTAGGTAAGCAGTCCTCAAATAGCTTCCAGCTATTAGTCTAAAAATAGGGAAGAAATGGGATTTTATTTAAAGTTCCGTG
This sequence comes from Rhinolophus sinicus, assembly GCF_057876585.1. Taxonomy (NCBI): domain Eukaryota; kingdom Metazoa; phylum Chordata; class Mammalia; order Chiroptera; family Rhinolophidae; genus Rhinolophus; species Rhinolophus sinicus. The sequence continues at coordinate 163,267,578 of NC_142514.1, forward strand.
TCCTATTCCAATGACAATCAGTACAAAATTTAAATTAAAGTTTTTGTATTTTCCCCAGTATAAATGATTTGTAATTTATACTGCTCTTCAAAGAAACAGGATAGTAAAGAATTGTTTTCTTTCCCAGTGTCCTTTGTGACATACAGAATAACATATTCTGTTAGCATCCCTAACTGCTGAATTTGCAAGTTAACTTGCAACAACTATGCCATAATTCTAAAATCATAATTGGGTGTTTTTCTTGTTGTTTCCATATTGAAAATTGTCACTAAAATTCTGCTAATGTCTTATCATAAACAAAGGCTAGGATCAAAACAAGTTGCCTTTTCATTTTGGCAAAATATATGACCTGCCAAACACTGGAGTCCATTTTTTCTGCTATACTTTCCTATAACCAGGCATTCCCCAAGCTACTCTTCTCATGATTTTTTTCTTTTATATTAACTACCATGAAGTTTACATCTCACCCATGTCATGGAAACATATAATTTTATTGCCCTTAAACTGGGCAATCTGAAAATGTTGCCAATTTAAGTAACAATAGAGAACTGTTGAGAGATGTATTTGCCAAATTGTCCATTTGGAGTAGATTCCGAATCTTATTTTTTTTTTTTTTTAAATGGATAAAAGAGCAACAGGTTGTAATTATCAGGGTTGTATCTGTCTCCCACATTACTAATAGGGATTATATGTTCCAAATTTTTCTCTGTAGGGAAGGTTTTACTTGTCAATAAGAGATTTGAAAGAACAGTCAGGGGTTAGGCACTGATATCTCTATCTCAAGCCAATTTCAAAACGTAGGAATTGAGAATATCGGCTTTTGCCTCCCTCAGAGACTCTGCCCCTGTTGTAATCCTCTTAGTGTCTTCTTGACTACAATGAGCATGAAGAGCCTGTAGATATCCATCTCCTCTGCCTGAATCTTTCTTTAAAAATGCTCCTTTTCAGGTTATTAAATCACTGTTTCCAACACACTGATCACCTCTCTGTATTTAAATCGAAGACATTTTTCTGAAAGGATTTTAAAGTTTTCACAGCTAAGGGAGAGCCATTTTTCTTCTAAAGTTTCTCATTACTAGACAGTTCATTAAATCTTTGCTTTCTTGCACTAGTATTTTGATTGGACTTAAATTTTATGCAAAACCGATATCTTCTTTCAAAATAGCATAGTGTACAAACTTTTACTTAAGATGAGTGTTTTCTCACTTTCGCTGGATCATTAGAACCAATTAACAATGCTGAAATAACTGTGGATTGTTATTCTATCATTTTTCAACATAGAAAATATAGTTTTCTTTTAAAGTCCTACTTTGGCTTAAAATCCAAGAGAGAGAAGCCTTTGGGTTCTTTTCCTGTGATAACTCTTTGATACCCTTTATTTATTTTTTTTGAAGTTTGAGCTGGTTTCTGTTGAACAAGTTAATTAAATAGTGAATTCAATTCCATTTAGCTAAATCTGAGCATCAAGATGTTTCAGCAGAGATAAGGGTGATTGGGATGCCCTTTGACCTCAAGGAATTTCTAATCTAGCAGGGAGGATAAGACTAGGACCACCTGAGTTATCTTCCTCACACAAGGATCAAATCAGATCTTGCCTCTGCTTGATATTTCCAGTGGCTCCTTGTTTTCTACAGAACAACACCCAGAATCCCTCACATTCAATTAAGACCTTTTACGATCCGATCTCAACATTCTCTGTGGAATCTACTATTCTCCCCCTTCCTATCCCAATGTGACCTGAAATATGCCCAAACTTGGAGCATTAATTGACTTCAAATCATCCCCAAAAACATTGTAAGAGGAACAGCATCGAGTTCAATGTTGTTATAAATGGCACAGAATGGATGTAATGGGGTTATCAAAGCCAGAAGCATCATGTCTGGTTTGGGGGTAGGGTGGGGTAAAGAAAGATTTTATGGAGCAGGCACATGGGCAGGATTTCAACAAACACTTATTAAATGCCAGCTATATGCCAGACATCATGCTAGGACATGGCACAACAGTAAAAAAGACGACTGGGGGTGCTGACAAAGAAAGAGAGGTTGAATTACAAGCAGAAGGATCCACATGGGCAGAATAACAGAAATCATGGCGTGCTTTCAGAAGACAACAAATGAACAGTCTGGCTTGGCTAACACACAATGAACATATTAGACAATAGATGGCCTTGAAAGATCGGTTATAGCTAAATTTTAAAAATCACTCATTAGAAATGTATTGTGCATTTGCCCTACGTTCAACACTTTGTGCTAACACTCCAGAACACAAAGATGAGTAAGAGATAATGTCAGCATCCAAAGAGTTCTCAATTTAATGGAGGGGAAAAACACAAAAGCAAGTAAATGCCTACACTAAAACATAAACTAACAATTTTCAAAGGACGATAATGAGTTCACAAAAGGACACAAAATCATTTGAGGTTAATTTTCTCTGGATGATCTGAGAAGGCTTCATGGAAGGAAGAGGAAGTTGAATCAAGCCTTAAGGCAAGGAATAGTAATGGTGGAGGTTATTTCTTAGGCAAAGAACAACACGAGCCATGGCACAAGTACACCAAAGTGAAAAGCATGTTAGGGGACACAATTTATTAGCTCTGACTGTAGTGCTGGGTACAAAGAAGATCAAGAAGAGGAGAAGATTGAAAAGGCAGATTGAGAATGGGGGAAGACTGAAGGAGAATCATGGAGATCGGTGAAGGCCAGATGAGGATACGCAAACTCAGCTGGCAACAGTCAGGCATACAGGTTTTTGAGCAGGACAATAATGTTACAGCATAAACCTAAAAAGGAACGCCACCAGGATCAGAACTATGGTAAAGAAATCTAAATGTCAGATGAATATAAAATATAAAAGGCATTAATTTTTATTGCACCATTCAACCTACATTTATTTTCTAAATTTGCTCAAAAACAGGATTAGAAGCAATTATTGATTTTATTCTATTTTTATAATTATACTATTTAGATTTATTTGCTCCTTGAAACGACTATAGTTTCAGTATAAATTTTGACATAATAGACTGAATGGGCACCATGGAGAAATTCAAAAATAGCAATTTGGATCAATGTGTTTTTGCATTGTCTCTTGGAAATAAAGGGCCCACACCAGTTAACAGGAAGTCCTACTTTCTTTGGGCATCTCTCTCTCTCTGTGGGCACCTTTTGGTTTTGATTTCATGAGTTCAAATACTAAAGCTCATGCTGCTGAAATAAACTACCCTACATAGTTTCCCAGCTGAGAAAAACAAAAGAATTACTCTTTCTTTGCAGACAATGTTTAAAATGCCTTTCATAGTTCAGTTAGGGAACAAAATATTTACTGACAGGATAAATGTCTTAGTGTAAATTAATAAACAGACCTTCTGGATTGGCTTGTCATAAATTGGGTTTTCTAAAGAACTCATGTTCCTTAGATACAGATCAGATTCCAAAGTACAGAGAGAGACAGCATCTTAAAGACTTCCTTAAACAACTCCAACTTATTAATACAGTAGGTATAAAGAAAATATGCTAAACAATAGTACTTGAGTGATGCAATTCAGGTAAAATTTTTTCAAGTAGGAATGCTATATAATGATTCAGTTTTAAAGTACTTAATTAACAGGAAGTAAAGAATAATACATTTGTAAAATAATCCTAGCTTTTAAAAACTTTCACAAATATTTCTACTTCATCACCATGTATTGAATATCCAATACGTAAAATACTCACATTAATTACAACATATAATTCTGACCTTGTTCTGTAAGAAATGGTTCTCCAAGTCCACCTTTTCAAATTGATCAGGTATCTCTTGACTGGTGCCACTGAAATTCTTTGGAAATCCCTCACAAACTTCCCAACTAAGGAAAGTAAAACACGTGATCATTTTTGTTAGAATGAAATGTATTCAATTATAATACTCTTTAATCTACTAGTATAATAATTTATGCATCTTGTACTCTTTTAGTGAGAGTAAGATCAATGTATAATTCATAATCTTTGAAACAGAAATTTGTAAAGTGCTTTGGTATCTATAATTGGGAAAAGAAAAGTTTTAAATTTTTACCTTGCAATTATTTATGACATTGGGGGATTCCATGCCCAATTAATTATTAATAGAACAAAGAAACAAAATGACTTTTTGTTTCTTACAGAAGCATTTATAGTGGAGCACTGATAGCACTTCATTGCTCAATTTTTATTCTAAATACACTGGACTATGAATAATAACAGATGTGCTTATACTTATAATAGTTGGGTTAAGCACATTGGTTTGGTATTTTTAAAAGAATCTCAAGAGGTAATACAAACTGGAGGTATCGAGTGTCACTCTTAATTTAGCCAAATCATTTATTTTAATAGGGAGCTGACTCTTACCCTAAAGAAAATTACTCAGCGCAACATTGGTATGTTAAGACATACCATACAGCACGCTATTTAACAGAAACGGTTCTGGCACTGGTAACACCATGTTTCCCCAAAAATACGACCGTGTCTTATATTAAGGTTTGCTCCAAAAGATGCATCAGGGCTTCTGTTCAGGGGATGTCATCCTGAAAAATCATGCTAGGGCTTACCGTCCGGTTAGGTGTTATTTTCGGGGAAACATGATAGTATATTTTTCAATACTCTGAGAAATATAAATAAGAGTATGATTATTAAGATTTCAAACGATCCACTTTAAAGCATTGAAAGAAAATTTAAATGGAATCCAAAAATTAAGTAAATTATCTTCAAATTAGTTGTGTTCAGTAAGGGCAGTTTCACATTGTAATATACATAAGCACCTATATTGAATTTGAATCTACCCAATAAAACAGTATTCATTGTACCTGGGAAGTGAAATTAAGAAGGAATACATGAATTTAAAATTAAACTGCTAGCTAAAAATTGAAGAGAAAGGGTCTAGGCAAATTTAACAGCTTGGGAAAAGATTATTGCACATGGAATAAAGCTCATAAATGGAAATGACTATAAAAAATGCTGATGAGCTATTTTCTATATATAAAGAAAAAACAGGATAAAACAGACTCAAATCTCGCTTGGAAAGTGACACACAGTCATTGGGGGATAGAGTTGTTGTTAAATAACTATCCGGGAAGACCAAAGAGTTTGTCTTTATAGACATATTAAGCAATAGGTTGACACTAGCTAAACTGAGTGACCTCATCAGACTGCTTTCCATTCCCTGGATCTGCCCTCTACTTCAGTCTTTTCACCTGTATCTTAAGGAAAGTTATAATTTGTTAAATTACAAAATTTAAAGCTGGGTAGGGCCTTAGAGATAGACCACCTAATCCAACATACTATCAGTATCGCGCTGCAACGTCCAATGAGGTAGCCATTAGCCACGTATTCTTATTTAAGTTAAAATTCATTTAATTTAAACAAAATTAAAAATTCAGTTCCTTTGTCACATTAGGCACATTTCAAGTGCTCATAGTCACAAAATATGTTTCCATTATCACAGAAAGTTCTATTGGACAGTGCAGGATAGTGGTTAAACCCTTAGGTCTTAAGAAAAACAATCTGGGTTAGAATCTTGGCTCTATCTTGTACCGGTTAAGTGACTGGGCAAATTATTTTGCCCTTCTGTGCCTCGGTTTCTGTCTTTATAAAATGGAGTGATAATAGGAAATGATGCAATTAAAATAATTGTTTTGAGGATTATATAGGTTCTTACCCAATGCATTTAGAACTGTGCCTGGTCTATGGTCAACACTCAGTAAATGCTGGGTATTTTATTATTACATATGAGAAACTGACACCAATTTGCTCATGGACAATCACAAACATGTCCAGATCCCGTAAGTCCTGCTCTTTTTCTCACTATCCCACCAAGCCTCCAGCACACTGCTTTTGTTTCAATTTATCATCATCAAATGAGATCCTTAAATATGAACACTCATGAGTAACCATATTCTTTAATATTTTAGTGATTCCATTCAAAACTATGAATTTAGAAACATCCACTAAAAACTGTTTTCATATTTCAAATACAATTCTTACCTCTGCAAAGCAGAAACTATAGTCTGCTCATTGCCCCATGTTTTTTTTTTTAAAACTCAAGGAAAGTTAATGATAAGTCTTTCAGGCACTAGAGTTCATTATATCATGAAGTAAGTCAATAAAATGAATAATTGCTTATTTAAGACAATTCAAAGAACATCTTTTAGTGTTTCAATTTCTCACTCTGGGAAATTGGAATTTAGGTGATTCAGATTGCTTTAACCAAGCACATGTTAATTTACTTGTCACATCCAGGAAGCAGAACAGCATTGGGATCCAAGAAGGTTTTATATGCAACTGTAATGCCATCTTTGGCAAATGCTGTCATCCGGTCAAAGGTCAAATTCAAAACAGGGGTTAGTGGAGATCTGAAAAATGAAAAAAAAATCTAAGCTATTTGCAAAATTATACAAACACTAAGATTTGAGCACACACACAAAAAAAATAATAACATATACAATATTAGTGTTTAATAAAATCCAGAAATCCTGAAAAGCACATTTTAGTTTATTTGGCTGATTTATAATATGCCAGGAATAGTTGCAACACATACTTTAAAAAATAATTTCAATAATAAAAGCAAAGAATTTAGTTGAGAAAAACAACCAATTATTCATATAATGTCCATTTTTTTAAAACTACATCATGGATAACTATAACTGCATGATGTTCATCGATGTATAATTACGATGCAATACACCCATAATAATCTTAATAATCTTTGGACCTGATAATTAAATGAATTCTTCGTATTTGGCTAAAAACCATCGTTGTGGGTTTACTAAATGCTATGCTGATTTACTTTTTCATATTACATACTTTTAAGTACACTGTTTTAGGTTAATTTAATTATGTGAGAATTAAAACCAAATGGAAAGTAGATCTTGAATAAGAAGAATAGCCATTATGTCATGTATGAACCATTTTTTATTCTAAATTGGTGACAGACTTGCTATTAAACTTTATAATTGTAGGACTCAACCACATCACCTGCGTAGTATTGTCGAAATATTTAAACCGAATCTAATCATGAGGAAACAGACAAATCCAGAATGTGGGACATTCTACAAGAAAAGTGACTGAACTCTTAAAAAATAAAAAATAAAAATCAATGTTATGCAAAACAAAAGGTGGGGGAATATTCTAGATTAAAGAAAACTAAAGAAAATAATTAAATGCAATACATAAAGCTTATTTGGATACTGAATGACAAAATCTCCAAAGCACATTTTGGGACTTGCATATTAGGTGATATTACATTATTGTTGGCTGTGTTCGATATTACAATGTGTTACAGAAGAACATCTTATTCTTCAGTGACCTGACCTGAAGCATTTAGGAGTAAAACTTTAATGACTGACTGAAATTAATTTCAAAACACTCAAAAGAGAAAGAAGGAGATAGAAAAGAGGTAAAATAAATGTGGCAAACTCTTTTAATTGGTGAACCTAGGTGAAGGATATAGAAGTCTTCTTTGTACTATTTTTTCAACTGTTCTGTAGATTGGATATTTTTAAAAATAAAAATTGGGAAAAAATAATTAAAGGACTCAAAATAGAAGTAGATATTGGCAAAATCATCTCTTTCAATGAGTAACCTGATCCCCTCCCCTGTATCTGTGTATATTAGACATGTTAAAATTACTCCATGAAAATGAATATCATTTGCTTAGCACATATTGCATATTTTCTCAATATATTTTAAACAGGGTGGAAATAACTTTTTAGACATAAACTTTAGAAATTCTGATAGTAGCAAACTGCTATAATGGTTTCCTAGAGCTTCATATTGGATTCAACACCAGGAAAAAACACACAATCCTATTAAAATAACAATGATATACACACTTATGAATTCCTCCAGCTACAATCCTCAGTAGATTTTGGAATATTTCAGATACTTAGTATATCATTAGTTACTCTACAAATATGATCCAATTAACCAAGAACAAATGCTTGATCTTATTAAAAGAAAGTATTATAGCAAACATCATTAAAAACATCAAAATCAGCCAATTAGTTTAACAATGATATTTAAGAAGAAATTAATAGATACACATTTTATTAATGTCTCTCCTTGTTATTGAAAGAGCTTGCTGAATTATTAACGAATTTTTGCCACTTTAAAATTCATCAGTGCTTTTATTGGTATAAAAACAATTCTCACAATGCAATTAAATTATATTTTGAAATCTGCCTATGGGGAAAAAACACCATTTCTCACAGAATTTTTGAATTCTATAAATTATACAGCATAAGAAATTATTAAGCATTCTAATTTTACTCTATGGGGAGGATGAAATAGAATTTTGCAACACGCTAGCCACAACTAATCCTACCAACTTTTTCCAAAACCTTCATGGATACCCGAGTAGATTTGTTTCAGTATTTGAAATTTTGACTATTTGAATCTATAGCATCGGTCAGCTCCTAGTTCTTTCTATGCTATTTTCATTAGAATTAATATCTGATCAATTATACTCTATAAGCAAAATTATTTCCCCCTATTTCCTCTATTCTGTTCTACAGATAAATAAAGAGAGCTTTAAAAAAAATTAAAAATAAGCAGAAAAGTGTGTTTCAAAGTTCCTCTGTATGTGTTCTGTCAAAATATACATAAATTTTCAAGATGCTCCGCACAACAGCCCAGCTCATCAGTGCCTATAGACTGCAGCCTTTTTCTTTTCTCAGAAACACAGATAATTTTATGCAGGAATTTACCAATCTACAAAAAAATTTACACCATGCTCAGCAATAACCAGTAATTATTGTGGGATAATAGAAGGCGCTTTTGAGGAATACAACTTTGATAGGATAGGGCTTACAAGCTTTTACCAATTTATCTTTAGCTGTCCTGTCACTGGTGCTTAAAAGGTTAAGACTTTATTTGTGAAAACATAGAGAGATAGTGGGGAATCATGTTGTCTACAGATTCATAAATCTTGCTTAAGATCCTTTTCAATTACCATCCATTTCTCCTTTAAAAAGGGACAAAAAAATAGAGGAGTGGAAGCAGGTCAGGGCAGTGTGCGACGATGACAGTGTGATGGGCTTGGGCCCCCTGTGGTGTTTCCATCTGCTGTCATTAAGGTGACTACTCAGACATGAACAATCCCGCTTGCTGTGCTGACAGGCAGACTTCAAGAACTATGACAAGGCATTAAGACAGAAAGTCAGAGAGAGAGAGGGATGTCATATCCCACAAACAATACTACCTCATGAAAAAATGCTCTGAAATGTTATTTGAATTCAAAATAAAAATAAAAATTCATAAAGGGTGTGACTTGGTTTCTCAACTCTCCTTTTAAATTAGTTTGCCCCTGGGAAGATTGAGGACAGACAGAAAGTAAACACCTCTCTCCTACCTGTATGCTTTACCATAAGAGACCCAAATCTTTTGCTCATTCTTCAGCAAAAGTGGATTCTTAATTTCTTGACCATGCTCACTGAAAAGCCGGGCTGAAGAAAAATTAAGGCCTGGTGGGTTGATGGAAGATCCTTGAAGCCTTTGATGAATCTTGAGAAGTAACTGGTGTGGGGGAGAGGGGGGTAATGATTAAAAAGAAGAAGAAATATCATAAAAATGTGCACATCTGTAATAAACTGTCTCTACTCTGTAACAAATAAAGTCCAAACAAATGATAATTAAATTCATATAGAATGTTAAAAGAAGTGTGAAATGATGGCAATGTTTAGCTCAGGCTAAAGGAACAAAATGAGCATGGGCTTTTAACCAGCAGGGGGTGCCACAGGCTTGTGATTGAGCTCTGACCCTTTGGCACGAGGACTGAAAGCAGATGTGACAGTCGTATGGAAAGAGCATTCAGCTTCTGCACACGGTAACAGCCCTCTTTGATACGGGTGATGCTTTTCTTGTCGGAGCTACACATTTTGTTAGGGTTTTTCCAGAGCATGTTGGAGTTTTACATTCGGCAACCTCCCCCGTCCCCAGCTAACCTGTGATAACCAATGGTAGAACAATTCACCGCGTACACGATTGTAAAGCTAAAGATGACTTTCAGCCTATGTTGGTTCACTTCGGAGACCTCTGCCTGGATGTATTTTAATTAAGAGCCCTGCAAACGCTTGTGAGCAGCTTCAATAATCAATGTTTTCAAGTTGAGAATAAGACATAACTGAAGTGTGAAATATGAGATGCTGTCACTTCATATTTTAAATAATAGCATTGCCAGTGTTGGTTTCTATCTTACATGTACATGGAATCGCTAAATTATCAAAATATTTCTAATTTAAGGCATATTTCAAATGAAGGTAAATCCAGCTGAACAGTGTTGCATATAGAATTTTAAAAGACTTTTTGTGATTTTTAGTCCTTTGTTTGAGTGTTTAGGCCTCAGCTCTTTCCTGCTCTGTGCCCCCCATGATCCATCACTCTGTCACAGGTTTCCTTTTCTTCTCTCCCTTGTCAGTTCTTGTGTCTCTCAATTTCTTGTTACTCTGTAATCTCGGCAGGGATGCGGATACAGTTGTGGCCTCTTCTTGCCTAACTGCTGTTCAGGGCGCCTTTTTCGTTCCTTCTATTAATTCTTATTGAAGGTATATTGAGAAGTGCTAAATGCTGAGGCTCAGCGAAAACAAGAGGAAGTTGCACTCCTGTCATATATCTCCCCTATTGACTGTAAACTCCTGACCAAGTAAAATATTTTCTTTGACCAGCAACGATATTTGTAAAACACCTAAGACATAGGCTTTGTCCTCACTAGAGATAAATAATCACATCTCCAATTTCATCAGCTCTGCACAGACCAGACATTTTAACCTTGAGCATCATTATCACCTGAAAATGATGATACATATTTTTTATTTCATTAAAGTTAAAATTTCTCATCCAGCATAGCCAAGTCCTTTGAATATTAAAAATAATTACTACTCTCTTTAGGAGTATAATAGGTAAAGGTGTTAGAATAGTAAAAATCTGTATTGTTTTGTTTTGTTTCCTCCATTGCAACCACAAACATGTTTTGAAATCTACAGATTGTATTGACAAAGCCCTACATTTATGTCTGTGTGTTCTCAGCCGTTGTGCTTATTTTTTGTTGCTTTGCTATTATTTTAGGAGACATGTAATAATGTTGATCATTTTTTAAACCACAGTGATTTTGCTTTACAGGCATCACCTTTTTTGTGAAGGTGAAAGATATAAAAGATTTAAGTCTAATCGAGGAGAGAAATGTCTACACAAAGAACAAGAATGTGTGGTAGAGAAGGAATATGAACACCTGACCACTTAACCAAATTTACTTTCACAGGAGTAGCACTGCAATCTCTATTTTCTCAACTCAGTGACAGACTGCATTTTAGGTGTTCAAAGATGAGAATCTGACAGCCTACAGGAGGTAAGGGCCTCAGAGCCTTTCATCTCTAGGTCATTGGTTAGGGATGGGCTATGGTGACCAAACATTGTGATAATCTTCACCCATTTATCTTTAAAGCTATTATCACCAGGCCCTTATAGGATCAGAATTTGTTCAGGGACCTGAGACGAGTGTGCAACATCTTAGGCTAGGGACTGAGACAAGTGTGCACCAAGGGAAGAGACATCCTTGGGTGTCACAAGGGATCTCCCAAAGAGCTTTCTAAAGCCCCTGATTCAACTTTTCCCCCCAAATTTACTTGCATATAGAAGCAAAGAATAGATCGATTTTCACTGTGCCATAAGCCAACACAAAAACTTTCTACAGAATAATATCTTCCTGTGTAAAATAATACAAATGCCATCTTCAATTTTAATATGAACAAAAAAGTAAGATGTTCTAATGTAGAAAAGAGGGAACGCAAGTAGAATATTCCAGAAAGTCTTTTGTATCATGGTGATTTGCATAGTCAGGGATTTGATGGAAAAAAGAAAGCAGGGAGGGCTCTTGATCCTGCTTTCACTAATCAATCTAGGTAGTATTTCCCACCTTTTGTGGGCCCAGCTAGTGATCAGTTAAGAGTCAAGTAATTCTATGCAACTTCTGTGACTGTCTCTAAAGCCCAGATAATAGATGCCAACAGGGAGACATAAGTCTGAGGGTGCTGAAAAGGGGGCAGAGGGGGCTGGGGGAGCAAGTTTCTCTACAAAAGCCTAGCAACCGAGCTCAAAACATTGGTGCGTGCTGGGGTGCCTAACCCCAATCTGTAAACCACAGGGTATTCAGTGTCTTTTTATGCAAGACAAAGACCCCAAATATAGACCCTGAACATATTGATTGGGCCTGAAAAACATTCCAATTGTCTGGGAAATAGGCAAAGGTAAGAGTGCCTAAGATAAGCCACATGGAGTTGCTCACAGCGAGCATAAGAGAAGACCTAGGCTGCCTGTTACTCGCTCAGAGTCTAGGGCTTGGAAATACCCTAGACCCAGAACATACCCTCCACTGAATATCATGTGACTTCTTTTCAAAGTAAAGAAGAAGGCAATCCCAGAGTCCATTGTAGGCAGATTTCCAAATACAAGCATAATGAAGGTTACGATGTTAAGTAAGAGGCCTGGAATTAATACTAAACTAAAACTGAGAGCCTAAAGAATTCAGAAGTCAAGCTTGAGGATATCAATCTTTACAGATCAGCAAGTGATTGATCTTCTCTAAATAACTTTAAAGGTTTATTAGGTTGGTATACAAGTATTTGCGGTTTTTGAATTTTTTTTAACTTTTTAAACCACAATTACTTTTGCACCAACCTAATAATTGTCTAAATTAACTACCAGTAACTTGTAAGACACTTATAGTCATAAATAAATGGTCAGTAAACTCACCCTTTCCATCATATCGCCAGTTTGAGTTGGGCTATTAAACCCCAGATCTTTTTCACTGATCCAAACAGAGATCGCTCCAGTGTCTTTACCATTTTCAAATATCTGAAAAATAAGTGCATTCAAAATTAAAAAATAAATACCTGCACACACATGCATACATATATTCATACATAAGCATATAAATACAAACAGTCCTGGCTTTGCACAGTGTGGTTTCGACTGCAAGTCATGCATGTGGAAACCGTGCAAAGCAAGGAGCGCCTGCATGAACCCATGCAAGTAACTGGCAATGAAAATCAACAGAACTAGAATCGTAGAACATCCTTCGTTTCTCCTTGGGGTTTCAGTGTCTTTAACCTGATTAGTCCTCCCGACAATCTTTACATAGAAGGAAATGTGGGCATTAAAGGAAGAATCACTGACTACACTGGATGCATACATGTGGCAAGCATCGGAGAACGGTCAGCTGGTGACCAACCACCTAGCTCATTTCATTCTTCTTGAAAAACATAATGCCACACATTACGGAATGTTTGATTTATGCCACACATTATGGAATGTTTGATTTATATTTAAAATGAAGCAGTGTTCAGCTCATCTTTTGACTCACTAAAAGGAAACTCAACCTGACATAATAGTATGATGGAAACCATCCATTTTAAGTGCTTATATGCAACAAGTTGTTGACAACACAGATAAAATTCATAACACTGCATTATGTAACACTTCCTGGGGGGTAGGGAATGCTAGCAAACATTCTGGTCTCGAATAATCTAGTCAATAATCTAGTCTCAAAGAAGGCTGAGCTAGAGTGATGACCCATGTGGGTGGTGCCATTCACCAGGCAAGAAAGGGAGCAAACCGAGAGAGGCCTGATGAATAATTTAAATCCTTGCCTTTTATTGAATTTTTTCTCAAAAGTTTTTTTCTTCCCTTTCTGATACACCTATCACACCAAGGTAGCCATTTTATTTACTTCTAGCACTATTTCCAGAGAAGAGAATTTGGAAGAATACCTTATTTAAAAAGAAAAAAAAAACCAAAAACAATTATCTGTTTTACTTTAGAGACAGTTTGAGAGTTATTTAATTCATGCTAACCTGGTTTGGGAAATAATGTGCATCAATAGCACTTCTTCAGGCTTTAGAACTAAACAAGGGAGATTAAAAAGAAAAAAAAAGAATAATAGTGTTCAAGGATTGTGGGTTTTTCTCTACTCGATGCTCTTCATTGCACTGATAGTGCAGTGGAGAGTACACTGACATTCTACACCCTGAAGTATCTTTTGCTACCGGGGATTGTTTTAATCTCTTTTCTGAGTAAAGATACAATTTAATCTCTTTTCTGAGTAAAGAACAAGAAATCCATCTACTTTTGCAAGGAACTTTGTAAACCCAACTGTGGCCTGTGCATCCCAACAGTCTCTTCAGGGCCCCAATCTGGAACAAAATTCTTATTAAACAACAGAGACATTTTGCGATGACAGTCACAATTCTAAGCAGCATGCATTCTACAAGGTTAGTGTTAACAACAACTCAGTTTGAGGAACTTATTGATGTTCCTTTGTCAAGACTTGATAGAAGTGAAATCACAGTACAGCAAATTATATTCTAGAAAAAGAGAGTGTGAGTGCTAACTGCCCAACTGAGAAGGCAAATAGGACTTGGTCAGCACCTAAGAGTATCACTAGCTTTCCTCACTGCTGCTAATGTCTTCCCTTCTATGTCTAGAAAAGTACACTAAAAAAAACCAAAAAGAGGTGTTTTAATGCTTAAGTAAAAGTCCAAGTACGAATTTCAGTGAAAGAGGCTGCCCTCCACTAGTCCTTCAGTTTGCTTGTTTGTTTTTCTATATTTCTAAAAAAATTAAAATTCCCAAGTTGAAATCCTATGAAATGCTTCTTTTCTTAAGGCCTTGCTCTGGTTTTTAAGGCCTATATTAGTATGCCCATTTTTTAAAAAAATCCAAGTATTATATTTATTATTTTCTTCCTTTGCATGACAAGTATTTTCATTTCTGTTCTCCATGTCTAAACAAAGATGACTCTCTAAAGAGTTTCCCTATGATTGACTAGATATAGGGGGAAAAAAAAAAAAAAGTCTGCTTTTATTTTCCTGCTGCCTGATCCTTGACTTAAGAAAAACCAACTACTATATTGGCTTCCCAGTGGCTCTCTGCATGGCCTCACCTCCCTACAGTTCTAAAATTAGATTCTCACCCTTGGAGTGGGATGATGCAAAAAGCCCGCTGAGGCTAGTCTTGGGTCCCAAGGAGTAAGGTAATAGAACTTTAAAAAAAAAGAAGATCCAGGTCCTCTTGACAAACGTGGCAGCTAATGACTACTGAAGAAAACACCTACAAATAGAAATTAAATTGACTTCTATACTCTTACACAACGTATAGAGTTTTAAGGAGGAGTGTTTGTCATAAACTAGTCTTTTACTTTCATTCATGTCAATATTGATATTTCTTGAGCAAGATTAATATCAGTGTTTCATTTTAATGTTGTTAATGGATTCATTCATTCATCAAATATTTATTGAGTGTATAGCATGTGCCAAGCAGTGCTCAGGTGCTTCAGATATACCAGTGAACTAAGATTCCGGCTCTTGAGAAAAAGAACAAATACATCATTCATATAGTATGGTCAGGGCACAACCAGGTCTTGTGAGGCCTGAAGTTTATACAAATTGGTGGGCCTTCTCCTACAAAAAGAATGCAAAATTACAAATGTAAAACTAGGTACAAAATATTCACTTAAAATGAGGCAAGAAATCACTAGAATTTACCCATATTCAAAAGCTCACACATAGGAAAAACATTACAAAATCCAGAAAAAGTCACAAAATATGTTCATTAATTAGCTATCCAAAGCACATATTTTGGCTGAATTGTCTTTGATCCCCTCTTTCTATGGTAATTTTGTAGCATTTTCTGTAAAGAAAATAGAAAGATCATTCCATCTTCCCTCTTGCATGGTTAATCAAAAAAAATTATTATCGATCAGAAAAATTTCCCTCGGCTTCACAATTTTACTGGTCACTTCATAAACATTTTTAGGACTGATGTCAAATTTGGGGAAATTTTGATCAGCTTTCTTTAATATATGAGCTGTAAAATGTGGAAGAATTTCCTACAAGTTAATCGGCTTTGTTCATTTCACGCCATGTTTTTCCTCCAATACCCATATGCTGTTGGAGCCAGGTCCTCTAGTCCAGTCAGAAAGGAACACACTCTGCAGCCAGCAGGCAGTAGCCATCTTCCTGGAAGCTCCTTCCCACACCAGGATGGCTATCGCTAACTGAACTATATGCGAAGTGACTGCAAACCACTGATTACATTCTACTATGCCCAAACTCAATGTATCCCCAGCTCACTGTCCCCTAAGCCAGATTTCAATACTGCCTGCAGGAACTTCAACACCACTTGGTGCAAAGGAAAGTTTGACAGAGAGGAAGTCAGAGTGGAAACAGACAATGGTCTCAACCAATGATGGTTAAAATATATTATGTTGGCAAATTTTACAGAAACATGCGACCAGGTGTAACCGTTGCTATGGCCTCCCCCGGAATTTTGGAAAGGGCCCTGAAGCTTAAGTTTCATTAGCTTCAGAATAAATGCGCCTCTGAAGGGGTTAAAAGGGGGTGAGTGCTCTGTAAAGAAGAAAAAATATTAGCAAGGCAGGGGATATAGGTGGGTGTGGGGGTCACCATCTGAAGCAAGGGATCAGTATAGGCCCTCAAGACAGGAAAGGCTGAAGTGAAGACGTAGAGGTGAGAAAGTGAGCTAAGAACATAGGTGGGCGAAGTGGACTGCAGGCAGAGGAGCCACTAGAGCAAGGAAACGAAGACAGGAATGCACCAGGTATATCCCAGGAACCACCAGGAGGTTCGTGTGCCCGGAACAGAGTGATGGCGAGAGTAAGTAATGAGATCAGAGGGCTAAGGGTCAGCAGTAAAGTGGGGACTCTTTGGAGGGTTTGGAGCAGAGCATTAACAGGATCTAATTTACATTTTTAAAGGACCATTGCAGCTGCTGGGTGCAGAGTAAAGGTAATCCGAAGGGTGGATGACAGTGGCTCAAACCAGAGTATTATATTTCTATTTTATAAATAACAATGGACATGGTAAGAAAGGCCTATTTCTACTGTACATTCCAGAGTAATTTTATGTGTTTATTTGTTTATTAGCAGGGTTGGGGAGTACAATTTGTAGGCAGTCTAATATTTCTGAAACATGATACCTGCATCTGTGGGTATAAATAAAGCAAACTAAATATAACTGCTCATATGCGGTATTTGTGAAGACGTAAAAATGTCAATAAAGTCCTAAAAGAATTTTATTTACTGTGAAGATTTTATAGAGACCGTGACCAACACTTAAATCGTACAGGGAAAGATGACTTGAAAGGAGAGTTTTGAGCTAATGTGCTTTTCTGACAAGTTTGCCTGGCATCACGTATGACATCCATTTAAGGACTTATATCAGGCCTCATTCAGTACCATTATCCAGCCTTTAATGTTATGAGTCTAGTTAAGGGCTAGCTGTGGGAGAACAGCAGGTTCCCAAACTCTCCCTAATTGCGGGACAGACGCCCCTCCCCCAGAAGCTCTCCTGTGCGTGAGTGGAAGGCCAAACACCTAAGCTTCAAAATGCCTCTGGATGCAATGCTGCTAAGAGGCAGTAACAGGAAAATGATACCGCAGCGTGCTGTCCAAAGTTGGAAGGCTGTACAGTAACAGGATTTACTACTGGAAAGCCAATGAAGAAAAGGAACACAGAAGAGCCATGTAAAACTATTTGGCATAATCCAGGTGAATACAATTAAATATGTTGAAATGAGGTTAACTTACACTTTGCTTGGATTGGGGCCCTAGGAAGCAGACTCTGAGGCCAAGATTTACTTGCAGGAAGTTTACAAGGAAGCGCTTTTAGGTGCAACAATGGTGAGGGAATGAAGGAAGCTGGACTGGGCAGGGGGAGGTGAACTGTTATGAACTTGCAACAGAGGCCTCTGGTGGGAGCTCTAGAGCTGAGACGGACCTTGAGAGAGCTTCTGAATTGAGGCCAGGGAGCCCTGCCTTTGCACCCTGCACACCAACAAAATGCTGAATGTAGGTTGCCCCCAGAAGGAGGGCCTAATCTTGGGAGAAGCGGCTCCTTTACACCAAGGGCACCTGTCTAAGAAGGATGTAGCTGTGGCTACTGGAGGGAGGGTGTCTCCGTCATGCAGAGGGAATCCTAGCAGTGTGGCCTGGCACGTACCTCACTCACACACAGGAACCCACAGTGCAGCATGCTCTGTCACACACATTAAACTGCTCAATACTCAAAGAAACCAGATTTTACAGGGGCATCTCAAGAAGGTTAAGTGACTTGCTCCAGGCAGGGAGACCTTTCAAAATAAAGTCCTATGATTTTTTTTTTCCAGCTTTATTGACATGTAATTAACATATGACATTGTGTAAGTTTAAGGTGTACACCATGTTGATCTGATATCCTTCTATATTGCAAATGATTACCAGAGTTAGCTAATACCTCTATCGTGTCATAATAATTACCATTTCTTTTTTGTGGTGACATGTAAGCTCTACTCTTAACAACTTCCAAGTATGCAATACATACTATATCCCAATGCTGTGCTCTTGATCCCAGAACTTATTCATCTTCTAACTGGAAGTTTGTACCCTTTGGTCAAAATCTCCCCCTTTCCTCTATCCCCTAGACCCTGGGACCCACCATTCTGGTCTCTGTTTATACATGTTTTTTACCTAAGTCAAAGAACATGAAAGTTAAAATATTTTTCTTATGTAAGAAGCTAATTAGCTATATATATGGCTAACTTTAGAATAATCTTTATCCAAGAAGAATTCAAAGTTATCTTTGGAGGGCCGGCCCGGTGGCTCAGGCGGTTAGAGCTCCGTGCTCCTAACTCCGAAGGCTGCTGGTTCGATTCCCACATGGGCCAGTGGGCTCTCAACCACAAGGTTGCCAGTTCAACTCCTCGAGTCCCACAAGGGATGGTGGGCAGTGCCCCCTGCAACTAAAATTGAACACGGCACCTTGAGCTGAGCTGCCACTGAGCTCCCAGATGGCTCAGTTGGTTGGAGCTTGTCCTCTCAACCACAAGGTTGCCGGTTCGACTCCCGCAAGGGATGGTGGGCTGTGCCCCCTGCAACTAGCAACGGCAACTGGACCTGGAGCTGAGCCGCGCCCTCCACAACTAAGACTGAAAGAACAACAACTTGAAGCTGAACAGAACCCTCCACAACTAAGATTGAAAGGACAACAATTTGACCATTGTTCCCCAATAAATCTTTGGAGATAGAAAATCAGCTCTCACTGAATTAACATTATATGTACATTGAATCAAATAAATGTACTGTTAGTTTTTTCATTGCTACAGACTTGCAAGATCGTTTTTAGAACACCTACATTTTCTATACTTTCTCAAGTGTATAATAGATTATCAAACAGTAAATATGTCTAACTTTAATATTTAGATAAGGTGATAATCACAAAGCAAATATTAAAATTACAGGATTCAAGCGGTGACAGTTTAATAATGAATTAGTGTGTTTGTACTACATATGAGAGAAAGTATTTTAATACCTAACAGAGCTGTCTTTAAATAGTATCTAACAGGTAAGGAGCCAGTATATTTTGTCCCAGGAAATGAAAATGCACTTAAGTGAAAACAAATTACATGTTATTATAACAATTGTTAAATTTCATCAACTAAATGATACCTGGACCAAAAATCAAATACCATTTTTTAAAACCCAGAAGAGGCATACTTAAGGAAAAAAAATTATTTTGGAAGAGACATTTTAAAATTCCTCTGTAAGTTGCAGCAGAGACATTTAGATGAATAGTGGGTGACTGTCTATGGGGTAGGATTTTAGGGGTGGGCTAGAAAATTCTGACCCCAAATATCGCTCCCACCAACTTGCTACTACTTGAAATTTCAGATAGAGATGTACTCCTTTGTAATAACTAAAACACCACAGAAAAAATATACTCAGCCTTATTGGTTATTGATCCTTTAAAGCTGTGATTTTCAATCTCGGCTGTCTGAAATCCCTCAGAGGGCCTGGGGTAGGTAAGGCTGGTGGTGGGGCCTCTGGTCCCAAATGGGAGATGGAACCTGATGAGTGAGTCTGTGGGGGCAGCCACCTTCCTGGCTTCAAACAGGGTGGATCCTACTTTCATTTGCTTTATATAGTAGATCCCAAGAAAAATGTTTGATCTCAGAAAAAAAAATTTTTTTTAACTGTCATAGCTTGAAAGAACGTGTAGCATACCTATTTCCTAAGAGCAAGATTTTTTTAAAAAAGATGGTAATGATAACCTGAGGTACCTGACAGCCTGCGTTGGGGGTTGGTGGTAAGAGTGGAGGAAGAGTCAAGGGAGGCCGAGGGTGGAGAGGCCCTCACTGGCTTCAGTTACCCTGGGAGTGGGCCTGCATTCCTATCCATTAAGCATTATTTCATTGCTTTGTTATAATTTTTTTCAAAGGGCTTCTCCCCCACCTCATTTTTCTGCGTCTATTAACAAAGTGAAAATTTCAAAACAAAGTGAATGGTTCTGAAAAAAAATATTCTCTTTGTATCTAATTACAATTCTCACTAAGTTTTATATGAAAATGTTCAAAATTATCTAGGAGACAGTGGCAAACTAAATTTACTGACATGTCATGTCCTAAGCTAAGTAATTTCTAAAGCCCTTTACAAATGAGAATATTTCAAGTATAAATGGAACAAGTATCTCGCTTTGTCTAAATTAATTTAGTGCCTAAAATTACATTTAATTGGGATTAAAATACCAGATATATGGGTCCAGTCTGTAGCTGATATATTATGTACCAGAGCTTGGTAAATGAAAATCGTTGGAAGTTCCTGCATTCATTATATTTCTTCTCATAGAAAGCAACGGCTTTTTTGATGAGAAAAGCATACATCACTCCAAATTCTATTTTACTAGGAGAAATGAACATTATAGGGAGATAAAGTTAAATATGAATCAAATATGGTTAATTATGAATCAAATCATCAGACTTCCCAAATTGTTAGCCTCAGAGATCATATTTTCATCTTTGGATAAAGTATGCCTTTAATGCTATTCAGTTGTTTTTTAAAAATATACCAGGTATGCCTGTAAACAACTTCCCCCCTAATATGATAAGTACTCTGAGTAACTAATACCTATACAAAAGCTTACTGTCTATGGTAATACATTTTTATTTTAAGAAATAATCCATTTTTTATCATAAAACATTATCAGAACTGTAGGCAG
The DNA here is from genome assembly GCF_057876585.1 of Rhinolophus sinicus. Taxonomy (NCBI): domain Eukaryota; kingdom Metazoa; phylum Chordata; class Mammalia; order Chiroptera; family Rhinolophidae; genus Rhinolophus; species Rhinolophus sinicus. The sequence continues at coordinate 163,288,621 of NC_142514.1, forward strand.
AATCTAAAGTAGGTACAAATGCATTACTTCATTTGCACTTACTAGAAAATCTGCATTCATATCTATGTTCAAATGGTGAACTGATGCTTGATAATATTCACGGTGAGCGGGGCTAACACAGATGTCAGTGGGTAATCCGGGGGATGGGAGCATATGTAGGCAGAGAATCTCAGCGACTTAGGCATCTCAAACACTCTGTGAAAAAGCTAATTGAGAGGTAAAAACAAATTAACTGCTATGGAGAAGGACAATCTCCCCGAGAGAGAGAGTATGTGCCTGCAGCAGTAAGGTTCAGTGGTTGCATTTAGTCTGGGTAACTGCTGGGACAGTAATCCAGCTCTGGCCCGTGGACTTTCCCTGCTGACTGCCCACCTGGCAATTCTCTGGGCACCTTGAAGACTGTCAGGACTGTTCAGGGAAAGCCTGTCTCATTACAACCAGCTCTGCATGCCGACCAATTGCTCTTCCCTGACTTTGATACAGACACAGTTTTTCCCTTCGGCATGTCTGGGAAAGGAATACTGTGTCTTCCTGCACACAGAGATTTACACCTGGCTGCAGATGCTTGTCAAGAAATAGGCTGGGGTGAATACACCAGCATCACCCCCATCCCCCACCCCACTACACACACACAGGCCACAGGGGGGAAATGAAGGGAAGGAAAGGGAAGAGAAGGGGGCAAGATGGAAGAGAGCACTGGGAAGAAGAGTAGGTCAGAGGTTCTAGTGCCTACCTAATAGCTATCCCATGACATACTGGAAGGCATTCACAGAGTCTTAAGTTTTTTGCCTTTAAAATGAGCAGGCCAAAATTTGCCTACTACGGTAAAATCTACATATGAAAATTAATTATCTCCATCACATTTTTCCCAACATTTAATGCATGCTTTTGGAGTCACAACAGTAACTTTGAAATATTCCAATTTTGTGACTCGAGCCACAATTTCTTTGAAAATGAATGTCAAGTTGGCATGTTTTACTACTTGTACTTAGAGCATACCCTAAATTTGTTTTCCCACTGTTTACTCAAATAATGTAGGTGCGATCACAAAGCAACTCTGGGGTTGTAAATACAAACATGGGGAAAGTAGTTAAACAGAAAGACAAGGAATGTACAATGGAAATAGGGACATAATAAGCATGCAGAACAGTGACAAGGCCACCCCCCAAAAAAAATTTTGCCATAATTTATGGATAACTGACTTCAGTTGTCTCCTTCTATTCACTTAATTGTTCCATAGATTCCTAAATGTTTACATTTCCTATTAATACATACAGTTAGAGAACTTAATTTTTTTTTTAAATGACCACAAAATACAATGCAAATCTCAAATGGTTTCAGGACTCTCTTGCACACTGGTAGACCAAATTCAAATGTCCAAAGCACAGGAGAGGCCAGAATATTACGGATAAAAGTTTCCGATTATCAACCAAATTATCCCATTTTCTGTAAACTACAAATGATGAAGTTGTATAAAAGGTTGGGAAGACTTGCACGTTAGTTCTATCATCTTCAAAAGGTCTCCTATTGTTCTAGTTCTATGAAAAAGATACTGGGCTAGGGCCGAGAAGGGGTTCTACATCTTCCCACAGTACCTAGCATAATGCTTTGTCCCAACATGGATTTGATAATGTCTAGATTTACTGGACTATTCACTCAAAATCTTCTTTATTTTCTGTCATTGGGAGAATAAAAATTGTTAGACACATATTACCCAGAGGATTTAGTAGATACTGAACAGAGACATTCTTTAAAAAACAAATCTCTGCATTACCTTTTTTTTTAAAGTTTAAATTTCTTTATGCTATAAGAAAACACTAATTAAACAATATAAAAATAGGAAGACTTATAAACTTCCAAATCACAGCCCTCTGAAGCTTGTTTTTATCCAAGTTACTAAACTCTATCCTATTTCCCTCGCTCGCAGGCAGAGTGGACTCATGAGGAGGTAAAGCTTCAGGACCTTTCCTTACCTCCTCACCCGAGAGTGCTGCAAGTTGCTGAGAGCTTGAGAATATCATGGGGGTGGAGGGAAAGCCAAATAGCAATTGGGGAGTATTTCTATGTAAGTGTATCTGATAAGCTGACTAAAAGAAAAGATCTTGGAAGAAAAGATCTGAATCTCCAAGTCTTCATTAATGTGTTGTGATGTACTTTCTCATTCTGAATAAATACCCACTTTCGGCCTAATTTTAAAGAGGCTCCTCTCCCCCAGATTTTACAAGCCTTAGGCCCTACAGAAACTGGATCTGCCTGTCCTGGCAGCACATGGAAGACAACCCACAGAGCGTCATTGACCAATTGTGTGTGAAAAGCACTACTCTACTTCCAGTTGAAAGGACGTTCCTGCACCCATCTTCCACTCGTCCCCCCAAGCTTTCTCCCACCTACTCACACCTCCCACACTCTTGCTCATCAATTCTCTGTCAGATCACCCACCTTTCTACTCATTTTTCCACCCACCGTCCCCTACAGATTTGCTAATACCCTTTCCTATCATTCCTTTCTTGCCTGCCCTCCCAGGGAAACGCTAACATTTCTGACAGCATCTCCATGGGGATGGAGAGAAGGAAGAGTTGCAGGGAAAGAACAGACCTGGGAAGGCAGAAGTCACTGAGTCAATGGCTATAGCAGATGTCCTCACAGTGGCTAGGGGTGGTGGCAGTGACCGGGAATATAGGGTAAGAAAAGGTTTGGAATAGCAATCAATTGCTCCAAAAAGTTGTTAACTGAAGGGCTTCATAGAAGCATTGTGTACGCTGAGTGTGACTACTAAAGGGAAAAACAATAAGAAATCTTTTCCTGCAGCAGGGATGGACATCCAAACTTAGGCTGTTCTCAGTCCTTTCTTTCATATGTCCATTTAAACTTGGTACTGTATCATGCCACGTGATTGCAAAAATGGAACTGAGACAATATGGAACATAGAAAGAGTGTGTCCTTTTAAGAGATGACCTTCTAATATTAAGACCTAACCAAAAGCTGCTGTTTTTAAATTATCAATGAAATACATGATGACGATAAGAAAGTCAGTGAAGAGGTAAAGGCAACCATACACAATAAGGAAAAGCGCCAAGTGCCCCAGGGATTTTGAATCACGCCCTGCAGCCAGCCACTAGTTGAGAACCACTATTCTAGAAGATGATGATCACTATAATCAATTATTTTGGTTATTGAATCTGAGCCATGGGCTTACACATATATTCAATAGAATGATATATACCATCGAATTGAGAAAATTAGAAAGAGGATTGTGTCAATTCATTTTTTAATTAGACATCTTTCTAAGATCAAAAGGAATAGGAAAGAAGGAAAATGAGTTTTATTAGAGCCACCTCTTTCTGTTATAAATGAAAAATACATTTGTTTATTGATATATCATCTAACACTTTGTATAGCACATGCTGTAAAGTGGGATAAAGTTGCTCATAACCGGAAAAGACAGGGCCCTTGCCCGCAGTGAGCCAGAGGTAACTGGATTAGAGACGGTGCTCCAAGGTAGAGCACCTCATCCACACCCTGTGAGAACTTCAAGTTTGACCAGACAACTGATATGAACTGATTCTGGAATTAACAAAGGACGTTCCACTGTGGGCTTTGCTCAATATCTCTTCAGTTGGAATTACCAATTTCTCCTTACGTAGGGAATACAGAAAAACCCCTCAGTTCTAAGATATTTGCAATTCTGAATATTTAGGGGATACTCTTCTAATCTAGTTTTGTTTCTACTCTCTGGCTATTTCAGATATAAGAGCTGGTTTAGAAAACCACAGAACCCAGTTTCTTTTCCATTAGTCCAAACATACACTCACTCTCAACAATGTGAGGGTTAGGGGGAAAAGAGGGAATGCATTACCACAAATAATACACAATAATTTATCTATAATAGTTGATATAATTTGATATGAGAAACTGAGCAGTCACTTTGGCCTTCCACAACCAACTTCTCTTTCAAGCCTAATCCCTAGAAAGCCCTAAGTGCCCTCTATAGCACATGACTGATCTTTTCCCACTCACTGGCCACAGGTAGCTGAATTAGTTAGTGTTAGGGACCTAGTCCAGGCTGCATTGGCCCAAACAGACTGTCTCTTTGAATGACCTGAACCACCAGACACAAAGGCTCTAGTCCGATGATGATTACCATTTAAACCTATAGGTCAGGGCTAGGGGGCATAATATTCCTTCATGGACATACAAAGGAGTAAAAGGAAAGCCACTTGCAGAAAGGAAACTAATTAAAAGCTCAGAAAGATGCAAAGAGGAGCGACTATGGGGCTTCAAGAGAAAAATGGGAAAGTAATGACTTCTCTGTAAGACTGTGCTATATTTCCTGATTTTCATTTCCAGGTGTATAAAATTCCTTTCTACACTTTCAACAAATCCTCTTTTTATTTGAGATGGCTTGAGACGTTTGTATTGGAGGTAATCAGAGAGTTTTCATGTAAATATAGGATTAATATTATTAGACCTGAGAGGAAAAGGAAAATTTTAAGAGGGCAGAGATAAAATGACAGTTCCCTTTACCCTAGGCCTAGCCCAGCTCTGATAGGGAAAGGAAAATGTCAGGCTCTGAAATGAAAATAGTACTGTTGGCAGGAATCCTTAAAATCCATCTCGGAAAAGGCCAAGGACCCTTTTATACCCCCGGGACTCATTGCTACAACTCAAGGTGGCCACCACTAGGGGACGATGTTGAACAACTAGGAGTAGAGACAAGTCATTAAGGCTCCTTGTATTTAACAATTTTCTGAGGTAAAAAATTAGTCACAAGAAAAAAAAAATTAGTCACAAGATAGAAATCTGTCTTTTTCATAGCAAATTGTTGACTGCTGTGTAAAATTCTAATAATCAACACAGCTAGATTTAGAAGTAAGATTTACAGAAATTAAAATTCCTCACAGGTAAAGTTAGCTTATAAATACATTCCTTTGCATTATTATTATATTCTTGGATATAGTTCCTGCCTACTTTACCTTCAGATTATATTACCTCAAATGTTTGAAGTTAGCAATAATTTTAAACCGTCCCCCAGATTTCAGCCTACACAGTGTGACACAAGTAGTTAAAAAATCATCAGAAGGATTTAAACTAGCTTTGGGTCCAAGCATATTAGGCCTGTATGACTTCATTTATTATTACAACTCAAGTCTGGTTATTCCAGCCACAGAAGGCTTTCTATTTCTTTGTTCTCTAATTTCCCCCTCTGAAAATAAATCCTGAGGAGAAAAAAAATAAAAACACTAAATTAAATATACAAAATTATTCATTTTGTAGATTCTGTTGAAAAGAAAATTTTCCCTTTCCAAAAATTTGGAATAAATGATTTTTACAGCTAGCCTTTCCTACATTACGGATATAAAAATATAGAGAAAAGTTTTGGCAGATAAGCAACCTAGAATGAGGATTTCTTTGTGAGGTGCTATCGGTTATGTTTTTAAAAGTTGCTTAGATAACCGCTGTGGTCCTCAGCCCAGCCTCTACAATGCAATTATGACCTGAATGTGATTGATATTTCCATCCATGTTAATAAGACAAAAGCGAAACAAGGAAGACATATGTAGGACTTTTCTTGTTATTCAATGACATGAAAATTTTATTTTTATTTTTTGCTAAATCAGATAATAGTTTTTATATACTAGAAGAATACTATTCACAATGTAACAGCTACAAAAGTTGGATACCTTTATATTTAATCTGAATTGTAAATATTTGTTCCATCACCTACTTAAGTCTAGTCTAAGTCAGCAAACTTTTCTGTAAAGGGCCAAACAGTAAATATTTTAGCCTTTCCAAGTCATATGGTTTCTGCCTCAACTACCCAACTCTGCTATTATAATGTGAAAGCAGCCATAGATAATACATAAACAAATAGGTGTGGCTCTGGACCAGTAAAGCCTCATTTACAAAAACAGGCAGATTTGCTCCACAGCCTATAGTTTGCCAACTCTTTGGTCTAGACGAGGGGTGTCCAAACTTTTTTCAACGTTTTTCACCAAGGGCCATATGCGGTAAAATACACAAACAGCCGCGCCACTCACTTGAGGTGAAGTACGTATTGCCTCACCTGGTTTATTTAAGTAAACTAAATATATTTTTGGAATTTGCTGCGGGCCAATTAAAAATGGATTGTGGGCCGCAGTTGGCCCGTGGGCCGCAGTTTGGACACCCCTGGTCTAGCCAGTCAACAAAACAGTAACTCAAGTCCAAATGTGCCAATTTCTGACTCGGGTCAATTTCAAGTTACAACAAGCCATCACTGAACATAAACTTTGGAAGAGATGCACAGTAGCACACTAATATATAGTGTTTCCACTAAATAGCTACAAAAGGTATACGCGTAAATAACTTTGAGGTGCATAAGTAATAACAAAATGTTATAAAATGATAAGGCAGTGAAAAGTATCCATTACCTTTGTCTTACCTATGACCTATTTAATTGTTAAGTTTATATATTTTAGTTTTTATTAATGACTGTATTTAACAACTGGCTCACAAAATTCCTGAAAATTGAACAATCAGCGCTTTCAAGCCAGTAGGAGCCCCCTTCAGTATGCCAGGCCAATTAAATAAAAATCTCTGGAGATGGAGGCACTGATGTTTTTACAAGATCTCCAGATGATTCTCAAATGAAACGGCATGAAGGCCTGAGGATGGGGCGGATATCCAGGTTTCTTGGAATACAGGAAGAGGAATTTATTCTCTGACAGAAATTAGATGTTAAAAAGGGGGAAACTGGAGAGAAAGAAAGGAGAAGCGAATGAGGTTCAGTACTTACTGTGGAAAGAAACATAAAGAAGAAGAATACCCCAGAGGAGGAAGAAAGAACTCAGACAAGACTAGGGTGACCAACACGCCGGTTTGCCTGGGACTAAACGGTTTCCTGGATGTGGGGTTTTCAGTGGTAAAATCAGCAAAGTGATTTGCTGGGCTTTACATTTGCACTGGAGGCATTGCATTTTTCAGTTTAATTGTTTTTTATTAATATAAATAATGACATGTGGCTGGTGGCTACTGTATTGCACAGCACAGTGAGCTTAAACAAACACAACAAGATGGCTTCTTTGCATATACTATAAATTTCCTCTTTTGTTTGCTGGTATGGAAAGGTATGGCGTGTTAAAAGGGGAATATATGAGAAGAACAATTCAGATTCCAAAGTTAAATATTTGCTATCCTCCGCTGGTGGGAATGTAAAACGGTGCAGCCACTATATAAAGCAGTATGGAGGTTCCTCAAAAATTAAAAATAGAACTGCCATGTAATCTAACAATTCCACTTTTGAGAATTTACCTGAAGGAAACAAAAACACTAATTTGAAAAGATATATGCATCCTTATGTTCATTGCAGCATTATGTAAAATAGCCAAGATATGGAAGCAGCCTAGGTATCCACTGATAGGTGAATGGATAAAGAAGATGTAGAATATTATTGACCAATAAAAATAATTAAATCTTGCCATTTGCGGCAACATGAATGGACTTAGAGAATATTATGCTCAGTGTAATAAGTCCAACAAAAACAAGTACCATATGATTTCACTTATATGTGGAATCTAAAACAAGACAAACAGAAACAGACTCATAGATACAGAAACCAAATTGATGGTTGCCAGAGGGGAAGGGGGAAGGGATGGGTGGAAAAGGTAAAGGGGAATAGAGGTAGAAGCTTTCAGTTATTAAATAAATAGGTCACGTAGATGTAATGTACAGCACAGGGAATATAGTCAATAATGTTGTAATAACTTTGCACAGATGGTTACTAGACTGTGGTGATCAGATCATAAAGTATATAAATGAAGAATAACTATGTTGTACACTTGAAACTAATATAATATTGTATGTCAACTATATTTTAATAAAATATATTTTCTATTAAGCCCATGTGCTAATGTGAATAAGTGGTAGAAATTATTCAAAAATATACAACAAACTTGTGAGGGAAAAAAAAACTTCTATTTTTCCCGGGTCATATGATATTTGCTGATACAAATGAGTGGGGATTGAATGGCATTAAGGCAACCACACTCCCTGACCTAGTTTCTCTCTTAATAGCAAGTACTTTGCAAAAGGGTGGAATGGATATGTAACCAAGTCAAAAATCTGGAAAAGAACAATGTTACTGGACTATAAGAACCCTTGACCTTGATGTTCTGAACATCACTTCCTAAACCTTTAGCTGATTAGCACAGACTATGAGAAATAAATGATCATGTTTATCATGGAATTATCCTTTCCAAAAGGTCAATTTTCACATGGCAATATTCTCATTCAAAATCCAAACACAGGAATGCCATTAAAAGTTATCACATTCAAATATAAATATAATCAAAAGGAAATGAAGAGTTCATTGAAATGTAGTAATGGTTCCATACATGAAAAAGGGTCATACTTTGAGTAATTCTAATTTTAATAGTTATAGTCTCTTGATAAATGAGATGTGAGATTGTAGAACGATATTTACTTGACGGACTTAACTTGGGTACTCTATTATGATAAACAAAAGTGTTTAAATTCCGTAAACTTCCAGTACACCTAAACCACTTTAATCATGTACGACTTATTCTTTTTCTCTTCCAAAGACTCAATAGCAAAGAGTAGTCTAGGTCATTTAGCCATCAGGTCTTGACAAATAACCAATTCACCTTTTTTTCCCAGTATATTCTTAAGTATTGATTTTACCAAGTAAACTCAGACATGTGTCACACTTATCCAATACAGATTCTTTTCCTTGGAAATGTAGTTTGAACATCAATCAGCCACCTGGCCTTTCAACTCTAATTCCTATTGCCACTGTCTGTCAATTATTAAAGCGTGCCCATTTCTCCAAACGGGTTGTTTTAAAAAACTGAACTACAATGACTTCTGTGAAAAAATACGTTTCTTGGAAAAGTATGCACATGTTCAAATGATCAAATCTCTTCATTAACATTACTTTCTGGATTGACAACTAGTTAAAAGTTTATAAAATCCACATTTCAAAGACCTCCAGGTATTTTCTCTTAAAATATATTCCATGAACGGTAATATAAGCACTTGTAAGCCAAATTCCAGTTTGAGGAAGAGAACATAAAACGAAATTCAAGCTGAGTGGCACTGTTACAAGGGTCTTCAAACAGAGCAGTGTTTTGTCTCTGGCTAACCCCAAGGAAAGTCTCAGAATGTCACCCACCTTCAGTTGCAAGCCTCCTGGGATAAGAGTGTTTGCTGGAAGGCTTTTAATGTGTTGGTAGACATAAGAGGAGAATTGCTCCTGCTCAGCCTGTAATTGGGGGCCAAGTTTAGAGAGATGACCTCTGTTGCTTTTGATAGCTGTCTGCAATTCATCAATCAGCCTGCTCACCTGAAGGGGTTAAATTACAAGAGTTGTTAGCAAGAAGTAATTGTTGATGTCACACTTATTAGATTTTTTAGTACCTCGTTTGATGGGGGAAAATTACTTCAATACAAGAATTTGAGTATAGATCTATCTTCAAGTAAAGAGAATAGAAGAGATATACATTCCTTCATCAACAAATTTTATTCATGGGAAAATTTATAACCTTTCCACTTCAGTAATATGAAATAGGTAATCATTTACAGTTGCTGAATGAAAAATGTCTCTGGGAATGAAAAGAAACATTCATCTGACACGTTTGCGAAAGACTTTTAACTGCTTAACAGGCTAAAACCTCCCTATTACTTTAAATAATCCAATAAAGGTACCAACAACATACAATTTTATTATATGTACTTTCCTTTTTAGAATATTTTATTTTACCATCTGTATATTATATTTTAATTTTTATATGTGTGTGTATAATGAAATTTACATATATGTGTGTATGTATATATCTACACAAATAAATTTCATAATCAAATTTATATATATACATATATATATATAATACATATATACTATATTTAACTTTTCCCAAGAACTTTAGAAGCATTATCTACATATAACCAAGCTAATTTAAATGATTCCTGTTTTTCTTTGGTCTCCCATATCTGTCTTATTTGTCCCTATGTGATCAATCATCTACTCCCTTTAAACAATCCTTTCTTCTAAAAAAGGATTGACAAACTTTTTCTCTGTTAGGGCCAGATAATAAATATCTTCAGCTTTATGGGACATAAAGTCTCCATCAGAACTATTTGACTCTGCAGTTGTACTTTGAAAGTAGACACAGGTACTATGTTAATGAATGGGAATGGCTGTGTTCCAATAAAACTTTAGAAAAACAAGTGATGGGTTGGATTTGGCCCCAGACTGTAGTTTGCCAATCCTTCTTCTAAATACATGTACTTCCTCTCCCTCATTTCCTTGCTTATAAGCAATACTCTGGTCCAAGCCCTCATCTCCTCATCCTTATCCCATACTTGAATGATCAAAATACCTACTGAGGGTCTCCTTGTCCATGGTCTTTCCCGTTCTAACCCATCCTGCCACCTCAACTGATTAATCTACCTCAATAGCATATCAAACCCTCCAGTTTCTTCCCCAGATTCCTTAGCTTGATATTCAAGATTCAAGATCTCTTCTTACCTCTGGAACAAATTTCTGTGCTTTCCACAGTACTGTTAAACTTTTCAGAAAGTTGTAACATTTAAAATGAGGAAATGATAGATGATCTAATATTAGTCAATGTCCTCAGCCTCATCTTCTTCATACAGCCATCTAGCAAGTACTACCCTCAAAAATGATGGACAATAATATTTATCATTCGAAAAGGAGAGACCAAAACAGGCCAGCTGACTTGCTCTTACAGTTATTTGAAGGATTAAAATCCAAGAATCAAAGACCTCAAATGGAAAGATTCAACTTTTGGAAAGCACTCATCCTCTCCGAACCTACCCCCAGCATCATATCATTCAAGAAGATATAATTTTATGTAGTCTTTAAAATATACTAGGTGCATTCAATGTATTTTGCTGGTCAATAATACTGCTGTCTTTGATTTTATGTACTACACCTTGTGCTATAGCAAGGCATCAAACAAAGAAAAAAAAGGAGGAATTTCAGGCTTTGATTTGAGAACATTTTTATACATGACTGGTTTTACTGTCACAATCTATAGCCTTTCACTGATAGGGGATTTCATGTGACATCAGAAATCAACCAACCATACAATTGATGATGTCATTTGCATTCTAAAGGACTATTGGTTAAAGCCTTAAAAGTTTTATTTCCTATGATTCTTTGTTGCTTCAAAACATTTCTCTATCAATTTTTCTATTTTCATTGGCTTCATGACTTATTTGTTAATGTATGTGAAACATAATTACACCCATTATCACCTCTTCAAAAAAATAACTTAAAAGGAACAAATAAGGTGTTCTAGCAAAAATTAACATATCTTAAACATAGAAGAAAATATATATAAAGAATCAATCCTGCCACTGACATTTTCATAAAGTTCCATCCAATTTTACTAAAACTTTGTTATTTTACATATTCATAAGGTCTTTTATCCTGAAAGTGCTACATTTTGTTCTCACTTATTATGATAACATGTTACCCTTAAAAATAACCCCATACATGAAATAACTCATATACCAAAATTGCGTAGGTAATACAATACTCCTGAATTAATTTACATAATATGATTTTTTTTCAAATCACAGATGTTGCTAAAAGGGGAAAAATGTTCTTTAAAATTCTTAATCATGAATCTTTTCTTTCTGCAAATCCTTTTTTCTCTCTCTCTCTCCACAAAGGCAATGTGAATGGGGTAAAAGAAGACAAAACTTGACCTTTTGTGATCCCAGCATTAATGGCTCTGTTCATAATTCAATCTATGTGTGTGTGGGAGCATCCATGTGGAAACATAGAGGCCTGAGAGACATAAAGCCTTTCCCTTTAAACATTATCTGACCCTATCAGTCCCATTCACAAAAGAAGGCTTACGTATGCATATGTTGAAAAAATGCACCATCTCATTGTGCAGCGGAAAGCCTACACATTCTACTCTTCATTCTCCGTGGAAATGCTGCACGGAAGTGACACTTGTACAGAATTTGGGAGAGTGACAAATGAGCAGAAGGTAACAAAAAAAGTTGAGTGTTCTGAGGAGGAAACAGACCAAACTTCTGAAAGAATGCAAATGCACACCTGTCTACAAATATGCACATCGGTTTTTGCATCATATGTAGGGCAGTTTGATTATATTTTATGATACATTCATGCAACCCTTGAATTTAATTATAAACCTCAAGATGATTTAGATTCAGCATAAATATTCTGCTTATAATCATTCTAAAATGTATACATATTGCACTTGTACATTCTGAATGCTGTCCTTTGGCTATGATGAATGACTCTTTGAGGAGCTCCTGGCTTTTCTAGTGGTAAATTCAGCTGTCAGCCTGAATTCTCTGTGGCCTTAAGTCCAACTATGTTAGTAAGGAGAACACCAGAGCACTTTGCACAGAATCGTCACTTGAAATCAGCACACAAGGCAACAGCCTCTGTGCGAGGCATGTTGTCTTGGCATGTCATATACAGGATGGTCTCAAAGCCAGGTCAGTGCTTAAACTGAAGACCAAGAAACTTCCCAATTTACAGCATAATTAAGAAGAACCAGAAAGGGGGCATGAGGATGAAAATGGGCATTTTGAACTTCCTAAATGCTCTTATTTGTTTCAGGCCCAAGAGCAGGGTGTTTTTTAGGATAAGAGGAGAACATAACCCAGACTGGATGAATGAAGACTAGAAAAGACACGGGGACCTGTGAGCAAAGTTAAGCATCTCTTTATTTTCAAAGCTTCAGGTTAGCTACGAGGAAACCTGGAGTTTGTACCACCTCTTACTACTACTCCTTCAACTACTCCCAACTTTTTAACAATTTCCTAGACCGCTTCTGAGACAGAGAATATATCGGAAGGTCTGTCTTGTTTCCAGTCAGAGGTCCCTTATGTGCTGCCTTTAGGGCTATTCAAGAGTCTAACATCCCCATTCAATCATGGGGGAATAGGTGATTGAAAACAGACATTTTAAATGCCTTTATAGAACTATGCTGATGGTAACAAGGATGATGTCACTGTACCTTCTGAGGCAGCAATAAGAATGGATCTCACAGGCCTCTAACGACAGGTACATAATTGACCAAGGGTCCCAGCTACTATGCTCTGAAGTCCATCATCAGGTTGGCACCAATGGCTGAGGATACTAAGGCAAGTCCATCCCAGGGAGTCTTAGGACTCCTCTGATAAACAACTTTGGTTCAAGGATACACCACCAGTTTTGCTAAGTCTTCCTTAGACTGCACAACAGTCCTGGCGCTTCCAACCCAGTCTTCCTTTGCTCTTTCTTTCATTTGTGTTCAAGTGTACATTTCATATCTCCCAGCTTCATACCCAGAAATCTCCCCATTTTCTCTTGTAGGGATTTCTTCTAATAAAATTCATACCCATTTATTCCCCTCTTGGTATTTACTTTTCAGACAACCTGGAATAACACAGTTTTAAACTAACAAGAATAAGATACATGCAGATTTGCAGTAGACCACTTCCAAAAAGCTCGATGTACTTTAACGGATGTCATCATCTCAAACTGGTCTTATGATGCATATATTATTATTATTATCAGATTTCATGTGGAAAATTACATGAAAGAAACCAGATTTTAAGATAAAACTATAGGCAGCAAAAATCTAAAACAAAATCTCAGATTTTACAATGTTTAGTTTGGGTTTTATAACATCTGAAAATATAGTATTTCTATTGTAAAAAAGTAAACTATGGGCAAAAATAAATATTGAAATAATCCCCCCTCCCCAATGTTTTCTCTTTACCATCACAACTTCAGATCTCTGTATATGAATTAGGACCAAAACTTGATGTCACTGACTTTTTCTAATCAAAACACTAGAAAGTATACATCAAGATTAATACAATCACCTTCAAAGTAACGACATAGAAATTATTCTCATGGTGTATGGAATATATTTAGAGGTTAACACACACACACACACACACACACACACACACACACACACACACAATACATATTCCCTTTACTATACATTTGATTTTTGAAGCAAACAAAAGGCATTTGGAGCCATAGCTGACAAGCAAACATGTAACCTGATAAGGCACTGTGCAGTAAGGACAAGGAAGTATATAGATACTAAATAGACATGATAATAGAGAAGAAATACCAAATATGCATAAATACTGTTGGATTTTCAAGAAAAGATCATTTTAACTTCCTGTGTGCCTAACAAGGTAGCATTAAAGATGATATACATGTATTTAGTATAATGATTATTTTCCTAGGCCACTTCAAGCTTCCAGTTTCATTGAAATTGTAATTTTGCATAAAATTTCAAAGATCAAATCAGTTACAATATTTAAAAGACATAAAATACTTAATCTGTTCATTCTTCTATTATTTTCTATTTCATCTCTAATAATAATTTATGTTATAGATATAATTTCAATTATACTAATTAGAGATATTTATTTGCATTTTCTAGAGCTTACGATATCAAGATACATAATAGATTCATTTTAAACTTACTGTAAAAATGTAATAAAACTCTCCAACTGTGATTAAAAAAAATTCAAATGAATAAAGGGCAGTGTTTTTAAAATTTATAATTATCAACCAACTCTTTTAATTTGTTACTATTAAGTGGAATGAGTCAGAACTATTATCTTAAAACTATACAACTGTTATTTGTTACATCTTAGTAATTATTCAAGTTGAATGTTTCTTATGAAATAATTTCTACTGAGATTGCCAATCAATGTTTACAATACAGTCTTTATATTGGACCCACGTTAAGTCCCAAATAATAATGTAGTCCCTGATGTAAGACTTGAATTCACTCAGGAAATTTTGATGCATTCATCTATACCTGTTCATCTATTGTAAAATACATAGTAAAGGAGATGTAATCAAATAAGAAAATATTAAAACCCCCAAATTTGGATAGATTGATTCGCTAAAATGTCAAAAGAGAATTACATGAAAGTTTAATTGTTAACTTTTCACACTATCTTAACATTTAAGTTGCTTGTAGATTTTATTTACTGACAGTGGTACATGGAAATTAGCAAATTCATATATTTTCTCAGAAAGATTAAATGCTCTTGCATTCCAGGAAACTACATGAAAATCATTTCCCCCTTTGTCTAGCACCAATTTTGTATTAAAATTTCATTTATGGAATATGCTGTCAACTTCACAGCATGAGCTCTGGCGAGAAGAAGGCTTGCTTTAATAGTTCTTCATTACAATATTACCTACAGAATCTTATGATTAGCTCACTTAGGGTTGACATTGTAAACTACAGTTTTTCCTAGATAAGGGATAACATTGTTAGCATTTCTAGAATTCAGAAAAATAATTCTATTCCTAGAAAGTCAGAAAATAAAAACAAGTTCTAGTATTTATTTAAGTTCAACTAAATTTTAATATTTTTACTATGCTAGCATGTTTTATAATGTTCAGATTCAAGTTGCATGTAAGAATTGCCTAAATTAGGAAATTTATGAAAAAGTATCCTAAGTATTTTTCAGAAAATTATAGTTTGATTTATTCTTTCAAGCATATAATTATTTCCCAAGCTGTCTATATCAATAAACTGATTTTAAGTTTTGACCAATTTTTTTTCCATTATATTGTTATCAGGTAGCTATAGTTTGTTCACTACCAGACCCAATTGAAATGTCTTAATTTTAAAATTAGTATTCATTGTGGTTTTAAAAGTAAGTTCCTTACTTCTTCTTGTGCCTTCTGGCGTTCCTTTGCTGTCATTGAAAGAATGACTTTTTCAGTAATTTTCTCTTTCTGTTCATCCATGGCCAGGTTCAACTAGAAAATAAATAATTAGATTAGATAGATAGATATATAGATAGATAAAATAGGCATATATTGACACCTAATAGCAACATTTATCCAAACAACTAATTTATCATACTCATAGAAGGTAATTTCAAATTAATTTGGCACATACTTATGTAAAATGAACTGCATTGAGATTAAATAAGTTGAAAGTTCATTGTTATATTTGAAACATTTAACACTGAATTTTTCACTTACACTTTTGCTGTTTTTAAATTTACTGAAATATGACTTGGGAGGGAGTCCTTAATTGCAGACATTTGACACTCATGAGTAATACCAATTAAATGCATTTTATCAAAATGACCCTAGCAGTTATTTTTTTTAATTAGGCTGATATTTGCTATTAAAGTCTTTTATTGCCATTTGGTAATAAATTGGCTGCTGTTATGTCAGGATAAGAATTCAAGGGCCAAAAAAAAAGGATTCAAGGGCAAAAAAAAAAAAAAAGGATTCAAGGCCATAAACCAACAGCAAATGTCAACTGAAACATGCTAGTATGGTCTAAAATGGTTTACAATATTTCACAACAAAGAATAATGTTTCTTTAATACCTGAACAGTTACCTCTGACCTGCTCCATTTACAAAGCCAGATAAAGATCTTCTACTACTGCCGCTAACCCTTGTTGTACAAAGGTGAATGTGGCCCATTCTGTATTTTTTATAAATAATCCTCATGGAAACAGAATGCTATTTTCAACAAAAGGAAAAAGCTAAACTCATACAATAATAGTCACTCAACAAATTGGCATTACTAGAAAGAAAGCCTGATACCGAACCCTCTGAACTGGAATCTTTATCAGTTCTTAAGCAATAGATAATGACCATGTTTTTTGCTTTGTTTTGTTAGCATTGTCATTGTTTTAAATAGGCTCTCTCAACTGGATGCCTCACAAATTATGTCTTTAATCCATACTCTGTCTGAAGACCCACTCTGAAACTTGGAATAACATGGTGGGGTGGGGTCAACAATATGGCCTCCTCAATCTGACTATATAAATATATGCTATGTGAATGGTATCAAACCTGTGAAATCTTCATCCACTGATATGTGATATAGCTCACTATATCAGAGATTTTGTTTTGGTAGAGGAGAGAGGCCCAGGAATCTTTAGGTGATTCTGATGACCAACCTAGACAAGGAGTTGACAAATATTTCTGTAAAGGGCCTGATAGTAAATATTTTAGGCTTGGTGTGTGGGGTACGGTTGGGGGGTGAGATGGCAGTATACAGTCTCTGTTGCAATTACTCAGCTCTGACCTTGTAGCATGAAATAGACAATACATAAATGAATGAGTGTGGCTATGCCTCAATAAAACTTAAAAAACAAACAAGTGGCAGGCTGAATATGGACAGCAGGCAATGTTTGCCTATCCTTGTCCTAAATTTAAAACTACTGAAAACAAATTAAAAAAAAAAAATCATGTAATATACAACATGATGACTATAGATAACAATGTTATATGGTATGTTTGAAAGTTTCAAGAGAGTAGATCCTAAGAATTCTCATCACAAGGAAAACAAACATTGGGGTGTTCATTTTTGTGTGTGTGTGTATCTATATGAGATGATGGATGTTAACTAAATTTATTGTAGTTATTTCACAATATTTGAAAGTCAAGTCATTATGCTATACACCTTAAAATTACACAGTACTATATGTAAATTATATTTCAATAAAACTGGGGGTAAATATTATGTAAGACTATTCTTAGGATCATTCTCCCCAAGGAATATTTTTTCCTGTGCTAAAGTAATACAAAAAACATAATGTTATAAAAAGTCAAATATCAAACTCAACTTCCACACGTGGAAGCCTATCTGTAAACTGTGGTACAACACACTGTGCCAAGTCTCCATGGTTATTTTTTTATTAGGGGATTCTCATCTCAGGAGGAGATGAGTACATGGGAGAGTGACATCTATTCTTTACAAAATTAATTTCCAAATGCAAAAACATTCACAGCAGACATTATTTGAAGGGAGGCAAAACAAAAACAGAGCTATGAAACTCTTTGATGCCACAGTAAAGTCAGATTCTAACAAAGTCTCCTGGGGCCATGACATTTAGAACTCCTTCTAAGTAACTCTTTAAAAGGTGGGCATTCTTTACCTTTGAAAATGTCACAGTTGTAAAAATCCCCTTCATTCTAATACTCAACTTCTAAAGAAGTACTATACTAATCTACATAAACTGAGGGAAAAACATATCAACATTACTGAAAAGCATCATATGCATAGTACCCAACAGTGATCCAGTAAGATATTGGAAATTCAATAGTTAACAAAATATAAGGATATACACATGAGGCCTTTTCTGCAGACACCAGCCATTCCAAAAAAGAGATGTTTAATACAATTATTTGGGGAAAATTATTGGAAGTAGAAAGTCAAATTCAGAGAGTGCATTTTCACCCTGAGGTATTAACAATATGCAGTGCTAACAGCATCTCTCCCTCAAATCCCATGACACAAGTCAGATTTTTCTCTCCTGCCACTTTGGAGGAGAGCATCCTGTTTCTTCATTAAGACAAAACTAGATACTTTTGATTTGCTGTTCTTATCTCAAATATATGAAAATTTTCTTTTGTCAGTGAGTTGGAAATTACTGCAGCTAATTTTTCATGCATAAAGAGGTTGTGTGTGCTAAGTGCCGTTCAGTTGGCTCTGACTCCTGGTGACGCTACGAATGAGTGATGTCCACAGTGTCCTGTCCTCAGGGTGGAAACTTCAAATTAACTTCAAATTAAAAATCAAAAACAAACAAAAAGGATAAAACTTGAGGTCATTATCCTAAGTGAAACAAGTCAGACAGAGAAAGACACAGGCTGTTTAAAGGCTAATTGTATAAATACTTTAACATACAGTAAGAGAAAAATAAAATCTATTTTATAGGAGAGAATAACTATAAACTCTAGAATCCAATCATTAACATCTTCAGAAAAGGTACAGTAATCAAACAAGCTGGTGTGTTCTGTCTACCTAATTCATATTGACATTCTATTTAAGTATTAGCCAAAGAAGGAAGAGACTGGTAGTCCAACTAAACTCTCAGTCTTCTGAAGCGTAGTTCTGCATGTACTTTTCTCTGTATTCAGAAGAATAGCTAATGATTCAAATGTGAAGTATATGATGTGTGGTGTGTATAAAGTCCTTAATAAATCAATATAACCCAACAAGAAAATTGAATCTAATTTTCTAGCAGAAATCTAAGTTTTTGACCAGTAAATAGTGATTTATTAATATATTATGTGATCCATATTTTACATGAGGATCAATATAGGTAATACAGGTTGGCATAAACAACAGGACAATCAGCCTTCATATATATTGACAAGTTTCCCAATGGTCTATTAATATACAAAAGACTGGGACAAATTACTTATTTATATATACAAAACACGATTATAAAGGCCAGCTGCAGGTATTTTTTTGGAAAGTGCATTTTAATAAGGTCCTATTCAGTTAGGAAACAAATGGGCAAGAAGTAGTTTGCACTACAGAGTTTAGCGCAAGAGCTTTCTCTTTTTCTAACCACGAAATCAATCATTTGTCCAGACTGTGGGAGTCAGAGTTAGTTACTGAAAAGAGCTCCGTATATAAACAAGTCAATAACTCATTGTGTGTTATTGTCCAGCTGAAGAAGTCGGCTTTCAAAAAGCTGCCCCTGCTTCTCTCAGAATGAATGTCACTGTATTCAGGGGCTGGAGAGAGTCCTTTGTTTCCAGCCATTGCTGGCTGCCATTTATGTATGGGAACAGGAGGTGGCTGTGAGGAGCGTGGGGGAAGCCACTATTTGGTATCATGGATGTCCAGGAAAAACTCTGAATTTTGTCAACCTAAATAACTTGTGTCTGGAATTGCATTAATGGAACTGATAAGGAGTAGCCACACACACACACACAAATATTTGGTGAAGGAATTAAATGATAATGTAAGTTTGTACCATTTTAAATTGGATCAGGCTGATATTTCTGGTTTCCCACCTGTCAACAAAGATGAAACCAAAAATATAGGCAAGGGTTTGAAAAGTTCAAATGCATAAAATCAAACTGGTGAACAGGTCAACATGTCAAATCAATGCTATCTATTCCTGCCATAAATAGTAAGGGTGATTCCTGGGACTCTCAAATACAGATTGCAAAGTGTATGTGTGTGTGTGTGTGTGTGTGTGTCTGTGTGTGAATTTGCTAAAGGAATGATTTTATGTGCTCAAGACTTGTGATACATTAAAGAAATATGAACTATTTTTTACTTAAAAATTAATTTAAATATCCTTTACAACTGAACTGAACCTGAAGTTCGTAAGATATACATATTATAATTCTCTTATTTATTTTATCTTAAAATTTATTAAAAACCTAATATTTTTTCAGAATCAAAGAAGGGACTGTGAAAAGACACCAGACCAGGACTCAAGAATTATAATTCGGTTGGGCAACTAAAAAATACATGTGAATCTGTTTAATAAATGGTCCTCGTGTGTGTGTGTGTGTGTGTGTGTGTGTGTGTGTGTGTATGTGTGTGTGTGTGTGGAGTGGGGGTTGTTCTCTGAAATCTTTAAACAACAGCTTAGCTTTTTTTTTTTTAGGAACTTAGAACTGAATTCAACTGATCCCATTTCCCTTAACAATTTAGAAAACCACAGCATTAAATAATATAACATGCTTCTATGGGCAACAACTGTACTAGACCATTTTTTCTAGGTATAAATAGGTTTAATAGCACAGTGCAATATGATTGAGGAGAATATAAAAAACAACAGAAAGTCACAAACAATATATGGCATGAGGTAGATCACAATTAATTGTCAAGTGGACATAAAAACAATACAGTCTACAAGTATAAAGGACAAATATATCATTTTGGGATGGAGTGGTTGGAGATGGAAAGGCATAAAAGATGGACAGTATCAAGCTAGGAAAAGGAGAAGTGGTCATATGGGGCAACATGATTAATAAATATTAATTAACACCACTAATTAATAATTAATTACATGATTACATTTTGTTGTAAATACAGTTAGTATTTAGGAGTAAAGTGGCTTGACACGGTTCTGGAAAGGGAAGGAGAGAAGACAAACTGTACCTTGAAGGGTAAGCAGAGAGAAAGAACATAGTGAGCTGATCCATTGAGTCTGCCCAAGGCAATGGTGTGACAGGAAGGAAAGTCTCACAGTAGAGAACAAGGACTAGCTGGTTAGTGTGACCTCATAGCTAATCTATTTATGAATTTAAATATAAGCTGGGGGTAATATGCAAAGTTGCAGTCCTATAATGAGGGCATAATTGAAGACTTAGTTCTTAGCTTTGCCTTGGCCCAGCCCCATCCGTTCAAGCTATGGAAAGATTAACTCATTTCCAGTCTTAGAGATCCGTAAGTAAATCCTGACCTAGACCCCCACTTCCAACCAGGTTATTTCACTTAAATTCCTTCCATAATAAAGTGTAAGATTGCCACTTCTACACTTGGGAAGAGGCAGAATCCTTAATTCAAAACTGGCTGTGAATTCTCGCTCTGCCACAAATTAGTTCTGAGACATTGGGTAACAGTGATGGTTCACACAGGCCTTCCAAAGCCAGAGACTCCTCTCACATCCTCACTAGTTCTTTGAAAAAAGCTACTTTTACCACAAACTGTAGCTTCTTGAAGACAGTTGTTTTAAGAAAGAATGTATAAATGTTCATAATATTTGAAAACCAGAAAACAAAAATATCACAATCATTTTAAAACATTAACATTTGGGGAGAGATCCAAGAGGTGGAATAGACAAATACTGTGCCTGCGTTCTTTCATGAACATATTAAAATTACAACTAAATTATAGAACAATCAATCCGGAGAACCATCTGAAGTCTAGTGAACAGAAGTCCTATAACTAAAAATATAAAGAAGCCACGTAGAGACTGATAGGAAGGGTGGAGATGCAGAATGCGCCCCACACCTCTGAGTGGTGGTTGAGAGTTAGAAGGGATATCTCAGCTGCCTTAGTTCCCCCCAGAGGAGAGAGGGATCTTAGCCTCCCCCCCACAACAGGCTCCCCAGCCCAGAGTACTAGTGCTGAGAAGAGGAGCCCCCACAACATCTGGTTTTGAAAAACAGAGGGGATTCTGACCATTCAAGTGGGCAGGAAGGCTGTGGGAAATCCAGACATCCTTTTAAACAGCCTGCACCCAGATTCACTTGCTCGTAGGCACTCACTCTGGGTTCCAGCAGGGGGATGGTGACTCAGGGGGCCTCAGAGACATACAAGGAGGCAGACTGAAGTGTCTGGCTTCAGGGGGAGAACTGGAGGACTGACTGCATTTTCCCAGGGAGAGGTCCACCTTTCAACAGCTGGCAGGTGGGTGCCATCTTTCCTGTGTTGAACCTGTCCCCTCTGGCCAAATCTGAGTCTGATAGACCTGGTGAGTTCTGCTGCTCCACCCTCCTGGGATCACTGGGATCCCACCCCACCCAAATCCCCCAATGCCAGAGGCACTTTCTCCATGAGCAGCCAGAGCTGCACACATTGCATTCTTTCTTGAAAATTTATCGGAGTCTGGCAGGCCCCAAGTGGGTGGCAACTGGCCTCAGTGTGCTCTAAGACTTTTGCTGAATTGCTCCAAGCTCAGCACTGGCACCAAACCAGAATTTACATTAATCTGGTGACCACAATTCTTCTCACTCTAGTGACTCCCTGAGGTCCTGCTTCACCCAATTCGCCATACCGCATCAGGAGTTATCAGTGGCTGAACCCTAAGGGAGCAGGCAGGTGGCACCAAGCCTTGGGGTGTCCAGGTTTTTTGCGAAGCTACTGCAGACCCAGTATTCGTGGCAGCCATGCCTGGTTCACACAGTGGTCTCTCCCACATACCTCCAAGTACAGCGCAGGCAGTGAACAACTGAGGATTGCTTTGTAGCTCCTACCAGGTGGCCCCTGGCCAGTCATAGGCAGTGGCTTACCTGTACCTGCACCAGAACCCATCCCAAGAGCTCCCAGAACCAACACACTTGGAGGTTGGCTTCAGACCATAACAGAGCACTGGCCAATTAGCCCCACAAGTGGCACACAAAAAGGGCAGTCTCAACAGGCACCAGAGCCTGCAGGGACAAATCCCACTCAGGCTGTAAGCCTCCCACACAGCAGTGCATAAGCTATGGATGTGAACAAACCCCACAGCCAGTCAGCATAAGGATCAATCCCACCCACTCACATGCCAAGATAAATTAAGGCTCAACTATAACAGGAGGGCACACACAACCCACACAAGGGACACTCCTGGAGCACCCAAATCAGGTGACAAGGGAGACTGTGCCACTGGGCCTCACAGGACACCTACTACATAAGGCCACCTGGCCAAGACTGGGAGACATACTATGTCCACCTAATACATAGAAACTAACACAGAGAGGCAACCACCATGAGGAAACAAGGAAATGTGGCCCAAATGAAAAAAAACAGGAGAAAACTCCAGAAAAAGAACTAAATGAAATGGAGGCAAGGAACCTACCGGAAACAGAGTTCAAAACAATGGTTATAAGGATACTCAAGGAACTGAGTGACAACTTCAACAAAGAGATAGCAAGCATAAAAAAGGACACAGAAACCATAAAAAAGAGCCAGTCAGAAGTGAAGAACACAATAACTGAAATGAAGAATGCACTAGAAGGAATCATCAGCAGACTAGATGAAGCAGAGGATCCAATCAGTGATTTGGAAGACAAGGTAGCAAAAAATACCCAATCAGAACAGCAAAAAGAAAAAAAGAATCCAAAAAACTGAGGACAGTTTAATAGACCTCTAAGACAATATCAAGCATAATAACATTTGCATCATAGGGATACCAGAAGGAGAAGTGAGAAAGTAAGGGATTGAGAACCTATTTGAAGAAATAATGACTGAAAACTTTCCTAACCTAGTGAAGGAAATAGATATACAAGTCCAGGAAGTGCAGAGAGTTTCAAACAAGATGAACACAACTAGGCCTACACCTAGACACATTATAATTAAAATGGCAAAGATTAAAGACAAAGAGAAAATTCGAAAAGCAGCAAGAGAAAGGCAATTAGTAACTTATAAGGGAGCTCCCATAAGATTGTCAGCTGATTTCTCAACAAAAACTTTATAGGAAAGAAGGGATTGGCAAGAAATATTCAATGTGATGACAAGCAAGGACCTACAGCCAAGATTGCTGTACCCAGCAAGGCTGTCAATTAAAATTGAAGGATAGATAGAGAGCTTCCCAGATAAGAAAAAGCTAAAGGAGTTCATCACCACCAAACCAGTATTATAAGGAACCTTAGAGGGACTTCAAGATGGGAAAAAAAAATCAAAATTATGAGTAATAAAATGGCAATAGCTACATATCAATCAACAATTACGTTCAACATAAATGGATTAAATGCTCCAATCAGATGACAAAGGAGGGATGAATGGATGAGAAAGCAAGATCCTTACATACGCTGCCTACAAGAGATTCACTTCAGATTGAAAGACATGCACAAATAGAAAGTAAAGGAATGGAAAAAGATATTTCATGAAAATGGAAATGGAAATAAATAAATAAATAAATAAATAAATAAATAAATAAATAAATAAATAAATGCAAGCTGGTGTAGCAAACAAACTATACCAGACAAAATGGATTTTAAAACAAAGGTCTGAAGAAGAGACAATGAAGGACCTAGTAATCCCACTTCAGGGCATTTATCCGAAGAAACTCAAAACACGACTTTGACGTGATGTGTGCATCCACATGTTCATTGCAGCATTGTTTACAATGGCCAAGAAGTGGAGGCAGCCTCAGTGTCCATCGATGGATGAATGGATAAAGAGTAGGTGGTACATATACACAATGGAATATTACTGGGCCACGGAAGGGAATGTGTTCTTGCCATCTGTGGTGCATGGATGGACCTGGACAATATGTATTGTGCTAAGTGGATTACATCAGGCAGAGAAAGACAGATAGAATGTGATATCACTCATATGTGGAATCAAAGAACAAAATAAACAAATAAAACAGAAATAAACTCATAGATACAGAAAACATTTTGATGCTTGCCAGATGGGAGCAGGGTTGGGAGTAAGGGTACAAAAAGGGGAAGGGGTTAAGAAGTACATATTGGTTGTTACATGTAGTTATGGGGACGTAGGGTACAGCACAAGGAATATAGTCAGTAATATTGTAATAACTATGTATGGTGTCAGGCAGGTATTAGATTTGTTGGGGTGATAGATGGCTGGGGTTTGAGAAGCAGGGTGAAAAAGGTGAAGGGATTAAAAAGTACAAATTGGTAGTTACAAAATAGTCATGGGGATGTAAAGTACAGCATAGGGAATAGAATATAGTGAATGATGTGATAATAACTACACATATGTATAGTGCTAAATGGGTACTAGACTGGTCGGGGGATCACTTCTTAAATTATATAAATGTCTAATCACTATGCTGTACACTTGAAATTAATATAAAATTATATTGAATCAACTGTAATTGACAAATTTAAAAGTGGGGGGAAAAGGAAGGGGAATAAGAGGTCCAAATTTTCAGGTATAAAACAACTGAGTCATAGGGATGTAATTACAGCATAGGGAATATAGTCAATAATATTGTGATAGCATAGTACGGTGTCAGATGGTTGCCGGACTTATCATGGTGATCACTTCTTGAGGTATATAAATGTTGAATAACTATTGTGCACCCCTGAAACTAATATAATATTACATGTTAGCTATATTTTTAATAACAATCTTTTAAAAAGACTTACTAAACTGTACACTTTAAATATGTGCAGTTTGTTGTATTTTACCTCAATAAAAGTGTTTTGAAAAAGAAAAAAAAAACTAAAACTAAAACGGTAGCATTTTTAAATTGTTTGTCTAAAAGGACATAATAAAGAATTCTCCATAATACTTTACCTTCAACTTATTTAACATTTAATTAAAGAAACTTAAACTGCTTCAAAAATCTTTCATTCCTGTGTTTTTTAAAAATGAAAGAAGTAATCATAAAGAAATTTTAGCCCTCATACATTCTGTGAGGAAAGTGGCACTGAGTTAGTCCTGACTTAGTAGCCAGATTATAAACTTCCTGCTCAAACATTCTGTCACAACTCAGAATGCCACATGCCCTAAACGTAACTCAGTTTGCCCTCTCAAACTACTCTCTAGTGCATTTCTTCCACTATCTCATGTAGTTTTGGAGAGACTATACTATGCTAGCCAAGGGGTGAGACCCTGACCCCCCAGACGAAGCAGCCTCTCTCTTCAGAGATAGAGTCATGAGGGGAACCACACAGAGACATAAACAGTTGGGGAGAAACTGCCCCATTAACAGCAGCCTGAAGAGAATGTCCCTTAGATCCAGATGTTTGGAGCTGCTATAGTTCTTTCTACAACCCCTTTCTTTGGTCTTTCCTTAAATTCCATGTACTACCACCTGCTATCCCATTAAATTATATTTTTCCCTAAGTTAGCCTGAGACAGATTTCATTGATTGCAATAAACCCTAACAGATATGTCATGTATATCCTCACAGTAAATGTCTCATTACTTTAGGAGATCTGAATGAGCCTCTCTATTCCTTGTAACTCAAGGTAACCAACACAAAATGTCTTAGTAATATGCCAAATTTAAAGAAGGCCTTCAGGTATTATAATGGGTAATATAACAGCAGCAATAGTTTAAAAACTATCACCATGCTTTTCTTTTGACCTAAGTACAGGCTGCCTAAACTATCCCAGATGTCCCTAGGATTTGTCACAATAATATTGTTTCTGACATGTATCATAAAAATTGTGCAACAAAACAATATCTTTGCAAACAAGACTGTTGGCTTGAGATTCTGCCTCTCAAGATAACCCTTGCTTCTCTCAGTTGGCATATAAACAGCTAAACTTGGAAGACTTGGCCCATAAATGTTCCTTTATAAATTAGGAGTAATGACTCTGACTGCCTTTGCTGGCATCAGGAATATGGAAGATACAACGCAGAAATAAAATAAAAGCTTACCCGCTTCTGCCCTAGACGAAATATAGGAGAAGTCTCAGAGAGGGAGGCAGGAAAGCAAAATAGCCAGAAGAGTCCTAAGTTCTCCTTCTATATGGTGTGGCTTGGGGAGGGAGACAAGTGTCAGGTAAGTGGGAAACGTCCTTGAGCAGAGGGTCTGCTGCTCCCTTCCCTTCAATATGGACCCAGGGAGGAAGTTGTCCTGAAGCAACAGAGCACACAGCGACATTGACAAGATGGCACGGTACGGCCAGGCAGAGAGAGGCCTAAGGTTTAGCTTTCCCAAACTACCCCTGGTTTCTTTGTATCTTAGGACGTGGAAGCAGCTGAGCAGTAGGCTAAGAAGCTTGCCACAGGCTATTGGCATAGTGAGGGCAACGTGGCTTTATAGCGAGAGCAGCACCATAGACCATGGAAGCCAAGGCCAAATGTCTCAAACACACCTTGGAGGAGGATCTCCAACACCAGAAAAATTCAAGTTCAGGTTG
The DNA here is from genome assembly GCF_057876585.1 of Rhinolophus sinicus. NCBI lineage: Eukaryota > Metazoa > Chordata > Mammalia > Chiroptera > Rhinolophidae > Rhinolophus > Rhinolophus sinicus. The sequence continues at coordinate 163,315,932 of NC_142514.1, forward strand.
GATCATGAAAGAAGCACCACCAGAAAAAGTGCCTGAGCCAAATGAGTGGGCTACAAGTCACACAGTGCAGGCCAGAAGAGCATCCAGCAACCAGGTGAACAAGGGCTGTCCTTTCATTGGCCAGCAGCTGCCACGCCGACACACACATTCCAATGGGCCGGCATGAGGCCAGAGGCCCCTTCCCCCAATTGAGGATATGAAAGCCACACAATCCCTCCTATATACTACCTGAAGGAAACCAACAGGGCACAGGACAGTCTATATGAGAGACAGAATGACCTAAAATAACTATTTAAATGATCAGATCAGACTAAGCTTTAAACTGAATGGGACAATTATTTTTCCCCTGGGATCCAGCAGGCAAGAGCTCAGGATGAAAGGAATATTAGTGTCAGAAAATAACTGAGTCATTTACTTCTTTGCACACAGATTGTGTACACATATGTGAAGGGGTCTGTTGATTGTATACACATATGTGAAGGGGTCTGTTGATTGTGTACACATATGTGAAGGAGTCTTTTGTGAAGGAAAAAGGGCAAAAAAAAGGATTTATAAGAAAGGAGAGAAATATAACAGACAGAACATTTTTCAGGGAGAATGGTAAGCTGGCACCTACCAAACTGAGGCCAATTAAAGAAATCAAAAACACCATTTTATGGATTCTCCAAAAAGTTGAGAGTGCAGCTGAGAAGCATTTGTGACAGGCTGCCTCTGTATTGTGTCTGCTTACCTGACCACTTCAGTTAGCGCAGTCTTGCACCATTTCCCACTCTAGAACATTTCATTACTTTAGGCAAAGTAATGAACCACATTTTCTCTTACCCACTAAAGCCGCTGTGTAAATCAGAGAACTCCTTGAGAACAGTAGTTAGGATTCTAGGGCCCAGAAAAGACAAGCCAGATAGGTCCCTATCCTTACAGAACAATTTCTGAATGTGTGTTAAGCTGGGTGTGAGGCACCCTACGTCTCCAATAAGCATTTTTCCAATTATTATTTCCTGCAGTGATAGGAAAATTGTTCCTATTAATCCTGTGTGGCCCAGCTTTGGTTCAACCTCATCTGTGAAGCCCACTCTGGCTTTATCCTTTCCCTATAGACATATGAGGTCAGACAATTAAGTTCGCGAACCCATCCTAGAAAAAGTGCTGCATACCTCATTGCTGAATATCACTACGATCACCTTCAAACTCCTCCCCTTGGGAAGCTCTGCACCAATGACAGCACCTAGTCCTCCCTTCAAAGGAATTTTGGAACTCTTTTTCTGGAATTGCCATCAGAGCTGTCGTCCTATTACCCTTGATGTCCTGAATGTCATCAAAATGTCTTCCTTCCAATATTTCCTTTATTTGGGGGGTAAAGAAAGAAGACACTGGGGGCCAAATCAGGTGAGTGGGGAGGGTGTTCCAATACAGTTATTTGTTTACTGGCTAAAAACTCCCTCACACACAGTGCCGTGTGAGCTGGTGCATTGTTGTGATGCAAGAGCCATGAATCGTTGGCGAAAAGTTTCAACAACATTCAACAACAAATACCAGTGGTGGATTAATGATGGATGAGAATCCTCAGACTTTAAGTGATTTTATTTTTCATTAGATAACTGTCTCCTAAACTATGTGCTGGGTATTAGGTGATGGGAATTCTGTGGTCAAACAATTTTCTTAAACACTAGGTTAAACCACCGGAAATGGGTTTCTTTATAGCACAGCTCCTAAGAGCCTTTCATATCTAAAAGATATTGTTAATGACCATGAGAGCACCTCAGGAGTGTCCAGCCAGAGATACTTCTAGAAATGTGTCAGGAGATCCAAGATTCTCAAACTGAGTTGAAGATGGTCCCTAAGAGTTTATTTGAAAGTGAGCACAAAAGTGCCCCATACCCAAACACAAGAAGCACAACTTTGCCCATCCGTCAACAAAGCTCAACCCTGCCTACTCTGCCTCCCTCAAATTAATCTATAATTCTCACATGTAATTTATTTGGACCTTGAAACAAATGTTCTGTAATACATCTAAAAAGTAATGACAAAGAAATTTTGGGAAAAAAGAAGTGGTAAAACTAATATCTCTATAAACTAAATATTTTACAAAATTAATACATACACATGCATGAATCTTGTAATTTAAAAAAAAAAAAAGGGTCTTTTTAGTATTGCTTCTTGTTACTCACCAATATCTATGACTTACTACTCATTTTTAAAATCTGCTCTATGTCCACATCTGCCCCAACATAATTGTCTTTTCTCTCATTTTATCTCCATTTTTATTCAAAAGAACAAAATTTACAAAAAGAGGCCAAAAAAGATGAAATATTATTGTCACCTTTGCTTTTAAAATTGCTAACAGCCTACTGAATTTTTTTGAGAAAATGGGTAGTGTAAATTAATGAAGAAAAAAGGAAGCTTTATGAATTCTTATTTAATAACTGCATTAAACCATATTGCTTCTTAAAAGTGAACTGAGATGAGAGCAAAGACTAGGTAGAGATAAGGGTGGGACTCTCATTGTCTACTTTGTCACATTGTTTAGGGTACTACAGGTGCATGTAGCATTCAATCCTTAAAAGAGATATGTAAATGATGCATAAAGAGCTTAAATAACTTGCTCATGAACACAAAGCAAAGAAAATTGAAGAACTGGGATTCAAATCCAGGCATGTCTGACTCCAGGGCCCATGATTTTTAATTATGTCTTGGATACATCAGAAAATAGGATTAAAAATGGAGGAAAAAGCTAGGTGGGACAGACAAATTGGCAAATATTTCTTTCTTATTACACCATATGATTCTGAAAGCCCAGATTTAAAAATCAAATTTCTATTAATATGAATTGATTTTTGATGACATTAATAACAAAATTAATTGCACGCAGAGACTTTATTCTAGTAGAATTTAGTTTTGAAATTTGTACAAAAAAGAAACTGGATTAAGATCCACTGTCAGCAATCATTAATTAAACATAATAAAGTCGCTTAGGTAATAATTCCTAACCTAACTTTCACTTCATCTCTGAAATTATCAAAATTAACACCCAATGTTATTTTTCCATTCTGAAAATATCTATTATTGCATTCTAATACAATTAATACAACAATTAATAATCACTTGAAAGTACTATTAACAGTTCTATATTTAATAGTTTAGACCTCTCCCTATACACATATATAGAAATATAAATACATGTAAAATCTATTTTATGTTTACAGAAATGGCATCATTGCCATATTTTTTGGCATTTTCCTTTTTTTTGCATGGCAATGACTTCAAATGCCTCTTAAAAAACATCCTAATCAGAGCTATAACTACCTAGTACTTAATAGGTATTAAATTTTCATCCAACCTGATTCAAAATTTAAGTGTCATGCTTCATTTAAAGCTCTCCTCTAATGAAAATGCAAGCTAAATTTGGGACATGAGAAGTTTGGGATAGGGAAAGAAGTGCATGGTCTTTCAATTTTCTTACTTCCTCAGCTCTTCTGCTATTGGGAAATTTGCTCCTATTCCACTGAAGAGAACTTAGGCACATGGCCACCTCCAACTGCAAGTCAGGCTAGGAGACAGTATAGTTGTGTTTGGGGCGGGGTGGGGGGGTGGGGGGAAGGAGAATGATTCTGTTGGAAGACAAGAAGTCTCCACCACATTATTGCTCTATACAGAGTACATCTGAGAGTGAAATAATTACGCTGAGTTAACAAGTGAACTCTATGACTATTTGGGGAAAATTCTCTTCCCCAATTTCTTTGCTTAATAAAGTTTTCTCTAACTCCTCTTCAGGCTTTTTCCTGAAGCAGTTTGTCATCCTTTTTGTGTTGCCAGAGCAGTCTATTTATAACTCTAGCACATCAGCTCACACATTTCTTATCACTACTTGTTTACTATCTTTCCACTATACCAGGATGGGCCCAAATTCTCCACTCTGCACCCATGGCCATCCTTGAGGTTACCGATCTTTCTCCCAATTACATTTGGTCCTGGCTGAGACATAACGATCATGACAAACCCCGCCACTATGGGGCAACTGGCTGAGTCCTGACTAATCACAGAATAGCATAACTGTGAATACACTGATTTGTTCTTGAGCGACCAAAATTGGGACAAAAGTCCTCCCATGAGCTTTACTGTGTGAACACTGAGAGAGATGGCTCATGCCACATCCGAAGGGTCAGCTGCTATTTACCTCCAGAATATTATTGCCATGTGGAGATACAGACCTAAATTTTGGTTATTTTCTTAATACTGGGTCAAAAACTTTTTAAATCTTCGACAGGCAAAACCATATGGTGGGCACTTAGGATTTAGCCCGTTTTTAAGCTCTAATTTAAGGCAAAAATCTGATCATATCACTGTGCACTCAAAAACCTTCCGAGATTCCCCCCTGTCTACTGGATAAAAACCCAAGCTCCTTATCGTGGCATCATTACCTGGCTGCTTATTCCTCACTGCCTCATGTCCCATCTCCCTCCACTACTCTGACGTGCCCTTATGCTATTCCACAGTAATTCTCATGTTCTACTCATCAATGTCCCTACACCCTGAAATTGTGAGACAATTTCAAGATCCATTCTTTACATGCCCCATCACATTCTGAGCCTCCTCCCCCACCACTGGGTCTTACCACCATAGTTACCGTGTTATCACCAACCCTAGTTTCTGTTGTGAATTGGGAAAGGTACAAGGATAAAAAGTAGATTGCCATAACTCTAGGTTATATCACACACACACACACACACACACACACACGCACACGCACACTCTTCTCTGCTTTACCTCATCCAGGAAGCCTGCTCTGACTCATTCTCAGTCCTAGGCACAGGAACCCACCTTTCATCCCCTCTGCAGTGCTCCTACAATAATTGTGCAGGGTGCTATCCCAGCACTTAGTCAGGGAATTGGTGTCTCTGACACATGAACTCTTCCATCAAACTGTGAGCAACTCTCAAGTAGGCTCTGAGTCTATATACATCTTTGTATCTCTAGTACTTGGCACATCATAGATACTTGACAAATACTGTTTAAACTGAATATAACTATTTGAAGACCCAGAGAATTATGGCTGGGATATATAGATATATAGAACTCTCAAAAGAAATTTCAGAAAGGCCTGAAGTTTGGTACTATATATATATATATATATATGATTGTATATTATATATTAATATATAATAAACTATATATATAAAATATACATATATATAATTGAGGATAATTACTGCACCTACTGGAGACATCTTCATCATTCAAATCTGGCTTTTTTAAATTATAAATTGGGTGACTTTCATTACAAGGTTAGGAAAGGCTGTAAGAGAGAACCCTGGGGCTGGATTTTATTATCGGCTGCATCCTCTCTAAAACCAAGAATCCTTTCCCACTGGCAAAGCCTAATGTGGATCCTACTATGCACTGTTTCTTCCAAGATGTTAAGCTTCTAGTTCTGAGGGGACAGGAGCCACAACTGCCAGTTGTCATTCTGACCACAAGTATAGGCAAATAAGACACCTATTTTATACACTTATAACTAACATATAAACTCAGAACATTTTTAAATTTAGTTTTGGTTTTCAGAATTTGATCTGGAGTCTAAGTTACTACTGTCCTGCATTTCAAACCCTACTCATAAAAAGAAAAAAGCTAAGTCTTGCTGTTGAGAGTGGCTTGAATTTGGATGCTGTAATGACTAATTTACTTATTCTAAAATGAATTCCCTGTTGCTTTCCAAAATTTTTGACCTCTCAACTTTATCTAGTACCTAGATATTTTGATTAATTTGATATTCAATATTCTGACATATCATCATCCATCATTAGAAAAGAGAGAATTTGTTGAAAGCTTATTAAGTGCCAGGCACTGTGCTCAGTGCTTTACTTGCATTTCCCAGTTATCTTTAAGAAAAATGAGTGAGAAAACCTAAGTATTGTAGAGGGGAAGAGTAAAGTATGTTTAAACTATTTGTCCCAAAACATAACCCAAATTTCTACACATAAACTTTGAAATTTCTGTAGAAAAAAAAATTTCCTTTTGAATCCTTCTATTTTGTGTGCGTGTATGTGTCATATGCACAGCATTTTGCACCATCAACATCATTCAAAAATATTTATTGACTACTTATTATGTGTCCTAGGAAATAGTGGTTAACAAGACATTTCCCTCATGGAGTCTAAAATATTATAAGGCAGACAGACGTGGAACAAAAACAGCAGTAAGTGTGATGAGCATTTTAAAAAGTGTGGGGATTCTGGGGAGAGCTAAACTAAACTCGGGGCTAGAGCCAGAAATGCTTCTCTGAGCTAGAAATGTAACTAGGCCAAAGATGGGCAAGAAGCAACCGAGTCAGGTTTGACAAAGAGGAGCACTCTAGGCAGGGGAAGTGCTAGAGTCACCTCTTCCACAAAACACTGCATACAGTGTCTTATTTAATCTTCAAAATAATTGGAAAAGGAATCATTATTGCCATTTTACAGATGAGAAAACTAAGACTCTGAGATTGGATCAGTGAATAAGATTGGAATCCTTGTCTGTCAAAATCCAAAGCTCTTCCACTATGCTGAGCACCTCCAAAAGCTGCCTGCAACAGC